>NC_081412.1:98126920-98768482 GCF_030272615.1 Cryptomeria japonica
TAGATCATTGGGGATAAGAGCAATGGAATGATGACAAGAAGAAGACTGACAACTAATGAGGTATGTTTAATTTCACAAGTTGAACCGGTATCAGTAATTGAGGCATGTAAAGATGAATATTGGTTGAAAGCTATGGAAGAAGAATTAGATCAGATTGAGAAAAATAACACATGGACCTTGGTTCCCCGGCCTAAAAATAAAAATGTTATTGGAACTAAATGGGTTTTTAGTAATAAATTGAATGAATATGGTCAAGTTATAAGGAATAAGGCTAGATTGGTTTGTAAAGGATATTCTCAGAAGGAAGGAATTGATTATGGAGAGATTTTTGTACCTGTAGCTAGGATTGAAGTAAAAAATACAAGGTTTATTAGATGGATGTTAAATGTGCATTTTTGAATGGGGATCTTGATGAGGAAGTTTATATTGAGCAACCTGGTGGTTTTTCACTATCAGATGATACAAACATGGTTTGTAGGTTAAGGAAAGCTTTATATGGATTGAAACAAGCACCTAGAGCTTGGTATGCAAGGTTGGATAAATATCTTTTGAAGCTTGTTTTACTAAGGGAAGTGCTGACAGTAATTTATATTATAAGATCACTGATGATGATATACTGATTATTGAAGTATTTGTTGATGACATTATTTTTGGAGGTGAAGATAAGTTATGCATAGAATTTTCTAAGAATATGGAGAAATAATTTGAGATGTCTATGACTGCTGAGATAAAAAATTTCTTAGGTTTGCAGATTACTCAGACTGACAAAGGCATTTTCATCTGTCAAACTAAATATGCTAGTGAATTGTTGAAGAAATTTGGTATGGGAGATTCTAAGCTGGTAAGTACTCCTATGAAATTGACAAGAAAATATGTTTCTACACCAGTAAATCCTACAAGATACAAATCTATGATTGGAGGTCTGATTTATTTGACTCAAACTAGGTCTGACATTATGAATGTTGTTTGTATTGTTTCAAGATTTCAGAGTGATCCCAGAGAAAATCATGAGATTGCGGTGTAAAGGATTTTTAGATACTTGCAAGGTACATCAGAATATGGTTTGTGGTACCCTAAGGATGATAAATTTACTTTATGTGCATATACAGATGCTGATTGGGATGGAGATGTTGATGACCAGAAAAGTACTTCCAGTGGAGCTTTCTTTCTTGGAAAGAAGTTGGTTTCATGGATTAGCAAGAAACAATCATGTACTTATTTATCTACTACTGAAGCTGAGTATGTTGCTACTGCTACTAACTGTACACAAGTTCTATGGATGAAGCAAATGTTGAAGGATATAAAGGTGGATTGTGATGCACCAGTAGTTATTCACTGTGATAACTCTACTGCAATTGATATATCAAAGAATCTTGTATTTCATTCTAAATCAAAGCACATATCTATAAAGTATAACATTTTGAAGGAAAAAGTAGAAGCAAATGAAGTTAGACTGGTTTATGTGAATACTAAAGAGCAAATTGTAGATGTTTTCACTAAACCTTTTCCCAAGGGATCATTTGAGTACCTGAGAGACAGTTTGGGAGTTTTTGTCCCTCCAATAGAGACTTGATTGATGCGGTTTGGCATCAGTTCGACATGCATTATCAAAGATACTATTCATTCTAGCACTGATGTGGGATGCTAGTGTTTAGGGGGAGTAGTCAACTTTGTGATTCAATGGTTTATGTTTTTGCTTTGATATTTTTGTCAGATTTATGGCATTGATGTCAAAGGGGGAGAGATATTGATGTGAAAAAAGACAAAGAAAGAAAAAAAATCATAGGGGGAGAGATATTGATGTGATAAAGACAAAGGAAGAAAATTTAAAAGTCAAAGGGGGAGAGATATTGACATTCAGAGCTGTATGTGGGAGATTATTTGTTGTCTTCCATTGGGGAGACTTGTTTGACATTTCTTGGTACTTATATGTTTTTCACATCTAGTGTTGCCATCAATGCCAAAGGGGGAGATTGTTGGCCATTTGGTGGAATTGATTATGTGTTGCATTGATGTTTTGTCATTGATGCCAACACTAGCTATTTGGATGCTTTACTGACACCCTTGTAGTCTCGGTAGGTTGAGTGGTTTCTGGTTGATTTGGATCCGGCATGATCTGGTACGCTCCGGTATAGTTTGGTGATGGAATTGGCTTGTTCATGATACTCATGCTCATATTTGATCAGTTGGTTTTGGTCTAGTGATCGGATGCTATCCTGCTTGCTTAGAATCTTGGTTTCTGGTTCCAACAAGGGTTTCACCGGCAAAGATTTTGATGAAGATCTTTGATGAATTGCAAAAGTGGTGTTGGTGCAGCTTCTGGTGGAGTTTCATGATGCTATTGGTGATCATGTTCGAGACTTGGCAGATGGAGATCACTATTGTAGAATGTGGACCTATATTGGGTCCCAATTGATCTAGGTTATGGACCAACTTTAATGTAACGTGTGGATTGGACCTCTCGATGTATTTTTGGGATGTCTTATGTTTTGGATATTATTTGTCTGGTCTAAGGCCAACATGGTTTGTAATTATGTAATTTTTTTATTGTTTGGTGGCCAACCTGATTGTTTATGATCGAGGGTTTGTATATATAGATGTAAGATCTCATTGTAGATCATCATGGTTATGTTAGAGGTCATGGTCAAGGAATGTAATGTGCGAATAATGTAATATCATTCAGGAAGAGGATTTGATCGATCATTGGAGATCGAATTGGGTGTATGTAAGAGGATTTAGTCCTTCGGTATTGAGCTTAACTGAAACTGTACTCAGGCATAGGAGATGCTATCTTTTGTAGTTCAACACTTCTCTAGATTGTAGTTTGGATTTTTATGTAGTCAGTGAGGCTCCTTTTGTGATGAGCAGTGCGATCTAGGTTGTTGGCCTTCCTGCAAGTGCAGACCCCTCAATTGTAATTCACATACTTACTGTAGAAGTATTAGCTGACTGTGGGTAGGCTTCTCACCGTGGTTTTTCCCTTTACCGCATTTTTCACATACAAATCTTGGTGTCATGTGGATGATATTTATTCTGTGATTATTGTTTGTGCTTAATCTGTTTAACTGCTATTCTGGTATTAATGTTTTGGGTTCTAATATTAAAGTTTAAATTGCTAATAGTTCTGGTAATTTGTGACAATTGATTCACCCCCCCCCCCTCTCAGTTGTCTTCCAGTTATTTGAACTACATAAACCATTGTTAGCAAATCAAAGGCCAAAACATACCTTCTAGAACACACTAGCAGTACAACTAGGAACCCACCTCAATGGTGGGAAGAAATTTCACCCACAACTTAACGAAGAGTTTTGGGGGAGGAAGAAATACCTTTCTACCCGTGACTAACAACATTCCATGAAATACTATTGCTTAAACCATCATTACAAGTGGGATCAAGAGGGGAAATCCCAGGGTTTGTCAACACTTGGAGTAGATTATTGACCATTGTAATGTGGTGAAATAGTTGTTCACTATTGGTAAAATAGATTTTGTACACCTTGTATAATAATGTTTAAAATTATAATATTGTATTTATAATGTGAGTTGCACATGGACATGTAAAGTGTAGAGATTCCATTGAAATATTCTTAGGGCCACTTGATGAGGGTTTTGGGTTTGCTGTTATGATGGGTTGTTGGTAGATTTGGGGTTAGAAAAATGACGGGTCAAATAGGTTTCTTGGTTGTGATTTTATATGAGGGTTTTATGGGGGAAATGTTTCAAATGACCTCCTAGGACAAAATGGACCTCATGGATGGATTCAGGTTGGTCGAGAGATAAAAAAAATCATATAAAATTTGGCCTATTTCGATGAAAGTTGAAAATACTAATTTTTTTTAGCCTGATGGTAGTACAACCATTAAGCTTGTGTCCATAGAAAATATAGAAAATAAATTATTATTTTTTAAAAATCCCATCTTCTTTTATTTTTCTAGCAAAAGTGATTTTTTTTTTTTTTAAATGAGGGGTCTATAGGGGGCATTTTTATTAAAGTTGTTAAATAAAAAAATAAAAAATGTTTATGCTAGGGCGGGGGGGAGACACCCCCCAACCCCTCTCTCTCCCCATGTCATATACCACACAGTGGTACCACCTATTGGATGGATTGGTACTACTCGGTACCATTGCTAACAAGGGTATCGTCGACAATGTACCCCCCATTGGCTGTGAGGGCCCCTGTCTCGTGTGGAAACCTTGGGTGAGGGTTAACCCCTACAAAATTAAAAGACAAAAAAAGTTAATCCACCAAAACAAAAAAACTAAATTTTTGGATATATATTTTTTAATAAGAACTTTGATATTATTTTAAATGTCACCCAATGATATTATATGCCAGATGAATTTTGTTGATGGGTTTGGCCAGGGGCTGACTCAACTATTTTTTTTAAATTGAAAATTATGAAATGAGGCAAATTGGCGAAATTTTTGGAGTTTGAGTTCACCTTTACTTGCATATAACCCAATAGGTTGTTTTTCTTCCATGAAGCATAACTCGGGTGTATGATGTCAAATTTTCAACTTCTTATAATCGTTAGAAAGGTGACTCAGAGCACTACACAATGGTATTATCAATTTATCCAGATTTTGTTGTCTGGGTAGTGAAATGTTAGCTAGAAGTGGTAGGTACCTTTATGACTTTCAAACGTCATAACTTGATTATACATCGTCAGATTTTAGACTTTGAATAGTCCACAGATTGATCGTGGAGAGTACTACATAGTAGATTAGGCTTGGAGCAGGTTTGAGATAATTTATTTTTTAATATATTGGTTTGAGTTGTTTACAGTTTTTTTTGAATATGGTGACATTATGAATTTATGACATGTTTAGTCTTGGAAATTTGGATTTTATGTTATTGTACAATTAGTATTGTATCTTAAATTACTCACATGTTAACATGGTTATTAGTTTTGGTTTGGATATGTATGTAGCATTGTTGGGTCTACAAGTTGTGAAGTCTTTTAGGCGGTCTATACTTGCAATATTGCATTTATGGCTTGGATTTTTTGTTATGAGAGGGTTACATCCATGTTGATTAAATGATGTATATGTTTGTTTGGTCTAAAGAGACTAGATGGGTTTGGGTGTTGTTATGGTTTTTCATTTGAGGTTTTTATGGAGGAGATCATACTTGACATAGTTGGCATTTAGAGGTGTATGTAGAAGGGCATGCTATAGGTTTTCATTTGCAATGTTTCTCTCTTTGGTCTTGGTTATCTCTTTGGATGTTTGGTCTGCATTACATTGAATTTGAGTTTGTTTGGAACTATGTGATCAATAATTTGTGTTCATGTGTTGTCATGTGGGAGATGACATGGAGGTTCCTTTATCTCTTTGTTGAGAACATGGGAGAGTATTGGATACTTGAGGTGAGAGTTATACTTGCAAAAACTTAGTTTACAGACTATTCATATTGTTGTTGAGGTTCCTTGATACTACATGGTTATGGTTACACTTTCTCCGATATGATGTTAGTGAATTTATTTTAGATTTGACATTACCTATGTAGTGGGAATTTCTAGGTCTGTATGTGATAGGTATTTCACTTGGAGCTTATGATTGCATGTTACAGGTGTATATGTTGATTATATGAGATCCACT
The DNA here is from genome assembly GCF_030272615.1 of Cryptomeria japonica. Classification (NCBI taxonomy): domain Eukaryota; kingdom Viridiplantae; phylum Streptophyta; class Pinopsida; order Cupressales; family Cupressaceae; genus Cryptomeria; species Cryptomeria japonica. The sequence goes on from NC_081412.1 coordinate 98,132,522, forward strand.
TGATATGTTTTGTATACCTTGGAGGTATGGATAGTTGGATGTGTTAGCACTTGTTGTGGGTTCTATTTCAGCTATAGTTATTGGTTCTTGACAGTTTTCGATGCATTTGATATCTTTGGATTGAGTGATTTTATTTGGGATATTAGTTGAGGAAGGACTTATGATTCATTGTGACACGTTGTGTGGATTTCTCTTTGGATGACCTCTTCTATGTCTAGTGGCATTGGCATGGTGGAGGGTGAGGGCATTCATGAATGAGGTGGTGGTGAATGTTTCTTGTTTCAGGTATCCTAATGGAGCACATGAAGCACTTGGATTCCATGGTGGTATATGTGGCTAGAGAGATTTTTCCCTTGTTCATGATGTGGTTACTTATTTTACCTTGTGCAAAGTATACAACAAGTGGGAAAATGTTGGGAAAATAGGTGTTGTACACCTTGCATAAATAATGTTTATAATTATAATATTTTATTTATTATGTGAATTGTGCATAGATGTGTAAAGTGTAGAAAATCCCTTGGAATATTCTTGGGGCCACTTGTTGAGTTGTATTGTAACATTGGGATATCATATTATAATTATTTAATATTGGGGAAAGTAAATTTAATAAAGTATCCAATATTAGATGTGGGGTCAATGGGAAGTTAGCCCATGGTTTTAGCACATATTTTTGTAGCACATGGTTTTGATGTAATACCACTTTGTGGTTTTATGGGAGCTTGTGTTTGTAAAAGCAATCACAAGGGTAGTTGTCTGGGTAAGCCAGGTTTAGCATTTGTGGAGGTTAGAAGCATGGCATGGGATGTGTCGTTACATCCTTGTTCATATGGATTGCTTGTTGATGGTCCGAGTTTCAAAAGCTTTCATGGTTGTATTTGTAATGGTGCATTACTAATAATACATGTGTAGAGGTGTCGTTTGGAAGTAGGGTTTCACCTAGTAGGATAAGACCACTAATGAACCAAATTAAGATTTACATTCAAAGAGGGTTGAATCTAATAGATCTAGCCTCGATCCCACTCAGGAAGGGCTGAGAAGTCTGATTAGATTCACTTGGCTAGGGTTTTGATTCCCTCTTTCTAAGTTGAATTATGAAAATGCTAAAATTAGGGTAAACAGGCGAATATTTAAGAGATCAGGCATAAACAATGAGCCACAGTCATCGTGCAGAGCCACAAACCTAGATCTGAGCAGAAGATGATGGTTCAGATATGTTCCCAAAAGTTTGGCGTAAATTGTCGAGACCATGGCGGTGGTCACCATGGTCCTCCAAATTTATCGTTTTCAAAAGATGAACTAGTTTGCCTCTGCAAAACTTGTCAACCCTCTTGAATGCATCTCTGTACTTGTTCTTGCACACAGTGAAAAAGGGGAAAATTGTTGGGAATAGGAGTTTGCCTAAGTCAAACCCCAATCTGGAATCAACCTTAAATGAAACAATGCAAATACTGAAATCATTACTTAAGAAAATATACATCTGTAGCTAGGAAATCGGAAATCATCAAAGCAAATCAATATTAGTCATTAGCTCAATCACAAAAGCTCAATTGCAATGATCAATCCTAACACACTCAATAAAGACATGAAAAGCAAAACATTCAAAACTAAAAACTAAGCAAACCAGATGCAGATCTGAATGTCTCCTTCATGCGGCTCCATTGTCCTTATTTCTTCTCCAAATAGCCTTTGTTTGTGGATCTCACCTTCAAGTGCATAAACCTAATGTGAAAGAAAGATTGACATTGGCACAAGAATACTCAAAGCATGATTGATTCGACAAAGTAATTCAAACAAGTGATTATTATTAGCCGAGATTGAAGAAATTCATCCAATTTATAGACAAACCGAAGAAATGATCAAATTAGCATGATTCAATTCAAATGGAAATTGTAAATAAAAAATGTCAATTATGACAAATTATGCACTTTCTATGCAAAATTTGATTGATTGATAATTATGACAAAATTATGACAAATTTCCATGTCAAAAATTGATTGATTGTTAATTATGACAAATTATGACAAATTGAAATGTCATTCCCATGAAACTAGGAGGAAAATAGGAGGAAATTGAATTAGAAATTAGGAAAATTAGAAAATTGGAAAATTAGGAAATAGAAAATTAGAAAATGAGGGAAATAGGAATTAGGAAAATTAGAAAATTAATTAATAATTTTTCATTTATTAATTAATTCACAAAGAGGGAATTTAGAAATTGATGAAAAATTAGGAAATTAGTGAATTAGGAGAAATTAGGTAAATTAATTAATAATTTGTCATTTATTAATTAATTCACAAAAAGAGGAATAATTAGTTAGCCAATTAAACATTTAATTGTGACACGAAGACCTAGGATAAATAAATAAATTATTTAACCTAGAGGGAGAAATGAATAAAATCATGAAACCCTAAAAGATGAATTAGAAATGCAAGGATGACAATTAGGTCTTGATGAAAGATAATTGACTCGATCATGATTTTGATTAACAAAGGACCAATGTGATAAATGATTTGATTGATAAATGCGCCAATTGACGAGGAACAATGACTAATTGATCCAAATTGACATAATTGAGACAGACAACGATCGATGGCAAATTGATCGCAAAATGACAAAATTGACAAGAGGACAAGGATCGATGACAAAATAGATTGCAAGACGACAAGATTGAAAATGACCACGATCGATGACAAATCGATCGCAAAATGACAAGATCGAACATGACAACTATCGATGACAAATCGATCGCAAAACGACAAGATTGAAAATGATAAGGATTGATGACAAATCGATCGCCAGATGATAAGATTGATAAGAGGACAAAACCCTAATTAGGATTGACGATGTCCAAAATGATGACAAATGAGCACGCCTATTGATGCGACAGGATAAGATCGATCAAAATCATGACTGGAGAGTGTTGTCGACAAGACCAAATTTGAGAGCGAGACGAATGAAAAATGTAGAAGAATGACTCGATGCTCGCAAATGATAAAAACCAAGTGCGTGACATAGGAGAAATGTTAATGCGACGCAAAAACCTAAAATGAGGCAATGCGCAAATGTTAAAGTATGATTCCGCAAGCGTTGACCATTTTTAGACGTCTACATTTTGCCCCTCTTTGAGACAATGTGATTTTAAGCGTTGTTTCAAAGAACAATAATGAAAATGCCCCAGACACTGACAATGACATATGCATGCCCCCTCGAGGAATTGGCCGGAAACATGCAAAAAAGAGGCCAATTGATCAATAAAAATGATAGGATCGAACGAACTGACAATCGGAGATCGGATGCACAAAAGACAAGCAAGTGATGGTGCAAAAGACCGCGACCAGCATGAGATGGAGAGGGTGCACGTCCATCTATGCACTGACAAAGATCTATAAATGAGACCAAGAGAGTGAAAATTTCTCATTTGCACTAGCCAAAAAGGAGAATTTGTTGCTCTGGAAAAGGACACTTGCTGAGAGATGGCGAACATTCCAATGGCGGATCACCTTGGAGAATGTGTACATACTTACAGAGGACCGGACGATGCGGGAGCAGCGGTAGGTATCTCAAAAACCCATATTTTCAATTTCATGAATTTGACTTGCTGGCGGGACATTGCGGGACCCACAAGGGATGCCAAAACTGACTTCTGCGCTTGTGTAATGTCTTCTGCGCTTGTGTAAGGGTACACAGGCGCAGGTTATGTGACACAGGCACAATTGTGCATTGGCAACTCAATTTTGGTCCAAAACGGCATGCAAATGATCCGAAAAGGGGGGATAAGGGTAGGATAGGTCAAAATAGATAAAGAACACCCTGATTTGGCCATGAAACAAGGAAATGCAGCCCGTAGGAGCAAACCCTAATATTGACAAAATATGCCTCAATTTTGATGTAGAGTCGACAGTATCCGTTGATCACATAGGAGAACCGACCTGACTGCTTCATGCTACGACATAGACTCAGGAGCACGGACAGAGATACATTAGCAGGACTTGGGATATACTATGTCACATTCATGCCCGAGATTAGGGCAAACACAGGACTACTTACCGCATTGGCAGAGCGATGGCATTCAGAGACTTCCTCATTCCATCTGGCGACTGGAGAGGTGATGGTGACACTAGAGGATGTATGATGTATCCTCCGCATTTCGATACATGGAGAGATGGTAGAGTACGACCCAGTGACAGGGAGAGATGCGTTGTGCAGATTATTTGAGTGCGACGCAGATGATTTGGATATTGTCGAGAGGGAGATTGGCTGGGAGACCATGGCATCAGAGTATGATCGACGATATGTGGTGATAGCAGTGGTGATAGCATGCCTACTAGCAGGAGACAGACGAGGACATGGATTCCCTATTGGATGGGGAAGAGTGCTAGAGCGGATGGCGACAGAGGGGACGGTGTACGCATGGAGACTATGTGTACTGGCTATGCTGTATTTTCAGTTGCATCATATAGCATATCAGGGAGTGCAGACTTTGAGCTGTGGAGTCACATTGCTACAGGTATGGGAATTTGAGCACATAGCCATATGTCGATCGATTGCAGAGAGACAGGTATTACCACATCGACCATATGTGTACTGCTATGGAGGAGCACTGAGACAGGGTCCTTTCGGATACATATTGTATTGGCGACATGAGCTAGACAGACTGAGAGAGTTCACATGGAGGCCATATCTTGATTGCCCGGGATGGCCAGATGATAGTGATGAGCTACCATATTATAGACAGGAGAGGTACCTGATTGGGTGACCAGTGAATCACCAGAGAGTGATTGAGATGTACCTGCCAGAGAGAGTCAGACGACAGTTTGGAGAGAGGCAGGATGTAACTAGAAGGACTACACACTTTGCCCGATCTCACAGAGAGACGAGTCAGTGGGGGAGTATGATTCAGCCACACATAGCATATGCTGACTTCACATAGCTATAATAGAGACAGCGGGATTGGAGAACAGATGTGGCGGACGCCGGGATGACAGAGGAGTATGAGAGATGGTTTGCATGATGACGGCCAGTGCCATTGACAGATCTGGACATTCCAGTACCGAGGAGACGGGAGGACTTCCCACTCACAGGAGAGGAGGAGGGAAATGATGAGGATGAGGAGGACGAGGGTGGTGATGAGGATGAGGGGATGATGAGGACGGAGATGAGGATGGGGATGACGAGGATGAGCCAGATTCAGACGAGCAGGAGGCATTGCAGGATATACCCATAGAGCCGGAGACAACTAGGATAGAGGAAATGGAGATGTGCAGGGCTACCATAGCGAGTCAGTAGGATCATATTGTGACATCAGAGAGACAGAATGCCATCTTGAGGATAGAGCATGAGCAGTTCAGAGCGGAGATAGCTAGACTTACAGCGGCTCGAGATACAGCAATAGCTCAGGCACAGCGAGAAGAACAGAGAGTCACTGAGTATATTGGGTTGATTAGGGATGCCAGTGCACGGGAGATGGCACAAATGCTGGTAGAGACTAGAGAGGAGATACGCCATTGGAGGACACTATATGAGAGTGCAGTTCCACTAGAGCAGAGAGCAGCATCATATCGGGCACGATCGAGGACAGAGAGCAGGGCACGCTCTCGGAGGTCATTGAGCAGCATGGGGGTGAGTGGACCTATGAGACCACCATAGCCAGGACCAGGAGGGACATCATCCGTGAGACATGGCAGGGATGAGGAGGATAGAGGGAGCACCCAGTGACAGAGGCACATGCTCCTTATGACAGACAGTGGACATTATGTAGTGTGACATTTTGTAGTCAGCCTGCGGGCCATACTTAGGATAGACAGTCCAATTTTGTACTCCGATATTATGTTGACATATGATATGATATGCATCGATATGATGGGATGCAATGTGTTATGACTGATGTTATTTTCCATGTATGAATGACTTATGCACTGTTTTATGTACCATTGTGGAACATGTATGGATGTATTTTTTTATGTGTTTGTAATGCATTTATAATATGAAAAATACTTGATACGATGCTCGATGTGATGTGTGATATAATGCAAATGTACTAACCGAATGGATGCAGGATGCAACATATGTTTTTTTTGTGTGGAGATCGGAGAACTAGACTGAACTGACTACCCAAACTAATGGAAGAAATGTTAGTAAGAAGAAATGAAACAGAGGACAGTTAGAGATGAAGAAAAACTTGCTTTCAGTAATGCACTTTGTAGGTGAGAACTTTTATTATAATATAGCAAAATGGATGCGTAGCATCGTGGCATTGAAGGCCAGAGCTGAAATGCAACCCTTTTTGCAAAAGACAGACACATCGCAGACAAACGACAATCACAACAAAAGAAATTAAGAGACCATGAACCATCCCGGTCACTCTAAATCACTTAGTGACATCATCGAGCAACATGGGAACATGATCGAAGCCAAAGATAAATCAGTAAAAAGATAAGATGCACAAATTCCAACAAGCCAAACAAATATCTTGATCTTCATTGTCAAAAGTTGAAAGTGTTGATAGGACGATCATGCTGTCTGGTTTCAGGACATGCGGTACCCCGTCTAAGACTGGACACAGTCTGGTTTCAAGTATACCACACCCTGTATAAGACCCATGATAGTGTGCCAAGGACGAATGATTTTGAGGTTGATTGATATGACAATTTTGATCAGTTTGAATGTCTGAGTTGATTGAAAAGTTCATCTGTTTACGCATGATTTCATTAAAGCGTAGCGTGTGATTAATTGTTGTTGGATGGATGCTCAGTGATCTATCTTATGCACAGAGGGGTTATTTATTGCAAAATGCTTTTCGAGTTTTTAGGGGTTTTTTTTTTTTCAAGACTTTATTTGACTTTTTAGGGATTTTCTCAGGTCATTATTTGATTTTTATGATTTTTTCAGGACATTTTGAAATATTTTTGGATTATTTCAGGACATTTAAAAAAAATTTGGATTATTTCAGGACATTTAAAAAAAAAAATTTGGATTATTTCAGGACATTTTAAATTTTTTTTGGATTATTCAGGACATTTAAAAAAAAAATTTGGATTATTTTAGGACATTTTTCAATTTTTTTGAATTATTTCAGGACATTTTTCAATTTTTTATTTATTTTTGCCCCCAGTGTCTAGCAAGGAAAGGAATATGACAGGTGAATAAATAGGCTTTTTCAAATGATGGTGGATAGAGGGAAAACAAAGGCCTTTTATTATGGAGACAATACAGATGCAATTTTCAAGGGCTATTGCGTGATGGGACAAGAGACTGGATATGGCAATGTAAAGTAGTGACATGGCATGAGGGACATGTCAAGAGGTTTTTGAAACCATGTTTAAATTTTGCGTCCTTATGTCAGATCAAGATCAAGGAATGAAAAAGAGTGTATGGATAGTGATAAGATATGGATAGGATAAGCAAGACCAAGAATGGATAAGGGACATGGACTAAAGGTCGGGATTGGCTAAGGGATAGTGGCAAAAAGTTGCAATAAGCTAGGGAATATGGATGAAAGGTTATAATAAGCAAATGGATAAAGACCAAAAGCTGCAAACAAGATGCATGATGCTCATAACGATCCTCAGCCTTGTCAAGATCAAAGGTGGAAAGGGAAATTGGACATTAGGGACAATAGGATAATGGAGGGTAATGACAAGGGTTCGATAGGATAATGGAACAATGAAGGACAAAAGGATATGATAGGATAAAACCTACCCCCATGTACAGTGTGCAAGAAGTTCATAGATTACGCATGATGCCTGTTTGCCATGTTTTCATCACGGTACTTGCCCAAGGCGCCTATTTGCCAGGTTTTCACCAGTGGACGAATTATTTTTGCTTTCCTTTTTTTTTTCTCTTTTTTTTTTTCACTTTTTTGATTTTTTTGTATTTTTGAGCTTTTGATTTTCTCAATAGAAGATGGACACATGATAGGGGATGGAAGAAGGACTCAAGCATCTCTTTTTTTTTTCTTTTTTTTTTGGATAGTAGCCTTGAAAAAAAAAAAATGGACCATGACCTTTAAAAGTATGCTCAAAGACGTTGGTAGGATAAGGACATGGAAAATAAGATGAAACTAAGGCGAGGATTTATGCACAGGATTGGACCAGAGGGATCGAAGGATGGAAAATATGCATTGGATAATGGATAGGGTATTGGAAGAACTAGGCTTCAGTGGATGGAAATGAAGGCAAGATCGACATTGGCACACACCTTGAGGGGTGATGGACTGATGGAGGAAAAATGGATTTCAGATTGTGAGATTTGGATGGAGGAATAGCTTGGGATTTTGGGACATAAGGGCCCAAAATGGATGAAGAAGGCGGTGGAGGAACAAATTTGAGAGGTTTGGATGGAGGAATAGCAATTTTGGATGCCAAGTTGGATGTTTCTTTAGGCTTTTGTTCTTCAAGGAGCCGCTTAGGGATCCACATGGTTTTTTATTTTTCATGCTTTTGTGGTTCCTTGGAGTGCATTACTTGCACAAGGGATTTAGGAACCCATATATATTTTGACTTTGCTTTATTTTTCTCAGTGGGCCTTTGTGGCCTTTTGGATATTTCTTTTTCTTTTTGGACCATATTGTTCTTTGTTTTGACATGCCGATTATATTGGACATGTTGATCCTTGAATACATGTGGATTTTTAGACTTATGACTTTTATACTTGGCATCCAAATTGCTTGGAGGGGGAAAGGAATGCATGGATGGATATGAATGAAGTGGAATTCTTTTGGATTGATGAAATTTACTCAAGGATGTGTGCCTTTGCTGACCTTGCATAAAGGATGAAGGGATATAAGGACCTAAGATGGATGGAAGGGATGATGGGGAAGGTGTATGTTTTGATTTTGAAGGGATGTTGGATTTAGCAGGGGTACCCACATCTTGAGGAATTTCACTGAGGCCATGACCCTTAATATTTTCTTTAACATGAAGGGATTCCTGCTTATGAAGATCTACTCCTTTGCCTTTATGAATATCCTGACTTGTAGGATACTCTTTTCTTTGGGAAGAAGACGCGAGTCCATTATGAGGTGGATATGATATGAGAGAAATAATGAGATCTTGAAGTGGATCGAATTGCACTAAAGTGGAAGAACCCATTATGCATGTCGAGGGTTCATGAACATCTTGCACTGACACTTTAGAATCATGAGGGGGACTAGGATTGTGTAGTGGACATGGTTCAATGATAGGCTCTTCAAGAGATGGAATGGGAGAAATAATGGGATCATCAAAAGAAATGCGATCTTGGAGTGTATATGGAGTATTAAGACGTGGAGATGGAGGAACAAGTGGATCTTGTGGAGGATCTGAAGGAATGATTTGATCTTGACAAGGAGGAAGATCATTGGAATCCTCTTTAAAGGTGCTTTGCTCTTGACTTTCAATGGGATCATCATAAAGGATGGAAAGGATATCTTGATCTTTCTCAAGAAGTGGAATGTCAATGGGATTTGAAAGGACATTGTGTTCATGAAATGGAAGGGGATCGTTTAGGATTGGATGAACTGGGATATCTTGATCTTGCCCTGGGAATGGAGTGTCAATAAGACTTTGGATAGGATGGACAAGAATAGGGGAATCATCATGAGTGTCTGGGGAAATGGGATCCTGGTCAACAATTGGGGATGATAAGGTTTTGGGATCTTGATCTTGATCTATTTTAACATTCATTTCTTTATGCTCTAAATTATCCTCTTGACATGGGGTTAGACTTTGGATATGCATGGGGGATTCTGACAAGGGATCAATGGTTTGGCATGAAGGAAATGCACTTTGAACATTTGTGATGGATTCTGGCACGGAATCAATGCTTGAACATGAGGAAGAGGGACTTCGAATGGGGTCCTCTAAAATAGGTAATGGCAATAAAGTGCATGGTGGCATTGGGTCTTGTATTTCTGAAACATGACAAGGATGTGCATCATGAATTGGATTATCGTGGCAATCAATTATGGATAGCCCTTGGGTAATTTCATCCTTGGGTGTATTGTTTGATGAGGACAATATGGAAGGTTCTTGTGAAACTTCTAGAGGTGTAGGGATAGGTGCCACTGGAGAGTCAATTTGCTTGTGGGGGGATGAGGCATTACTAGACATAAGTGTATTATCTTGATCTTATTCAAAGAACTCACTTGGTAGGTTCCTTAAGATCCTTGCAATAAAGCCACCTTTCTTTTGGGGTTTTGACATAGTTGTATCTGGAATTTGAATTTGTTTGGCAAGGAGTTGGTTCTGATCTAATGTCATGTTTTGATATTGGACTTGGTTTAATTATTCTGACATGTTTGAAACTTGGGTTGGTGTGTGTTGTAACCTTTGTTTTTGAATGTTTGGTTGTGGTTGTTGACATTGATATTCCACCATTGGTTGAACTATTTGTTGACATTGTATAGTTGGTTGGACATATTGTTGAAATTGGACCATTGGTTGTGTTGGTTGTATATGTTGGACCATTGGTTGTGATGGTTGAAAATCTGATTGATAGTAAACACCTTCTTGTTCTTGTTGTGGAGGCACATAATGTTGAAATTGATGTTGTCTCTTTTCTTAAAATTGTTTCATCATCTCTATTTGTGAGAGGAGAGCTGGTATGTCTGACCGTTCAAGAAGAGATCTTACATCAATTGGCTTAATATTTGGATTTCGACCTGGAAATTTTTGAAACATTTTGGACATTTGTGATCTATTCTTCGCAATTTTTTTCACTCTTTGTTCCAAAATCTCCTCTTCTTGAGCTAGTTTCTCCTCTAGTTTTTGTATTTGGAGACGTGTTTCATCATAAAAAGTTTGATCAATATTGCCTTGTTGTTGGGTTGGATATAATTGTGATTGCCTTGGATTAAAATTTGATTGCATTGTCGGTTAATATGTCAAACTTTGTTGCATCATTGGTGCTTGGAACCTTGTTTCAATAGACATGTCACTATGCAATGCAATATTTTTGGAATTCTTCAAGGATAATGTATGATATGCAACTAAATGCAAACTGAATAGATGAAAATGCAATCTATGGAAAGAATGCAATCTATGTTTTTGGTTGCTTTTCAAAATTTTGACAAACTCATGAATACAAATCTAAAAGAGAGACCCTTAGGAAATTGGAATGATGTCTAGACCTCAAAGGACAAAAGGACCAAGTGACAAAAGGACAAGATGACAATGTCTCCCCTATATGCTTGGATACTAAGCTAGGTTTGACGAAATGACATTGATGACAAAAGGACAAAAGGTTTGATAAGGTCTAGACTTCCTAACAATGACTTAGGGTTTATCAAAGATTTGGATTACTCAAGTATGACAAAACCTAGTTTTGACACTATATGCAAAGGGACAATTACTATGCAAATGACTCTAATATGATATGATAATGACCTAAGCTTAATGAAGAGACCTAGGGTATGCAAATATGAATAAATGACAATGGTATTACTCTAATGCAAGAGGACATATGCAAATGGATGACTCTTATTGATATGCAAAGGAGTATGACCTAGATGAAACTTAACCTTGATAGTTAACAATGACTTTGCAAAATGCAAACCTAAGATGAACCTAAATCTAAGTGACATGCATGTTGAGACAAGATTTTGAACAATGTTTGACAACCATGTTTGAAGATGTGTTTTGAACTTTGTTGGATGAAATGCTCTTGTGTTTAACCTTGTTTTGAATCAATTTGTCTTGTTCTTGAAATGAGATACAATTCAACTTTTGACAAGCAAAGAATACAAGATATTTCAACTTAGACTCAAGACAATCATGCTCATTCCCACATTTCTTATGGTAGGTAAGGACATTAGGTACTTGAGAGGTAGACTCATTAAGGGATTCAAGGAGAATACATAGATGCTTGACCCCACGGGCTCCCCTCCACGACACTCACTTCTCAGGGCAGCCAAGCATCAGTCCCCATGGAAATCTCCCCATGGCGAACTTATTATCTCTTCCAAGTATCTGAACTTGTCCTTCTCAAGCAACTAGAAGGGTTTTTGGCCTCTAAAAACAAGGTGTTTAGTAAGGATTTCTGTTAAGCGTTACTCCTTGGTGTCACGCAAGCGTGATTGAGACATTAAGCCCACCAAGATACCAAACAAATGTAGTCGCACAAGCACGATTTAGACCATGAGGTCCTACTTAGATGTTGATATGAGAAAGAGTTCAAGGGTCATCACTTCCCAAGTAACTACAATTCCCACGTAACCCTTCCTTCAAAGCTTTTGCTCATTAGGTATTTATTTATAGTGAGTTAGAATGCCAAGGTATTCTAGTTGTACTCACTTTGGGTCATTCCCTTCTCACGATTGTCACTTGCTTGCAAAAGAAAATGGTCGGGAAGGCAGACCCTCTAAAGGTGACACACAATCAAAAACATGAGCATGGTATCGAAGATCTGGATTTCTGATCACCCTAAGAAGGATGAGAGCATACTCTCCTACTCCAATGTCAAACTCAACAATCAAGGAAAACATACATTCATTCCATCCTATTTAGAAATCATACTAGGTGCCTAAATATTAATTACAAACACAAATTTTAGTTGTAGTCCAAGGCAACCTGCAAAACCCAAGTCAGAAGTTTGATATGTTTAGTCTTCGACTATCGAATCTGCATAAAACATGTTATTAGCTTCATTTGTTGTCTTTGTCATGCGTATGCCAAGGTGCTGCATAGAGAATCAGTACCAAAAAACCAAAAAGCAGAAACAGAATGCAAAACAAAACAATTTTCAAGTAAAAACACTGCTTTTTTACCTCTGTTTCTGGACTTTACACAGGCGCATAATGAATGAAACAGGCATAGAATGCTTGACACAGGCGCAGAATGTCCTTGACACAGGCGCAAAATGCTTGACACAAGTGCAGATTGTCTCACACAGGCACAGAAGTCCCCAGAAAGCCCTGCATTACCCTGTTTCTTGGGTTTTTAACCTGCAAATCAACTCAAAAGCACTCAAAAGCATGATTAGGGGGTTAGTTCACGTCGGGTTCACCAATTAATGTAGCTAGGAAATCGGAAATCATCAAAGCAAATCAATATTAGTCATTAGCTCAATCACAAAAGCTCAATTGCAATGATCAATCCTAACACACTCAATAAAGACATGAAAAGCAAAACATTCAAAACTAAAAACTAAGCAAACCAAATGCAGATCTGAATGTCTCCTTCATGCGGCTCCATTGTCCTTCTTTCTTCTCCAAATAGCCTTTGTTTGTGGATCTCACCTTCAAGTGCATAAACCTAATGTGAAAGCAAGATTGACATTGGCACAAGAATACTCAAAGCGTGATTGATTCGACAAAGTAATTCAATCAAGTGATTATTATTAGCCGAGATTGAAGAAATTCATCCAATTTATAGACAAATTGGAGAAATGATCAAATTAACATGATTCAATTCAAATGGAAATTGTAAATCAAAAATGTCAATTATGACAAATTATGACAAATTATGCACTTTCTATGTAAAATTTGATTGATTGATAATTATGACAAAATTATGAGAAATTTCCATGTCAAAAATTGATTGATTGTCAATTATGACAAATTGAAATGTCATTCCCATGAAACTAGGAGGAAAATAGGAGGAAATTGAATTAGAAATTAGGAAAATTGGAAAATTAGGAAATAGAAAATTAGAAAATGAGGGAAATAGGAATTAGGAAATTAGTGAATTAATTAATAATTTTTCATTTATTAATTAATTCACAAAGAGGGAATTTAGAAATTGATGAAAAATTAGGAAATTAGTGAATTAGGAGAAATTAGGTAAATTAATTAATAATTTGTCATTTATTAATTAATTCACAAAAAGAGGAATAATTAGTTAGCCAATTAAACATTTAATTGTGACACGAAGACCTAGGATAAATAAATAAATTATTTAACCTAGAGGGAGAAATGAATAAAATCATGAAACCCTAAAAGATGAATTAGAAATGCAAGGATGACAATTAGGTCTTGATGAAAGATAATTGAATCGATCATGATTCTGATTAACAAAGGACCAATGTGATAAATGATTTGATTGATAAATGCGCCAATTGACGAGGAACAATGACTAATTGATCCAAATTGACATAATTGAGATAGACAACGATCGATGGCAAATTGATTGCAAAATGACAAAATTGACAAGAGGACAAGGATCGATGACAAAATAGATTGCAAGACGACAAGATTGAAAATGACCACGATCGATGACAAATCGAACGCAAAATGACAAGATCGAACATGACAACGATCGATGACAAATCGATCACAAAATGACAAGATTGAAAATGATAAGGATTGATGACAAATCGATCGCCAGATGATAAGATTGATAAGAGGACAAAACCCTAATTAGGATTGACGATGTCCAAAATGATGACAAATGAGCATGCACATTGATGCGACAGGATAAGATCGATCAAAACCATGACTGCAGAGTGTTGTCGACAAGACCAAATTTGAGAGCGAGACGAATGAAGAATGTAGAAGAATGACTCGATGCTCGCAAATGATAAAAACCAAGTGCGTGACATAGGAGAAATGTTAATGCGACGCAAAAACCTAAAATGAGGCAATGCGCAAATGTTAAAGTATGATTCCGCAAGCGTTGACCATTTTTAGACATCTACAACCTCAAATCTGCAATTGATGATGATGATGATTTTCTCTTTGAATGTAATCATAAATGTTGTAAGAAAATGACATGACAAACACAAAACCCCAATCACACACATGCTTGCATAAAATTGATGTAATTTTGCTTCACAATGGTTGAAGCATGAATATGCAGCCTTGAAGATCTCTGAAAATGCTTGATCAATGCTTCATGAATTCAAAAATACTTTAGGTCAAATGTAGATAGAGACTTAGAATGCTTCTAGGTGAAAATGCACTGAGAAGGATGCGTTATATAGGGATTTTATAATTGAAATCACCTTTAGGATGACTTAGAATTGATATATTTTTGCATGGAGCTATATTTGAATAGGATAAGAATGCCCAATTATCCTCCTGAAATTTGGATAAAAAAGTGCGGGACCATGGTGGTGGGCACCATGGTCCTATCAACTTTTTTTGAATTTCTAGGCATGTGAGCTATTATGATTCTAATACAAATTCCAGCTCGGTGGACCAAACAAAGATGTGTAGATATGTGAAATATACTTTGAGAGTTGAAATTAGGGTAGGATTAAGGATAAATCAGGATAAAATGATAAAGGGCACACCTAGAATTAAGGGCCCAAATAAGAGTGTGATGATGTAATAAGGTGGAATAAGACCCATAATATTGAATTAAATATTACTAAAATGCATAGCGGAAATGGAAATACTAAAATAGGTTTTGGGAGAGTGTGAAATTGGACACACTAATAAAGGTGTACAATTTATGACATTACAACATGGATGATAGATTCTTTTGGTGGTTCGGTTTTCCCTCATGAGGGTTTTCCCAGGATATGTCTTATGTAAACTTTGATGGGTATTTGTTTATTCTTTACATGTGGATTCTATGTATTTATTTGATTGATATCTCGATTGGGTTATGTAGAAATTATCATTATGTGGCTACCGGTTTCCTTTTATTCACAAGCTTAGAAATGCAAACTAGGAATTAGACCTATTTCACAAAAGTATTACATTGAGGAGAGGAAATCAATAGATTCAACTTCAGTTGTGTGAAAAGGGTTGAATGTTGATTGGAACCCACTCCTCTTTTTGTTTGTGTTGAAATGAATATTGCAAAGATGTAAATTGAATGCTAGATTTAGGGCTAAAGATGGAAAATTGACATAAATTAAAATGAACATATATCTTCATATTCGATATGCAGCTATAAACACAAATCCAGAATGAGAAATATGAGTAGAACTTGAGATTGGAATCAGAGCCTAAAAATGTGAGATAAGGATGCTCTGGGCAACCCTGTCCTTAGAATGTCGGATGCAGACAAAAGTAACCTTTTTTTTAACCACAATGATGCTCAAAACATACCCTATAAGTTTGTTAGAAATTTGTCGAACATAGGTGTGTGGGGCGACCCCGTCCTCCACTTTTCACACTTACAAAAGTTGGATCCGATCATCTCTGTCTACTCTACCTAATTATGCAATTACAACTTCTGAGCCTATAACTTTCACACAAAAGAAGAGAAATTTGGTTGGGAATAGGGGTTTGCCTAATTCAAACCTCGGGTTTAGAATTAACCCTGTAATTGATATTGAAATTGAAATAAAATGGAAGTGTAAAGCATGCCTTTTGAGGGCAAAGGCTAGGCCTGAATTGGAATTCTTGAAATTAAAAAGTGATACCTTGATGAGTCTTGCCTTGAATTCATCATGCAAGGATTGATATTATCATGTAGGATGTGGGATATGTTCATAAAATATTGATCATGGATGCCATCTTGAATGTTTGAATAGCACTACACTTGCTTGTTCAGTTCCTTTTCATGCTCCCATCTGCCTTTACACAAACTGTAGATACATCATCCAGCTCGGCAACCACACACTCAACTAAAACTTTGCCAACTCTAAAACAAAACATCTCATCAACCTTATAAATAAATCAATAGGTTGGTAACACAACAAAAACCTAATTCTCTCGTAGAGATTACAAACAAGTCGGTTCAAGTATGACCGTTGGATTACATAACAATATCTGCACATCATTTAAGATAGCCTCGACCGCTCCTTGATCACCGCTTCATCGGACTCTGTAACTCATCATGCGGTTTGCATTACATGCAATATAATTTCTCATTCCCAAGACAAAAGCTATTATCACAACATGCCAAAAACACTTTGAAACTCTTCTCATACAACATGCATATGTGTCATAATCATTACTGCTCATCATTAGATCATAAACCAATACAACCAATATAAAAAACTTAATCAGTTAGGGTTTATCAAATCAACAGGTAGGCTTTACTAGTTCAACTCTCCAATACTTAGCAATACTGGTTCACTCCACAAACTCACCTATCAGTTATAGTTCCCTTCACTAGCTCTTCCTATCGATTACAAAACAACATTATAACAATATCATTAATGGTTACAATTGACATGAATGACAACATAACAAATCATTAATGCAATCTTCATGCAAATGTCAACAATCTCCCCCTTTGGCATTGATGGCAATACAAATATCAATACCATTGATTGCTATGATTTTGAATAGGAATCTTGGTTTACATTTTACCATGTACTCTCCTTGTCTTTAGCTGGTAGCTGGTTGTACAATCTTTTATCTGTCAATCATACAATTCTTCTCCCCCTTTGACAACAATGCCAAAGTAAAAGTAAAACATGAAATGTTAAACTTCACTGTTCAACATCAACAACTTGCAACTTGATGCTCCCCCTGTGGAATAACTCCATTTCTACACCAATCCTGCTGTAAAATTCTGCAAGTAGCTCTTGGACTGATGTACTCTACATCATGCTCAATTGACCTCATGAAGGGGTACAACCCCTAGCTGACTTCTAAGATACTCAAAAGTAGTCTCAGGCAGAGGTTTAGTAAAGATATCTGCAAGCTTCTCCTTGGTAGAAACATGCTCCAAGATCACATCTTTACTTTGCACTTTTTCCCTCAAGAAATGATACTTCAATTCAATATGCTTGGTTCGTTCATGCAAAACAAGGTTCTTGGAAATATGTATGGCACTGGTATTATCACATATGATCTTTACAGGTTCTGAAAACTCCATCTTGTAACCTTCCAAAATGTGCCTCATCTAGATAGCCTAGGTGCAATTCATATAAGCTGCAACATACTCAGCTTCAACAATAGACTGTGATACACAACTCTGCTTCTTGCTACTCCATGAAACAAGTCTTCCTCCAAGAAATAATTCTCCATTGGTTGTGGTTTTCCAATCATCAACATTACCTGCCCAGTCTGCATCTATATACACCTTCAAGTCAATGTTACCTTCATATGGATACCATAATCCATATTCAATAGTGCCTTTCAAATATTTGAATATCCTCTTGGTTGCTATCAAATGTGTTTCCTTTGGATTCTTCTGAAATATAGCAACTAGACCAACTGCATGAGCTATATCTGATCTGCTATGAACAACATAGTGCAATTTTCCAATCATTGACTTGTACTCCTTTTCATCAATAGATGTGGCTTCATCATCTTTAGACAATTTGCATCCTATAACCATTAGTGCCCCAATTGGTTTACAGTCACTCATACCAAATGTTTTTAATACCTTTTTCACATATTTAGACCGTGTGATGAAAATACCACTCTTCATTTGTTGAATTTGCAAGCCTATGAATTTTTTTATCTCTCCCACTAGAGACATTTCAAACTCACTTTTCATTTCATTTGCAAAGTCATTTCTCATGTCATCATTACCTCCAAATATGATATCATCTACAAACACTTCACTAACCGGTATCTTATCTCCTTCAGATTTGAGATATATGTTGCTATCTTCACTGGTTCTCTGAAAACCTATCTTCATCAGGTGTGAATGAAGCCTTTCATACCATGCTCTCGGTGCTTTCTTTAATCCATATAATTCCCTGTGCAATTTGCATACCATGTCTTTTTCTTCAGCCAAAGCATAACCATTTGGCTGCTCAATGTATACTTCTTCTTCCAGTATTCCATTCAAAAATTTTGACTTCACATCCATCTGATATACTTTGAATCCATTATATGCTACAAATGCAAGTAAAGTTCTTGTTGGTCCTCACAACTGGAATGACAACTAGATAATAAAACACAATTTAGAGATTGGGTATCTTTGAATAGCTAGTTTTCCTATAGAAAAGGCTCATTTACTTATCGACCAGGGATGTAAACTTAAAATGGGCCAGCACTGTATGTGCACCAAGTTCATATCGCAACCATTCTATATTACTGCAGGAAAGGAAATTCTTTAAAGTAGCCATGTAAATATTAATGAACTAATACTTAATCCAAATTCACAACTGGAAAACACTCAAACAATTACTACTAAATGATAGCATTCTAGCAAGCGGATAGGAACTACTCTATCGTTGTGGCTGCAGGAACTGCTTCTAGTGGCTGCAGGAATAGACAATTGTCAAAACAACTACTACTGAAGAATAAACTAACTGAAAAACACAAAGGATTACTCACCAAGTGGGCCCCCTTGAGTGAGCATATCCAGAACTTCAGATTACAATTGTTTAGCTTTTAAATTACATAGATCTCTTTATTCCAATTTGACTGTGAAAATACATAAAATACCAGAAGTCTAAGTATTACAAATATGATGGTCATTCTCTACTACTCTCTGAGAAGAGAGAGAGAGAGAGAGAGAGAGAGAGAGAGACCCCTTTATTTATAAGGAAGCTTATAACAGATTCCTAACCCATCGACCACATTCCTACGGAATAGGCGAACAAGATTCATTAAACAAAAAGAAGAAGAAGAAGTCAGCACAGGAAAACATAAAAACATCTGTCCCGCGGCAAAGAAAATATAGCATGACATGCTTCCTAGATCTAAGCTCCACTAAGAACAATTATAAATGTTTCATAAATCATTCTGCTGAAGAATCGGTCAAGTGGCTTTGATCTCCCTTATTACTGCTTTCCTTTGACCGGGTCTGCATTGCGGCTATATACTTGGTACTTCTTTAAACCGCCACTTAGTCTTTTATTCTCCTTTGTTGACCCTACATCAGGATATTAATGCGCACAACAAACATGTGTATGTACTAATGGTAACATGATATAATTTAAACCATACTTAAGATTGATTTTAGATATTTGCATAGATAAATCATTTAAAAACCATTATATGACAGCCTTAAGTATAAGTCAAATCAGTTTCAGAAACACTTAAAAGGTATCAACTTAGGAGAGAATTATGATCCAAATGTCATCTAATCATAAGTCCTAGGCAGGAGTATTATAACAAAAATTTATCAAAATAGAGCCATTATTTAGGCTTATCATCTCCCCCTAACCTAACTTCTTGCTGATCCTCCAGCAACAGGAAAATTCCGAATTCGGGAATTGATTATGAAGTTGCCAGGAGTGACCTGCCCAAAACCTCTTGCAGACAAACTCCAATAGAATCCTTTCATTTTCTCCAATCTCGTCCACCTGGTACGTTCTTTTACTTCACTATATGGTGGATCATTATCCCTACATCCCATCAGTGGCCATAGGAGGATTAGAGGCTGAAAACTAATAGGCAACCAATGTCTTCCCTTTGTTCTTCCTAAGTGCATATATTTGGGTGCCCTCTTTAGTGCTTCATGGTAGTTTTGAACAGAGTGTGGCTCAGATTGCCTTAGGTCATCTAGCAGGCTATTCCATCATTAGATCAAATGTCCCATTGCTACTTGTCCTTCCCTTCGAGCCATTTTTTCATATTCTTTATACACTTCCTCTCTTAAGGGTAGAATATCTTTTGCAAAATCTGTCTCATATACAATCTTTTTCCAATCAAAATAGAGTGTTCTAGGCTCTCTTGATTCAGCCCTTAATGGTAATGAAAGGTCAAGTTCTTCCTTTCTGTGAACCTGAAACTGCTCTCCTCTTTCTTTTTCATTCTGCATCTATGACATGAGAGCTCTCAATTGGATATATCCAATGTAGAGGAGAGGGTTCCAATCGACATCATCTGGTACAACATAGTTATGTAAATAAAATTCACAGAGTAGGTTCTTAGGAGATGTATGATAAATATTGTAGAATTCCTTAGGTGTTTGTAATGAGGGACTTAGATCCCTGAAAATTCTCATCATCTGGAAACTGATATGCTGCTCTTTTAAATACCGAGAGTAAACACGAGGAGGTGCTCGACATTGCATTAGCTGTGGGACCATAGTGGCTACCGTTTCCACCCTAGTTTTAAGCTGAGCAATTTCCTTGTCCTTTTGTTCAATAATTTTCTTTTGTTGGTCGATTATCATCTATATTTTAACCTTTTCCAATTCCCACTCCTAATAAAGGGAAAATGCCACTACATGACTGGTAAGGGAAGTAGGTGGTTTATGAATAGATGCCCTAGGTTTCATCTTTTCAACTTTTCTCCCTGCTTCAATAACCTATTCTGCAGCAGATGCTAAGCTATCCAACCTTTCAAAACCTACTTCTCCCTGCGGCTGCTCAATGTTCTATATTTCTTCCTCTTCATGTAGCTATGGTTATTTTTCCCTTTGGAGTTCCCTTGGTGGAGAAGGAGGAGCATCATTGTGAGGTGGACTCTGTGGATCTTGTTCTGGAGAATCAACTAGAATGGTAACATTTGGCTCCGCTGATTGATCTTCATTTTTTTTAAAATTCGGAGCCTACCACTGCTTCTTCGAGATTTCCCTTTAGTGGTTGCAGGACTACTTCCTATAGCTAACTCCTCAACCACCTCAGTGGTTATAAGAGAAACTGTTTTTATAACTTTCCTTTTCTTGGCCACAAGAGAGGGTATATTCTCACTTTCATTTTCCCCCTCCTTCTTTTCTATGTCAACTTGTTTTTCTTTTCCTTTTTCCTTTCGTATGACAGCCCTAGTTTTTATCAAGTGAGAAGGAACCCATGCTGTATCTTTTTCTTGTACGGGTTCCTCTGCTATAGGAACATTTTGTTCTAATGATATTCTGGAGGATGAGGGTTCAATGGGGGAACAAGGTTTTTCAAGATTTTCTAAATTTTCCAGTTCTTGAGATGGAAGTGGTTCCTCTGAACCCACATTTTCTACCCTAAATCTTCTAATTTCAATAAATTCATGCCAAGACATTGGAGAGACATCTCTTAAAGACCTTTCAACCAATAGCTTAATTAGGCAATGATGAAAAACAAAGTCAGGCCTACCTTTCTGGGTTTTAGTTGCGCTTATAGAAAGAAGGTTGTACAATATGTTTGGAACATTCATCTTTCTCCCATGGCGTAGATGAATCAGAATATTGAAATGATGGGAATGCAGACATGAGAACCTTCCTTCAAATGTTAAATACTTCAAAACATATAATGTTGCAGCTCTCCATTCAGGCGGAAGAGATTCTCGCCAAGTTCCTTGTCTATCTATTACTAAAGGTGGGTCTCCTTGTCGTGTAAAATTTTCTCATCCTTAGATTCTAGGTACTTTTCCCCATCTATTGGCAACCCGGTTACTTCTTTAATCCATTCCTCTATCACCACAACTCTCAAGCCTTTTACCTGGGCTTCTCCATTTGAAATTGTGCGGATAAATTCCCTTGCAATTTCCTCATTAAACTGGGTCAACTTCAGAAAATAATCCAGCCACCCACTGTTGTGGAATATTGACTCACAATATTGGTCCTAAAGAAGGACTTCATGAACTATCAGCTCATGACGAACATGTGGACCTCCCATTGTAGTGATAACACTTTCTACTCTCTAATGGCATAAATTTGTCCAATTTATGCAACTAAAATATACTCAATGTACTGTTAGTTGATCGGAACCCAACTGCAATCTAAAATAACTCTAGGCAGATAAAAGGACATGATACAAAATATCACCTCAAACTAAAAATTTGAAAAATTAAAATGCAATCTGGGATGACATAGGAATTATTTGCTACAGTAATTATTAGCGTACTCCCCCCCCCCCAACCTAAGGTATAACAGATGTCCACACATGCGGAGGAGGACTAAAAACGGACACTATGCAAAATATCACAATGATAGTTAATATGGTTTAATTATATACATGGAACAAAAATAAATACACATGAGCGTACTTCACATCACGTGATAATGACTGAAGTTGAAGACATTGAGTCGTCATGCATGGAAAACAAGGTGGAAATAGATGAAGTGAGTGGAAAGAAATGAGTGAATATAGAATGAAATATTTATTGCGCAGAAATGTACTTCCTGTAGATAGGGAAGTATTTATTATGAGCATGCAACGAAGATTTAGGATGGAGAGGTAATGAAAAAGTCGTTGCCAGTTGCTGCAGGAATCTCATCATTTTCAGCTGTGGAGAACTGTTGTAGAAATTTGTCCTTGCTAAGAGGTTTGTGGTACAAGCACAAATGATGACCATTGACTAACAATTTAAACTTGATAGGATCAATTGTGGATAATCGGATGACACCATTAGAGAATGTTTCAACTATCTCATAAGGTCCTAGCCATTGTGTCTATAATTTGCCCAAGTTATCTTTATACCTTGAATCATAGAGAAGGGCTCAATCACCTAGCTTGAATGATTTATCTTTGATATAGCAATCATGTCACTTCATGCACTAGTTTTGAACTGATTCGGTATGCTGCAGGACTAACTTTCTTATTTCATCTAAAGCATTAAGCTGCAAGAGCCTTTCCTATTATGCTGTAGAAAGAGTCATATCCAAGGCAATGGTCGTTCTTAAGGTTTTATGCTCAAATTCCACAGGCATCATTGCTTTTGTCCCATATACCATTTCAAAGGGTGTAAACCTTGTTGTGGTTTTCCAAGTGGTTCTGTAAGCCCATACTGCTTCAAATAACCCACTAGACCAATCCTTGTGGTTAAGAGCTATTGTTTTGGTCAATATTTATTCAAGTTCCCAGTTAGTGATCTATGCTTGTCCATTAGCCTAAGGATGATAGGGGTGGATTTTCTATGCCTTACATTATATTCATTAACCAGGGTGGTAATCAAAGTGGAAGTGAATTGTGCCCCTTGATCTGTTACAATTTCTCTAGGAACTCCATACCGAGTGAAGATTTCCTCATATAAAAATTATGCTACCTTATTATCCCTAGCATGCTTGAATGCTTTGACCTCTACCCACTTTGTGACATAGTCAGTACAAACAAGAATGTATGACCGACCATTTGATGATAGATCAATTGGCCCAAAAATTCTAAGCCCCATTTGTCAAATGGTGTAACAACCACCTGGGGATGTAAAGGCATTTCATCAAACCAAGTTGGTCTTCCCATTCTCTGACATATGTCACATTTCTTGGTATACTTGATTGCATCCTTGTGCAAGGTTGGCCAATAATACCCTGTAAACAATATCTTGAGAGTTGTTCTTTTGGCAGCAAAATGACCTCCACAATGCTCATCATGATAGGCCTGAAGTATATCATATGTCTCATCTTCCCTTATACAACACCTCATAACTTGATCTGGTCCTGTATAAAATAATCAATCTGCTATCCATGAGAAGTTGAAACTTTTTTCTACCAGTAACCTTTTTTCTTTTGGTGAGAAATGAGGAGGTATCTTGTTAGCTGCTAGGTAGTTAGTTATATGAGCGTACCATGGGCTATTCAAATTAATGGAAAACAAATGCTCATCTGGAAAAGAATCATCAATGGCTTTAGGATTGTCTGGTGTTTTAATTCGAAACAGAAAATCTACCACTATATTTGCTTTACCTGGTTTATCTATGATAGTAATGTCAAATTCTTGCATTAACTACAACCATCTTGCCAATCTACCTGTAATGGAGCTTTTGTTCATGAGGTACCTGATGGTTGCATGACCAGTATGGACAAATATTTGATAACCAGTTATATAGTGCCTAAACTTATTGAGGGCATAAATGACAACTAACATTTCCTTTTCAATGACAGTATAATTCAACTCTGGTCCTTGCAAATTTTTATTGATATAATAAATTGCATTTTCCAAAACTCCTTGCTTCTGCCCCAAATCTACTCCTATTGCAAAATCAGATGCATCTATATGAATGTGAAAAGGAAGAGATCAATCAGGTCCTTTAAGCACAGGGGCCTAAGTTAAAGCTCCTTTTAGTTTGGAAAATGCCTCTTCACATGTAACTGTCCATTCAAACTCAACATCTTTTGTTAATAGAGAATACAAAGGTCTTGTTATTTTACTAAAGTCCTTGATAAATCTTCTGTAGTACCCTGCATGGCCTTAAAAACTTCTTACATCCTATTGTTTTGCAGGGGTAGGAAGAGCAAGTATTACTTCAATTTTGGCTGGATCTACTTGAATACCTAATTGAGAAATACAATGCCCCAACACTATACCTTCTTGCATCATCATAAAATATGTTTCACTGGTTAGGGATAAATTTTGTCCGCACACCGCTACAACACTTTGGCCAGATTTTGTAATGCTTTCTTAAAGGTGGCCCCATAAGCAGTAAAATCATCCATGTAAATTTCCATACAATCATGGGATATATCTGAAAATATACTGAGGACAACCCTTTGAAAGGTTGCAGGAGTATTACATAAACCAAAAGGGAGAACTGAATAGGCATATGTTCCCTAGGGGCAAGTAAAGGTAGTATTTTCCTGATCTTCTGGAGCTATTCTTATCTGATTATAACCACTAAACCCATCCAAGAATGAAAAGTATTGCTTACTTGCTAGAAAATCTAACAATTGATCTATGAATGGAAGTGGAAAGTGATCCTTTTTGGTAGCAGTGTTGAGCTCCCTATAGTCCACACAAACTCTCCATTTCCCTCATTTCTTTGGAACTATAACCAGGGGGGAAACCCATTGACTAACTGAAATAAGGTAAATGAATCCTACATTAAGCAACTTTTGTAGTTCCTCTTTAACTATTTCTCTTAGGGCAGGATTAATCCTTCGCTAAGGCTGTCTAATTGGTTTACAATCTTCTTTGATATAAATCCTATGGGTACACAATGTAGGATTTAATCCCTTCATGTCATGATAATCCCATGCAAAGGCTTGTTGTTGGACTTTGAGTAATTTTATTAATGACAATATTTGATCTGCTGCTAATTGACTATTGACATTTAGATTTCTTCCTGCGGCAACCTCTATCTGAGTGACTGACTCAACATTAGATATTTCAGACAAACAAGAGGTTTGAATCTCTTGTGGTAGTAATGTATGAAATATGTTTGTGGCTACAAGAGAATCTAAAGAGCTTGTAGATTGAAGAAGACTATGCAAAGGACTTGCTGGTATACTTGTGGACTGTTGAGCTACTCCATAATGATTTCTTATGATGTTAGAGAGTACTGTATCATCCTCTTGAAGTGATATGAATGGTTCCCTTGTTAATATCATCAGTTGTGGAACATAATTAAATTCCTCTGCTTCTTCTCCTATATATGGCCATACTACTTGTTCGTGATCAAGTTGTGGTTGTGCTTGAGAATAGAGTGCAAGAGTTTTAGTAGTAATATGGTCTGAAATGGTCATGTCCCCTTATCTGCAACCTATGTATGCATCAGCTGTAGCAAGCCAAGGTCTTCCCAGAATGATTAGATATCCCCCCAATGTTTCCTTAAGAGGGAGTATTATAAAATCAGCAGGGTATTCCCAAGAGTCTAATGTGACAACAATATCTTCAACCATCCCTTCAGGCCAGACAATAGAGCTATCAGCAAGCTGCAGGACCGTTGGGGTTGGTCTAAGATTAGTAATTCTGAGTTGCTGCATGAAATCTTTATTCATCATATTTATGGCTGCTCCTAGGTCTATCAAGGAATTTTTAATTTGAGTTCCATTAATAGCTACCTTTACAATGGGGCTACCCGGGTCAGAATATTTAGGGACAAAATTTTTTCCTAACATAATATCAGCTAGTTGTCCTACTACATGCACTTTTTTTGAGTCCTTTTTCTTTCTCCCAGGTTTCTTCAAACATGCTTCCTTAATAGATTTTCCATATATAGGAATATCCTTAATAGCTTGAAACAGTGGAATATTTACACATATACGTTTTAATTGATCAATAAGATCAAAAGCTATATCATCCTGTTGCCTAGACATTTCTACCTACAGTCTTTGATGAAATGAGGGAGTTCTTACATGTGTGTCTGAAGTCTCAGACTGATGAACCTTCTCAGGTTTTCTAGGTTGATTAGGTGTAGTGTCCTGAGCAATCTCCTAAGATTGTAATTTCGTTATGACTGGAGGAGATGGAGTGGGCAGTGTTGTTCCTGACCGTAAATGAATATAACTTATATTGAGAGAATATGCAAGATAGTTATTAGGATCAGTTGAAAAAACTTGTTGTTGCTACTGAGATTTGTTATTTGGATTTGGCACAGACCGTGTTGGCAGTTGGGTTGGTTTGGATGGAGTAGCATTAGGAGTTGGTGGCATTAAAGTTGGCTATTGGGATTGTTGTTGTGGCTGCAGGAAACCTGATGATTGGTTCGCCCATTGTTGTCCTCCCCTCTATTGTAGTGACTGGTGCCAGTTACCTTGGGGAGGTGACCAATTCCCTTATGGTTGCTACCATTGAGGAAGGACTCTGATAATTAGGCCAATGGTTTTGAGAGTTATTCCAAGACTGAGGAGTATAATTTCCAAAATTTTGGGAGGATGGAGGTTGCCACTGATTGTTCTATGCATTGAAGTTCATATAAGGATTTGAAAATGACAATGGATCTTGTGGCATACCTTTTCTTGGAGGCCAAGGCCTTCATTGTGCAACATAAAAGAGTTGTTCATCATCTCCATAGACAGGTTGGAAATCTGGGGAAGCCTGCTGGCTATCAACTTTAGCTAGCAGTTTACATTTCCAATCCTTCTTTTGTCGACAGTGAGGACAAAATTCAGCAAGCATAGCCTCTGCCTTCTCATGTTTCTTTCTTGCCTGAAGTGTATCCAATTGAGTAGCCATATTGTTGATTATATCCTCCTTAAAGTCCTTTAACAAATGAGTTATTTTGATTCTTGAAACTATTATGGATGACTTTGCAATCGAAGAACCAGGCCTATAGTGTCTTCCCCTCTTGGTTGCAGCTCTGGAGTACTTTTGGCAGATTTGTGTGATGTCATCCCATTGAACTTGAGTAATATCTCCTCCTCCCATAAGGTCTAAGGAGTCAACACAATCTTCATTGATTCCCCTTAGAAAGATCAACTTCATGGAGTCTTCACTCAGAGTACTATGCTTGGATTTTTTGACACTAAACATAAACCTCTCCAAATAGTCTTCCAAGTTTTCATCTTCTTTTTGTGTCATCCTGAAGATATCATCACGATGTCGGTCCATTCCCCTGCGATAGTCTTTATACTTATCCAAGAAGTTTGTCTTCATCTCCTCCCAAGTAGTGATTACATCTCTTCCTAGACTCATAAACTATCTCAGGGCAACTTATTTCAAAGTAGCAGGGAATAATTTAAGTTTATGGCCGTCGGTGTTATAATCATAACTTCTGCAAAGGATGTCAAATTCAAACAAAAAGGTAGTTGAATCTTCTATTACCAAGCCATGAAAGTTTGGAAGAGAAGAAGCTGGTATATTCGTCAAATTTGCATTATCATGTTGGTCAGGAATGGGAAACTCAAAGGTTGGTTTACAGGTGGAGGTGGAGGATTTGTTGCCATTGGTCCCTGATAAAGGGCTAAAGGTAAAATCTTTTGCTTAGGGGTTTCATTTAGGAAGTCTAGGTCTCCTTCCGACAGACTAAAAACACCTCTATTTCGCACATAGGTTTCTGCAAAAGGGTTTACTTCAAGTGCTTGATCTGATCTTATATCTTGAGTGGGATGTGAGGGAAGAAATCTTCCTAATGCATCTCTTCTCCTCCTATGCATGCAGATTAATGAAGAAATTCAAAAAGATAACTAAAAACTAAAAACTAATGGCTACAACAGGTTCTTAGTTTGGCACCATCCCTGGCAATGGTGCCAAAAACGTTGGTCCTCACAAATGGAATGAAAACTAGGTAATAAAACACAATTCAGAGATTGGGTATCTTTGAATATCTAGTTTTCTTGTAGCAAAGGCTCATTTACTTATCGACCAGGGACGTAAATTTAAAATTGGCCAGCATTGTATGTGCACCAAGTTCATATCGTAACCATTCTATATTACTGCATGAAAAGAAATTCTTTAAAGTAAACATGCAAAATCTTAATGAAATAACACTTGATCCAAATTCACAACTAGAAATCACTCTAACAATTACTACTAAATGATAATGTTCTGACAAGTGGATAGGAACTACTCTACCGTTGTGGCTGCAGGAACAGACATAGGAACTATTTCCAATGGCTGCAGGAACAAACAATTGCCAAAACAACTACTACTAAAGAATGGAAACTAACTAAAAAACACAAAGGATTACTCACCAAGTGGGCCCCCTTGAGTGAGCATATCTAGAACTTCATATTACAATTGTTTAGATTTTAAAATCACATAGATCTCTTTATTCCATTTTGACTATGAAAATACATAAAATACCAGAAGTCTAAGTATTACAAATATGATGGTTGTTCTCTACTACTCTCCAAGAAGAGAGAGAGAGAGAGAGACCCCTTTATTTATAAGGAATCTTATAACAGATTCCTAACTGATCGACCACATTCCTATGGAATAGGCAAACAAGATTCATTAAACGAAAAGAAGAAGAAGAAGTCACCATAGGAAAACAGAACAACATCTGTCTTGTGGCTGAGAAAATATAGCATGACATGATTCCTAGATCTAAGCTCCACTAAGAATAGTTATAAATGTTTCATAAATCATTCTGTTGAAGAACCGGTCAAGTGGCTTTGATCTCCCTTATTACTGCTTTCCTTTGATTGGGTCTGCATTGCGGCTATATACTTGGTACTTCTTTAAACTGCAACTTAGTCTTTCATTCTCCTTTGTCGACCCTACATCATGATATTAATGTGCACAACAAACATGTGTATGTACTAATGCTAACATGATATAATTTAAACCATACTTAAGATTAATTTTAGATATATGCATAGATAAATCATTATAAAAACATTATATGATAGCATTAAGTATAAGTCAAATCAGTTTCAGAAACACTTAAAAGGTATCAACTTAGGAGAGAATTATGATCCAAATGTCATCTAATCATAAGACCTAGGCAGCAGTATTATAACAAAATCTATCAAAATAGAGCCTTTATTTAGGCTCATCAGTTCTGACACCTTCCAGTCTAGAAACTAGTGCAAAAGTCTCACGATAATCTTCTCCTTCTTCTTGTCCATAACCTTTGCAAACCAATCTAGCTTTTTTTCGGACTACTATACCATCTTCATTCAGCTTGTTCTTGAATACCCACTTAGTACCTATCATATTTTTATTTACCAGTCTGGGTACTAGGGTCCATGTATTGTTCTTCTCAATTTGATCAAGCTCCTCCATAGATTTGACCCAATGATCATCTCAAAATGCTTCCTTAGCAGTTCTAGGCTCAATAGTGGAGATCATGCAAGAATTCTCTCTAATTATTTTTCTAGTCAACCCCAACATCCTTATCTCCAATAATTTGGTCAAGATTGTGATTGAGTCTCATATACCTCAAAATAACATAATCATTATCTTTAGGTTCTTCTTCTTCAATAACATCATCTTCTTCTGAATCTACATGTTTCGGTTGAACTGGTACAATAACATTCTCTTTACCAGTTTCAAGTTTCACAAGTTATGGTTCCAAAAACAAAATGCAAGGATCTTCATCCCTTTTCTCCACATTGGTTTCCCTTGAGACTTGAGAATACTCATCCACTCGAACATCAGCCCTCTCAATGATTCTCAATATCCGGTTGTTGTAACATTTGTAGGCCTCACTCTTGGTGGAGTAACCAAGAAATATACCTTCATCACTTTTAGCCTCAAACTTGCTAGCATAGTCATCTCTCTTAATAAAACATTTGCTGCCAAATATCTTAAAATAACTAACATTAGGTGATATATCATACCAGTATTCATAAGGAGTCTTGTCCTTACCTCTTTTTACCAAAATCTGGTTCATAGTGTAGACAGTTGTGTTGATAGCTTCTCTGCAGAAAGTTTTTGCTACACCTCCTTGTATCAACATCGTCCTAGTAGCTTCAACAACTGTCTGATTGTTCCTCTCTGCAATACCTATAGGAGTTGAGAAATACAACCCCACAGTAGACTGAAGATCTTCTGCAAGCCGAATAACCTGTTACAAGGAGAAGCAATGAAGCAAAATCTGAAGAACAAGAAAAAACACAGGAAAAATATTCTCCATAAAAGAGAGCTCCAATTCACCAGAAAATGTATATTGAAAAGATGATACAATGAAAATAAAAAGAACCCCTAATAGGTCAAGAAACCCTAAAAAGGGAAAACCCTAGGTTTGCACATAATAATTAATTATATGCACCTAATGTTAGCTTAAGTGTGAAAAGATAATTGGAAACTTAAAGAATTAAACAAATAATGTTTAATTAATCAAGTAAAGACCCAATTACTCTAACACCCCCCCTTAAGCTAGACTTGGGGAGAAGCTAAAACCTAGAACAACTACTGAAAGCATGAAAGATGGGTCCCGGCAACAAGGCCTGATCAGGTACCCAAATACAATGAAATCTCTATGAAATGGAGACAAAGGAGAAACCCAGTGGAAAAAAACTCTTCTCCAAAAAGAGATAAAAGAACATGCTACAAGAAGAAGAAGGAAGGAAGGCCTCATAAAGACCCCCCAAGGACAACTTCCTTCACCCCAAGCATAGAGCGCAACTGAAGATAGCGCGGCGATGCAAAAGGTTTCGTGAAGATGTCTGCAACCTGCTCAGAAGTGGGAATGTACTCCAAAATGAGAACACCATCCTGAATCAACTGATGGATGAAATGCATGTGAAGCTCAATGTGCTTCGTCAACTGATGCTCTACTGGGTTGCGGGATATATGAATAGCACTATGATTGTCACACCAAAGAACAGTGAGACTATCAGGAGGAAAACCAAACTCAGTCATCAACTGTCGAAGCCATAAGATCTCCTGACTAGCGAGCACAACAGAGCAGTACTCAGCCTCTGTAGATGATAAAGCATGAGCAGTCTGCTTCTTGCAAGACCATGTGATAGGACCAGAGCCAAGATAGAAAACAAAGCTGGAAGTAGACTTCCGATCAGTGACATCACCAGCCCAATCTGAGTCAGTGTAGCCAACAATGTGAGGTTCCCCTAATGTATAATGAATGTCATGAGAACTAGTGCCATGAATGTACCTCAAAATATGTTTGGCAGATTGCCAATGACTCTCATGAGGATCATGGAAGAATCGAGAGACAAGACCAACCGCAAAGGAAATATCAGGACGGGTGTGAGTCAAGTACAACAAACTGCCAACCAACTGCCTGTAAAGTGTAGAATCGACTGAAGGAGTGGGACAAGCTGTGGTCAAAACAACCCCTGACTAAAATGGTGTGGGAGCAGGCTTGCAAGCAAGCATGCCGAAGGGCTGAAGCATGTCAAGAGCATACTTCTACTGGTAGAGAGAGATCCCATCAGAAGATTGAATCACCTGAAGACCAAGGAAATAGTGCAAGAGACCGAGATCTGTCATCTCAAACTGATCCATCAAGGCACGCTGAATATGCTGAATCATAGAGGATGAGCTACCCGTGATGAGAAGATCATCAACATATAGCACAAGAATCAAAATGTCACCCTCAAGAAGCTGAATGTAGATGGTGTGATCAGAATGACTGTGGGAGAACCCAATGGAGAGCAAGAAAGAGTCCATCTTCTCATACCAAGCCTGAGGGGCCTGTTTGAGACCATACAATGAATGCCGAAGTCTGCAAACCAAAGAACTATCCTGCACAAATCCTTGAGGTTGTTCCATGTAGATTTCCTCCTGTAGATCCCCGTGCAAGAAGGCACTCTTCACATCCATCTGAAAAATAGGCCAACGTCGAGAAGCTGCAAGAGAGAGTACAAAGCGAATGGAATTCATCTTGGTGACAGGGGCAAATGTCTCAGAGTAATCAATACCCTCAACCTGTGAAAAACCCTTCGCAACAAGACGTGCCTTGTACTTATCAATGGAACCATCAGCAGCATATTTAGTGTGATACAACCAGCGACACCTAACCATCTTTCTGCCCTTAGGATGAGGACAAAGATCCCATGTATGATTCCTCATCAAAGAACAATACTCTTCCATAGCACAATCCCACTCAAGGTGAACTGTCGCCTCTGAAAACTTATGAGGATCATCTGAAATAGCATGACTCAAAAGATTAGAACCCACTGTGTGAGAACGAGTGCGATGAGTATGTGAAGGATCACCAGCCAGAGGACCTGCCGCTACAACAGTAAGGCGAGCCCACTTTGGCATCTGAGGTGGAGCAGGTGGAGGTGGGGATGGTGGGGGTGGGGATGGTGGATCATCAACACCATCATCAGAATCATCCTCAAAAAGATCCTGAAGTGGTGCAGTGGCCAGAGTAGGCAGAGGAGTAGACACAGGAGTCGGGGTATCCACTGTGGGAAGACGCTCATCAAACTGAACATCCCGTCGAAACAGGACCTCTCTAGAATCAAGATCAAACAACCTGTATGCCTTAACATCCTCACAGTAGCCAACAAAAATGAGTGGTCGGCTCTTCCGCTCCATGGCTTTCCTCTGAGCATCAGGAATAAAGGCCCATGCCTCACTACCAAATACCCGAAAAAAAGGAAACATCGGGCTTATCATGAGACCAAGCCTCCTCAGGAGTCATATGTCGAATAGTCTTGTGAGGCATCTGATTCTGAATATAGTTGGCACAATTGATTGCCTCAGCCCAAAAAGATGAATCCATGGACCTGGACTGAATCATACAGTTCGCCATCTCCCGTAAAGTTCTGTTCTTGCATTCAGCGACACCATTTTGCTGAGGGGTGTAGGGAACAGTAAACTGATGCTGTAAACCATGCTCAGTGCAAAAATCTCTGAAAGCCTGATTCACATACTCCCCCCCATTATCTGTACATATCCGCCGAATAGAACAGCTAGACTACTTCTCGACAAATGTCTTGAAGATTCGAAATGAATCAAAGACATCAGACTTGTACTTAAGAAAGTACACCCATGTGCGTCTGGAGAAGTCATCAATAAACGTGAGTACATACTTGGCCCCTAAAAAAGGAGTGGGAAATAACATGAGATCACTGTGAATCAACTCCAAGGGTGCCAAAGCACGAGAGGCTCTCCCCTTCGGAAAGGGGTCTCTATGATGCTTGCCAAGAACACAACCATGACAAACACCATCAGTGCAGGAAATCTGTGGGAGCCCAAGAACAAGTGCCTGTGTACTCATCTGTTGAAGATATCTGTAATTGACATGGCCCAATCGCTCATGCCAAAGCTTACTCACTAAATCTGCATGTGCTATGAGAGATGAACCTGTACCCGAAGAGGGCTCAAATTCGTCAAATCTGTAGAGATGAGATGCAGAATCCACACTACCAGAAGCCACAACCAAATCAGGGTCATGGAGGTCCCGAATAACCACATCATGTGGTGAGAACTCAACTGTCTTACCAGAGCCAGAGTGGCAAATCTGATAAATGGATAGGAGGTTCGTCGAGATGTCAGGGACAACCAGAACATCCTGTAGAGTACCCCCATCCAAAGAGACAGAACTTGAACCCAAGACGGAAAGTTGAACTGAGTCACCCACTACAATCTGTGAAATACCACAAGAGGCAAGAGAAGTAACCAACTGCTGAGTGTGTGTCATATGGTGAGAAGCACCAGAATCTAGAATCCAAGTGGACCCAGAGGTCGAAGCTCTAGTAGTGAGAGCATGACCTTTCCCTGTGGAAGGAGAAGATGCCTGAGGTGAGGAAATGTGATGTTGTTGCATGGCTTCCTCTAAAGCCTCTAATCATTTCCAACACCTGAAAACTGGATGTCTGTCCTTTCCACAAAAACTGCAAGTGTCTGATGATTTCTTCTTAGTCTTGGAGGAAGACTCATCAGACTGTGAAGATTTCCCTTGTTTGGGAGGAACTGGTTTTGAATTAGACTTAGGAGCAGGCTTGGAGGAATTCTCACTACCTGCAGAAGGCTTTTTCTGCTTCGGTTTCTGTTTCTGTTTGTCCTTCTCCTTAGAGGACTGAGCAACCAATGCTTTGTTCTTGAAGCCTGAGAGTGTATCCAACTGAGAAAGATGAGACTGCTCATGAGACAAGCGCTTACAAAAGACATCAAAGCTAGGCATGGTGAAATTAGTACCCAAACCATCCATGGTGGAGTAGAAAGCAGAGGCAAAAAACTGAAAGGGACCCCGAAGCTTCGAAAGAATCAAATGAATGCACTCTGTATCGGTCTTGTTCTTTCCACATCCCTGAAGAACAGATCTGGTAGTCTTGAATTTGTTCAAAAAATCCTCAATAGTGGGAAAGGTATCAGGTAACAATGAAGTCAACTCTGCCTCAATCTGTAATGCCCAAATCTCATTGACCCTCCCGAAGAGAGAATCAAACTTCAACCACATATCCCGAGGAGTAAGCAACTCATCAAGGTGAAACAGAAGACTGTCGGAGACATGCAAAGCGATCAAACCCATGGCCTCATCCAGCTTGTTCCGGTACATAAGAACCTCATAAGGATGGTGAAGGTCTGGCTGAACCTCATCCAATGTAGCCCACAACCCTCGTGACCTGAGAAGCCTTGTGATGCGGGGCTTCCAGGTGTGATAGTTGTGTGAAGTCAACAACTCAACTGAAGGATCTACCATGAGAACAAAGAAAAAAAAACTCTGCACCTTCACCTGCTTGTTGGTTGTTTTTATTATGTGATCTTTCAGAATAGACAGAAGATGTAGAAGGGTTTGTTTGTTTTGAGAGTTTAGGTGTTCCTGATTTCTGAGATAAATGATAGAAAGCGAGAAAAAAAACACCCCCCCACAATGGAGAAACCCAAACCCTAGTACATAGTACTGAGAAGGAAGTAGTGCATAAGCAAAAAAACTTCAAACTGATATCTCATGTACCTGGTGAAAATTCTGAGAAAAAAGATCAGAAATCTGAATAGAGCATGCTGAGAGCTTTCCAACGCCTATTCATTTTTGAAAAACGGAGTCCGTTTGCCCATTCTAAGACCCCAGAAGTGCAAAAAAGAAGCTCGAATTTGCCCATTCTAAGACCCCAGAAGTGCAAAAAAGAAGCCCAACTTTGACTGATAAAAAACACAGTCAAATAGTAGATCCAAGAAAAAAATCCACCACCACAAGGTCCGGCTCATAATCACCTTTCCAACGCTTATTCGTTTGCCAAAATCTGACTCTGGATGCACGATCTAGGCCCAAAAAACCAACCCCCTCTCAAAAAGACTAGAGAGGAGGGGCTGGTGGTGCTCCGGGTGGAGGTGGCGCTCGAGCCGGGCGGAGGTGGTGCTCGCGCCGGGCGCAGGAGGTGCTGGGGTGGAGCTGAGCGGAGCGGAGCTCAGCCCGGTGATGGTGGCGCGTCGGCGAGGCGGGAGCGGCGGTTGGAGCGGCGGGAAACTTGCCGGCGGGGAACGGAGCGTGGCAGGCAGCGTGGACTTCACGGGCGGTGGGAGACT
Source organism: Cryptomeria japonica (assembly GCF_030272615.1). NCBI lineage: Eukaryota > Viridiplantae > Streptophyta > Pinopsida > Cupressales > Cupressaceae > Cryptomeria > Cryptomeria japonica. The sequence continues at coordinate 98,168,708 of NC_081412.1, forward strand.
CGCCGGCGGGAGACGGAGCTTGGCCGACGGCGTGAACTGCACAGGCGGCGGGAGCAACAATTGGCACGGAAGGAAAGTCGCCAATGGGAGCCGTAGCCGGAGCCGGAGGCCTGCGGCGCCGGGTGGGGCCGGCCTGACAGGTCCGTACAGCGCTGGACTGTCAGGTCCGGTACCCTAAATTGCTTTGTTAAAAAACCCTTCTTTTTTTTTTGAATGCCTTTTTGATTTGTTTGTTTTTTTTTTTTGTAAATTTTTTTTGAAAATCAAAACAATTGGGCCTGCATGCCGTAAAAAAGCAAAATTTTTTTTTGAAATTTTTTTTCTCGATTTGCTTGCCAGGGCTGTATGACCTGGCTTGGAGAAAAAAAATCACCCAGATGCTCAGGGGTCAAAAATGGACAAATTTTGTATGTCGATAGGGGTTTTTTGGTCTTCTGAGCACGATGGTGAGGTCCGTTTAGGCCCAAAGTGCTCAGAAAAAAAAACCTTAACCCTAAGCACACAAAAAATGCCTGAAACCCCAGATCTGCTTCAAATGCAAAATTCTCAAAAAACAGGAATAGGTAGCTGCAGATCTGAGCTCTGATACCATATAGGAGTTGAGAAATACAACCCCACATTAGACTGAAGATCTTCTACAAGCCGAATAACCTGTTACAAGGAGAAGCAATGAAGCAAAATCTGAAGAACAAGAAAAAACACAGGAAAAATATTCTCCAAAAAAGAGAGCTCCAATTCACCAGAAAATGTATATTGAAAAGATGATACAATGAAAATAAAAAGAACCTCTAATAGGTCAAGAAACCCTAAAAAGGGAAAACCCTAGGTTTGCACATAATAATTAATTAAAATAATTAATTATATGCACCTAATGTTAGCTTAAGTGTGAAAAGATAATTGGAAACTTAAAGAATTAAACAAATAATGTTTAATTAATCAAGTAAAGACCCAATTACTCTAACAATACCATTCTGTTGTGCTGTCCTCGATGCAAAAAGTTGTCATTTGATACCATTTTCTTCACAATATATAGTGAATTCCTGAAAAGTAAATTCACCGCCTTGATCATTTCTCAGACACTTTATCTTCTTACCACTTTCCTTTTCAGCTAAGGCCCTAAATGCCTTGAATTTACTAAATGCTTTTATTTTATCCTTCAATAATGTGGCCCACATCATCCTTGAGCAATCATCAATGAAGATCATAAAATATCTATCACCTTGAATACTTTTGGTCCTTATTGGTCCACAGAGGTCTGTATGAACCAAATCTAACAGATGTTCTGCTAAAAAAGATTTGCTCTTAAAAGTTGAGGATGCCATCTTTCCCAACTAGTATTCCTTACATAGAGCATTAACAAGTTTTTCCAACTATCTTGGACTTAATCACTTTAACAATATTACCAAAATTTATATGACAAAATCTCCTATGCCAAAACCAACTATCATCTACTTTAGCAATTAAACAGTTGTTGACTTTAGGATTCAGGTGAAATAGGTTACCTTTAGTCTACTTGCCGGTTGCAATCAGTTCACCTTTTCTCCCATAGATTTTGCACATACCATTCTTAAAATCCAATGGATATCCTCTGTCATTGAGTTGAGCAACACTCAAAAGATTGTGCTTTAATCCTTCAACCCAGTAGACATCATTTGCACTACTCTTTCCATTGAGAGGAATAGTTCCCTTACCTTTAACCATGCAGGGTGATTCATTACCAAATCTCAAAACTCCGCCATCAAATTCTTTCAAAAAAAGAAATTTGCTATGGTCACCGGTCATGTGATGTGAACAACCACTATCAATGATCCAATCGTCAGAATTATCCATGCGTGAAACTAAATCTTTTTGATCAGATGTTTTTTCTTTAATGGCTACAAATACAATGTCTTCATTAGCATCATCCTCAGATTCCTCATCAATGATACCACCATCAAATGCAATAAGACAATCTCTTTTTCCTTTTCCCTTGCACTTCTTGAACTTCTATCGCTTGTGCTCATTATCACCATTAAGACAATTAGCTGCAATGTGTCCAATCTTGTTGCATGCAAAACATTTCAAAGGTAATTTACCGGTTCCTCTAGGCAACCACTTGGTCAACAATGCCTCAAGCTCAACCAAACTGTCTTCATCATCAACTTCTCTGCTGGATCTAAATGCAGACTAAGATTTCTGAACACTACCATCATAACCATTTAATTCAAAATTAGTAAGCTTACCAATGATGGAGTCAAGGGTTACCTTAGTTTTGTCAATCGATTTTAGCTCCTGAATGGCTGCAATTTGGATAGCGTAGACCGGTAGCAAGGTTCTCAACACCTTGTTAATCACTGTGACATCTTCCACTTTACCACCAACACTCTTGGTCTCACCAACTATCTCTTTTATCCTTTGATCATGTTGTTGGATATTCTCACCTTCAGCCATCCACATGTCATCAAACTTTCCTCTTAGACTCTCTTCCTTGGCAATATTCACATGTTCATCACCGCTATAAATCTCTTCAAGTTTCTTCCATACCTCATATGCAGTCTCCAGAACATGAACATCTACATATTCGACATCAGACAAAGAACTGATAATAGCTTCCGATGCTTGATTATTTTCTTGTTGCTCTTTCTTCTGATCATCTGTCATATTCCCACCAGGTGCAACATATTGAGTACCAACATGTTCCCAGTATTAACTTCCTAGACTCTTAATATAAATTTCAATTCTATCACTCCATATTATGTAGTTCTCTCTATTAAATTTCAAACATTCCTTCTTCATCATCTTCTACAAGATCTTTACCTCAAGTTGTTAGGCTTCGACCTTAGAGGACCTAAGATGCTCTGATACCAATTGATGGTATGATGAAAGAACAAGGATTCGATCAACTACTGAGAGGGGGGGGGTGAATCAGTAGATAGAAAAACTAATTATAAATTTCACCAATCTCAGAATCAACCTCTCAAAGTAAAACTCTAAACTTACAAGTTTAACCACTAAACTACAAATGCAAATATCACTACCAAGTTTAACCGGTTGACTGTTATAGTAGATTAACACTAAACAGCTTGAAACTCACAAACATCCAAATACTTTACTGACATAAGTAAAACTTCATTTCATATTGTTGTCATTTATCATGACTTATCAAAGTGGATTAAGTAGTTAAGCAAATTAACCATAGTAAACATAACCACAAAAACATTCACCACTTGACACAATATTTTTGACGTGGAAACCCAAATGGGAAAAACCATGGTGAGATGAGACTCACAAGTTAACTATCTAAACTCTTTTGAAGTTTGCCCTGTTAGGAGCCAAGCCTGTTAAAGCTTTACAAAAAGCCATGTTAAGAATAGATCCTGTTAGGGACCACCTGATTAAGGGATTACTATAATGCCCTATTAGAAGTAATACCCTGTGAGGAATAACCTCGATAGAGGATTTGAAATATAAGCTAATGGACCACCTAGTTAGAGGATTTGAATAATACTAAGCTTGTTAGAGCTTATTCGGTTAGGGGATTTTAGTATTGTAATTGTTAGAAAATAACAGGGGTTTGCTGATATGTTTGAATAGCACTACACTTGCTTGTTCATATCCTTTTCATGCTCCTATCTGCCTTTACACAAACTATAGATACATCATCTGGTTTGACAACCACACACTCAACTAAAAAATTTACCAACTCTGAAACAAAACAACTCATCGACCTTATAAACAAATAAATAGGTCGGTAACATAACAAAAACCTAATTCTTTCATAGAGATTATAAACAAGTTGGTTCAAGTATGACCGTTGGATTACATAACAATCTCTACACATCATTCAAGATAGCCTCGATCGCTCCTTGATCACTACTTCACCGAACTCTGTAACTCATCATGCGGGTTTCATTACATGCAATATACTTACTCATTCCCAAGACAAAAACCATTATCACAACATGCGAAAAACACTTTGAAACTCTTCTCATACACATGCATACGTGTCATCAGCATTACTGCTCGTCATCAAACCATAAACCAATACAACCAATATAACAAACTTGATTGGTTAGGGTTTATCAAATCAACAGGTAGGTTTTACCGGTTCAACTCTCCAATACTTAGCAATACCAGTTCACTCCACAAACTCACCTACCAGTTACAGTTCCTTTCACTAGCTCTTCCTACTGGTTACAAAACAACATTATAACAATATCATTACCAGTTACAATTGACATCAATGACAACATAACAAATCACTAACGCAATCTTCATGCAAATGCCAACAGTATTATCATGTCATGGTGTGTGATCAAAGTGTAAAAACTGAATCTTGTGGTGTGTGCACAATGTAGCAACGTGTAGAGTGTATACTCCCATGTTAAAGAGATTGCATGCGCCTTATTGGGAGTAATTTATTTAAGGTAGTATACATTCATCCAAAATAAAATCACGTTTCCACAATGATATACCCCCAAGAATGGACAAATCAAGGGTAATGAAGCACATGAACAAAAGAGAGAACATAGGGGTTCCACTAAGAGGGGTTAGTATGCGCATTTAATAAAACATATATATCAAGTATAATTACATTGAATTGACCTCATCCCCCAAAGGTAGTGGAACTATGACCACAATGTAATAAGAGCATGTAAGATGAACAACAAAAAGTCTTTTTTGGTCAACAAGGAAGAGGCCAAAAAGAGAGATCTCAATTCTTTGCATCCTCTCCAAGTAGACAACACAAAGGCACATTTGTGACAATGACACGTGTGCAACATAACATGCATACAACATATAGAAGAATTCAGATGAAAATAAAGGAATGTCATGATAGATTTAAACTCTGTATCAATGGAGCAACAAGGGTCATCGAAAGATAACCTAAAATAACACAGGCATATTAAGCAACACATCATTGGGAAAGCACATCACATGCAAGCAAACACACAAAATGGAATCCATTGCACAAGTGAGGCTAGTCTAGCAAGTCATTTGCCTCCCAATCTTTCTTAACATCATTTAGGGATGGTGGACAAGATGCGAGAGGAGACACAAAAATAATGGTAGATGGAGATACATCAAGTTCCAAACAAGGACCATGCTCTAATGATGAGTCACTTTGTTTGTCACTAGGAGCTAGGATGAATGCTTTTGTAAATCTTGAAGATAGATCATGATTAATCTCATACATATCATCACAATCATTAGTATCCACATTGTTAGAATCAATAAAATTATTGGCATTAAAATCATCATCATCATCATCATCATCATCATCCAAATTATTGATAATAGGATCTTTAATGTGTAATAGAAATGAATAATTATTTTTCTTAGACAATTTTAACTTTTGACATGGTTGATTAAGATGAACTTACTCCTTTGGGATATGAAAAGGTTGGATGAATGAGATCAAGTCAACATTTAGTTTCTTAGGGGAGGAACTGATTTGGAAAGCAAGCTCATGAGCCTTGGCACAACGCCTTCATCAACATTGTCTCACACTACAATTTCTCTTGGTTTGGCTCAAAAATTGTAAAGGTTGGTGATCAATCAACATATGATTATTTTCTTCCCTTGTAGGGGGAGGAATGGAAGAAACATCACTAGGTTGAGATATGCAGGATGTTGGGTGCTTTCCTTTATATGATGTAGGAGGTGGGACTATAACATATATGGGATGAATAGAAGTGGTAGGAATAAGTCCAGGTCTAGGATTAGGAGGAATATCCATAGGTGAAAGATCCTTAGGTTTACTAAGGGATGATATCCTTTCATGTTTAAATTTTTGATAGGATAAAAAAATGATATCTTTACACAGTTCTGAAGGTTCGGGTTTCTTAGGCCAAAATAAATCTAAGGTAAAGTTTCCATGACTTGCCAAGAGTTTATAAAGACTATGATTGATTATGATAATATTCCCCTCATGAGAGAACTTCAAAAATTTATGGATGGTAGAGGGGATAGCTTTCATGGAATGGAGCCAAGAATGCCCCAATTTCACATGAAATTGGTTGGTAATAGAGATAATAGCAAAGTAACATCTAAGAAATTAGTGCCAACCTCAAGGGGAAGAGTGATGGAACCTATAGTGAGACAAATAAATCCATCATGCACCTTAATCATAAAATTAGATTTGTCATAAGTATCTTGATAAATTTTTTAGTACAGAGATGTGTTGCAAGGTATGCACCCTTGATCTCCTTGTGTTGTGCAGTGCAGTGCTCGAGTTTGTGACATAGCTTAACTGCCTCTTGTGGATTCATTAAGTCTCACAGTTGTATTGGGCATTAAAAGGTCGATCTTTTGGTGCAATGGCAACCGTGTTTCTAACAAGATGTTATTTAGTAATAACATTTACCATACATACTAGATCAATGAGCATTCCTTGTGAGAGTTTTAATTTAATTTTCATAGTAGTTTATAATGGTCCATCAAGTGCATTAATAGTATCTTTTGAGTCAAAGGTAATGCTAAGTTTAGGTTTCAACTTGGATTACTCAATATCATTCACACGATTGTTGGATTTACACACATACCATGAAAAGCTATTTTAATTGAAGGTTTAGGCTTAATGACATTGGTAGAATGAGAAGGTAAAGGATTGGTAAATATTTTACATGTTTTGATTAGGAGGTGCTGCAAATTATTTCCTTTATCTTTCACACCCTCCACAGTAATAGCATTGGAATCAATAAGGTCTTGGATCACATGCTTCAACCTATAGCACTTCTTAGTATCATAGTCAAGTTGACGATGCTATTGGAAAAAGGATTTTGGATCAAAGGAATCTAATAAAGGCTTAGAATTATCTATAGGTTTGATGGGAAGAAGCTTCATCACATTAGCATTAATTAATTGCACCATGATGGTATGCAATGATTCAGATTGAGGAGTAAATTTTGTTGAACACATGACATGACTGAGAGGTGGGGTGAATCAGTCTGGAACTTCAAAATAGATTATTTATAAACATCATCAACTAACATAGCAGTAACATATCAGTCATCAACATATGAACATCAACCATCAACACATGAACACTAGATTTATGTGGAAAACCCAAGCAAGGAAAAACCATGGTGAGAATCTAACTCACAATATGAATATTAATGATTACATAATTTTATGCTCATTGCAAAGGAGCAACAACACCTAATGGACTTGCAAGGATAAGGCACATTGCCTTAGGGAAAGATACAAGGACTTGCACAACCAAAGCTCACTTTAGGGTAAGATACAATCTACTATCGAAGGACTCATTGTTGATCAACAATGAAGGAAATCGTAGAATTGATATGAGAAAGATCTTCTGAACATGAAATTATCCTTTAACAACTGGATGAAGCGACCAACATCATGGAAAAAACATTTGATAAACACCATAGTCACAACACATTGTCTCACTGAATATATCACCTTCAAAGCTCTAACTTTTGTACTTCTGCAATCTCTAATCTACTTGCACATCATTCACATACACTTCTCATCAATTAACACACAATCCATACATACAACTTCTTTAACCACACTACTTAAATATGAGATAGATAATTGAAAACTTAACTTAGGGTTGACCAATAACAAAATAAACATTATTACAAAAGATAAGCCACTCGAACCAAAAATACTCAAAGTGGTCCACTCTACAAGAAAGAGGGAACCAAAACACATCACAATACACCCTTCTAAGATTATTACAATGATCCACACATGGTAATAAATTATCTAAAATCGTTACCTAATGTAACGTATAGATATAATAATCAATAGGCCCAAGAACATCTTCTGATGCAAAATACCTCACAAGAATCTCCACACACCATGGTGAGACCCATATCAACTTCTTAATACATCCTCCAATACATATCTAGATCAAAGAAATATGATCCAATCAAGATAACTCAATTGGACACACTGAATCATAACACAATTGAATAACTCAAACATAAATCAACAAATCTCTCTTGTGAAACAAAGAAACCACCAAAGAAGAAAACTAAGAATACTACATGAGCCATAAAATCACGTCCACTAAATTGCAACACAATCTGCAACATGTTTGGAGGCCACCAAAGACATTTCAGACTAGTCCGATAAACACACTTACTACCAGAGAACATAAATAATCTACAACACAAAACACAACTGCAACAACCAGGAGAATATCTAGACCAGAATCCATCCAGATAACCAAGTTTGACATAAATGACAACCATACAAGCTCATACTTCCTACAAATTCAGACATGTAAATATTGATGATAAAGGAGTCACACCTGATGTTGTGGCTGCCACTTGTGTATCAATGTAATTGGAAGAATTGTTATTGATCTTGATGAAATTCTTGGTTTTGTTTTGAAAAATTGAAATGATTGATGCTAAGTACTTCCATTTGTATCAACCAGAGCCATTGATAAGGAGAATTCAAATTAAGTCACTTGAAGTTGATAATTATGAAGTATTGTACATAAATGTGTGAAAGATTGAAAATAAAAAAACAAAAGCTTATCTCTAATATCCTTTTGCAAATTATTAATGAATATTCTTTGAACGTCATCATCGTACACATGATAAGCAATTTGTGCATGCAAATGTTTATATCTACCAATGAAATTAGTCACTTTTTCTTTAACTCCTTTCTTAAGATGCATCAAATCAGTTAAAGTAATTTGAGGACCAATATTGTTTTGAAAATCTTGCACAAATACATTAGCCAATTGTTGAAAAGAATGAATTGATTGAGGAGGCAAAAAAACAATACCACTGCAAAGCTTTATCTCAAAAGGTACATGTGAATAGTTTTTCCATAAGTCCATGATCATGAGAAAAGTCACTATGTAAGGTTTGAGATATTTTCACATGAGTTTGGGGGTCGCCTTTTCCATTGAATAACTCCAAATGGGGAACAACCATGTATTGAGGAGTAATAACACCAACAATTTCATCGACAAGGAATAGATACATCACATGTGGGAACATTGAATTTGGATTAGGTTAAGGAAGCCAATTGTTTTTGTAAGGATGAGATGCTTTGGGCTAGATTGTTTATAGTGGCTTCAGTGGATGTGTTGGAATTGGATACATTGGATTGTGATGGAGGTGTAACATGAGAATAAATAGGTGGAGGTTGAGAATAGGAAGGTGGAACATTATGGTAGGTGTGTATAGGAGATTGTTGTGACAAAAATGGAAGGATAGTGGAAGGAGGTATGTAGGAGTATTGATTGATAGAATTGCCCTCATTACTAACATGTGTAGGCTTAAAATTTTATGTAGAATTATCCATGATGGAAGATATATATGTAGGAACTTTAGGCTAAGATGTAGGCATATGAATGGAATGCTCAGCTTGAGTTGTAGGATTGGAAAGACCAAGACCTTTGACACAAATTTTATTGGCTTAACATTAGAGTCAACAATATGAGAAATACCACACAACACTTCCACACCAATTTCATCCCTTTGAATCATTATCCCCAAGCCTTCAATGAAGGGGATTACCTCACTATACAAGTGTTCTCGACCAATCCATTGCTGAAGATTATCCAACTCATGGTCAAGCTTCCCCAATTGGTCAATAGTTACTTGAGTTAAGGAGTCATCCTCATCATGAGAAGTGCAAGAAGAATGAATCTCCATAATGTTAGTTTTGTCTTGTCTAGGGATAAAGGATTCACCTAGGTTCCCATGGAATATGTTATTCAACCCAGACTCACATCCCTTAGAGTTTAAACTTTGGGAAGCCATAAGTATGAACTTTATTATCACTGGGATATTGGATCTAGGTGAAAGGGTATTGAAGCTTATACAAAAAGAGGAAAAAGTTAATGGAATGGATCTATAGTCAATTCCTCTTATGTAATTGAAAATTCAAGTAAAATGTATGATTAAGCAACACATTTCCCAATAAGAATGATTGATTAACCAATTAATTAGGCAATATGTTCTAAACAAATGAACAATTAATGCTTCTAAATCTTAAAATAATATGGAATAACAATAAGATATGAGCATATAAATAAGAAATTAAGCAACACACAAGTTAATTTTATTAAAAAAAAAAAGGGGTTTTGTGAATTAGATCTCTAAATTTATGTAGTTTAAGTGCATAAATTATGTTTTTCAGAAATTATTGCAAATGTGAATTAATTAGATGCATACAAATCAGACCTAAAATGAAAATCAGAATTAATGCAAGCACTATGTTAGGTTCACCAAAATGTAATAAAGGTAATAGGTGTTCACAAGATTAGGCATGTAAACTAGGAACTAGACCTATTTCACAAAAGTATTACATTGAGGAGAGGAAATCAATAGATTCAATCTCAATTGTGTGAAAAGGGATCAATGCTAATTGGATTTCACTCCCCTCTTTGTTTGTGTTGAAATGGATATTGCAAATATGTAAATTAAATACTAGATTTAGGGCTAAAGATGGAAAATTGACATGAACATATAGCTTCAAATTTGATATGCAACTGTAAACACATATCTTGGAATGAGAAAGATGAGTAGAACCTATGATTGGAATCTAGGCCTGAAAATATGGGACAATGATGCTCTAGGTGACCCTATCCTCAAAATGTCAAGCGAGTGAAAGTAACTTTTTCAAAACTAGAATGATGCTCATAATTTTCCGTAGAAGTTTCCTTTGCTTTTCGCACTTGCAAAGTTGGGTTTGGTCATCTCCATCTACTCTACCTAATTATGTAATTACAACTTCTAAACTTGTAACCTACACACACAAAAAAAAAAGAGAAATTGGTTTGGGGATAGGGGATTGCCTAAGTCAAACCCCAAGTTTGGAATTAACCTTATAATTGATATTGACTTTGAAATGAAATGGAAGTGTAAAGTCTGCTGTAATGGTTGGAAAATGATGAATGACAGATCAAGAGGAAAACTAACCCTTTACCTCAAAGAGAGACGAGAGTTTCACTATTGATTATCCTTCAAGCACTTTTCACCATTGCATTAGGAAGAATAAGGGATAATTTACTAGATTCAATCTCCACACAAAGATGATAGATTAAATTCTGAATGAATTAAGAATGTTAGGATGATCCTGTTAGGATTCCCAAAGATATTGAGAGGGGGGGGGGGGTGTGAATCAGTATCTAACCGGTTTGTGAATTTACTTGTATTAAAACATGTAAAGTATATCAATACTATGTACCGGTAAACCAAAAATAATGCAGTAAACAAGAATAATAACAACCGCATGAAAAGCACACCATAACACAATAGTTTAATGAGGAAACCCGATGTGGGAAAAACCTCAGTGGGATTTGTGACCCACAATATTCACTTACTGGCCAATAAGGGAATATTACTATTTTACAAGAGGGACCTGCACATGCAGAAAGGCCAAGTGCCTAGAGCTCACTGCTCAATTACAAAGGAAGTCACACTAACTTACAAAAATGGATTATAAAAATCCAATGCCTTGTACTGCTTCAAATTAGCAACTATTATGCCAGATCCAGTACCCATTTTAGCTCTGCTTCATACATAAACCCTTAACCTATATTTCACATATTAGGTCTGCATAATTTCGTCTATCTCATTATTACTAAATGTTCTACAATGATCTCATACATATATGAGTCATATTACAACTCACCATGTCAACTTACAATGATTTTACAATTAATTACAAAATATATTATCAACAAAGTTCTTGTCGGCCAGAGTGTCAGTATCCATCCTTTCACTGTCGGTGTTCTGTGTGTCGGTGTAGAGTTTGTCGTTGTCGGTGCCAATATATTTGTCTTGCTGGTATCATATGATTGCAAGGTTGCCATCAATGACAAAACCTTCAATCACCTACAATTTCTCATTAGAATGTGCATTTTCCAACAATCTCCCCCTTTGGCATTGATGGCAACACTCATGAGAAAAATCAAAAAGTGTCCAAAACTAACATCCCCAAAAAATTTTGCTAAAATTGTTTTACCAAAACTATGTTACCAAAAAATATGAGCTCCCCTTGAGCTGATGGTGTCATCTGCTGATCATTTTTCTCATTGTCTCTACTCCCCCTTTGACATCAATGAAAAAGGTTGTCATTCGCTGTTAGTGGAGTCCTACCTGGTTTCTTGTAACCCATGGGTTACAGTCTGAAAAATGTTTGTCAAAACTAGATTTATTCCATTGCTGAATGTTTTGCAGTCTTTTATGGCTTCTTGAGTCCTCTGCACTGTACCGGTGAGTATGTGCATTTACTCTTCAGGTGTCTTTAGTCCGAGAACCAGAGCCTCAGATATTTCTTTTCTCAAAGAAATAAGATACTCTAGTCTTGGACCAAGTCTGCATTTTAAGTCCTTTGCTTTGTCCTTTATTCTTTGTTTTTCATTTTCTAGTTTCTTGATTTTCTCTTCCTGCTCTGCAATTTTCTTTTCTAATTCCAAAAATGAGTTTGATGTTCCAATTAGATTATCAACATTATTATTAATCTTATCCTGTGCTTTTCTGATTTCTTTGTCAAGATCCTCTGTTAATACATCTGTTTTGCAAGTGTCCCTGTACAATTTCTTGAAGTCAAAAATGATTTCAGCGAGTTCCGATAAAAGAGTATCCATTTCCTCTTTGTTCTTATTCATAATTTCCATAAAGAATTTCTCTTTCTCCTTTATTAATCTCTCCTTAAATGTATCCTCATTCATTTTGTCCAGTGTTATTAGGTTATATACTTAGACAATGTGTCTAATTGGCTCAAAGAATCTTTGTTGCCTATGTTACACTTTGGAGCTATCATCTTCAAAATTGGTAAAGTGTCATCTATAGCCTTATAGGCTTGTGCATTGCACTCTCTTATTTTCTTTATTGAATCTAATAAGACCTTAGTTACATTAGTAGGTCTGAATTTTGTCATGGTTGTTCCAGATGTTTGTCCAATGGTTTTTACAATTTGTAATCCATTGGTTGTATTTATGGCTTTTCTTTCATCTTTCTCTAGAGGATCTGTTTGAGTTTGCATTCTACAAACAAAATTTTAGGCTTTTCATTTTGGGCCGATGGCACTGTCTCTGTCTGTACCTCTGAAGGAGCCTGTTGCTCTACCTATTTCTCAGTGTTGTCCACTGACGGTTTTTCCTATGTGCTGCCTATTGTTGGTGACTCAGTTGGTATTTTAGTTTTAGTAGTTATTGGTGGCTCAGTGGATGCATCAGTATGCACATCTGTGGTTTTTGACTTTCCAGTGTCTGGGGGTTCACTTGATCCTTCAGTTTGTTTTAGTTCCCCAATTTCAATGTTTTCTACTGCAATATTTCCTGTCGGTGGCTCTGTTGCCACATCTGATTTCTTAGTTGATTCCTTATCCACAACAATATTGACTTCCTAAGTGTTAATGTTCATTGTATATAACACCTCAGAATCAGGATTTGTATCCTCATGTGGTGTGTCCATACTCTCAGTTGTCAGTTGATTGTTAGTAGTGTCTACCGGTGGAGTATCTAGAGGTGGTGGGGGTGAGTTGTCTGTTATCTTTATACTAGGAGGTCCACCTACCTTACCTTTTCCTTTGTCCTTGTCCTTTTGATATACCTTGAAGGTTTTAGGTTTTTGATACTCTTCCTGTTTCTCTTTTTCTACCAGGAATATGTCCCATGCATCTGTTGTTTCCTCTGTTACCTGATTCACTCTTCCTGCCATCAGTGCTATATGTCGATGAGCAGTTGAGAATATTGACCGGTTAGCCTCAGAGATTAATTGATCTATCTCATCAGGTGAGTTAACAGGGTGCACTACAAGTAGTTTTTCAATCTTTATTTTCTTATCTAGCTCAACAATAGCTACTCTTCTAGCTTCTAGTCTATTATATAGATCTGCTGGTATTTCATCAACAACTTGCATCAAAAATTTCTTGAAAATATCTTAGTGTAAGATTACACTATTCTCTACCTTTTCTTTGTCATCAGCGGATAGTGTGTCATATAATTTGTTGATGTTCTTCAACTTTCCATCCTCTGTAATCTCACTGAGAAGTTTATCAATGGGAGCAATATTTTGTTGTGTCTTTTTCTTAGGAGTCATCTTCTTTTTCTTTGGAGTTCATTTCTTTGCTAGGGGCCTCACTGCTTGTTGCTTCCGTCTTGTCCTCTTTGGTGTAGGAGAAGGTGTCGGTGAAGGTTTTCTTTTCCTTTCAACTCTCCTAAATATAGCAGGTATGTCACTTTCTGAAGAAGTTCCAATCGATGAAAGGTGAATTTCTGATTGAAGTGCTTCCAACTCACTTTCAGTTATACCGATTTATTTTAGCACATCTTCTTTAATAGCTTTTGCCTGTCGGGTTCCTTTTCTAACAGTTGCCTCAACCTTCTTAACTCTTTTCCTTGATTGAATTTGGCTTTCTATAGTTTCAGCACTACCAAATACTTTTTCTTCCGGTTCCTTAGGAGCTTCCAGGGGGACTTTTGCATAAATTTCTATTATGTTGTCATTAGTCTCATACCCCATTTCAGTTACCCAGATGGTTCTAGGAATAACTGCCTCCATCCAAATTTCATCTTTCTTTATCACAAAATAGATTTCCTTTTGGCACTTATCCACAATAGCTTGTGATAACCTTACTCTTGTTTTCAGTCGAGCCTTTAGTGCTTGAAAGTGCTCATTTATGGTTTTCTCCTTGTTCTCTCCCATATTGTTCAGCAATTCTGATAGTTGTTTTCCTACTGGTATAGCAAATCCAATATCTTTGGCGCCAATACCGGGTACTTGTTTGGTTATGTATAGCATCAAGAAAATAAGTAGGTTTCCAAATTTGAATGTTCCTTTCTTTTCCCTTTTGATCTTTCCTAGATTGTCTATTAGCTCATCTTTAAGCCATTCACATATGTTTATCCTTGCATTATCATTTACCATATCATAGACACTTTTAATACATAAGCTAGAAACTGAGTTTAACCTATTTGCATGTGTAGCCTTATAACCTAAGATCATACTGATAAATCTGATATTTGTATCCTTTACATCATTTACCCTTAGTGATCTCTTATCAAATGTTGCACCGGTTAGGCTTGTCACTAGGTCATTTGAGACCTTCTTAGTTTTGTCAGGTCTGCTGCCGGTGAAGGGTAACCCTGAAACTGCTTTTACTGCTTATTTTGTGATCTTGTGAATAGAGTCTAACCAGAAAAATTCACCATGTACCCTGCTTAGCACAATCCTTATGATATCCTTGGGAAAATCTGGGATACTAAGAATTTCTGTGAAACCTAGGGTTTCTATTATCTTGTGTTCAGGTTTGACATTTTTGGATTCATCACAGATTATAGTCTTATACATATTTCTGATTTCATCATCATCTAGTTTATCAATATGATAATGTATATACATTCTAGGGTCTTCAACATATACTACTCCTTTAGGGATTTGGGAGAATGCACCTATGCTGTCATCTTTCTTAGCAATTTTGAGAACTAGCTGAAAAAACAGGTCTAGGTCATTTAACAACTTCAACAACAGTAGGGTTTGCAATAAATTCAGGAGTGGATGAAGATGCCATAGCTATAAATACCTCAATCTGCCTTAAGGATGAATGCTTTGATGGATTGCTTCACTTCTTCGCTTGGAATACCTTCGCTCGAGAATTTTTATGCTCTCGAAAATTTGAATGCTCGGTGAAAAAAAAGGGGCCAAAACACTTTCTTTATAATGTTATTTTCACCAACCACCACATTTAATTCTTGTCGGTTAAGTTACAACTTAACTCATCTGCCAATATAGAATTAATTTCAACTTCTCACCATCAACGGAGGGAATAATAGCATGTATTTCATTTGCTGCTAAACCCTCAAAGGATTTTTCTTCAGTTAGATGAGGAGTCTCCTGCCGGTGGAGTGTTACTCTGTTCTGTCAGTGGAGGAGTAATCACATCAACATTTTGATTTGACTTTCTGATCCACTATTTTGAAAATTCTTGCTTTACCTCTTCAACTTTTTCTTTACCTTTCAAACTAGGACCTTTGTTATTTGCCGATGATGCCTTACTTCTGCAAAATTTAGCAATATGTCCAATCTTGTTACAGACATAACAAATCACATTGTTCTTTTGAATAGCTTTCCCATCTCCTATGCCGGTATGTGTTTTGCATTGATTAGATAAGTGCCCAAATCTTCCACAAACATAACATCTCACATTCATTCTACAATTTTCTGAATTATGACCAACTTTGTTGCATTTAGAACATTGACTAATGGGTGTATTAGTGTTCTGATAATTTCTAGTTCTACACTGATTTGCTTTATGACCATACTTGTTACAGTTAAAGCATTTTCCATTAAATTTATAAGCATTTGGTAGCCTTACCGGTTTTCTATGATCATGTGTGTTTGCAATACCAGATCTTTCACCAACTTCAAAGCCAAGGCCATTTGTATCACCATTAGGTTTCTAATTCTTCAGCATGTCACCAAGTTCTTCTGAACTTTTCTTGAATTTTTCTTTGTGATGATTTGCAGCAGTTAGTTCACTTTCCAAGATTCCTTTCTGTCTTATGAGTTCAGTTATGCCATTTTGTGTGTGCATTAGATCTATCTTCAACATATCATTTTCATGACTAAGTCCTGTGTTTTCATTTCTAGCATCATTTAGTATTCTAGCCAAGTCTTCTTCATTCTTCTTCCTATCTTCAATTTCTTTACAAAATCTCATAGTCATATCCTGCATCTCATTCTGTGTTGTATTGCTTTCTTGTCTTAGTTTTTTTACCAGATCATTAAGAGTTTCCTTTTCATCATTCTCATTCTGCATCTTTGATAGAAATGCTTGTATGGAATTGTATGTTGAAATAAATCTCCTCTTCAATGTTTTAATCCTTGACTTCAATGCAACAGCTAGCCTTGAAGGGAGACTTGAGAATGCTCAATGCTAGAAAAGAATGCTTGAATTTTTGAATGCTCTTTATCGCTTACAACCTTATCGAAATTCCACCTATCGAACTTATGCAAAAAAGAGAGTGAATTCCCCCTTAAATACATGTTTGAAGGATTTGAATTTCATCATGGGTCAACATCGGGGAGATTTCCCACTCACTGCATAACCCACAATGCATGCTCTAGGAAGGTCCTGCCCCAAAATAGGGCAGGGACAGGGGTGCCACGTCCCTGTCCTACCCCTTTCTCTAGGGTAGAGTGCATACATAATGATGTGGAGGCCAAGGAAGAAGTTGTTTTCGTAAGCCGAGCACTCTCCGGTCTCCGATCAGGCTAGAAGATTCAAGTTCGCATGCGTGAGGACCCTAATGCAGTCATAAATTGTTAGGGTCATAATTTTATGACACTACATTTAGCCCCCACTTTAGCAGGAGTATAAGCATATGCCAATACTATTAGTAAAGTACAAGGAAACAAGATTGAAATACTTTCACCATGTCAAGGAGGCAAGATGTGTCAATCCCCCAGTGGACTTAGGATCTTACAAATTCAATTGATAAAGTAAAAGGGAAGATTGAGAAGGGGAGAACCATGACTGCAAGTAGTAAAGTTCCCTTCACTATGAGTCATGAAAGCAAGGATACAAAAGTGTAATGGTGGGAAAATGATGAGTGATAGATCAAGAGGAAAACTAACCCTTTCCCTCAAAGAGAGATGAGAGTTTCACTATTGATTATCCCTCAAGCACTTTTCACCATTACATTAGGGAGATAAGGGGTAATTCACTAGATTCAATCTCCACACAAAGATTATAGATTGTGTTTATGGTGAAAATGGATAAAACAATATTGAAAGACTAAATGAATTCAACCACAAAACCCTAGCCTAACAACAACAAAGATCCACCATAACATATGAAGATTACCTAAGACAATGCAAATCAAATGAAATCACAAAAATTATACCATCACATGTCCAATAGGGTTTGAATCTCCATTCTTCCTATCTCCATTGATCTTTCTTGATATATTTGCTCTCAGATTTTATGTGCACAAGAGCTCAACAAAGAACGGAAATGTGGTTGCAAGTAGGCTTGATTGCATATGCAAGTTCGAAAGCGTAGTCGGGGTTGAATGCATAGTGAGGGTTTTATAATGAAGGAAACATCTCCTTATATAGAAGGCACTATAAGAAATGGAGGGATAAGATTGAGAGGTGTAAAAGATAAATGGTCAGCTATGATTAGAGGGTAGGTAGAGGAAATAAGAAAATAATAAGAGGGTAGGTAGTGTATGAATTAAGAGATGAATGACATGTGTCATATGTAGAAAAGGTTAATGAATTAATTAAATAAATAAAGATTCATTTAATTAATAGATGAAGTGGGATCAATTAAATAAATAAGATATTTATTTAATTTAAGAAAAGGATAATTTAAATAAATAAATGTATTTATTTAAATGAGAAATAAGGCTAGAAGAGGATAAATGAATTAATTAAATAAATAAAGATTTATTTAATTAATAGAAGAATTAGGCTAAAATAATTAAATAAATGAAGATATTTATTTAATTAGACTGGACAATTTTAGGTGTCTACAGATTGAATTATGAATGAATTAAGAATGTTATGATGATCCCCTTATTCCTTTGTTTGATTTAGAAAGGAAATTGATTGAATTATGTAATGCAAAAGTGACAAAGAATCGATTATAACTTGAGATCCGAATATGAGATGAAGCTATGCACCTAGATTTGGTAGTAAAATGTTGAGACGAAGTTGCCCTGCAAAGTTGACGAAAAGTTGTCTGAACCATGGCGGGAATGTACATGGTCCTCCGAAAAATCCACGAAACAGAAAGGGTTTTTCTGCTCTATAAATGAAGCTTGAATTTAAAAGTATAGCTACGCACCTACAACCTACACATAGAAAAGAGAGGTAAATGTGTTAGGATCGGGGGTTTGCCTTTAGGTCAAACCCCAGTTTTGGAATTAACCAAGTAATGAAAGAAAGTACTTGCAAGTAGATGTAAATGAAAGACTGAATTGTAAATCACCTCAAGGGAGGTTGTAGTAGAAATGGTGATAGAAATGCTTGTATGGAATTTTATGTTGAAATCAATCTCCTCTTCAATGGTTGAATCCTTGACCTGAATGCAACACCTAGCCTTGAAGGGAGACTTGAGAATGCTCAATGCTAGAAAAGAATGCTTGAACGTTTGAACATATCTAACTTTGACCTATCCAACTTATGAAAATGAGAGGAAAAATGCCCCTTAAATACATGTTTGAAGGATTTTAATTTCATCACAGGGCGACATCGTGGAGATTTCCCACTCATTGCACAACCCACAAGACATGCTTTAGAAAGGTCCTTCCCCAAAATAGGGTAGGGATATGAGTGCCACAATCCTGTCCTGGGAGGACAAGGGAGCCACGCCCCTTTCCAAGGGGGAAAGGGGTGCCATGCCCCTTACCTACCCCTGTCTCCAGGGTAGAGTGTGGACAAAGTGATGTAGAGGCTAGGAAGAAGCAATTTTCACAAGCCGAGCACTCTCCAGTCTCCAATCAGGCTAGAGGATTTGAGTTCGCATGCGTGAGGACCCTAATGTAGTCATAAATTGTTAGGGTCACAATTTTATGACACTATATTTAGCCCCCACTTTAGAGGGATTTTAAGTGTATGACAAAACTATCGGTAAAGTACAAGGAAACAAGATTGAAAGACTTCTACCACGTCAAGGAGGCAAGATGCGCCAAGCCCCCAGTGGACCTAGGATCTTACAACTTCGATTGAAAAAGTAAAAGGGAAGATCGAGAAGGGGAGAAGCATGATTGCAAGTAGCAAAGTTCCCTTCACTATGAGTCAGAAAGCATGGATACAAAAGACTACAAAGAAAAGAAAAGTTCACTAAGTAGTTATAAGTATCACAAGAAGGAAAGTATGAGCAGAGTGTATGCCCCCACGTTAAAGAGATCACACATGCCTTATCGAGAGTGATTTATTTAAGGTAGGATACACCAAAGAGAGAGAAAAGAAAGGGATCACGTTATCACAAGGATTTATCCCCCAATCGAGGTATAAATCCAAGGATAATGAACACAAAACATGAGGTAGTGTCACTTTCCTTGGGGTCAACATGTTGTATGATAACTCATGTATATCATGTATGTATATGCATATAATAATCTTCATTCCCAAAGAAGGACACTACCTTAGAAGAAAGGGAAGATAGTATGTCTTTTGAGTCAACATGAAAGAGACCATGAAGAGATCGCAATGCTTTGCATCATCCCCAAGTAGACATTAAGGGAACAATAGAAGAACAAGGATACATATAGAAGAATGGTCACAAAAAGAGATTGAAAGGAGAGAAAGATTTGTAGTGCTAGTAATGCTAATATAGCATGACATTCGCCTGCCGATCTTGTTGATCACTATTTCAGGAAGGCGAGCAACATACCAAAGGAGCGATATCGAGCACAATGATGGAGTTATCACAAGATCCAAATAAGGACTACGCTCATGTTGTAAGTCACTTTGTTCAATTCTAGGAGATAGGATTAAGGTTTGTGAAAACTCATCTGATAAATGTTTGTTCACATCAATATATTCATGCTCACTGTCAGAAGCATTAGGAGTTGCATTGCCATTATGAATAACATTTTCACCCATTTCTTCATCAAAGTTTAAAGCAAGTGGAGCAAGAACACGAATAGGAGTAAAACCATCACATGTTTTATGCAACTTATGATTTGGAGATATTGGTTGAATATCTTGTTTAGGAGAAAAGGGAATCATGTCAACTATTGGAGTTTGAGGAGATAGAGTATTTTGAGGTATAGCTTCATGAGCTTGAACATGACATCTTCATCAACATTGTCTCGCACAAAGATTTCATCGAGTCTTAGTGGAAGGCTGAGAAGAAGGAGGAATATTTGAAGAAGGAGGAATGGCTTTCTCTTTTATAGTGGAAGGTTTAGGTTGAGGTCTTTTCGATTGAACAATAGGAGAAGAAGGCCTCTTCTCTTGATAAGAGGAAGGAGGTGGAACTGCGCCATAGAAAGGAGGAATATTAGGTTTAGGAAGGAGACCAAGTCCATCATGAGGAGGAGGTATAGGTCTAGCCTTAGGAATAATTTTGTGGTTCTCCTTAAGAGAAGGTAAAGTCACATTCATAGGAGTAGGTGGACAATTTTCCTTAGGAGGAAGATTAGTTCTATCTGAGAGGGGAAGAACCTCATCTTGAAGAATAATAGGAATGTCAAGTGTTGGCGATCTAGGTTGACTTAAGGATAAGATCATATCATTCTTCCATTTTTTATAGGATTGAAAAAGAGCATCACTCCTTGATTGAAGAGATTGAAATTGTTTAGGCCTGTGAGATTTTGCCAAGATCAAGAGACAATGGAAAGCACAAATAAGAGAGAACAAAATAGATGATAGAAATAAACTGTATTCTATCAAGATGAAAAATATGATCAACTGGATCATTAAGCATTCATTGCATACAATGAATATGAGCCTACTTATATAGGCAAGGCTATATGGATATGTGAGCATACAAACATGACATGTGGCTCAATAAGAAACAAGGGTAGGTAGGAAATAGGTGTGGGTAGGTAGGAGAAATAATATAATAGTCCACATGAGGTGGATCACCCACTAAATGTGGAGTGTAACAAGATCACACCATAAAAGGTGGAAATTCTCCTACACACACTATCCCAATGTGGCACAAACACCCAAGTGTCTCATACCCAAACTACTATTAAATGCATGTACCTAAGTAAACTTAAGTAAGGTGTAATAATATCCATGATGAATAATTATTTACACCAACACCCCCCCTTAAGTGCAACTTAGGGGAATGCACTTAAGTCTACAATGCAACTAAGCAATGCAAGATGGGTCCCGACTACTAGGCCATGTTAGGTACCCATGTACAAACGCAAATGCATGCAAACCAATGCAATGAAATCTCTCACAAAGCGGGGAAAGAGAGAAAAACCCAATGGGAAAAAACCCTCCCCCAAAATAGAGATGAAAACATACAAGAGAACTCTCATAGAAGAATGTTAAGGACAAAACCCCATGTGAGGAAAAAATCCCCCCCATATGAGAGAAGAAGAGAAGCTAGGAAGCCGCCCCTCGATGTGGAATCTGCACCAATGATAGAAGCTCAATGTATGAAGAAACTGCTCCATGAACGTCGAACAACATTCCTCACCTTAGGAAGAAACAAAAGCAAAGGTGTATCCATGAAGTCTCCCCAATCATGAAGGGAAGATGTATGAAGAAAACTCATGATGAAAGGAATCTCTGAAAAATGCTCAAGTGTCCCCATGTCAATGCCGAAAGATACCCCCTCCAAAGGTGGTAAACTGTGCCACACTGCTGAAAAAGGCACTCCAAGATCTAGTGGAGATGGATGTAGAACATGTCCCAAAGACTCACATGTCTCCTCAAAAAATAAAGAGACCTCCTCCAACTGTTGTACATAAGTATCCACAATCATGTCAACCTCGAAAGAATGATCATGTAGATAATGAATAAGAGGGTCAGAGTGTTCCCTCGCAACAATCCAAGAAGGATCATCTTCATCAAAGAGAAGATGAATGTCATCAATGATGTCTCCCAAATCTGCAGTGTAGAATTCCACAAACAAACCTACAATGTCTGTCAAGTAATCATCCCATGAATCTGAAGCTGGAAGACAATGACTATCCTGCTACACTAAATCACATGAAGGCAAAACTGTCACACTATCTGCATCATCAGGTGCAATAGGTGATGTGATATCATTATGAGGAGATGAAATACAAGGCTCAAGAATGGGGTCACATGTGAGAATCCCCATGTTCAAGTGCCCAAAGTTCTCCTCAAAATCTGAACCATCACAAGAAGTGTGATCAACATGTGTAGAATCATCAAATGTGAAATCATCATCATCAACAAAATCTGAAAAGGAGTATAACCGAGATGCATGATCAACCACCCCAGTCGCAATGATAGCTCTAGTCTCCAAGTCTCTAATGAAAATTGACTTAGGTGTGAACTCCACAACTCTCTTAGTTGTGCCATGTGTGATTTGATAGATAGAAAGGAGATTGTTTGTCAAGTGGGGTACACACAACACGTCATTGAAGGAGTTATCCCCAATGTCAATAGATCCTTTCCCAATCACATCCTTGTATGTATGATTGCCCATCAATATCTGCAGCATGGTGCAAGGCTCAAATGTAGAGAACATAGACTGCGAAGATGCCATATGATGAGAAGCCCCTGAATCTAGAAGCCATCTCTCTGAATCATGACTGATAGTAGCACATAGAGATTTTCCTTTTCTTGTCCCAAAAGAGTGAGTCTTCCCACTTGTAGAAGCCATGAATTCTTGCCCTTTTCCTTTTGAATGTGAGGAAGTGGAAGTTGATGAATCATCCTTTTTGTAGACATTAGGCAAATCAATGTTATGCTTTTTGATGATATGTGTGAGCTCATCAATCTTCTTAGAATGGCAAGGATGCTCCTCATGACAAACCTTTTTACAATAGGCACAAGTAGGTCTCTCCCTCATTGGTGAATTATCTCTCTTGGAAGAGGATGTATCTCCTTGTTGTGGAGAAGATGATGCTTTGTCCTTAGGCTTTGATTGCCATTTCTTCTTGTTTGAGTTGTCCTTTCCTTGATTTCCTTTGTTCCCTTGATTTGCCACTAATGCTTGAGACTTAGAAGCCTTAAGAATGCCCATACTTATCAACTTAGTTTGTTCCATCATCAACATTTCATTGAAAGCATCAAATGTAGGCATTGTGTAGCTTGAACCCATTGTCATCCTACGGGTTTGGAAACTAGAAACAAATGCTGCATATTCTTGTGGAAGCTTGCCTATCAAGTTGAATATCAATTGAGTATCCTTCTTATCAATGCCACAATCTTTGAGTTGTGCCCTCAACTCATTTGCCTTAGTGACATAATCTTGTATAGTATCAAAGTTCTTGGGATCCAACATGGTGAGATCACTATCAATTTGATATCCCCTAATCTCATCAACTTGACCATATAAGTCTTGAAACTTTTTCCAAGCATCCTTGATTAGAGTACACTTCTCAATATGAAAAATGAGATCCTTTGATACATACTTTCTTAAGGTACCAATTGCCATGATATTTTTAGTGATCCAATCCAAGTGACCAACTGGATCAACCTTAGGATCAATGGGAGCAACAATAGTTCCATCAATCTAATGAGTGAGTCCTTTTCCATAAGTTTACTCCATGCATCAATTTTTCAAGTAGCATAATTATGAGGAGTTAATAGAGGAAACTTAGAAGAACCCATAGCAGCAAGGAAGGAACACAAGAGCACAAAAGCACAAGAGACACCCCCCCAAATTCACTCAATCAAAGTACCCCCCCAAAAAAGATGATTTTGGCACTTTATATGTAGTGCATATACAATGGGCCACTTGCAAAACAAGGCAAAGTGGACTTTTGATTTCAATTTACAACTTCTCAAAATGAGATCTAAGAGACTTCAACAAATACTGCTAGTGATCTAAACTGAGATCCAAGAAAAATGCAAGTACCAAATATGCCAAAAAAGGCCAAATACTGAAAGTACAATTTCTACTTAAAATCACTGCAAACAGATGGCAGATTATGAAAGTAGATGAAAAAATATGTACTTTAAAAAAAAACGGCACCTGAAAAGGAGTCCATATGAGCCCAAACGAAGCCTCCAAAGTTGTAAAAATTGGGATTTCACGATTTCTGAAAAACCTGTATCCAAAAATTAGAAAACTCCTGCACCACTGTACAGATCATGAAATTCTACCCCAAAAGAAAAATCTGGATGAGTGAGATATCGCTATTTGAAAAATGCCTGCAAAATTATAATTTCTGGAAAATTTCCGCCGTAGCTTCAAACTTCAAATGCCTCTAGATTTGGCCTCCGAAGTCCAATTTGGATGAAACAAAAGGCAAAACTGACTTTCTTGGACCTCCTCAATCCAATGATAACCTCAGATTTGACCCATCAAGCTTCAATACAAACCTACAATAGAAAGATAAAAAATGCAAACCCCAAATAGCATCAAATTTCTCTCAATTAGCAAACCAATGACACGCTAATGGCTCTGATACCATGTGAAATTTTGCCAAGATCAAGAGACAATGGAAAGCACAAATAAGAGAGAACAAAATAGATGATAGAAATAAACTATATTCTATCAAGATGAAAAATATGATCAATTGGATCATTAAGCATTCATTGTATACAATGAATATGAGCCTACTTATATAGGCAAGGTTATATGGATATGTGAGCACACAAACATGACATGTGGCTCAATAAGAAACAAGGGTAGGTAGGAAATAGGTGTGGGTAGGTAGGATAAATAATATAATAGTCCACATGAGGTGGATCACCCACTGAATGTGGAGTGTAACAAGATCACACCATAAAAGGTGGAAATTCTCCTACAAACACTATCCCAATGTGGCACAAACACCCAAGTGTCTCATACCTAAACTACTATTAAATGCATGTACCTAAGTAAACTTAAGAAAGGTGTAATAATATCCATGATGAATAATTATTTACACCAACAAGGCCAAAAGAGATCAATAGGAACATTGGGGCTTCTTTTAGATTGACAAAATAAGCTATGGTTCACAGTGATGATTTCTCCATTGTGAGGAAATTTAAGACACTTGTGGATTGGAGAAGCAATAGCCTTCATGTAAGATAGACAAGGATAGCCCAACTTCACAAAGAATTTCTCAGAGGAAGGTATGATAACAAAGTCAACATCCATGGTTTTAGCATGAACCTCAACAGGAAGGGTGATATAACCAATGGTAGGATAAGAGAAGCCATCAAATAACTTCACAACTACATTATAATCATCATATAATGGTTTCTGCAATCATAAAGTGAAAAGATACTCTTTAGTTATGACATTAACCATGCAAGAGGGATCAATCAGGGCACCACAACAAGGGATATCCTTAACCTTTGTAGCTATGTATAAAGGGCCATCAGGTGCTCTAATGGTCTCACTAGGGCAAAATGCAATACAAGGATCCTTAGGCGTATCTTTTGTCTCTATCATATTAACCAAGTTTGGAGCCAGACAGATGAGTGTTTCAGAAGAGAGAGAATTAGGCACAATCTCAATAATGTTAGAGGTATGATACGGCAAGGGATCAGTGAAAATCTTAAGATTTTGATTAGGAGGAGCAACTGATTTATTCCCTTTATCATTCACACCTTCCATATATATAGTATTATTATCAATCAAGTCTTGAACCTTATGTTTCAATGCAAAACATTTCTCAGTAGCATGACCCAGTTGATGATGAAATTGGCAAAACGAATTGTTATCAAAATGAGGAGATGCAAGTTTGGAAGGATCAACTTGTTTTATAGGAGTAAGTTTGATAACATTTCTATGTAATAACTGAGACATAATACTATGCAAAGATTCATTCAAAGGAGTAAACTGTCTTTCTCTGTGGAAAAATTTAGAAATAGGAGGCACACCTGTTGTAGCATTCACATGGTTGTTTTTGATTGAATAATTAAACTTGATGAAACTTTTTGTTGGTTTGAACTTCGCAAACGGTTGTTGAACATTCTCCCCCTTATCACTCAAAGCCATAGGAGTGGATTGCTCCATTTGACTCACAACCAGTTGATAATTGTGGAGTGTTGCACACAATTGCGGAAAGGCAATAAACTCAGACAAAAGAAGCTTTTCCTTGATATCTTTTTGTAAATTAGAAATGAAAATTCTTTGAATATAATTATGATGTACATGAAAAGAAATTTGAGCACTCAAATGCTTATATCTACCAATGAAATCAAACACTTTCTCTTTAACACCTTGTTTACAATGCATTAAATCAGTCAAAGTGATTTTAGGACAAATGTTATTTTGAAACTGTTGGATGAAAGCATTTTCTAGTTGTTGAAAGGAAGTGATAGAATAAGAAGGCAGAGAGCAATACCATTGTAAGGCCTTATCTCTTAGGGTTCTTGTAAACTATTTTACAAGCAATCGTTCTGAAATGTTTTGACATGCATAAGAGGATCACCTTTTCTACTATAGAGTTCCAATTGAGGGATCTCAACATGTTTAGGTGGCATGACTTTAATAATATTAAGAGAAAGTGGGCTCACAATGTCAAAGGTGGGTACACTAAACTTGGTTTAACTCATGGAAGCAATTTGTTGTTGAAAGGAAGACAAAGTTTGGGAAAGATTGTTGATTGTAATTTCGGTACAAGAATTAAATGAAGAAGAGGGATTTCCCCCATGAGCTATGGTTGTAGGAATGACATTTTGAGTTGAAGTAGCCATGATGTTGGATGTGAAAGTAGGAAAAATAGTCATAGGATTAGTCAAAGGAATAGAGGAATTGACTTGTGTTGAAGGTTGTGAGTAACCTAGGGTTTCGACACAACTCTTGGTAGAAAAGACATTAGAATCAACAATATGTGCAATGCCACACAATATATCAATTCCACTCTTATCACTTTGAAGCATGCACTTAAGACCTTGAATTAATGGAAGATCTTCACTATTAAGGTATTCTTGGAACATCCATTGTGGAAAGCTATCAAATTGATTGTCCAATGTAGAAAGTTGATCTAAAGAAGCCCTAGTTAAATATTCTTCTTCATCATGGGATCCATCAATGGGGTGAATAGGCACATGATTAGGATGGGAAGAATTAGCATGATCCTCATTAAAGAAGTCACCCAAATTAGGCTCCATCTCCTCGGTAATTAAACCTTGGGAAGCCTTAATTATAATGCTTTGTCTAATGGGGATAGGATAGGTAGGACTAATAGTGGTAAAACTCATGCAATAGAGGGAAAATTTGGATTTTGAATTCTAGGATAAAGCTTGCAAAAATTGAGTAATGCAAAATTTAAGAAAATAATGATTACACAATTTGAACTTTGTTGGAGCAAGGAAATGACACAATTTCCAAAAATGGAAGGAAATTGGAATTTTAAAATTAGGGCCAAGGGAATACCACTTAATTTTAAAATCAGGGCAGATAATAATTAACCTCTTCATTTTAAAAATTTTCTTGAAAGTTGAAATGTTGAATTTTGAAGGTATTTCCGATTCTAGAGGTTCAAAATTTGATAAAATTAGCCAATCTTCTGGATTTAGGCTATTAAATATAGTCATAATAGTCTCTTGAAATTTTGGGAAAAAAGTCGAGGACCGTGGCGGGAATGCACATGGTCCAACCAACTTTTTTCAAAATTTTCAGGGATGGATATTACAATGATTTTAAAGCTAACCCCAAAAAATTGGCAAATTTTACAATCTCTAGATGGGCGAAATGAAGGCACAAAGGTGAAAATGGGACCCTATTAGGGTTTTGAAGAAAAAGAGGAATTGAATTGCAATTTGGAAAAGGGTCAAACCTAATGGATAGGGACTCCTTGGAAAATCTTTATAAATTTGACTGCAAATGAAATTGATTTGAAATTCACACAAAATCCAATTATTTTTAAAAATTAGGGTTTGATGACCTAACCACCTAATTTTGAAATTTGAATTTTGGGAAAAAGGGGGGAAATTGAAAATTTGAATTGTAGAACTGAAAACAAATATGAGAACAGTTAGAAATCTGAAAAATTAAATGGAAATCCAATTTTTGCACAAGTTCAATATGATTTTTGAAAATTAGGGTTTGAACAAGTAACCTCTTAATTTTATAAATTTAAATTGTAAATTGAACAAGACAATGAGGAAATTGAATTTGACAATCAAAGTAATTTTCAGATCTAAGACAACCACAAGCAATTTTTTACAAATCACAAGTTCAATTTTAATTTTAAAAACTAGGGGTTTTAATGAATTAACCACTAAGTTTGCAGAAAGCTGGAACTTGTAAATGAAAAATATGCAATATTGTTCAAAGGATAGCATGCAAGACGTTGGGTTCACCAAAATGTAATGGTAGGAAAATGATGAGTGATAGATCAAGAAGAAAACTAACCCTTTCCCTCAAAGAGAGATAAGAGTTTCACTATTGATTATCCTTCAAGAAATTTTCACCATTACATTAGGGAGATAAGGGGTAATTCACTAGATTCAATCTCCACACAAAGATGATAGATTGAATTCTGAATGAATTAAGAATGTTATGGTGATCCCCTTATTCCTTTGTTTGATTTAGAAAGAAAATTGATTGATTTATGTAGTACAAAAGTGACAAAGAATCGATTATAACTTGAGATCTGAATATGGGATGAAGTTGTGCACCTAGATTTGGCAGTAAAATGTTGAGACGAAGCCGCCCTGCAAATTTGACGAAAAGTTGTCCAGACCATGGTAGGAATGTACACGGTCCTCTGAAAAATTTGCGAAACAAAAAGGGTTTTTCCGCCTCTGCAAATGAAGCTTGAATTCAAAAGTATAGTTGTGCACATGTAACCTACACACAGTAAAGAGAGGGAAATGTGTTGGGATTGGGGGTTTTCCTTTAGGTCAAACCCCAGTTTTGGAATTAACCAAGTAATGAAAGAAAGTACTTGCAAGTAGATGTAAATGAAAGACTGAATTGTAAATAACCTGAAGGGAGGTTGTAGTAGCAATGTTGATATAAATGCTTGTATGGAATTGTATGTTGAAATCAATCTCCTCTTCAATGTTGAATCCTTGACTTGAATGCAACACCTAGCCTTGAAGGGAGACTTGAGAATGCTCAATGCTGGAAAAGAATGTTTGAATGCTTGAACATATCCAACTTATGCAAATGAGAGGGCAAATGCCCCTTAAATACATGTTTGATGGATTTGAATTTCGTCATGGGCCAACATCGAGGAGATTTTTTGCTCACTGCACAACCCACAAGACATGCTCTAGAAAGGTCCTCCCCCAAAATAGGGCAGGGACAAGGGCCCCATACCCCTGTCCTACCCTTGTCTCCAGGGAAGAGTGTGGATAGAGTGATGCGGAGGCCAAGGAAGAAGCAATTTTCACAAGACGAGCACTCTCTGGTATCCGATCAGGCTAGAAGATTCAAGTTCGCATGCGTGAGGACCCTAATGCAGTCATAAATTGCTAGGGTCGCAATTTTATGACACTACAAAAAGATTACAATGTAAAGCAAAGTTCACTAAGTGATTCTAGGTATCACAAGTAGGAAAGTATGAGCGAAGTGTATGCCCCACATTAAAGCGATCGCACATGCCTTATCGGGAGCGATTGCTTTAAGGTAGGATACACCCAAGAGAAAGAGAAGAGAGGGAGCACGTTATTGCAAGGATTTAGCCCCCAATCGAGTTATAAACCCAAGGATAATGAACACAAAACATGAGGTAGTGTCACTTTCCTTAGGGTCAGTACGTTGTATGATAACTCATGTATATCATGTATGTATATGCATATAATAATCTTCATTCCCCAAAGAGGACACCACCTTAGAAGAAAGGGAAGGGAGGATTTCTTTTGAGTCAACATGAAAGAGACCAAGAGAAGATCTCAATGCTTTGCATTGTCCCCAAGTAGACATTAAGGGAACAATAGAAGAACAAGGATACATATAGAAGAATGGTCACAAAAGAGAAAGAAAGGAGAGATACATATTTGTAGTGCTAATAATGCTAATCTAGCACGACATCCACCTCCTGATCTTGTTGATCACTATTTCGAGAAGGCGAGCAACATGCCAGAGGAGTGGCATCGAGCACAACAGATGGAGCTATCACAAGATCCAAACAAGGACTATGCTCATGTTGTAAGTCACTTTGTTCGATTCTAGGAGCTAGGATTAAAGTTTGTGAAAACTCATTCGATAAATGTTTTTCCACATCAACATACTCATACTGCCTGTCAGAAGCATTAGGATTTGTGTTACCATTATGAATTAAATTTCAACCCATTTCTTCATCAAAGTTTAAAGCAAGAGGAGAAAGAACACGAATAGGAGTAAAACCATCATATGTTTAATGCAACTTATGATTGGGAGATGTTGGTTTAACATCTTGCTTAGGAGAACAAGGAATCATGTCAACTGTTGGAGTCTGAGGAGATTTAGTATTTTGAGGGATAGCTTCACAAGCTTGAACACGATGTCTTCGTCGAAGTTCTTTCGCACAACGATTTCATCGAGTCTTAGTGGAAGGTTGAGAAGGAGGAGGAACACTTGAAGAAGTAGGAATGATGTTACCCTTAATAGTGGAAGATTTAGGTTGAAGTCTTTTTGTTTGAACAATAGGAGAAACAAGCCTCTTCTCTCGATAAGAGGAAGAAAGTGGAACTGCGCCATAGAAAGGAGGAATATTAGGTGTAGGAAGGAGATCGAGTCCATCGTGGGGAGGAGGGATAAGTCTAACCTTAGGAAGAATATTGGGGTTATCCTTAAGAGAAGGTAAAGTCACATCCATAGGAGTAGGTGGACAATTTTCCTTCAGAGGAAGATTAGTTCTAGCTGAGAGGGGAAGAACCTCATCTTGAAGAATAATAGGAATGTCAACTGTTGGTGATCTAGGTTAACTTAAGGATAAGATCATATCATTCTTCCATTTTTGATAAGATTGAAAAAGAGCATCGCTCCTTGATGGAAGAGATTGAAATTGTTTAGGCCAAAAGAGATCAATAGGAACAACAAAGCTTCTTTTGGATGGACAAAATAAGCTATGGTTCATGGTTATGATTTCTCCATTGTGAGGAAATTTAAGACACTTGTGGATTGGAGAAGAAATAGCCTTCATGGAAGATAGCCAAGGATAGCCCAACTTCACACGGAAATGCTCAGAAGAAGTTATGATAACAAAGTTAGCATCCATGAATTTAGCATGAACCTCAATAGGAAGAGTGATAGAACCAATGGTAGGACAAGAGAAGCCATCAAATAACTTCACAACTACATTAGAAGCCTCATATAGTGGTTTATGCAATCATAAAGTGAAAAGATACTCTTTAGTTATGACATTAACCATGAAAGAGGGATCAATCAAGGCACCACGATAAGGGATATCCTTAACCTTTGCAACTATGTATAAAGGGCCATCGGGTGCTCTAATGGTCTCACTAGAGTCAAATGTAATACAAGGATCCTTAAGCAAATCTTGTGTTTATACCATATTAACCAAATTTGGAGCCATACATATGAATGTTTCAGAAGAGAGAGAATTAGGCACAATCTCAATAACGTTAGAGGTATGAGATGGCAAGGGATTAGTGAAAATATTAAGATTTTGATTAGGAGGAGCTACTGATTTATTCCCTTTATCATTCACACCTGCCACATATATAGTATTATTATCAATCAAGTCTTGAATCTTATTTTTCAATGCAAAACATTTCTCAGTATCCAGGTTGACGATGAAATTGGCAAAAGAAATTGTTATCAAAATGAGTAGATGCAAGTTTGGAAGGATCAACTTGTTTTATAGGAGGAAGTTTGATAACATTTCTATGTAATAACTGAGACATAATACTATGCAAAGATTCATTCAAAGGAGTAAATTATCTTTCTCTTTGGAAAAATTTAGAAATAGGAGGCACACCTGTTGTAGCATTCACATGGTTGTTGTTGATTGGATCATTGAACTTGATGAAGCTTTTTGTTAGGTTGAACTTCACAAATGGTTGTTGAACACTCTCCCCCTTATCACTCGGAACCATAGGAGTGGATTGCTCCATTTGACTCACATCCAGTTGATAATTGTGGAGTGTTGCGCACAACTACGGAAAGGAAGTAACCTCAGACAAAAGAAGCTTTTCCATGATCTTTTTATAAAATAGAAATGAAAATTCTTCAAGAATATCATTATCAGGCACATGAAAAGAAATTTGATCACAGAAATGCTTATATCTACCAATGAAATCAGTCACTTTCTCTTTAACGCCTTGTTTACAATGCATTAAATCAGTCAAAGTGATTTTAGGACCAATGTTGTTTTGAAATTGTTGGATGAAAGCATTTGCTAGTTGTTGAAAGGAAGTGATAGAATAAGAAGGAATAGAGCAATACCATTGTAAAGCCTTATCTCTTAGTGTTCTTGTAAATAGTTTTGCAAGCAATCGTTGATCATAAGCAAAATCAATACACAAGGTTTGAAATATTTTGACATGCGTAAGAGGATCACCTTTTCCATTATAGAGTTCCAATTGAGGGATCTCAACATGTTTAGGTGGCATGACTTTAACAATATCAAGAGAAGGTGGGCTAGCAACATCAAAGGTGAGCACACTAAACTTGGATTGACTCATAGAAGCAATTAGTTGTTGTAAGGAAGACATAGTTTGGGCAAGATTGTTGATTGTCATTTCGGTAGAAGAATTCATGTTAGACATAGGTGATGATTGGGTAGGAAAAAGGACACTTAAAGGAGGAATAAAGTTGTTGAAGGAATTTCCCCCTTGTGTCACACTGATTGGTTGAGGAATATTAAGAATACTCATGGAAGATATAGGTAACAATGGAGGATTAAATGAAGAAGAGGGATTGCCCCCATGACCAATGGTTGTAGGAATGACATTTTGAGTTGAAGTAGCCTTGATGTTGGATGTGAAAGTAAAAATACTAGTCATAGGACTGGTCAAAGGAATAGAGGAATTGACTTGTGTTGAAGGCTGTGAGTAACCTAGGGTTTCAACACAACTCTTGATAGGCATGACAATAGAATCAACAATATGTGCAATGCCACACAATATACCAATTCCATTCTTATCACTTTGGAGCATGCGCTTAAGACCTTCAATTAATGGAAGAGCTTCACTATTAGGGTATTCTTGGGACATCCATTGTTGAAAGCTATCAAAATGATTGTTCAATGTAGAAAGTTGATCTAAAGAAACCCTAGTTAAAGCTTCTTATTCATCATGGGATCCATCAATGGACACATGATTAGGATGGAAGAATTAGCATGATCCTTATTAAAGAAGTCACCCAAATTAGGCTCCATCTCCTCGGTAATTAAACCTTGGGAAGCTTTAATTCTAATGCTTCATCTAACAAGGATAGGATAGGTACGACTAAAAGTGGCAAAACGCATGCACTAGGGAGAAAATTTGAATTTTGAATTGTCGAATAAAGCTTGCAAAAATTGAGTAATGCAAAATTTAAGAAAATAATGATCACACAATTTGAACTTTGTTGGAGGAAGGGAATGACACAATTTCCAAAAATGAAAGGAAATTAGAATTTTAAAAATAAGGCCAAGAGAAGACCACTAAATTTTAAAATCAGAATTTTTAAAATTAGGGTAGACAATAATTAACCTCTTAATTTTAAAAAAATTCTTGAAAGTTGAAATGTTGAATTTTGAAGGTATTTCCGATTCTAGAGGGTTCAAAAATTGATAAAATTAGCCAATCTTCTGGATTTAGGCAATTAAACACAAGACCATAACAGTCTCCCAAAATTTCGGGAAAAAAGTTGAGGACCGTGGCAAGAACGCACATGGTCAGACCAACTTTTTTTGAAATTTTCAGGGATGGATATTTCGATGATTTTAAAGCTAACACCAAAAAATTGGCGAATTTTACGATCTCTAGATGGGCGAAATGAAGACACAAATGTGAAAATAGGATCCTATTAGTGCTTTGAAGAAAAAGAGGAATTGAAGTCCAATTTTGTAAAGGGTCAAACCTCATGGATAGGGACACCTTGGAAAATGTTTAAGAATCTGAATGTAAATGAAATTGATTTGAAATTCACACAAAATCCAATTAATTTTAAAAATTAGGGTTTGATGACCTAACCACTTAATTTTGAATTTTGAATTTTGGGAAAAAAAAAGGGGGAGAAATTTGAAAATTTGAATTATAGAACTGAAAACAAATTTGAGAACAATCAAAAATCTGAAAATTAAAGAGAAATCCAATTTTTTGCACAACTTCAATATGATTTTTGAAAATTAGGGTTTGAAGAAGTAACTTCTTAATTTTGTAAATTTTAATTGTAATTTGAACAAGACAATAAGGAAATTGAATTTGACAATCAAAACAATTTTCAGATATAAGACAACCACAAACAATTTTTACAAATCACAAGTTCAATTTTAAAAACTAGGGTTTTTAATGATTTAACCACTAAGTTTGCAGAAAATTTAAACTTACAAATGAAAAATATGCAATTTTGTTCAAAGGAAAGCATGCAAGATGTTGGGTTCGCCAAAATGTAATGGTTGGAAAATGATGAATGATAGATCAAGAGGAAAACTAACCCTTTTACTCAAAGAGAGATGAGAGTTTCACTATTGATTATCCTTCAAGCACTTTTCACCATTACATTAGGAAGATAAGGGATAATTCACTAGATTCACTCTTCACACAAAGATGATAGATTGAATTATGATTGAATTAAGAATGTTAGGATGATACCTTCTTCCTTTTTTTGATTTGGAAAGGAATTGATTGAATTATGTAGTGCAAAAGTGACAAAGAATCAGTTATAACTTGAGATCTGAATATGGGATGAAGCTATGCACCTGGATTTGGCAGTAAAATGTCGAGACAAAGTCACCCTGTAAATTTGATGAAAAGTTGTTTGGACTGTGGTGGTAATGTGATGATTAATGATGAACAACTAATATCCTAATCGGTATTGAGAGCGGGGGTGAATCAGTACAGACAAAAACTTGCATTAATACTTCGACACTCTCTTAACACAGATAATCGATTGTCTATACCACTGTACTTAACCATATCAATACCAGTCAAATAGAAATGCTTCAGACATCTAAACTGGTTAACCAAAAGTACTTTAACAGATCTCAAGTCTTGATAGCTACTTTACCAGTTTAGTCATGCATGAGTAGCATCAATAATACCACAATCATTTAGCATTGCATGCATATTCAACTTTAATCAAAAACTACTCGATCATCACATGAAAACTCACAACCCATAACACAGATTTTTCACGTGGAAACCCAAATGGGAAAAACCACGGTGGGGATGAATACCCACAAGCTTGTTTTGAACTCTTTTGAAGTCTACTTTGTTAGGAGCCTAGCCCGGTTAAAGACTTTACAATAGGGTTCTGTTAAGAACCGAACCTGTTAGGGATCACCCGATTAAGGGATGGCTATAAACTCTGTTAAAGGTTGAAACCCTGTTAAAGGTTACCTCGCTAGAGGATTTAAAGAACTCAATGAACTTGAGTCACCTGGTTGGAGGATTCGCAACAAGCCTATTAAAGCTACCTCATCAAGGGATTTTCCTTCTGTTGAAATGGTTAGAAGTCAACAGGTAAAGCTCCAATATGATAATAGCACTACTTGCTAAGGCAAATCCTTTTCATCTCCTCTCCTTTATAATCACACTCTACAGATTCCACACTTTGGTTTGGCAAGTATCTCAACATGTGGACACACACACAACTTTTGCCAACCCAAACAATAACAAACATCATCGACCTTATAGACAACAATTAGGTCGGTAGCATAAACCCTAAACCCTAAACATTTTAGGTTTACAATTACAAGTGTCCAATCCTGACCATCCAAACATATTGCATAGAGTGAAACGATCTAAAATAGATCTCAAGTCATTCTGCATCGTCCAATCTTCACCGCATCTAGAAATCAGTAACCCATCACGCGCACTTCACACACCGCTCAGAACATCGCACATTCCTGAGGTAGGCATTCAATGCATTCGATCTTCGCATGCAAGATCCTCAAGGAAATCCTTCACATGCACATAACTGATGTGGCATCTCGATCCTTATCCTTATCGTTCATAAAACACCATTGGTTGCACCGCACAGGCCATACCAAAAACCCTAGAATTGAACAGAGACTACCAACTGGTAGTCACACTCAGTGAACCCCAACACCGGTCCACTCCATCCCAGTTGACCATAACCGATTCCAATCTTCATACTGGTGCATACCGATTCACCTGATTGAGCATATATTGACATCAATGACAACATACATTGTCATTGTTTCATCATATGCCAACAATCTCCCCCTTTGGCATTGATGGCAATACTCAGTGTATCATTGCTCAGTATCTGCACCATACACATAACTTGTACCGGTTGACATATACCAGTTCAAAGATCACAACCACCACCATTTGGACTGGTCAGTGTGCATTCTGCCATATATCTTCATCATCAGATATCTTCTCCCCCATACATGATTAGATATCTTCTCCCCCTTTGACAACAATGCCAAAGTGGAGGCACAAGCTTCCAAGCTCCACTATGTTGCTCCCCTTATGGAGTAGCATCCTTCAACATATCAATCCTATAAGATTTGTCACTGTAGTACTTGACTGATGTGGATCACACATTTTTAATTTACTTCATGAAGGGGCAGAACCCCTAATTCACCTCTCAAATAGGTAAATGTAGTCTTTGGTAAGGGCTTAGTGAATATGTCTGCTAACTGCTCCTTACTGGAAATATGTTCTAATACAACCTCTTTATTCTGAACCTTTTCTCTTAAGAAATGATACTTGAGCTCAATGTGTTTTGTCCTAGCATGCAATACTGAATTTTTGGAAATATTGATTGCGCTAGTATTGTCACAGAAAATACTCACCGGTTCAGATATAGGCAGTTTGAAGCCATTCAGTACATGCTTCATGCAAATTGCCTGAGTGAAATTCATAAATGCTGCCACATACTCCGCTTCAGCTGTAGATTGGGAAATACTGCTCTACTTCTTGCTCGTCCATGAGACTAGTCTTCCACCAAGAAAGAACGCTCCACCGGTTGTGCTCTTCTGGTCGTCCACATTACCTGCCCAATCTGCATCGATAAACACTTTAAGACCAAAGTCACCATTGTATGGATACCACAATCCATAATCAACTGTCCCTTTCAGATATCTAAGAATCCTTTTTACTGCTACCAAGTGAGATTCTCTTGGACTTTTCTAAAAACGGGCCACTATGCCCACTGCATGAGCAATATCTAGTTTGTTGTGCACCACATAGTGTAGCTTACTGATCATTGACCAGTACTCCTTCTCATTCACCAACGTTGAGTCATCCTCCTTAGTCAGTTTGCAGCCGGTCACCATCAGTGTTCCAACCGGTTTGCTCTCCTCCATGCCAAAGGTCTTCAATACCTCTTTGATATACTTGGATTGGGTAATGAAGATACCCTCCTTCATCTGCTCATTTCATCATCTCCTCTAAAGATTATGTCATCTACAAATAATTCACAGATCAAAATCTAATCACCTTCAGATTTCAGGTAGATGTTGTTGTCCTCACTTGTTCTTTGAAATCCTATCTTCACAAGATGAGAGTGTAACCATTCATACCATGCCCTTGGTGCTTGTTTCAATCCATACAGGGCCTTGTGTAATCTACACACTATGTTACTATCTTCTGACAAAGAAAACCCATCCAGTTGCTCAATATACA
Organism: Cryptomeria japonica; assembly: GCF_030272615.1. Taxonomy (NCBI): domain Eukaryota; kingdom Viridiplantae; phylum Streptophyta; class Pinopsida; order Cupressales; family Cupressaceae; genus Cryptomeria; species Cryptomeria japonica. The sequence goes on from NC_081412.1 coordinate 98,206,945, forward strand.
CTTCTTCTTCTAGGATTCCATTCAGGAATGCAGAATTCACATCCATCTGGTATACTTTGAATCCCTTGAATGCTACAAATGCAAGTAGCATTCGAACACCTTCCAGTCTAGCCACTGGGGCAAAGGTTTCTCCATAGTCTTCTCCCTCTTCCTGAGCATATCCCTTGCATACAAGTCTTGCCTTGTTCCTTACCACTGTGCCTTCTTCATTCAACTTATTTCTGAAGACCCATTTGGTACCAATTACATTCTTATGTTTTGGTCTAGGTACCAAGGACCATGTTGCATTATTTTCTATCTGGTCTAGCTCCTCTTCCGTTGCCTTTATCCAGTCTTCATCGGTAAGTGCCTCTCTAGTGGTCTTAGGCTCAAATTCTGAAATCATGCAAGATTTTTCTTTCACCTTTCTCCTTGTGAGTATCCTTGCATCTTTATCTCTATGATCTGCTTTGGATCATGATGTAGTTTCACATACCTAGGAATGACCCTAGCTGGTTCTGCTTGCTTTTCCTCTTCTTCTTCCACTTCATATTCTTCTTCACCTGTTGCAGCTTCTACTGGTATAGGAACACTGAGGTCTTTCTGGTGTTTGCAACTTGTTTCCTTCTTAATCAGTTCCCAAAAGGCTACACCCGGTTCATCTTTCGCTTGCTTGTTGCAGGTTTCCTCAAGCTCCTCAGGGGATTCATCAACCTTGACATTAATACTCTCAACAATTTTCTGAGTCCTGTTGTTGTAGCATTTGAGAGCTTTGCTTTTAGTGGAATATCCCAGAAATATTTCATCATCACATTTAGCATCAAACTTACTCAGATGCTCACCTCTCTTGATATAGAACTTACTGCCAAACACTTTGAAATAACTCACATTTGGAGTTCTCCCATTCCAGTACTCATATTGGGTTTTGTCTTTACCTTTCTTGATGAGTACCCGGTTCATGGTATAGACTGCAGTGCTTACCGCTTCTCTCCAAAAAGTGTGAGCAACCTTTCCTTGGATCAACATAGTTCTGGCCACTTCAACTAGAGTCTTGTTATTCCTTTCTGCTATGCCATTCTGCTGTGGTGTCCTTGGGGCAGACAACTGCCTCTTGATGTCATTCTCATCACAGTACTTGTTGAATTCATTAGAAGTGAATTCACCTCCCTGATCGGTTCTTAGGCATTTTATTCTTCTGTCACTCTCCTTCTCCACCAATGTTCTAAACGCACATCATTCTTGAGCAGTCATCAGTAAGAATCATGAAATACCGATCTCCCTAAATGCTTCTAGTTTTCATTGGACCACACAGATCAGTGTGCACTAGATCAAGTAAGTTCTCTACTGAAAAAGACCTACCTTTGAATGTTGAGGAAGACATCTTCCCAAGTTGACATTCTCTGCATAAATCATTCTCCGGTTTGTTCAGCAAAGGCAATCCTCTTACTGCCTTGATCTTACTAGCCTTTACAATATTATAAAAATTCATATGACAAAGTCTCCTATGCCATATCCAACTGTCCTCAAACTTCGCCATCAGGCACTGACTAATCTTGGCATTCAACTAAAATAGGTTTCCTCTTGTCTACTTACCGGTGGCAATAAGTTCACCACTCTTTCCAATTATTCTGTAGACACCACCTTTGAACTCCAGAATGAGTCCTTTGTCGTTCAGCTGAGCAACACTCAAAAGGTTGTGCTTAAGGCCTTCCACCCAGTAGACATCATCCACACCACTCTTTCCATTCAGTGAGAGGATCCTTTTCCTTTCACCATGCAAGGTGCATCATTTCCAAACCAGACAACACCTCCAGCATATTCTTCCAGAGACAAAAAATTTCTCCGATCACTAGTCATGTGGTGAGAAGACCTGCTATCAATGATCCACTCATTAGAGTTGTCAATGCGAGAGACAAGGGCTTTCTGATCAAACAACTCTTCCTTTACAACTATAAACATTATGTCCTCATTCTCTTCATCCTTAGATTCTTCATCAGTAACACCTTCATCCACTGCAACAAGACAATTTCTCCTACCTCCTCCTTTATACTTTCTAAACCTTTCCGGTTTATCCTTATTGTCATTTAGGATAGTTAGCTATATGTCCTATCTTATTGCAGGAAAAACATTTTAGAGGAAGCTTACCTCTGTATTTTTCGGTGCCTTTTGGAAGTCTCTTGGCAAGAAGAGATTCAAACTCCATCAGAATCTCCTCATCATCCATGTCTTTGCTTGGCCTGGATTCATAACTAGCATTGAATTCTTTTCCTTTTCTAGTTGGTGCGAAGGAAATAGACGCTCTAAAGGCCGACTCTGTCTTCTGAACACTACCATCATAGCTATTCAATTCATATGCAGTCAACTTTGCAGTGATAGAGTCTAGAGATACCTTTGTCTTGTCGATAGACCTTAACTCTTGAATAGCGGCAACCCTGATTGCGTAGACCAGTAACAATGATCTCAAAACTTTACTGACAATGATGGCATCATCGATTGTTCCACCAGTGCTCTTGATATCTCCAACCACAGTCTTGATCCTTATACCATATTGTTGAATGGTCTCACCCTCAACCATCCTCATGTCTTCAAATTTTCCTCTGAGGCTTTCTTCCTTAGCCTGCTTGACATGCTCATCACTGCCATAAACGGTTTCCAGTGTGTCCCATACATCCTTAGGATTGTCCTTATCTTGTACATCAATGAACTCAATATCAGACAGGCTACTAATAAGGGCTTCCACGACTTGCCCATTTTCTTGAATCTCTCTTTTCTGATCATCGATTAGAGTGCCAATGGGGATTACATAGACATTCTCAACATAGCTCCAGTGTTGAGCACCCAAACTCTTGATATAAATCTTCATTATGTCCTTCAATATTTTGAAGTTATCCATATTGAACTTAGGACCTTCCCTCTTCATCATTAAAGCATGATCTTTTGCCTCAAGCGGTTAAGCTTATATCACTGAGGACCTGGAATCGCTCTGATACCAATTGATGAATAATGATGAACAACTAATATCCTAATCGGTACTGAGAGGGGGGTGAATCAATATAGACAAAAACTTGCATCAATACTTTGACACTCTCTTAACACAGGTAACCGATTGTCTATACCACTGTACTTAACCATAGCAATACCGGTTAAACAGAAATGCTTAAGACATCTAAATCGGTTAACCAAAAGTACTTTAACAGATCTCAGATCTTGATAGCTACTTTACTAGTTTAGTCATGCATGAGTAGCATCAATAATACCACAATCATTTAGCACTGCATGCATATTCAACTTTAATAAAAACCTACTCAATCATCACATGAAAACTCACAACCCATAACACAAATTTTTCACATGGAAACCCAAATGGGAAAAACCACGGTGGGGATGAATACCCACAAGCTTGTTTTGAACTCTTTTGAAGTCTTCTTTGTTAGGAGCCTAGTTTGGTTAAAGACTTTACAATAAGGTTATGTTAGGAACTGATCCTGTTAGGGATCACCCAGTTAAGGGATGGCTATAAACCCTATTACAGGTTGAAACCCTGTTAAAGATTACCTCGCTAGAGGATTTAAAGAACTCAATGAACTTGAGTCACCTGGTTAGAGGATTTGCAACAAGCCTGTTAAAGCTACCCGGTCAAGGGATTTTCCTTCTGTTGAAATGGTTAGAAGTCAACAGGTAAAGCTCTGATATGATAATAGCACTACTTGCTAAGGCAGATCATTTTCAGCTCCTCTCCTCTATAATCACACTCTACAGATTCCACACTTTGATTTGGCAAGTATCTCAACATGTGAACACACACACAACTTTTGCCAACCCAAACAATAACAAACATCATCGACCTTATAGACAATAATTAGGTTGGTAGCATAAACCCTAAATCCTAAAAAATTTAGGTTTACAATTACAAGCGGCCCAATCTTGACCATCCAAACATATTGCATAGAGTGAAATGATCTAAAACAGATCTCAAGTCATTCTGCATCATCCAATCTTCACCACATCTGGAAATCAGTAACCCATCACGTGCACTTCACACACCGCTTAGAACATCACGCATTCTCGAGGTAGGCATTCAATGCATTCGATCTTCATGCACAAGATCCTCAAGGAAATCCTTCACAGGCACATAAATGACATGGTATCCTGATCCTTATCCTTATCGTTCACAAAACACAATCGGTTGCACCGCACAGGCCATATTGGTAACCCTAGAATTGAACAGAGACTACCAACCGGTAGTCACACTTAGTGAACCCTGACACTGGTCCACTCCATCCCAGATGACCATAAATGCTTCCAATCTTCATACTGGTGCATACCGGTTCACCTGCTTGAGCATATATTGACATCAATGATAACATACATTGTCACCGCTTCATCATATGCCAACATAATGTACATGGTCCTCTGAAAAATCCGCGAAGCAAAAAGGGTTTTTCCGCCTCTGCAAATAAAGCTCGAATATGAAAGTACAACTGCCCACCTGCAACCTACAAACATAAAAGAGAGGGAAATGTGTTGGGATTGGGGGTTTGCCTTTAGGTCAAACCTCAATTTTGGAATTAACTAAGTAATGAAAGAAAGTACTTGCAAGTAGATGTAAACGAAAGACTAAATTGTAAATAACCTCAAGGGAGTTTGTAGTAGCAATGTTGATAGAAATGCTTGTATGGAATTGTATGTTGAAATCAATCTCCTCTTCAATGGTTGAATCCTTGACATGAATGCAACACCTAGCCTTGAAGGGAGACTTGAGAATGCTCAATGCTGGAAAAGAATGCTTGAATGCTCTTGATCGCTTATGACTTTATCAAAATTCAACCTATTGAAATTATGCAAATGATAGGGGGAATGGCCCCTTAAGTACATGTTTTAAGGATTTGAATTTCATCATGGGCCGACATCAGGGAGATTTCCCGCTCACTGCACAATCCACAATGCATGCTCTAGGAAGGTCCTGCCCCAAAATAGGGTAGGGACAGGGGCGCCATGCCCCTGTCCTGAGAGGACATGGGCACCATGCCCTTGTCCAAGGGGGGACATGGGCACCACACCCCTGTCCAAGGGGGGACATGGGCACCACACCCCTATCCTACTCCTTTCTCTAGGGCAGAGTGCAGATGAGTGATGCAAAGGCTAAGGAAGAAGCTGTTTTCGCAAGACGAGCACCCTTTGATCTCCGATCAGGCTAGAGGATTTGAATTCACATGCATGAGGACCCTAATGCAGTCGTAAATTACTTGGGTTGCAATTTTATGACACTACATGTACCTTTTGAGGACATAGGCTAGATTTGAATCAAAATGCTTGAAATTGAAATGTGATACCTTGATGAGTCTTTCCTTGAAGTCTTCATGCAAGGATTGATGTTGTCAGGTAGGATGCCTTTATAAAATCTTAATCATGGATGCCATCTTGAATGCTTGAAACTTGAATACTTGACTTGCTCTTCAATGCCTTGAAAATTCTTGATTGCATGCTCACTTGAATTGAATTGAGTTTGAACTTGAATCATATACATATGATAGATGGGTTTTTTCAAATGAGGGGGTAAGGCATGATTTTATACCCCACTACATCAAACATTTGTGGAATTTTGAGATAGGCCTAGACAAGAAGGGAATTTCTGCCCACATTTTATGACTATCGTCGAGACTAAAATTGGGCCTCTTTCAGTGGGACAAGAGGCCCTGAGGTGCCACTGTCTAATGAAAAGGGTTCCTAGGGAACCTTTGTATAGATTGTCATGGTTGAACATAGGTGTACAATCTAGATGCTAGGTGAAAATTGCAATTTGAAGCCAATGTGAGCATAATCAAACATGGTCAAAGCACATAAGGCCAAAATGCCAAAGTGAGGCCCAAGTGAGGATCAAAATTGTATAGGGATACAATTTATGATTCTAAAGCAATCAATCACTAAAAGGTAGAGTAGAACAAGAGAAATAGGAGTAAAATCCATAGGGCCAAAGGAGTTCACATGAGTAGCAAAAGGTAGAGTAGGATCCAGGAGGACTAAGGAGGCCATGTACTAGTAGTAAGAGACACAACCTCACCTTGGGAGGAGTCATTATTAGCCTATGAAGAGTCATTAGAAGCAAAATTGGAAGCATCAATAGTTGAATGATCACCATTAGAATCCTTCCACCAAATAGTAGTGCCTTTACAACAAGACAAAAAAAAATTTGTAGCTAAGTGGCTAGTTGAGAAGCATCTGTGACATCAAAAGGGGAGGCCCTCACAATCCAATAACTAAGTCCATGGCCTATCCCCAACCATAAGAACCACATCCCCAAGGAGTAGTATAGAGATGTCAATGTCGATTAAAATGCGAGCAAACGTATAATGACTCATGAAGGAAGTGGTATCATCATCCTTCAATAAGTGGCTGATAGAGTTGCCAATGATCTCATAACAAGAATTATCCCGAAAATGAAGTGGAAGATTAGGAAGATGAACCCACACTAGATGCACATTGAGTGGTTCAATAAGAGGGTTAAAAGACATTTTTCAGGGTTTGACTAAGAGAGAGTTAACTCACTAAGCCCACATCTTTCTTAGCACCAAGTCATGCTCATCAGAAGAAGCAAAGGAAGCAATAAAAAAACCCTTAGCACAAGGGAAGATCTCAATGATACTAGCAACCAAAGGCTTCTATAAATCCATCAACCAACGATGTAGATTCGGGAGGGAAGGCTAGAGACCAACAAATCTATACATCAACTTGCAACGTTGGTAGAAAACCACATTTTCTACCACATCTTGGTCATAAAGCACAACAATAGAGGTTTTGGCACAAGGAATAGCATGAGATTTCTCCTTGGGAGGATGAGAAGTAGTATATCTAACAACATGATCAAAGCTCTACCCACCGGTAGTAGAAGAAGGCCTAGGAGGAGGGACGACCTAGGAGGAGGGACCCCAACACCCCTAGCACCCATTGTAGGAGGGACACCAACACCCTCAACAATTACCATAGGAAGTTGGCCGAAAATAGGAGAATGAACAGAGGGAAAAACCCCCACATGAGTAGCATAGAGAATTGGTTCAGAAGCACCACCATTTGCCACCAAATTTGCCAAAGAAGCCATAGGCAAAGAGGTAGACCCCATGACACCACAAAAGGGCACAAAAACCCCACAACCAGGAGGCAAGGACCTTGACCTAAAGCCCATAGGTAAAACCAAGAGCACAACAAATATAGGGGTAGGGACAATAGTTGTAGCAGCATAAGAAAAATTCAAAAAATCTTGAACCATTGTAGTGGGAACGAGAGCCATTGTAGCTGGAGTAGGATCCATCTCTAAAATTTACGAGACAACTAAGTGCTCCAAAATGTTAGTGCATGCTTTCATCATGGAGAAACACAATGTTGTTGATCATGATTGTTGTAACAAACTTGAATGCTTGAATGCTTTGCTCCTTATTTGAACTTTCTAGACTTTGAAATGAGAGAGGGAATTGTATTTATATGCAACTTACACCTTTTAAAATTTAATTTTTGGAGAAGGCCAATTGAACAAGGAAATTTCCCACTATTTGAATGGATGATATTCATCCTTTGAAATTTGAGTCCAATTTGCGTAGACAAGGACACCTAGTACCATAAACTTGGCAAAATGAGCCATGAAAAAGGTCGTGAAAAGGGGAATGCATCGAGTTTATGAAAATGGTCCCAAAACTCTGCAAAATTAGGCATAAATTAGGCACATCCACCAAAGTGAGTCTAAACCTAGTGTGAAATGCACCAAGTTTATGAAAACGGCGGTCCTAAAACTAAGGACAATTAGACACATCTACCAATGTGGGTCCAAACCTACTGTGAAATTGTAAAGGTATACAATTTATGACACTATAGTTTGTTGCCAATATATGAAAAGGTTGACATTAAAAAACACATTTGAAACTTGTTGTGCTAGGATTGGGTGTTCAACCAGTTACCCACTTTATGTCTTAGTCAAGCCCCTTAATCAATTCAACAATTTAGCAAGTTTGTAGGTGTACCAAACATAATGTAAATTTCTAAAACATTCCTTCTAAATACATATTTTGATGTTATGCTATCTATGATCAGATAATGCTTTTGTAAGTGTTCTAGAGTGAATGATATCAAATGATCTCATGATGTAGTGAATTGAAGTTTTGTCATTTTATACAACATTCTAGTGTAAAAAATCGAACATTTTGCACTTGAGTTGATGGGCAACAAGAAGTTAGAAGTAGTTGGCTTCAACATAGAATAAAATTTGATTTTGAAATTTAGGATTCAATGTCATACTTGTAATCCTAAACCAATTTCAAGGTCATAAATGATAGATTGACCTAGCATCAAGATTGACCAAGAGATAGAGAATTAGGTTCAATTCATGTTATAATCAAATGCTAACTTTCCCACAAGAACACATCATTTGCACACTAGACTATTACACTACAAATCAACATGAATCCAAAACAAATGCCTAAAAACAACACACTTTTCACCAATAATAAGGAATACACCTTGTACTCAACATGTCAATTATTTTAATTAAATGAATAGAAAATAATAGAATTTTAATGTACGCGAGGCTAAAGATACTTAATGGGATACTAGATCTCAACATTTTTTATTTTTTTACTTATCGATCTTTATAATTGAGCTTGACGATGAGCTCTGTTGTCTTTCCAACCTTCTTCTCTTTGAACAAATCCTATAAGGAAGCATCTACTAATGTACCTATATAATTGACTTAAATGTTACGATAAGCTTCACACTCTAGAATCTTGATTCAATTGTCCTAACTATACAAAAAGTATAAACTCTTTCCTCCCTTCTTCTTAAACCTCTTCCACTTTCCTCTCATATCTCAAATAATGTGAGCTGATCCTTAATTAACCTCTTCCACTTTCGTGCTTCATATCTCAAATAATCTGAGCTGATCCTTAATTAAAATGAATATGTTTACTCTTAGAAAATAAATAAATAATAACCCTTAAAATAAACAGCCAGCAATCATACACAAGAAGCTGATTATACCCTTACAAAGACCCTTACAAGTAGTGTAACAATTGGACTTTTAGGCACGAGTTATGCGCTTAAAACCCTGCCGGGTAATGAAGCTAAAACCTGGTTCAGACAAACATTCACATGTTCGATGTGAAACATCGAGTAAAGGGAGATTTTCTCCCCAGCAGAGGAAGGGCATGAAGGCACCCAAGTTTCAGGTGCAGCTGCATCTTTGTATTTTACAAAAACATACTGGAATTGTAAGGCCTCTTTCATTTTCAGTTTATGCTGCTACCTCAATGGCACATTATAGTACAGAAGGAAATAGCCTATGTCATGAAGATAAGGAGGAGGAAGTGGATTGGCATATTCTCAGAGCCATTCAATATAGAAATTCCACTTTAAAACCTCATATGATCGCCAGGTGGACTTCTCATCGTACACTTTCTCTTCTGCAAAAGTTAAATGCATACCCAAAAATGGCTATTTGTTTTTTTCAATTCATTAAACAGTACTCTGGGTCGTGTCACGTTCTTCATTTCTATTCAACAATTATTCGTATTTTAATCCAATCAGGAATGAAATACAGAGCTCTTTTATTGGCCGGGGAACTCTTTCAGGAATTGATCCCGAGACCATCAGATGTTTTTTATGCTCTGATATATGAAAACATGAATACCCCGTTAACAGCCACTTTAGTTGAAGTAGTTATTAAGGCATACACGAAGTCTGGAATGCCCAAAAATGCCTTGGAAATACTTAGTCTGGTAGAGGTGGAGGGGCATGTGCCCTCTGTTTTTTGCTTTAATTTTCTTCTAAAAGGTTTGATTGATCACAATGAAATAAAAATGGCATCCAATGTGTATGCCCAAATGAGGCGGATGGATGCTTTTCCTAATGTGTATACTTATACCATATTGATTGGAGCCTGTTGTAAACTAGGTAGATTAGATGAAGCGGATTATTTTTTGAGGGAAATGGAAGTTTTTGGGGTCATTCCCGACGTTGTCACGTATACTACCATTATCCATGAACATTGTAAGATTGGCCGAACAGAAGTAGGTCTCAAGCTTCTAAAGGATTTGGAGAAGAAAGGTGTTGCATTTAACTCTTGGAGTTACAATGTGCTTATCCATGGATTTTGCAAACAAGGTGAGGTAAATGATGCAAGGAGGGTTTTTGAGGAAATGCGTACCAAAGGATTAGTTCCTGATGCTTATAGCTATAGCAGTCTTATCAATGGATATTGCAAAAAAGCTGATGTTGTAACCGGATGTCACCTGCATAGTGAAATGGTGGCGAGTAATATAAAGCCGGACAAATTTACCTGTAGTTCTCTCCTTTACGGTCTTTGTAAGGTTGGGAGACTTGACAAGGCTCTAGATTTTTTTGAGGAACTTAAGAGTTCAGGGTTTATCTTGGACCGGGTCATGTACAGCATTATGATTTATGGGTACTGTAAACAAGGTTATATGGCCGAGGCATTAATTTTTTTCCGTAAAATGGTTGAGCAGAATTTGGTTCCAGATATTGTTAATTATACCATCTTGATTCATGGGTACAGCAGAAAAGGTAATCTGGATCAGGCCTTAAAGATTTTTGAAGGTTTGGTTGGCAGGGGTGTAGTGGCTGATATTTATGCTTACAATGCACTCATTGGTGGACTCTGCAGGGAAAACAATGCCAACAGAGCTCTTCAACTTCTGGATAAAATGGTGGATCAAGGTATTGTCCCTAATGCAGTTACTTGGACAGCAGTGACTAAGGCAGTGTGTAAAGACTACAAAGTACAAGAGGCACTAAGATTCTTTGAAGAAATGTTAAAGAGGGGCCTACCTGAGAGCGTTGATATTTACAGTAGTTTGATTTGTGGACAATGCAAACAAGGGAATACTGGAGAGGCTCTTGAGCTGTATCCCAGAATGTTGGAAGAGGGATACATCCCTGATGTTATAGCATTCACTAGTCTTATAGATGGGCTTTTTAAGAAAGGTGACACTCATGCCGCCTTAATGGTGTTTAACAGTATGTTGAAACAGAAAATTCTGCCTGATGTGGTTACTTACAGCACCCTTATGGCAGCCTTCTGTAGATTAGGAGATTATGACAAGACTTTTGAGTTTTATTCCGAAATGGTGGGAAGAGGACTTCCACCTGATGTTGTAACTTATTCCATAATAATTAATGTATACTGCAAGACAAATCATTTGCAGGATGCTCATGGCTTGCTCTATCAAATTAGGGGAACAAGAATAATGCTAGATGTTGTTTCTTATACTACTTTAATCAATGGGTATTGCAAAGCCAACAGCATGCATGACGCTCTCAAACTGTTTAATGAAATGGAAGAAAGCGGAATCTCACCTGATGTTGTTGCTTACACAACTTTAATCGGTGGATATTGTAATATTGGCAACATGAAAAAGGCTGTGGAGCTGCATGATGAAATGGTGAAGAAAGGGATATTACCTGATTCTGTTACTTACTCAATATTAAATATTGAACTCTGCAAGACCACAAAGTTGCATTGAGCAGGAAAGCAGCTGAAAGAATGGAAAATCGGAGTTTGGTGTGATGTCAGCAGGAGCATTCTGTAGTTGGTAGGTTTTACTGGTAAATATGTTTTTTTTTTCTTCTTTACTGTTAGTGTAGAGTTTATTATATAAGATTTCTTTCATCTTATACTGCAAGCTTCAATTATTTATTAGGAAGAAGGCATTTTGAATTCTACCAGTAAAAATTCTTTCTTGATTGAGACCACGATATTAGACTTAATTTCTTACCAAATCATGACATAATGCAATGATCATAATCAGAAAATTCAACTAGTCTCTGCTTTCTCTATGAGTTAACACTCTATATAAACTGGGGATAACAATGTGTTACTACTTTGTCAACTATTCCTTCTTAGCAAGGAATGGTACCCTGTGATGATTGCTATTATTTCACATCCACAAAGTTCACCTCCTGAAGACAGCATATACTTGCATCACTATCACAGGAGCGAGCCGCAAGTAATGCTCAGCTCCTTCTAAGTACTTGCCCTCACTAACATTTCAGATGCCAGTCATTCACACGTAACAATTATAATGACTGGAAAAAGGGCTCTAGCCATCTGATCTGTGCATTGGGCTTATCCCATCAGCCTCCTCACTTCCTATAACTATCAACCAGCATACTTTTCTGGATTGTCGCATTCATTATGCTCAACAAGGTGGAATAATTTTATTTAATCATCAAACAGTGGACTGAAATCATTGACAACCTTTTGAACCTAAAAAACCTTGAGAAAACAAAATTCTACCATAAAAATATCTTCAATCACAAACCAGGGCATCCCACATACCTGCGTAAGGTAACTAGCATATAAAAGAAATAATGTTTGCAAAACTCAGAACCATCTCGCATGAACTACACAAATAGAGTCAGTAGAAGACCCTCTTGGAAACTAATAATTTGTAAACATGTGAAGGGCGAAACACATCTCTTTTTAACACGGACACTACATGAAGTAAAATGTGAAGCACAGTAATTTGCAGTCATAACGTTGTACATGAAATTTCAAATCAAGACAATCAACCAAATCTTGAGAACTGAGAAATTTGTTTTAAAACTAGATGCTCAAAGAGTCAAAAACAATTTATAAACAAGCAAGGACAGCATAATGAATCCTACAGAGCAGTTTTACCTTAATGAGGTTGTACAAATCCTATGTCTCTGTCTCTGTCTCCCCCCTTATTTTTCCTAATTTTGCCAAAATCCCATTCGCCCTGGTTTCCTCCATATTTTGCCAAAAAATCCCAGTCTTCTGCTTTTATGCTTAAGGTTTACTAAGATTTTTAGCAATTTGACCAAATTTTCTGTTTTCTAATGTATAATGTTTTTTTTACCCTTGCCAATTAAATGCCATTCAGGATTTTTGCAACATGGAAAGTTCATGTCTGGCAAAGGGTATAAGGAGCTTCCTTGGGAGTTAATGAAGCATGGGCTATCTCAAAGGGTTGTGCACTTAAGACCTCTGGAGATAATAATGTCGATTCATGTTTATTTTCTTTGTGTGCCCTAATCAATCTGTTCTTAGCAATGTGTTTTATTTAGTTGAATACAATTTGAGATTTCAATGTTTCATCCTATATATTTTGTCCTTGAATACTGTTTTAAGAGTTTTGGATTTTGTCTTGAAGTCTGTCCTTTGTGGGTTTTGCATTGCTGTTATTTGCTTGCCAAGAAATGGATGGTTCATGAATTTTGTACTACCTGGATTGAAGATTTGCTGATTTCAAGAGCTGTTGCCTTGGAATCAATTGCCCACAAGTTTATGTTTTCGGAGTTTTGATTAAATATACAGTATACCCTTTTCATGCCCTGTGTGTTAATGTCACGGATATTATGCCCTTTGATGAATGCCAAATGATGATTATTCTAAGAAAAATCTCTCTTGGAGGATAGCTTTTTCCAAATGTGCAAGAATTTTTAATATAATCCCGTAGGCCATGTTTTACCATACAATAGGCTTTGAGTTTGAGAAGTCTCTGTTTTCTGCACAATGTGATCTTAATGAAATGAAATTTAAATTGATTTCTAGTCACGAAGCTTGTGTCTTGAAATTTTGATATTTGCCTGCAGTTGTAGCATTATGAGAGAATCAAACTGCCAATTTTTTTCTTTCACAAAGAGGATACTCAGCCCCTTGCAACTGAATGGTTATGTCCTCTGTATTTTGCGTAAGTATTCTACAATTAAGTATTTCTATATATTTCATGTAGTCATCCCATTATTTTCTTCTTCTACACTTGCTTTTTCTCTATTGCATGATATCCTTTTCAAACCTTGTTTTTTGATTTATTTTTGGTATATGTATATACTTTGTTCTTTTAATCTGTATTCTTGAGTTTCTGCAAGTTGTTTTTGTCAAAACCTTGCTTTTTCATATTTTTTGTGCCTTTATTGTCCTCGTTTACTTCCAGTTAGATATTTACCTGCTCTTATGCATTTTCATTTGCTCTCTTCAGTACAGGGAAGAAGTTCCCAAAGTTGTTTCCCAAGCATAATGGATCCATTACACGCCAGTTGTTAGAAAAGAAGTCATGAATGCTACATTTGTTGGAGAGAATGATTATTGAATTCAACTTCGATAAGAACTGCAAATCGAGCATAATATTGTTCATAACTGGAATGCTGGAATGGTCTCATCTATGAATATATTTGAAAAAGCATTGAGTATTCTTTCCTGTGAGCTTCAAGTTTCAACAAAATTTAGATATAAGACTGGTGTTTTAAGACTTTCTTATATCTACTATACAGGTCACTGTTTGAGCTGTTATGTTGCCAAATTGAAAACTGAACTCAAGCTAATGAGATCCGATCATGTACAATTCTTAGACTGTAGTAGCATTACATTTACATGGCATTGGCATGACAATTTGAAAATGTAAATGGAACTCAATTACATGGGTTTAAAATTAGAAAACGAAATTAAATCAAACCTGACATCATAAAAATGGCAGCTTTTAAAGAAAATTGAAGTTTATTGAAAAACCTGTGTATTTTTCAAAAAGAAGAAATAAACTGTGTTTGACCAGGTCAAAGGCGTGCCAGTTTGACCTGGCAAAACCAAGTCCCCAGGGGCTGATTAAATGTGCCGTTTAGTGCTTCTATAGCTTGGACTACAGTTTTGAAGTGTGACATTGAGTTTCTCTTTTGAAGGTTTTTGTTCTACATATCTGGCATAGACCTACCTAGCCTTACCATTTGAGTATATTTCCTGATGCTATCCTTAAGCTGCACCACATTGTTTGAGATCTGACAGATGCCCTAATGAAGTACCTTATCGAGATAAGGTATTAGCTTTCATTGGTTCAGGTTGTGAATTTTATTTGCAATGAGAAAAGAAGCTTGTTGATTGTCTTCAATGCCATGCTTGAGTGGGAATAGGTGACAGAAGAAAACTCAAGTGTTGTGGACATCATGCAGGACAGGTGATTGTCATAGGCAGCAAAGATTTGCATTGTCATAATTGCTCCTTCAAGTTTTTAATGAGCAGAAACAGCTCTGCTTTAGCAATGCTTAGTTCTGTCACGAAATGCATGCGAATATTAGAAAGGTTTGTCTTGAGAAACAATGAACTGAGAAGACCCAGGTTCAAACCCACTTTTATAGGCTCCTCAAGAAGTATTATTAACACTATGATAAACAGCAAGAATCCAAGATTTGAGATGTTGAGACTCCAATTATTGAGGTCCGAAACAAAGGAACATAACACTTTGTGGATTAATGACATATGACATTCAATGAACTAAGAAAAGAAATTTATTCCAAGAATTCAATGAGCAAAACAATTCTGAAAAATGACAAGATAAATGAATTCCTGAAAATCAGAAAATTGAGACAAGCTAAGAAAAACTAGTTCTCTTGTTGGGGAGGGAAGCCCGCACTCCTAAACACTTTCCCCTTTGTTTGGAAAAGAACACCGAGATGGCATTTTTGTCTAGTAAAAAGACACTTAATGTAAGAAGAGCATTCAACCACATTTTTTAGATCTCTTTTTATAAGCAAAGGTGTCGTCTAGCTGCATGAATCCAGTTGATTAGAATTCCACGGAGTATTGCAGTTTGTAATTTGCAGATTGAAAGTTTTTATATGATTCTAGAATATTTCTCTGTCAACAGTGCACCTTCAAAAGAAAAAAAAATAGTGTTACACTCATAAATATTACAAGTACCAGCATAGCATGCCTATTTGATCAATATGGCAAAGTGCATCAACACCTCTGAGAGATTCAACATGCAGTTTAATTTGCCGATAGGCAATTCCCTGTGGGGTTGCACCCCCACCAGAATTGTCTCACGCTGCGAAATCGTCACTTCCCGTCGCCGCCGAATTTTTGCCGATAAGTTTTCTGTGACAGCTCCTATGATGCGTGGCTAGGGTTTGTATTGCTGGCGTTTCATTCAATGGAAAGTTATTCCTCTTCCACATCTGCGCAGGGCGAGAGTAGGCAAGAAAGCCGTTCTGTTGATGTTTCCACATCTGCGCAGGGCGAGAGTAGGCAAGAAAGCCGTTCTGTTGATGTTTTACTGCAATTTCTTTTCTTCTATCAGCTAAAGCTGTGACTTTTAGGGTTTTGCAGGTCAAATTTTAACCATATAGATTTTAGAATTTGCATGATGATGTTTTAGGTTTTTAACCCTGTATTTAGGGGCATGGATCCTCCAGCACCGCCCAGTAGCTCCTTTGGTTAAGCTGTTGATTCTGTACTGGTAGAATAATTGGTATTTGTCTCTGGTATGGCTGTGTACAGGTTGAAGGCGTAGCACAACTTGATGGCCGTAAGCCTTGCATTTGGGATACTTATACGCATTCGGGTTAGTTACTTTTTGGGGGAGAAAAGGAAATATAGAATTTGGATGGGCGCATTGATCATTTTGACACATAAAAGGGCTAAGTTAAAAGTGCATGTACAGGGAAAATGTTTGATGGAAGCACAGGGGATGTTACTGCAGATCAATACCACCATTATAAAGTAATCTCGATTACTACACTATGCTTAATTGGTTCTGGGCTGCTGGTAATTTTAAATAAACTATATTCATCAGCTTTAAGTTTGCTTACATGACTGCTGCAAACATTTTTTCAGGAGGATGTCCGTCTGATGTTTAAAATGGGATTGGATGCATACAGATTTTCCATCTCATGGTCTCGGACTCTCGACTAATACCTGGTACTGCCAGAGAATATTTTCTTTCAACAACAAAAATAGGAATAGCAGTGTATGCTTATTTTTTCTTGATGGTCTTGTCTACAGTACAAAATTCTAAAGGATTAAAACTATAAAAATATTAAACCCTATTTTTTAATTACATATTATGTTAACTTGCTGTCCCCTGCAGATGGAAGGGGTGCCATCAATCCAAAGGGATTAGAATACTACAATAATCTCATTAATGGACTCATTCTCCATGGTAATTGTCACATGAAAAGAGCCCAAGCTTACTCATTCATTGTAAACCCAATATTTTCTGTTCCCAATCAAATTAATTTATGTTATACAGCTATGAGTAAAAGAAATCTTGGAACTCTATACAGGATAAAGAAACTAAATTGAAAATTGGTGTAAGTTAACCCAAAAACATATGATTGAAGACATTTGTAAGATTTGCAGGTATTCAACCGCATGTTACCTTATTCCACTTCGATTTGCCCCAGAGCTTGGAAGATGCCTATGGAGGATGGCTCAGTCCCAGAATAGTGTAATGTTTTGATCTATAATTCATATTGAACTTGGTATTGCATTGTAACTTGTAAGCTGTACTTAATAAAAATGTTCAGAAGCCGGTATCTTAAGAAGTGGCTATGGTTATTCACGAAGCTAATCTTTACTCTTTAACAGATGCCTAACAGTTTTTGATTTGCTGTTGTTAAACAGAGAAGATTTCCCCCTTTAAGTTATGACATTGGTTGGTGGCCTCCGCAGCGCTGTTCTTATCCATTTGGATTTGGCAACTGTAGTGCAGGAGATTCTACGGAGGAACCATATATTGCTGCTCATCATGTTTTGTTATCGCATGCTGAAGCAGTTGAACTCTACAGAGAAAATTTTCAGGTTGTAATTTTGAACACTTAAATAGGGCAATATTTATTCTTATGAGTGATTTGCTCATGCTCACTTCTGAAAATGCTAAAGCACTCTCCCTTTGGTTTAGCCCTAAACGAAGAAAATAGAAAAGCCCTTGAGGGCTATCAAACCGGGGCTTGAAATTTGGAGCGAAGGACTTTAGCTTTTAATAGGCCCATAAAGTTATGGTTTAACAGCTGGATAATTCTGTTTTTCCTGCAGGCCAAGCAAAAGGGTTTTATCAGCTTGGTCATTCTGGTGATGTGGTATGTCCCATTGACAAACTCTTCCAAGGACATAGCTGCAACTCAGAGGACTCTTGATTTTCACAATGGGTGGTAAGTGTTTACTGAATTGAAATGAGAGAATGCTTTTGAAACCCGTGATAGAATTTTACATCTATAAAAATTTAATTTATGATGGCCCTTTTCTTTCTCAATGTCCAAAAGGTTCATAGATCCCCTTTTCTTTGGAGACTATCCTTCCAGCATGAAGAAGAATGTAGGCTCCAGGCTGCCCAATTTCACCAAAGAACAATCTAAAAAGCTAAAGGGATCTTTTGATTTCGTTGGGTTGAATCATTACGGTACTTCCTATGTTTCAGATTCATCTAGCCAGTGGATTGCTGCTGAAAGAGATTATATGAGAGATTCAAGCTCAAAGCAAACAGGTACATAGTAAATTGTGAAACACAAGCAAAGCCTGGAATATTGGTAAATCATTTTAGATACTAATGCATATATATTTGTGTGTGTAAAGTAATGCGAGACGATGTCCCTATTGGTAAGGTAAGCCCATAATTTATTCCTTGGCTATATGATTTTTTTTTTAATGTTTGAGAACATTTACAATCAAATATATTTTTCATTCGCCAAAAACAGGAAATACGTAACTTTTGCATCTCAAAATTCCTGTTTACATCTGAAATTATGATTTTTCAAGTAATCTAGAATCTAAGTTGGCAGGGATTTATCAGTCTAATGAATACTGAATAATCCTTTCTCAAAATGTATCAGTGACTATTTCTTATCCTGCTATGATGTCTGATACTTTTCAATGTAAGTTGAATCACCAATAATATCTTCAGCGGCTATATTCTATCTGCAGTCAAAAGATTCCACAAGTTGAAAAGAGGTAAAGCTGGAAATAGGTTATAAGGAGCCATTCTAACCAAGAAATGTCATTTATGCAAAGTTTGGAACTCAAATTAATCAGAACGAGCTATCTGGGAAAAATCTAAATTCCCCTTGTAGATTTGAACTATTAAGATATCTCTCTTCATCACTACCACTTATAAGGATAGAGAGACATTATTTTAAGAGAATGTCAAAGTTTGGAGCGGCTCGACTTGCCTTACAATCAACTAAGGAGAAAATCTCTTGGTGAAGTTGTTCCCAACATTAAAAACCTTCAATTGAAAGGTTTTCCTACAGGGATCCTTTCCGTGAGAGGAGTAAAATTCTAATGGCTTAAGCAATGGACCTTTTGGCAATCACCTTGATGGTGTTTCCAACACAAGAAAATTCTAAATCTTTCTTAGTGCCTTCTGAAGATATAATACCACAAGCACTTGCCAGTTGCCATACTGTTAAAATCACCAAGATTTAGATTTCTTTGCTAATTTTTTAAAGCCGTGTCAATATTGACATCTGTTTTAAGACTAGAGCTGCTTCACTGCATAAATATTAATTTTTTTTAACAATTTCTAGGATGGGATTACAGGCTAAGGATTGGATCCAAATAGCGATATAATTGCATAATTAACAGGAAATTGTGGCTTATTTATGGGCTCCAAAATTACTCATTCCTTCTCTGTCCAGAACAGGAATAGATAAATCATTGCACCGCTCAAAATTCTGAAACGTAGAATTTTATGATTTCCAACAGCTTTAGCCGGTAGCCCTTTCTTTTGACTAGTCAATTTTCCCACCATCACAATTACTCATTTATGTGATTGGCAAAATACTATAACTATTGGTTACAAAAGATAGACTTTTTATATATTAATTTTCCAGAGACGTGAAAAATGTCCATCTCTATCTTGTAAACTTTAACAATAAAGGTCAAATATATGCCCTATTCAGCAAAAATGGGAAATACCATATTTTTAGGTCAGGAATCAAGATTCGTCCCTTCTTGATCATTGTGATGAGCTGATATCTGGAATTCTAATTTTCCATGTAATCCAGCTATTAACAATCAAGGGATTGATACCTCTTAGTCTTTGGCTCTTAGCTAAAGAGGTTTCAGCTGAGGGCTCATGCTCCCATATCCGATAGCCAAAACAACTTTGTGGATGAAAAATCCTCCATAAAAAAAAATCAATTAAGAGATTGTATTTTAAAAGATAAACAGGGATTTTGAAAGAGCCCTAACCCATGTACAGAGAGAGCATTAACCATTATTGGAAGATTTGATCAAGTCACGCTATTCACAAGTTGAAAGCACATAGTATATATAGATAATATCATCAACTGATATCATCATTTTTTAATAGTGAATATTTTACCTGATTGATTTTGGAATGTAAGCAATGAATAGTTTGTTGGACCACCTAGGCCAAGCTTTCTATAATCAATGCAATAACATTTCTAAATATCAGATCTAGCATGCAATACCAAATCCCACAACTGCTGATACCCGATTTTTTACATTCTTGATGTTTCTGAATTATAAGAGATTTTGGACGAGATATGTGAAACTGTAATGAAAGAGACTTTTCTGATAGTCAAATTGGTGAGGTTATCCAAATCCAGCAACAGTAGCAGGGTACACAGCACTAAAGCATCTAAATCATTTTAATAATCTTTTTGTTAGTCTACTACCATAGTAACATCAGCAAAGGCTTCATCAACAGTAAGGGGAACCTCATCTCCGGAGGAGACATCATCCTCCAGAGAGGAGTCAACAGAAGCAGACTTAGAAGCATAAATTGTCAAATGATCTTCGATAGCATCCTTCCACCAAGTTGCAGCACCTCTATGGCGTGAGAGAGAACAGTCCGAAGCTAAGTGACCTGTTGAGAAGCATCTTTGGTAGCAAAAGGGGAGGCCTTCATAATCCACTGATTGGGTCCAAGGCCTATCCCCAACCATCAGAAACACGTCCCCAGGGAGGGGCTAAGATATGTCAATATCGATTACCAGACAGGAAAAGGTTGAATGACCCATGGAGGTCTTGGCATCATCAACTTTCAAGAAGCTACCAATGGCCTCAAAACACAAAGGCTCCCAGAAATGGAGGGGAAGATTAGGGAGGTGGACCCAAACCGGACAAACAATAAGAGGTTCGGTAAGGGGGTTGAAGGAAGTTGTCCAGGGCTTAATAGAAAGAGAGTGATCTCCCCAAGCCCACAACTTAACCCAAAACCAAATCTTGATCCAGAGTAGAATTAAAAGAAGCAATGAAAAATCCTTTATGAATGTCTAAAATAGGGACAGGAAAAATATTACTACTAAAATAGTTGTATTAGCTATTGGGATCATTTAACTTATACTATGCTCTTATATGTTTAGAATAATGTGGAGGTAGAAACAGTCCAGACAACAGTTTGGTCCTTAAACTTTATTGTTCAAAGGCAAATGTATGCAAATTTTTCATCCAAGGTTCTGTTGACGTGTATTTTGTACACAATCATACACAGAATAAAATACCCAAGGGTACCTTATCCTCTCTTGAATAAAGTCTCTGATTGCTGAAGATGTCGCAAAAAAAGGATCAATCAGGGTGACTCCAATGTTCTTTTATGTAGGGTCTCTACGTGTGGATAAGCACCAGTGGTCGTTGTGATTGCTGTTTCATCAAGGGGCCTTATGTCAATCCGAACTGCAGGAACAAGATTTCCTAATACTAACAAGTTCTCAAAAAAGATCAAAAGAGTAGGGCTTGCAAGAGATAAATTCTAATCTAATCCTAAGAACAACTCAATGTAGGCTAGACTTGGCAAGGTTCTACCAACTTCAGTATCGCCAAGGAATTACAACTTTACTGAAACTGATGCGATCTTCTAAGGTGAGTAA
Organism: Cryptomeria japonica; assembly: GCF_030272615.1. NCBI lineage: Eukaryota > Viridiplantae > Streptophyta > Pinopsida > Cupressales > Cupressaceae > Cryptomeria > Cryptomeria japonica. Next base: position 98,228,548 of record NC_081412.1, read on the forward strand.
TGATTTTTCAAATCATCAAGAATCATAGGTACTACCATGAAGGTACATATCAATGACTGAATGATGAATGAAGGTTTATGCAATCCAAATATTTCCAGTCGACCACACAAGGCGTCCTTACAATCAGTAAGAAGCTAGTGGTTTGGAGTACGAATCTCACCAAAGATCAAGCCCAACACTTAGTCCTTCAAATTTAAATACTACTTTGACTGAGGATGATTCAAGAAAGTAAACAACCATGAAGATAACCACAAGAATTGCAATAAAACACCATAACTTCAATATTTTATTGATCTCAAAGCCATCATGAACAACAATTGTTTGAAATTCCTTCTTCAAAGCTCAATCTTGCTACAAAATACTTGCTTCTCAAAACTCTAACTATTTCTTATTGCTCTCTCTTAACTCTATCTCTATATCTATCTATATCAAAATGAAAATGAATGAGGGTATATATAGCATCCTCAATTACAATGAACTGTCCAGATCAAAAGAAGATAAATGGCCAAGATTATGACACCTAAACCCTAATTAGGGTTTATTACAAATAGTCCCCTTTTTATTGAACAATATTAAATGCATAGCCAAATATTAAATTTTGGCACAAAAATCTAGGAGACACAGACCAATGACAATTAAGGTGCCACATCATCTATAACAACCTTTCTTCTAGAATCTTATTTCCCTTCCAATGCTCTTTCTTAGCATATGCAATGAATCTAGACACGATTCCCTCGATCTCAGCAATTGGAATCTCGGGAAGATTCCTCATTCGTTCTTCCAAGTGGATGACCTAATCGAAAGCCTTGAGAAGAGCAGTGTCCCATCCAGGTTCAAGTTCTTTGATTTTCTCAATCAGGAGCATGGTAGCAAACATCTGATCCCGTTGCTCATCTGTAATAACATTTCATCTTTGCAAAAGATGACCTTGACTCTCTCTTCTAATTCCTGCAAATCCACATCTGTCTCAACTGCAATCCTCCTGCCAAGAATAGTACATAATACTTCAAACACCTTGTCCTGGATCGGATGGATAACTTCTTCAACTTGATTGCATTTGCTACTGATGTCCTCAAAAAGAACTTCCTTCATCTGGAGTAGAGTTGATCATTGGAGTAAACTATGAGGTCCTCCATCCACTATCTTTTCTTGTGCTAGGACCTTTCTTGATGTTTGTCTGATTACTTGCAGGACAGGAATGATAACATCTTTAGTATGAGCAAAGGCGGCTACCGTCATCATTAGGTTGTGGATGATCTCAAGAACCTGGATAGCTCGATGAATGGTCTGCATCATTCTTGTTGCAAATTCAATAGCAACTGTATGGGATTTGTCAATCCAAGAGCTCATAAGTTGGACCAAACTCTTGACTCTCTCTGCCTCACCAACTGACTCAAGGGGAAGTGCTTGCGTAGGAGATACTGCTGGATCCTGACGCCTCAAAGGCTGATTGAGATGGCTAAAGTAGCCTCTCCAAGCACCGACCTCTCGCTCAAGCTTCCTATTCTTTTCCATTTCTTCTCTAAGCTTGTCCTTAAGTGCCTCAAATGAATCAGTGGCCTCATCCAATGTCTGCTCGGCTGTGAGTGGACCAAGCTCAAATGTTTCTACATCATATTCTTCTGCGAGGATCTCACCTTCATACTTGTCCACTGCTGGTGTAGCTATCTGCAATTTCCTGGATCCTGTCTCATCTCTGATCATCTTGGACATCTTAGTGGCCTTCCTCTTTTCTGTCACTTCCTGAGAATTTCCGACAAGGCTCTCTAAATCAATCACATTATCTTCGTCCTCAATCACAATCACCCTTGTCAGTCTCTCCTTTAACCAATCTGGAATGGCAGATCTTGTTTCTCTAACCTGTATCTCTTTAGGCAATGTTTCTTCTTCTCTGAGAGGAGATGTCGCTTCGTCATCATTCTTGTCTTCATGTAGCTCATTGACTTGGAGAGATCGACTTGATGAACGTTGAAGTGCCTGTCCTTCTTCCTGTTTATCGTTCTGTACCATTGATTCCATAGATTCCTCCATTTCAAGTGTCCTCTTCTCTTGTCGAGAAGATGTGCCGGATGAACGGTCTCGATTGGCCTCTTGCTTCTTCTTGGAGGATTCTTTTTTCTCAGGTCTCTCTTTTCTCTTTGAGCCTCTAGGATGGAGATTACCCTCACTTACGCTTCGAAGGTTGCCTTCGCTTGTGCTCCTGGTATTAGGATTACCTTCGCTTACACTTGCTCCTTCTTCTCCTGGCCTTTCCTCCAAAGTAAAAGTCATAGATATGCCCTGCTCTCTCAACTTTTGATGTTGCACATCAACCCATCTGCGAGTACAAGACAAAATTGGAGCCATCAAAACATCTAGATCCAAAATTTCAAGTTCATTCCAATCTAGCCTCACTGCTTTGCTTTCTCGGTCATAAGAGGATTGGAGATGTCTGCCACTGTCCTGAGCTTGGTCGGCCACTCTGTAAATTTTGCATTTCCTGATGAAGTCTAAAGGCAATCTGGAATGCATCTTTCTTTTCACTTCAAGATCATCTGAGAGATTCATCATAAAGTCTTCCATCTGAAACTCATGCTTGTATTTTCTTCCGACTGTCTCCTCTATATACCCATAAGGATCAAAACTCTCTCTCAAAGCAAAGAATGAAAATGAATATAAGGCCAACTCCTTTTCTGCATCATCCATGGCTAGAGCATTAGGACATACCTCAACTGAATTTCTAGTATGATTGGCACAGGAACTCCATTTCCATGCCTGTGTCTGAATGCCTTCGCATAAGCTGCCAAATGTCTAGTTACCTCAAGTAACACTATTCTGTCTGTCGGATATCTTGGCAACATGTAGGGAGGTGAAGGACATCCATGAACTCTAATATATGTAAACTTCTGGAATTGGATAAACCATGCATCGTACCTCTTTACAAGCTCTTGTGCATCTTGAGATAGCCGATTGTGAATCCCGCCTTGCAATGTCCTGGTGATGTTCATCGTGAAGGTATCATTAACTAACTTGTAGTTGCTTCCTGGAGGATGATGCAAATGAACATAGGAATCACAAACTCTGACTTCCCCGGGCCCTCTTCCGATCACTCCTCTGTGAGGTAGTCCTGCATATTCAAAACTCCTGATCAAGGCGTATATGATGTATGAACTCATGTGGAAAGACTTGGTGGCCTTCAATCTTCTTAATTGTACGTCCAAGCAATGGCTAATCATCCTAGCCCAATGAATTGTTCCTTTTCCTTGAACTATCACTTGGATGAAGTAGAACATCCACTTCTCAAAATAGAAGGCTTGAGGAGCTCCTGTAACTCGGTTGAGTAATGTTATCAAATCTCTGTACTCCTCCTGGAAGTCGATCCTATGTGGTGTGTTTGGAATCTTGCTTAGGCGAGGACGACTCTTGAGTAACCAATTCTTGTTGATGATGCTCAAGCAAGTGTCTGGATCATCTTCGTACATGGACCTGGCTCCTTCTAAGCTTTTATAAATCATATCTCTGTGCTCCGGAAGATGAAGAGCTTCACTGATAGCCTCCTCTGAAAGGTAAGCCAAAGTATTTCCTTCCTTGGACACGATCGATCTGGACTGTGGATCATAATGGCGAGCACACTTGATCATCAACTCATGGCACTAGATTGCTGGAGGGAAGCCGGCCGCCTTGATAATGCCACTTTCAATTATTCTTCTTGCGACAGGTGATGGCTTGCCAATGTAAGGGACCTCTCGAAACTTCTTCACACTGAAGTTTCCCAAGCTGGTATCTCCAATGTTGCTCCACTTCGACACGATCTTGGTCTCCAATTCTTCGTTCTTTTGATCTTCCTTCATGAGGGCTGGACGACTGGTGGATGCTCCTGCCTTCGGGGTCGCCATCGTGACACCTACACAACATTTCATAATGAGCAATAGATTTTGAAATATAGAAATATAAACTAGATTAAAGATTGAATTTAGGAAACTTCATGATAAATCCTTGAATTATCATTTCCTAAATATAATGATGCAATTTTGGAATTCAAGATTCAAAATTCAAAATTCAAAATTAAGGCTAGGACGATTCAAAATTCAAAATTTGGACAAGGGAGATCTTGCCATACCTTTCTTGAGAACTAACTCTAAAAAGATGCAAAATTAGGAAATTCGCCTAGGCAAAAATGGAGATTGGAGTCTTCAACGTGAGCTTCTCCTAGCCAATGCACCTCCTTTATCAAATTCGCCACCCTTGGGGTCTTCAACGCTTTGAGGGAAAATTCGCTCCAACTCTAGTCAAAAACAAAGTTCGCACTCCTCCTTGGATGGAAATTTCGCTCCCTCTATTGCTCTTCCAAATTCTCGCATGCAACAATGATTGAATGATGGTTTAAAATGCTTGAAAGTACCCCTCTTATATAGGCGCTCACCTCCTTAATTGCACATAGGCCGACTTTTGGAAATAAGACAAATAATAAATAAATTTTAAATAAATGGAGGCCGACTTTTGTAAAAATATGGAAATATAACCCAAGCGCTCTCCCTTTTTTATTCAATTTAATAATTAATTAATTTAAATGCCTTTGTATTTAATAATTTCGATTTTTTAAAAGGCCCAATCAATTATTAAATGCCTTATGCGCTATTTTTTTAAATGCCATTTTAATCAAATAATTCAAAGTTTTATCGAATTTTAGCATTTAATGTATTTCAAAATTTATTGGCGCCAAAACATGAGAGATGTAAGGGATACTAACCACATCGCTCTGGTCCCTGGGAGAGGGACAGGAGCGCCTTAGCCAACTTGGATGGATTTTTACGCTCAAAGTCACTTCCTTTACGTCCAAACTGGGATCTTCATTCGTAACTTGGAGCTTGATCGATTCAATTTTTTGAAATGAATGCCTCCTAGACCATTTTTGCTCTGGTCCCTTGGTGAGGGACAGGAGCGATTTTTGCTTTTACTCCTTGGTCCTTGCCTTTTAAATCATCAAATCAATTTGCGAGGTAAGGAATGATCATCCTTGTTTGTCTTGCGCATGTTTAACTTGTCCACTGTAAAGCAAACTCGATATTCAAGTGATTTTCGCCCTGGTCCCTTGGTGAGGGACAGGAGCGAACTTTATATTTGAGCTCAAAATTGTTGACTTTCGACGTTAGCTCCTTGTTCATCATCTTCCAAAAGACATCTGGGATCTTGCATGACCTCGCCTTGACGTAGTTTTTGAAGGAAATGACCAGTTTAATAGAAATCGCCCTGGTCCTCCAGTGAAGGACAGGAGCGAACTTTGGTCCATGGCGCAAATCCTTAATCATATTGATATCAAATTGTCTTCAAGGCGTAAAATGTTATTGCTTACTCCATCTTGAATGTATGAAACGAAAGTGACATCTCAAAATTAGACATACTTGCATATTTCGCTCTAGTCCCTTGGAGAGGGACAGGAGCGCCTTGGCCACTTCTCATCACATTCGTGGTCTTTGTAACTTCACTTTCCCTCGAAGCACCTCCAACATCTTCGCCACCTTGTGCCTTGGCTTGGATCTGACCAAACTTGGAAGAGAAGTCTTGATAATTTGTATTTCGCCCTGGTCCCTGGGAGAGGGACAGGAGCGATTTGGCAATTATAGGCTCAATCATTCTTTGCCAACGTTTAAAACTATCTTCAATGGATTCATTATGCTTCCCTTCACTTATCTCCAACATGGAACTTGTTCTAACTTTGTGGGAAATTTGCCTTATAAGGAAATCGCTCTGGTCCCTTGGAGAGGGACAGGAGCGCCTAGGACAAAATAGGTTTCACTTGTGCTTTGCAATCTTCAAAATTATCTTCAATAGAGTGGTTACGCCTTCTTTCATTTGCCTCAAACTTAAAATTCACTTCACCTTCGCCAAAAACTTGTCCTTTAAGAAAATCGCTCTGGTCCCTGGGAGAGGGACAGGAGCGCCTTGGGCAATTTCATCAAGTTTTTGGGCTATTTACCACTTCGTTCTTTTTTGAGGCATTCCAAACATCTTTACCATCATGCCCTTTGGCTTGGACTTAACCAAATTCGGAAGGGAATGCTAGATAAGGTATATTTCGCCCTGGTCCCTGACAGAGGGACAGGAGCGATTTTGCATTTATTAGCTCACTTGTGTTTCGCCAACTTTCGAAATCATCTTTGACGGATTGGTTGGGTCGTCTTTCCTTCATCTCTGGCTTGAAATTCGCTTTCCCTTGGTCCAAAACTTGTCTTGAAAAAAAAAAAATCGCTTTGATCCCTTGGAGAGGGACAGGAGCTACCTTTGAAATTTGCCTTGGTCCCTGACAGAGGGACAGGAGCGAACTTGACTTCTTGGTTGATTTTCTCCTTCATGGTGCATTCAAATTATATTCAACGAGTAAAATGTACCTTCCTTGTTCTTCTCAAATCAAGAAATCATTCAAATCTTGCAAGGATAAGGCGATCTTGGATTTCAAGCTCTGGTCCTTCAGTGAGGGACAGGAGCGATTTTGTCATTTTAGCACATTTCCTTGTTTGCAAATTACTTCAAATTATATTCAATGGACAAAAGATGCCCTCCTTGATCTCTTCCAATCCAAAAATCGTCTTGGTCCTGCAAGGACAGTGTAACTTTGAGAAACAAGCTCCGGTCCTTCAGTGAGGGACAGGAGCGAACTTTGTCCTTAAGGCCAAATGTTCAATTTTTCATTGCAAATGACTAAGTCTGGATGCTCCATTAGGTTGATTTCATCCCTTATTACGTCCTTGATGCTTTAATTTGATCAACTAAGGCCAAAAATGCCCTAAGTAAGCCATTTCGCCCTGGTCCCTGGGAGAGGGACAGGAGCGATTTGACCTTAAACCTTGAAAAACTTGCCATTTTTGAGTTCAAAAATCCTCAAAATCCTCAATCCATGTTCAACTGTGTCTCCTGGCGACCCTGCACAAGACAAATGAAACAAGTTAATAACCAAGATGCATAAAAATACCAATTTCGCCCTGGTCCCTGACAGAGGGACAGGGACGATTTTACCTCTATAGGCCAAAATATCAAGAATTTAGGCTTTCAGTCACTTCACAAGGCGTAATTAGGTTATCTCCAAGGCCAAGGATCAATTATCAGAATTTCCAAAATTTGGTCAAAATTCATCCAGACAAGATTGCACAATTCCATCACTAACACTTAGGCAAAATTTGAACTTGCTTTCAAAATTCCGACTAGACCTAGACAGACACACCTGACATCCTGACAGACTCATCTCATTCCAAAATTGCAATCCATACGAGGATGCTCAATAACCCTCAAAATTGACTGGACTGCGGCTTGAAAATATCAAAAAAGGAAACCCTAAGGCTTAGCCCTAGTCCAGACGACTCACTCACTTCCCCAAAATCCTAAAAGCAGAGAGAGAAACAGGCAAAACCGAGCAAAAAAGAGGGGGTCCCCATTTTAATGGGGCGATGTGTGAAATGGTCACAACAGGTTCTTGTCAACTGCAATAAATGAATTTGACAAGCCAAACTTGCAAGGAGAGAGTAACTTTGGACCAGTCTATTTTGACCGATGGAAGGGTATTTGCCATCAAGCCTGCAATTTGCAGAATGAAGAAACTAACTAGAGGATTGTAGGGAACTGAACACCGCAACTCGTTAGAATTATTAGTGTAAATTCATACCTTTATTTTAAACATTTGGTTTTCCACTTTGCATTTTAATTAGAGCTTGGAAAAGCAATTTACATCTTGACAGATTCAATGAGGATTTCTATAGATGATGATCAAGTGGGTGTCTGCACATTGCTATAGAGTAGTCTAATGGCATGTATTATTTGCATCACGATTGTTCAGTGCAAGTTGTGCATTGTTAATTAGACCTAGCACTATGCTTCTTAATTCCATCACGAAAACCCTTGTAACTGAACTTCAAATATCTCTCTTAACTGCTATTCCAGACTCCATGAATTCACCAAGAATGACAGCGATCTCTAATAGAAAAAGTTCTCTATCTCAGATGTTTATGAATTCCAATATTTGCTAGATCTTATATTGAGAAGCCTCAAATATGTCACCTATCGTAAGGCATTCATTTTTGTGAACCATCAAATGTGATTATGTGAGTTAGCAAGATATTGTCTTTTGGAAAAATGGTCTCGTGGCAGGGGTCAGTCTATCTCTTTATTGTGATGGCAAAACGTCAAGTAAGATTTCATTTGAGAGTACTTTGGTCTTCTCTTGGGTCAATGTGAGAGTTGGAAGACATTATATTAGACTTATACCATATTTAAAGACAAAATTGATTGTATAAATAGGGCAATACCATTTGTACAAAAGAATATGTCAACTCTTTTGGCTTTTTGATAGTAGAGATGGTTACAGTAACATTGGCCTAAGTGTTGAACCTGCAAGAGGCATGAAACTTGCAAAATGGTAAGGTTCGGCTTTTCCAAATCTTTAACAAGGAGTGATATGTAATACCAATGCCATTGTAGACACTGAAATCTCGCTAATGCTGAAGATTTGCATGAATGTTAAGAGTGAATAGTTTTTAAGCTTGTCGCAATTTCTATGTGTTATTCTAACTTGCATTCTTACAGCCACTGCAACAATTGTTATGGTTTTCTCCATGCTGATTTTGTTTGGCTGGGTCCATACATAATATGTCTACTTTATTCGGATGGTGTAATGTCCCAACTTCAGAATTTTTGGGAACACAGTGAATGACATAACCTCACACTTGGGAAGTGCAGAAGAGGTGGCAGAGTAGCTGTCAAAATCCATCTTTGCAATCACATTCGGTAGCAATGATTATATAAATAACTATCTTGTTCCTGGCTTCTATTCAAGCAGCAGAACATATACTTCGGAGGCCTACAGTGACCTCCTCATATCTCATTTTTCACAACAATTAGTGGTGGGTTTGTGAATTCATATTTGGTGGCTTCCATGAAAGAATGGTGATGTTTTCTTTAATTATAGTTATTAGAAACTATATTGGATCCTTCTGTACGTAGACGCTTGTAGTTTAGATGATGCTTATGATGAATGACATAACCTCACACTTGGGAAGTGCAAAAGAGGTGGCAGAGTATCTGTCAAAATCCATCTTTGCAATCACATTCGGTAGCAATGATTATATAAATAACTATCTTGTTCCTGGCTTCTATTCAAGCAGCAGAACATATACTTCGGAGGCCTACAGTGACCTCCTCATATCTCATTTTTCACAACAATTAGTGGTGGGTTTGTGAATTCATATTTGGTGGCTTCCATGAAAGAATAGTGATGTTTTCTTTAACTATAGTTATTAGAAACTATATTGGATCCTTCTGTACGTAGACACTTGTAGTTTAGATGATGCTTACTGAAATAGTAATCTGTTATATAGAGGTAAAGATATAGAGATAGAGATGCTAACATCTCTGTATACTGACATGTATTGATTAAGAGATGGGAGATGGGTTATGTATGTGTAGAAGCTATACAACTTGGGAGCATGCAAGTTTGCATGGAAATCAATCTTCCAGGGGCACATTTTGTTTATGGGGATGCTTACAGTTCAGTTACAGACATAATCAACAATCCCACTTCTTATGGTAAGTAACTGCTTTATTTAGACGTTTAATAGTTCAATGGTCAAACAGGGAATGATACTATAGCTGGCATATTTTTTTTACAATAGATTTATGATAGCAATTGGTTTAATAGTGTATATTTTCAATCAATGTTTTTCAGTAATCTATAATTTCAAAATCAAGAAAAAATGATCCGCAACAGAAAATATACACAATTAAAACCAAAAGATATCAAACATCTAATCAATGTTCAGGAATAGTCATACCTAACTCTACTTATACATCAAATGGGTCAACAGTCAATGAAAAGCAAGATGTTTTAGCGGTGACTGTGACATATCTGTTAATTTTAACACTTTCAGATTAACTAAAATCAGAGAATCAGAATTTGTTTACTGATTAGGTTAATTAGTAAGGAGATTTATAGTTTCAGATTTAAACACTGAAGAAAAGAATTAAATAAAGACAAGACACAGTTACCCTGGGAAAACCTCCCAGGAGGAAAAACCCAGCCAGAAAAGATCCTGGGATCTGATTATGGATTATGGTTATGTAATCATTACAATACTTATCTCAAGAACTTGTAGAAATAGAAGTTGCTGTCACAGAAAGAATGGCAGATTGGTTGACTGTCATATGTGTGTTGATTGTTGATGGCTTGCTGCTCCTTTAACCCAGATTTGCAGACTCTCAAGGAATTCGCACTATCTTCACTAAGTTCGCTTTCTTCTAATGATGGAGTTCACACATCAACTGGCAGATTCAGATTGCTGATATGACGGATATGATTTCTGTATGTGCAGATGTAGACTTTCTTCCTGAGGTTCGCATTATCCAGACTTGTATATTTCGCATGAAGTGAATGCTTGAATTGATCATTTGTGATGAGGGTTAAATGCTCATTTATATGTGGAGCGAATCCTTTTAGTATGTCGGCCTTGCGAAGTAATAAAACCTTTTAATTATTTAATTCACTAAATTGCTTAATGCGAAGTTAGGATAGGCCCTATCATGAGGCGTGTAGATTTTAGTGAAGCGTGGAGGTGAGGCGTGGAGGTATAGGGCCCAGCCCTTATGCGTTGGAGAAGGGGCTGGCCCCCTTAGGCGGATTCCAATCTTGCCCAAGGCAATTGGAATCCGCTGCCCTAATTACAAACAACAATATCATGGTTGTTTTACTTAAACATTTAATAGCTCATAGTAGATGTATGATTGTTTTTTGTTTAACCATGCTCGATGAATGCCCCAAAACCAACTGACGAGCAACCTGGCCCTGCAATAATTGAACCTGCAATTATGCACTGCTTTAGTTGAGCCAAATTTCCTACTCAATCATCAGAAGGAATTCGATCTGCTTAAACTGATGCTTGGTTAACTGGTGAAAGGAAAATATTTCTGAGTATTTTATAAGTATACAGAACATTTACAAATTTAGAGAGGGCAAGAAAAATTAATTATTTTGTTTTCATGACTACCTTCCATTCTAATATTTTTGTTTCTTGTGTTCTTCTACAGATCAAAGAAAGTGCAGCTCTTCGTTTATTCGAGATAAAAGAAAGTGAAGCTCCCTGTTTATTCAGCCACATTTATACATTGATTTTGTAACATTTCGGCTGACACATAGATGATACAACCCTAAATTGTTACATCATTATCGTTAATAGATGGATAGATCGATTGGGAGGTTGTAAATGAGATGATTTGATGGAAATATGTAATGGGGATAATATTCTTGACTTCTGCTGTCTGCGAGCATATCCTTCCCATTTTTCCTTCTGAATGACCGAATTTCGCATTTTTGAATGAGTAAATTCATTTTAATATTATAAAATTGTAATGTGAATGGCAATTCAGGCATGGTGTTCTTCAACTTCATATGATAAATTGCTATAATTGCTATCGGCAGTACAAATTGGACCTTCCTCAGGTCCAACCGCTAGTATTTACAACTCCACATGAATAACTATGATGGTATTCCTTGCAAATACACAAGAAATTTAATAGTTCTTCTACGAGATAGATCCAATGAAATTTACTCATTCTAACTCCTATTCAGCAGAGGTTTAGCGTTTCACTATGCAGATGGATTTCTTACCTTGAATAGAATTGGTACCTAAACGAACTCTTGCACAAGTTTACATTCTAGCCGATGCTCTTTTGCAGTGTTCACCATGTTCCCAAGCATACATCCATTAAACATGAAGCTGCAATCTGCTTGTGTATAGGGAATTTCTGCACAAAGCTTGTGGAGAGAGTGGGCTCACTCACAGCCTTTCTTTAACATGTTAGTACAAGGAGACCGCATACGGATCTATCTATTGGCATTTGCAACTCAATCCACTTTCATGAACTCAGGGTCTATTAAACATTTTTAAAGTCATTCAATATGCACAACCCCCTCTCGTGCTTCTGTCTCTAGCCCTTACGGTTAATGTTAAGATTGCAAAGTTGCCTCATACATCCCTTGGAATTTACGTGCATTGATACTGTGATATCCCTCATATACATATGGTGTTCTCTGATATATAAGCTCAAAAGTAGCCACTGCATACAACAGTTACACACCGATCAGACAACGTTATTTTATATTATGCCAAACAACACGATGTGCTGAATCAACTGAACATGAAGAAGAATCTATGGAGGGTATTCAGAAATTGTGCTAGGCAATTGAGTTATGTCAGGTTAAACTCCTTATTACACAACAATAATAGGAGATAAGAATACTGAAAATTCTTGTAGCTAAAAAAGATGGCCATAATTTTGTCTCTTAGGGAGAAAATAAATAAACAAGTGGAAATAGAAACTCAAACATAGACGCAAGCTGTGAAGATTGAGAATATAGGAAAAAATATCTCTGTAAGAGATGATAAAATAGAAAGTCCTCATGAAAAATTTGATAGGAGATATATCATCATTTTTGAGAAAAACTAGAAACTCAAGCCGAGTTGAATTAGGCCATGGTAAAAACAGTGGAATTGGATGAAGAATTGGGTTAACTTCAAACTGAGCCTCCCTAGGAAGATAAACAAATCCAAACTGAACTGTTTTTTTCAAATGGTTCACAATGCAAATCCTTTTAAAGCTTCAGATTAAAGGTATAAGTAGCTATTCTATATGCCAAAATGACCACCTTGAAAAATCTAAAATGGAGGCTTGTAGAAATGGTGAGGAATCTTTGGCTTTCAAATACATCGGTTTTCCACAATCCTTGAAATTATGATTAATGCTTCTGGATTTGATTGTGTGTTATTTTTTGCATCAACGTTTCGGATTGCCCTCTGTGATCTAACATCAAGATGAATGAGTGCAATCAGAGTAAGATATGAAAGAAGCAGATCAAAGCAACTAAAAAGGTTGAGGGAAGAAGGGGGTGACACCAAACGAGGCCAAAAAGAATAAACTAAAAGATTTATCTACCGGGTCAAAGGAGATAAAAAGAGAAACAAAAAGAAAAAAATGAAAGAAGTACAAATATTAGAAATAAATATTAAAAAAATGAATTAAAAAAAAACAAAAGAAAAAATAAACTATAAAAAAGAGGGGTATATATATATGTGTGTGTGTGTATGTATTTAAGACATGTACATGTAACAATCTATAAACATATGTAGGACTAAAAAAGTAAATTACAAGTGTGCGTGTATATATATGTATGTATGTACACACATACACATATATGTATATATAAATGCATGTATATGTATATGCATGTGTGTATATGTGTGTACATATACATATGCACACACACACACACACACACACACACACACACATACAAAGGATCAAGATTATAAGAAAGAGGAGAAAATAAGAAAAAGAAAATGCATCACAAACTTTAAAAAATAAAATAAATTAATAGCTAAAAAATTAATTGGATAAAAATGAGCAAAGAGAAAAAACAAACAATAAAATAAACAAATACACAAACAACCCAAAAATAAAATAAGCAAACATAAAACAAATACAAACAAGTAAAAACTAAGGAAAAAAGAAGGAACTCTAGCCGCAAGAGAGAGAGGAGGGGAAGGGGAATTGAAGAGGTGAGCTAGGTATGGAGTGACCAAGGGGATGGGGGGAAGCACAAAGAAGAATAAAAGGTTGAGGGGATAAAGAACACGAGATAGGGAGATGCTACAAAGCCCAAGACCTGTCGGGAACAAAAAGTGGTGGGAGAGAGGGGAGTAAAAAGAAAGAGGAAACATAGGGAAAAGAAGAAAATTGGAGACTCGGGAAGGATGGTTATGGGAATTTCTAAGGTTGGAAAGTAAAGGGTGCTAAGAAAAACTCAGACCCATTTGTCATCATGATTAAGTTTTGAGGGGTGGTTACTAATTGTTATGACTTCTTTGAGCTTCCTCTTTAAGTTGTCCTCTTTAAACAATTTGGGTATTTTCTAGGTAAATGTGGTGCTTAGTGGTGGAGGAATGCTCGGCTAAGGTAGATTTAGAGACACGCTCATGCTTAATGTCAGCGCAATGCTCTTCGATCCTGGTGCTAAATGAGTGACCTGTTTCATCGATGTAAGTTGCGTCGCATGAACATACAACCTTTTAAACTCCCGAGTCTAAAAGGATATCTTTAGTGTCTTTAAGAGATGGGATGTGATTTGTTAGAGTATTGACAGGCTTGAAGGAACAATGAAGGCCTGTCTTTCTAAGGATCTTGCAGATTTTGTGAGGAATGCCTTCGATAGAGGGCAAGGAGGCATAAGGTATGGGAGAAATTGGGTTGAATTATGGTTAGGTAAGACACAAGTCTTGGCTTGCTTGAGGGCTCTTGCAATATGTTTGCTCTTATACCCATTTAATTTGAAGACTTTACGTAGATGGGCAAGCTCATGTTCTAAGTTTTCTTCATTACAAATGCGAAAAGCCCTAATGGCTAGGGTTTTAAGGATGCTTTCCTTTTGGGTAGAGTGGTGATGGGAGGGAGAGTGGAGGCAAAGGTCAGTGTGAGTTGCTTTGTGAAAAACTCAGTGGGTGAGGGAGCCATCTACTCTTTTTATGATAAGAATGTCTAAGAAAGGGATTCGGTTCTTCGACTCAATCTCTCTGGTGAAAGAGATGCCAGGGGCTAAGCTTTTAAGGTGGGAATGAAATTCTTTAAGCTTATCAAGGCCATGAGGCCAACACACATTTGTATCCTCCACATATATTTTCCACCATTTTGGTATTGAGGGGAAAGGAGAAAAGGATTGTTTTTTCAAATTTCTCCATGTAAAGGTTTGCTATGACAAGAGAGAGGGGGGAGGCCATTGCTACCCCATCAACATGTTTGTAGATTAACCCTTGTAAAGAGAAGAAGGTAGATCTTAAGCATGATTCTTCTAAGGAAGAAATTTCTTCATTGAACTTTTCTTGATAATCTCAATGGAATTTGGAATGGGGACTTTGTGAACAAGGAGATCACATTGAAGCTTGATAGTAAGTCATTATTCTCCAATTTGGTGTCATTGATAAAGTCCACGAAATGGTATGAGACCTTGATGAAAGCTTTAGATTTGTTAAAGAGAGGGGATATAAGCTTGGCAAAGAAAGCATCTAAATGGTAAGTAGGCGAATCTCTAGAGTCCACAATGGATCTAAGCGAGACCCCGACTTTGTGAATCTTTGGAAACTCATGATTGCGAGGGGCGACTTCTTTTCCCTATATTTCCTCTTTCTTTTTACTCCCCCCTCCCCTACATCTCCACGTCTCATGTTCTTCCTCCCCTTGGCCTTTTATTCCTCTCTATGCTTCCTTCCCCTTGGTCGCTCCATACTTGACTCCCCTCTTCAGTTGCCCTTCTCTCTCCTCTCTCTCTTGTAGCTCGGGGTTCCTTCTCCATCACTTGCAATATCTTTTTCTTCTTTTCTCCTTAGTTTTTACTTGTTTGTATTTGTTTTATGTTTTTTTTTTTGGGGTTGTTTGTGTTTTTGTTTATTTTATTGTTTGTTTGTTGTTTTTGCTCTTTTTTATTTAAGTAGTTATTTAGCTATATTTTTTTTTATTGTTTATTGTTTTTAAATTCACTATGCATTTTCTTTTTCTTATTTTCTCCTCTTTCTTTTAATATTGATCCTTTATGTGTGTGTGTGTGTGTGTATGTACATACATAAACACGCGCGCGCGCACACACACACACACATATATCTCTCTCTGTGTGTGTACATTTATATGTATGTATGTATGTGTATATATATGTGTGTGCGCGCACACACACAGTTGTATATGTTTATATTGGTACTTGTACATGCCATTGGAAGTGGCTATGCAAGGAACTAAAAAGCAAGTTATACAAGAAGAAAAAGGCACATTGGAATATGTGCCTCTTGTATAACTTGGTTTTTAGGTCCCTCCATAGCCATTTCCCATGTCATTTAGCTTTTTAGTCCTATATCTGTTTATAGATTGTCACATGTACATGTCTTTAAAAATTTTAGTTCTCAGCTCTCTTTTTTATTGTTTATTTTTTCTTTTTACTTATGTATATTTTTTTACCCTTTATTTGTTCGTTCATGTATTTCCTTTTTAATTTTTTTTACCTTTCTTTTTTATTCATTTTTTATTCTTGATTATTCTCATGTCTCATCTATTATGTTATTTTTTAATATGGATTTCTAATAATTTTACTTCTTTCCCTTTCTCTTTTGGTTTCTCTTTTCATCTTCTTTGACCTGGTAGATTTTTCTTTTAGTTTATTCTTTTGGTCTCATTTGGTGTGTCACCCCCTTCTTCCCTCAATCTTTTTAACTACTCTGGTCTCCTTCTTTCTTATCTTACTTTGATTGCGCTCATTCATCTTGATGATGGATCACAAAGGGTGATATGAAACGTTGGTGTAAAAAATAACACAATCAAATCCGAAAGCATTAATCATAACTTTTGGTTTGTAGGAAGCCATCTCACGTGCACAATATATTTTTGAATGAATAATATTATAGGTGTAAATTGTTAAGAATCTTGTACAATTTTGCGTATGATCTAAATAATGTGTGTTTGTTAAAGGCTTTTAGGAGTGGGCCTTCTAAGAAAAATTAAATTATTTCGTGTTTCTTTTTTATAGAATTTGTTAGTGTGAATAAGGTTTTGGATATAGTAATGGTCTTGTGCATAGTGTTTTTGCTAGTTCCTAGTAGGGGATTTATTCACATGACTTAAGTTCAAGGTCCTAGGTGTTGTTTCTAGAAGGTGTTAGTTGTCAAGATAAGACACATCATATCTCATCTTTATGACCTTTATTTAATTCTTGTTACCTAGGCCATTTAATATTTGATTGAAGTAGTTGTCTTCATTAGGATTAAAGTGTCATCTACATTGTAAATCTTATGACATGGTTCCAAAATCCTTGGAAAGTGTCTTAAGGCACTTACAATGTATTGGAAATATAATTTGTAATATTTATTCTCACTATTGGTTGTAATACATTCATAAGGGTTGATTGGTTCCACTAGTAGTGGTAAAAGTGGGTTGTGAACACATTTATTTAATATTGTTTTCCCCACATGTGGATGCCTAGAATGAGATAATTAATTACTTAGGGAGTGGACAAATGAGTGAATTTTAGGTTTCTCCAAGTGGGCACTTGGAAGAGGTAACACGTGTCTCTTGGTATTTAGTCATTTATTGCATCACTAACTCATTTGGGTGCATTTTCCGATGAAGATTTTTGACGAACTATGGGATTTATTTTGCTTTGTCGGATTTTACAATGGATTTTGTGTCAAATTTCTTTTTTTTTTGAAACCTTGCCTGCGTTCGTCGGAATTCCGACGAAAATGGTGTTCATCGGAAGTCCTCGTCTGAATTCCGACACAAACGAGATATGTTTTCAAAAAAAAATAATATACACGCCTTCATTATTCGCGGGCACATATGAGTGTTTTTCAAAGTTTTTGAGATTGGGTAATTAAGTTATGATCTCTTGCCATTGCCATTGTGTTATCTATTTTTCACTGCAAATCTGATTTACATTTTGTATTTTTTTACATTTACATTTTGCAGGTTGAGGCAATTCCAAGTGTCGACCCAGGTTTGATTCAAGTTTCAGAAAATTCATCGTTGTTTTTCTCCTGGCTTGCATTGTACACATACATTCTCAAATTCTTTTATGCATATTAAAAACCCCAAATACTTCTTGCACAAAATAGTATGAACATTGAGAAGGCTTTTTCCTGTACACGATCGAGCTCATGGTCTTTTTAGTTATGTTTTGATGTCATGATTTTAATAGGGTTTCCCAATTTATCTTGCAATTTTTGTTGTTTTGTGTTTAAGTTGTAAGCTATATTATGTTTAATTTATATTGGTATTCAATTCATGAGTGTCAATGATTGACATAGAGCAACTTACAGTATAACAACTTCTTTTTGTTTGGTATATTTGTAAACTGGTTCTTGAATCTCGAAACACGTCTTACCAAATATAGAGCATATATGTCATGCTTTCTAACAGAAACGATGTGTAAATAAAAGGATGTCGCCGCCTCAAATTATCTTGTCCAGCTGATAGAATTATAAGACTCGTCTATCGAGTTGTCTTTTTAAATAGTAAATAACCATTTTGTTTTGTGTATGGATATTGAAACAAAACGTATCTTAAAAGTTTATTTACCTTTTAAAATGTTCTAGATTATATGTGGAGTCCACAACCTGTTACAAGGGTAGTAATATTGTTCTCATGTTCTTTCAGCTTTGTAAGTTCCATTTTTTTTCTTAATCATAAATACTTAAAATTTTATATTGGTTTCATATTGATTCTTCAGCCTTTTTCAGCGAAGTGTCAAGATTAGATAGACATAGGGTGTCTTCTTAGATTCAAGAGAAGGTGTTCTAGAGTGTGGCAGACCAAATGAATGATTAAGACTTATCAATATCTATTAAGATCATCCAATGTCTATTGATTTAGAGGCGTTGAATGATGGTGGAATTGCATGAGATCGTGGTTGCATCCTACTAAAGTATTTGACCAAAGCTCCCATTTTACTTGTGGTGTTCTTGTGATTGTTTGTTTCCAATACATGAGTGGTTGAATACTTGCATGTGCTTTACACTATCACCACCGTCTCTTCACCTCTCCTCAAGATTTATCCCAATTGGAACCCTTCATGAAGGGAAAGGGTACTTGTCAATTGATATGGTTAGCAAGGGAGTTTGTGGCTATGAGTTTAAGGAAAAGTACCCACATGATGTTTTTTGTCCTCTTGGTAAGATATGCCTTGAGATAAAGTTTGGATACACACTAGGTCACGGGGTTGCTTCAAACTCACCACACGTTTGCTTTTCTAGTTATGCTATCCTTTGTGAACTTGAAAAAGAACTTACATCTACTCGGTTATATTTTGGTTTCAAGACTATGACTTGACACATAAATATTTCTCATCCTCCTAAAGGTGGTTGAAATTTGTTCACTATATGGAACTAATGTTCTTTTTGTTTTATGAGCTTGATGTTGCTCTACTCTTAGAGAAAAACTTTGAGTTAATAGGTAACTACTATAGAACATTAATTTTTTGTCCAGGCAAAATTCTAACTTAGTCCTCAAGTCTTACAAATTTTCCCTATATGGGCTGATTAGTTATCACGGACATATAAACTCTCTTAGTTATTACAAATTTTTCCTAATTGAGTTGATCAGTTATCATGGACAAAAAATCTCTTAGTTGATAGTATTTTGCATATAGTATTTAGTCCTCAACACTTATAACTCCCCCCTATATGGGTTGACCAATTATCATGGACATAAAAAGTCTCTTAGTTGATAACATTTTACATATAGTCGAACAAAGGGTTGATGTTTTATGTTTACAATGGCGAGCCTCAAATTCAATTTATGTAAAGCTATAGTTTTGTAAGTTGTAACTAAATGCACATACAATTGGGAAGACATCAATTGACTGTCTTCAATTTACCCTATTCTTGAAATTTGGTTAAGGTTTTAGCACCGGATTATGGAATGGTAACCTATGTCGTTTACTTTTTGGAATCTTCATTACAATGATAATTTTTAAAGAACAATGTAATTCATATGTGAATGGAGGGAAACGGATTTGTATCTTTAAACAACTTAGCATGGTTTGGAATGAGGTTATTGGGTAACATAGACAATTTGACGAACTATGAGTTTTTATGGCTATGGTTTGTAATCCTTGATTCACAATATTCTTATATAATCCTAAAGGAGTGAAATATAAAGATTAAATAGTATGTTTTCTTGTATAAGTTTGAAGTATGTATTTGATTCACAGTTTAAATCTTCTTGTAGGTATTCCTTAGGTAGACACCTCTTATTTTATTGTATACTAAAAGATTTGAGGGCGTCGTGTATCAACATATGTTTTATAATGTGCCTCATCTCCATTAAATGCCGCATATTGGCTCTGTTAAAATCCTCAACAACATTGTTTTCTTATCTTTCTGTTCTCTCAGACATGAGCTATTTTGATTTCTTGGAAAATTGTGACTATGTATGATGGGACTTTAGATGGTCTTGACTAACCAATTAAGTGTTGAAGATGAATCTGGTTAATAGGGGCAAATAGAGATAGAATTTCAACACACAGAGCTCTGCTACAACAGAGACCAAATTCTTTTTATTCCCCACACAAATCAGATTTCAATTACATTTATTTATAGGTAAATGCTCATCGTATGAGCTGCATCTATCATCTTGTCAATGATTCATTTCTCTAGCTTGTAATAAAAAAAGGGAAGGTCACTGAATTCATTTCTACATGGCCTTATTAGAATACCTATTACATCTTCTAAGTGGCCTTATTAGGACCTTACAAACATATTTCATTCTCAAACCCTTAATTAACCATTAAACCCCAATAATGTCAAATAACTATATAAATATGTCTGCAAAGATAAAAAAATGGAATGGTGAGTCGATGTAATTAGTTTTGATATCAATATAACATGGTTTTTTGCTCATTTTTCATGTTTTTGACAGTATAACAGTCTGACCACTTGAGTCTTCTGTGTTAATACCTTAAAGTTTTGGTTTATCTTCTATTGGATTTGATGTGGCACTGAACAAACCTCAATCTGGTTTTTATTCTATTCAAATCCATCATTGTTTAGGCAAGATATTCAAGTTTTTGTCCAAATTACAAACCTTTGGTCTAGGGTATCCAATGACTGGTAAAAATGTAATCTTTTGTTTTCACGTGCATCAAGTCCCCAAACTTGGTAGTATAGAGGGGAAGGATGTGTACAATATGTGTTTAAGCCTGTAGGAGATCATGTATGGATTGACACGTGTTGGCGGATGAAGATGATTGGAAATTTGTCTTAGACTGAGACAAAGCAGTGAAGTGGCAGTTTGATAAAGGTTTTTTGCATGCAGGTTGCTTGGAAGGGAAAGTGGTGGTTTGGAGAGATGTGATAGTGAGTGTTGAATGTGTCCAAGTGTTTAAAAGGGTAAGGGACACTTATTTGGGGTTGTGTTGGGTGACTGTCTCAGATAAAGGTATGACTGTCACAAGTGACAATGAATTCTTGTGTTGGAACTTAAGTTGCAGTCAAAGGTTGGATTGTTAGGTTGCATTGGGGAATATTATTGAGCTCTGTTGAAGGTCTCTTAATATGTGTGAGAATTCAATAGTCTAAAGGTGTAAGGGTTTGTTTCAAACCAAAAGTTGTAAAGGGTTGTTGAATGCTTAAGGGGAAAATTTATGGAACAATCACAACCATATAAGTTGTTTAATGTGTTGACAGAGGTTTGAAGTTGTTAATAAGCCATTGTGAGTGCTTTGGAGTATGGGGATGGTTTGGTTGTGTGTAGGTGATTCTAGGTTGTTACCACAAGAAGTGGAGCCTAGTTGTCAATACAAGGGTTGTTGAGTTGTCAATATGAAGGATGTTGTCATAGGAATGGGTATGTGTTCAAACAAAAGTTGCAGACCAAAGTATGTTATGACCAATAAGAGCATTGTTTGTGAGATCAAGTTTGGAGTGAAAGGTTGGCTAAGGGTGTTGAGGCCTAATGCATAAAGGCTTGACCATAGCGGTCATTTGAAGAAGCAAAGAGATTGTGAGTGAGTCATGAATGATGGTGGATCTTGGAGATAGGTCTTGATTGTGAGTTTGAAGGTGTTGTTACCAAACAAAGTTGGAACCATGAAGTGTTTAATTGCATTTGTTAAGAGGGCCATGATGGCTTCTCATCATCACATGACCCTCCTTGTGTTCCTCTGGGGTTCAGGTGCCCCTGCACCACTTGTGACCTCTCTTTCAAGAGTACAAGTTCTCCACCACTAGGCCAACTCAGGTTGTCTTCGAACTCATGCATTGCCACTACTTTGTAGGCATTGATATCACTGTTTCATAGCGCAATAAGCTGTCAATATATATGCATCCACATTATCTTGGTTTATTTCTAACTTTGGGAGTCATGGTGTTAAGTATTAATGGTGTCACTGTCCTCATACTACAGTGGTCACTACTTTGATCTTATCTGAGTGCTTTGGCATTGTTGTAATATAGCTGCTGCTCTTGTGATCTATCAATGAATGTTGTTCATGATGATAGTGATGCTTCCTGTTCTGGTCATGCCTAGGACAAAATCTATACCTATGCTTTAACTTTTCTTATTAACCTAAAATTGGCGTTATGTTGATCTTCACAAAACCTCAAATTACCCGTCCCCGGGACGTCCCTGCACCGGGTACTTGGAGTACTCGAGTACTATGTTACTATGTTGAATGTTCAATGTTTTTAGTTCGTTTTGCAATTTTTCTATGTTTAAAGTTATTCAATTTGGTATATTATACTGAAACATCATTTCATAACTAACATTTCAAGTTCTTTATAACTAGTTCTAAGAAGACTTCCATACTTGCGACATTGTTTTCCTTAGTTTGTGAAGGTTATAGACCGAAGTTTCCATAGCCCGATTTTTTTGCCTATGAAGAAAGATCATGTCAGATAATATCAACAAGGAACAAAATAAGGAGACAATTGCTAGATTGTGGTTTAGCTTGAAAAGAAAAGGTGATGGAAAATGTTATTGTCCCTGCAAAAATTGTAAGGGCTTAAAAACTAGAAGACTTCTAATCACAACAACTGAGAAACATTTTAGGCAACATGGTCACATTGAAGGGGGGCATGATTATCGTCCATTGTTAAGTTAGTCATTATATCATTTTAACAATTTATATACATAAGAAATCACTTGATGATGAGATCATGATCATGGTTTATTTATGTTGATCATTTTTATATAGGTGGAGTGCCCTAGGGCACATGATATGGACTGCCACAACCCGAAGAATGTGGTTTTCCAAGTGGAGGAACATGGAGGTGTGAATATCGAAGCTGAAGATAATGATCCTATGGAAGAAGATGATCATGCACCAGAAAACATAATTGAAGATGATGGTACAAATACATTGATCCATGACACATTTAGTACTAGCACAACTGATGATGATGATCAAGATGACTTTGATGTTGTTCATGATGTACCTCTACTTGAGACGGCATACGAGCCCCTTTACGAGGGCTCCCAAACAACTCTTCTCTCCGCTGTATTGTTGTTGGTGAATTTGAAGGTTATGAATGGTTTATCCAACATAACAATCTCAGGCATGTTAAGGTATGTCATATATGTCATCTTTTTTAATCTATTTTTGTTGTTATTTCATTATAGTTAATAAAGGGTGAAACGTGCACCATTAAGATTCTTTATATTAACAAATTATATTTTTGGTTGTAGATTGATAGGTGAGTTTTTGTTAACAACATCAAATATTCTACCTTGCTCATACTGAGAATTATCTGCCATTATGAAAGATATTGGAATGGAGTATCAAGCAATAGATGCATGTCTCAATGATCATATTATATATTATAAACAACATGAATTTGCAACAGAATGCCCTGAATGTCATATGAGTAGATATCGAACAGATCAACTAACAAAAAAGGTGCCTCACAAGGTTGTGCATTATATTCCTAGTATTCCACGTTTGCAACGATTATTTAGGTGCGAAATCTTGGCACAATTTATGGATTACCATGCACACTATAGAAGTCGAGATGACATTATTTGAATGCCTGCAGATGGTTCTGCATTTATGGACATAGACGAAAAGTGACCACACTTTAAAGAAGAACCTCGCAATCTCATACTTTCATTGGCAACGGACAGTGTCAATCCATTTGGAGAGTTGAGATCTACTTACTTGGTGTGGTCTGTTTTTGTTATCAACAATAACATTCCTCCATGCATGTCAGTAAAGAGGGAGCACATAATCTTGGCAATGATTGTTCTAGGTATTTTTTCATTTAATAGTCATCTACATAAAATTATAAATATTGCAGCAAAATGGTCATAATAATTATTTAATGTTTTTGTTCATTCAACTAGGTAAGTACCAAGTTAAAGATATGAATGCATATATTGAGTCTCTTATCGATGAGTTGCTAGAGTTATGGAATGGTGTCACTAGGTGTGACGTCTCTAGACCAATAGGACAAAGACAATTTCAATTCCATGCAATGCTTCTATGGACAATTCATGATGCCCTAGAGGTAACACATTTTTGTGGCATGTTATAGTGTTCAACTTGCGCATAATTATAGATATAAAAATGATCATATTTAATCCAATTATGCATGATCTTGTAGGTCTTCAAACAAAGGGAAAATTTGCATGTCCAGTTTGTGGTCCAAAGATGAAATCTCGTCATTCAAAAAGTTTACGAAAACAAGTGTTTGATGAGTATAGGTACTTCCTCCACAAAAATCATAAATATCGAAATACTGAAAAACATATTTTCAATGGGAAAAAAGAGACTACATCAAAGCCATGAAGAATGACACCTTCCCTATGGAAGTTGGAATATAATAGAATTAATCGTCAAGGTAATGTCATTCCATCTAATGGTTTATGTTTGGAATTTATATTTTTATATTGTGTTTTGTTTGCCGATGATGATTGTCGTTGTTAACTTTTTAAACTTATATGCCTCATGAAGGTCATCAAGACATTAATGACCACCTTCCAAAGGGACTAAAAAGTTATCCCAAATAATTTATTAGGTTGCCCTGGTACCAGCAACTACAAATTGTGCATTTGTTTGATACTATGCATATTAGAAAGAATATAACAAAGACATTATGGAAAATACTGGATGGAAGGCGTGACAAAGAAAAAAAATGTCAAAATTTGTAGTGACATTCAGGAATCCAATTATGCAATGAAAAATGTCATTCAATCAAAAAGCGATGGAGACCAGATTAATATAAGTGCCCTTCCTTGGTTATTAACAGAGCAACAAAGCAATGCTATAAAAAAAGTCATATGAAAAATCGATTTCCCACAGGATTTGCTGCAAACACAAACAATCTCATAACAAAGAAAAGTGAATTTAGGCCAAGGATGAAAATGCATGATTGGCATACCTTCATTAAGGCAATTCATGTTCTTGTGTATTTACTATATATTTGTGTACTGCATGTACTTTTCATTGTATTATGTTAGAAAACAATGAAAAAGATCATTTTATAATTGTTGCAGTACGTTCTACCTCTATCTCTCTTAGACCAATTCGACAACAATGTCAAGCAAGTTATATATTATCTTGGAAAATACATGAGGTAAGTAGTGATATTTGTTCAATTTTTTTTTTAGATATTATATTTGCAATTTGTTTTACTTGTTATGTAATATATTGCATATTATTTAATAAAGTCTCATTAATATATTTGCATCTTGAATCTCTTGTAGGTGGTTGTCATCTAAATAAATCCATAAAGAAGATATAAAATATTGGAAGAGAAAAATTCCTCCTCTACTATGTGAAATGCAAAAGTGTCTACCTTTATTTTTTTCAATGCACAAGAACTCTACCTTATACACCAAGTTGAGGAGATTGAATTGTGTGGACCTGTACGCACAAGGTCAATGTGGATGGTTGAGAGGCACTTGAAATTTTTGAAGTCTTTAGTTCAACAAATAGCACATCTTGAGGGTTCTATGGTGGAGGGATATATGGTATACCAGACTGTGGTGTACATTACCGAATACCTTCCTAAGTTAGCGACAAAGTTCTGTGTAGATCGCATTTGGGATTCCAACTCCATTAACAAATTTGAAGGGGAGTACCTGATGGGGAAAGGTAGAATGAGGAAAGTGAGAGGTAATTATTCGATATTGCAGTTAATTTATTTGTAATCTTCAATATACTTCAGTTGTAAATTTCTAGTTGTTTTTTGTACAATTGATCGAGAGTGGGATGCACTATATTTGTATGTTGCAAACAATCTTGATTGGATGACGATATGGATTCAACGATGTCAACAATTTGGTCGCGCATTAACATGGGAAGGTGTGGCTTTCTTGGTTAAAGAAGCTCACCGTAATGGAGATTCCAGTGTTACACAAAGGAAAATTGATTTAGCATATGGTTTAAGAGATAAACATGTACGCATAAATATATTTATCATCGATATTATTTAATTTTTTTCTAATTGTAATGATATACATATTATATATGTTTGACATTTTGTAGGTGAAACATCACAAGGCTATGTGGTGCAATGGTCATAAATTTCACATTAAAAAGTTGGATGACACGAAGAAAGCTTGTGATTCTAGAATAAGTGCAATATTTCAGGTGACTAACGTTTCGTCTAGAAGAGACATACATCCTCGAGTCTGAAAAAATCAAAACTATGGGATTTTGGATGATATACTTGAGTGTGACTTTAGGTCCTTCAAATTAGTTCTTTTCATCGTCCAATGGTACAGGTTACAATTGAATGAAAATGATCCTGACATAATTGTTATTGATCATGATAATGGATTTACAATGGTTAATACAAGGTCGTTTGAGTGAGCTGGAAATGAGCCCTATGTTCTTCCAAGACAATGTGAGCAGGTATTTACTTAGAGGTTCCTCATAAACCGGGTTGGTCATAGAGAGAGAGAAAAGAAGGATAGATAAAGTTGAAGAAATTAATATAATGAGATGTAGAAGATGATGTAGATGATGATCACAATCGACAGTTAGTTGATGATGTTCCTGACAGAAATGTCCATGAAGAAGAAAAAGAATAAGAAGAAGAAGAAGAAGAAGAAGAAGAAGATGATGATGATGATGATGATGATGATGATGATGATGATGATGATGATGAGTTGGATGAAAAAGAAGATCAATGTCATGAATGAAATGTATCGGTATGCAATTAGTATATTATCTGTATGATATTGATCTCTTGATAGAAATTTATTTCACTTATATATATGGTCACATAATTAATTCATTGTGTTTTAAATTCTAATTTCATTACATAATTAATTCATGATGTCCTAATTGTAGAACCATGCCACCCATAGGAGATGGAGACAAATAGAGTGTCGGCTAGCCCTCATTTTGTGTCATTTTTTGAAGTTTGTGTTTATTTATTGAATGCAGACTTTTTATTAGCTATGTGATGGATGGTGATTTATGATACATATTTGATGGATTACAACATCTTTATGATGATGCCTATGTGATTTATGATACATATGTGATGGATTACAACATATATGATGGAATACATCATGTTTATGATGATACATATGTGATTTATGATACATATGTTTTTATTATTACTCATAAATTTAATGTATTTATTGTTTATCAAATTGCAAATGTAATGCTTACGATGCTCAATTGTTGAGGACCTTGCATTTTCTAGATAAAGGAAAGGTAAGGAATAAAAAAATATACAATGATTATGATGTTTGCATATTGTTCATGTTGTCTACTATGTAATTTTTAGCATACCTATCATGTAATGCTTATGATGCTCAATTGTTGGTGTTGATTACATGTATATATTTTGTGTGATTCTGTCATCCTTGGTAGAAACAGGTAATTGAATATAGACATCGTCAACCCTTTTGTTGAGGACCCTGCACTTTCTAAATAAACGAAAGGTAGGGAAAAAAAAATACAATGATTCTGATGTCTGCATATTGTTCATGTTGTCTACTATGTAATTTTTAGCATACGTATCATGTAATTTTTAGCTAACATAAGTTAAATGAATTACTTATGCAGGAACCTGAACCCCTTTGACGAGGATCATGCACAGTGTCATGGATTGACAGGTATAAGTCAATACACCCTATAAAAACCATTTATTAATTGCTTGCTTTCTTTTTAATAATAAGCTAGGTTTTAACAACAATATTTTATCAAAACTTTGATTTTTTTTCTCATCGAAACCACATGTTATAGCTCATTCCACCTTCTCAACCCTCCTGTATGATTTAAGTGACGAGGAAGACTATTTTTATGAGTTTTTAAAATTCCAAAATTACTAGGAAAACAAACAACCCCTATTTTTTAGACCTTGACATTAGCAACAAATCTAATACAATTATCAACACTTGAGACCCCAGTTGGGCTTTTTCAAATTTTAAACTCAACATCAACTTTAGGGTCGACTTCTTTGTCAACATTACCCTCATTTGCAAAATATCAACAACATACGGTGAACCATCTATTACAAATTCTTTTCGTCTCTCCATGGAATCCTAAAATTTATTTCCTCTCACAATAACAATCGACCCTATACCAACTATCTCTATCTCATTTTATGGAGTGCAGGTACCACCAAATAGGTATTTGTTAGATCTGTCTTCCTCGAGTGAGAGAAATTAAGGAAGAGAAGATGAAAGTGAGACATGCAGTACGTCTAAAAGAGGGAGATCAACTAGAGGTCAAAAGATTAGGAGAAAATTCAATAAATGCATGCAATTTTTTCTTGCTCAAGGGGGGTCATGTTCTTATGATGAT
This sequence comes from Cryptomeria japonica, assembly GCF_030272615.1. Lineage (NCBI taxonomy): Eukaryota > Viridiplantae > Streptophyta > Pinopsida > Cupressales > Cupressaceae > Cryptomeria > Cryptomeria japonica. The sequence continues at coordinate 98,256,860 of NC_081412.1, forward strand.
GAGAGCATAGGCGACATCGAGGTGCCCTTGAGGTACAAACATCTACAAAAACAATGGGTACCCAAGGAACTTCCTCCAATAAACATTGATTTGTGTGTTAACGAGAGGATATATCGCATAGCACCATCGTCATTACATGGTTTGGGCCTATTTTCCATGGACAACATAAAGGTTTGTTACAAAAAAGTTGTTGAACTGATGGAGTATGTCAAACCTTGTTACAATTATAAAAATTGGATGCATATTGTTTGATATAAAAAAAGTATGTGCAGGTATGCACTCTCAGTGAATTATATACAACAAAAAGATAATGATCAAAGTAAAAGAGTGACTATGTACATTGACGGAAGGCCAAAAGCAATAGGGAATATTGCAGGTTTTATAAATAGTACACGACTTGGGTCAACTAATAAGCAACCCAATTGCATATTTGAGGCACGTGAGGGAAATCGTGTATTTGTATGTGCGATAAAATCAATAAGTGCAGGCGAAGAGTTGCTAATCGATTAAAATTTTAATCGCATAGATACAAACAAAATTACTATCATGGGAGTGGTACACACTATATACCATTTAAACCAACCTTTAATTAATGACTCCAATATACCATTTTATTATTAAGTTTTTTTGCTAAGTCTATTGGTTTCATTTTGCTAATGTTTTTTTTTATATTTAATCTTTGTCATAGAGCGACATTCATCTGACACATTGCACAAACACAGATGTACCTCCCAACCCTTCTACCCAACAAGTAAACCTCATTGTAATTGTACAAATTAGATATAAGCAAAATGTTATATTATTATGTTCTTTTCTTTAGGGTTTTGGATTAATTTTGATAATGTTACTAATATTTTTGTCACAGACGAATGTTCGGGGAAAGGCACCTGTATTACTTGATGACATCTATACAAAGCTGGACTGACTATTATGCGATGATGATATCGCATATTCCACAAAACCTATCGAAATGATGAGAAAGATTAAAAAAAAAATTAATAGAGAAATTCTTGCTTTGGCATACCAAGTCCCTCAAATTGATGCAATAAAAGAGAGGCTGCACCAATTGATGCAGAGAGCACAAAACTTGGAAGTAAGCAGTAATGAAATCTTTAATTATAACATAAGTTAAAAAATGGTTTATATTTTGTAGTCACATAAATCTGTCCACTTAATTAAATGAATACTTAGTATTTATTAGATTATTTAACCATCGATCAATAATTAATTAAATTATTTAATTAATTAAATTAATATTTAATTAATTAAATTAATATTTAATTAATTAAATTAATATTTAATTAATTAAATTAATATTTAATTAATTAAATTAATATTTAATTAATTAAATTAATATTTAATTAATTAAATTAATATTTAATTAATTAAATTAATATTTAATTAATTAAATTAATATTTAATTAATTAAATTAATATTTAATTAATTAAATTAATATTTAATTAATTAAATTAATATTTAATTAATTAAATTAATATTTAATTAATTAAATTAATATTTAATTAATTAAATTAATATTTAATTAATTAAATTAATATTTAATTAATTAAATTAATATTTAATTAATTAAATTAATATTTAATTAATTAAATTAATATTTAATTAATTTACCTTAACCCTCTTCTCCTATTAATTAAATAAATTATTCAATTTATTTGATTTAATTTACTTAGCCAAATTCAGACCATTAATTAAATAAATAAATCATATTTTTTTAATTAAATCTTCTCTCACATTTAAATAAATTAATATTTATTTAAATCCCCCAAAATCCATCTCTCACATTTAAAAAAATTAACATTTATTTAAATCACCTTTATCCTCCACCCACTTGTATTTTCCTACAAATGCAAGTTGCACAACTATTTTAAATAAATAATTATTTATTTAAAATCCTATTTATCCTCACCCACTTGAAACCTTTAATGGTTTCCCTTAAAGTCTCCAAACTTAATGGTTTCCGTCTAAAGTCTTCTCAAGCCTTTAATGGTTTCCCTTAAAGTCTTCAAACTCAATGACTTCCTTTTAGAGTCTTCTTAAGCCTTTAATGGTTTCCCTTAAAGTCTTCAAACTTAATGGCTTCTTTCTAGAGTTTTCTTAAGCCTTTAAAGGTTTCCCTCAAAGTCTTCAAGCATTTAATGTTTTATCTTCCTTTTTCTCATGTAAATAAATTAAGATTTATTTAAATAAATCCAAAATTCACTTTCACATTTAAATAAATTAATATTTATTTAAATATCTATCCAAATGCAAATTATACCATTTAATTAAAATAAATGATTTTATTTTAATTGGAAATCCTAAAATTCCTCCCACTTGCATTCTCCTACAAAATCCACTTGCATGCCTAAATCCCTTCTAGATTCTTCTAACTCTTCTAATTAGCCTAATCCTATCCTAATCATTGTCACATTCCTAAATAAATGGAAGTCACTTCTAAAAAACCTCAAAAGTCTTCAATAACCATTAAAGGCTTTATGTCTTCAAATGGTTAACCTCTAAAGTCTTCCAAACCATTAAAGGCTCTTACATAACCATTTATGGTTAACTCACCTTTTACCTTTGGTTAGAGACTTTCCTCTAACTTAAACATTCTTTCGACTCATGGGTCTCTTCAAAGCATTTATTTCTTTGACTAAGGTAACTATTTAACCCTTGCACATTCATTTATCCCTTGGATAAAAGGAATATCCATTAACCTACCCTAACCCAACCCCCCAGGGTAACCATCATGTCCCCTCAAGCATTTAATGCTCCTTATCTCTCCTCTCAAGCCTCCTCATGGTGACACTTGTCAACATGGGATTGGGTTGAAAGTCTCACATGGATTGAATATCTTTCAATCCTAACCCTGGTTAAGATTGCTCAATCTTAACCCTGGTTAAGATTGCTCAATCTTAAACCTTCATTTCCCCATTTCTTCTATAAATAGAACCCTTCTCCTCAAGAAAGAAGGAAGAATTAGAGTATTGTTGTTATACTAGTATTAGCATAGAGCTTTTTCATAGCATCACTATCTACACTTGCATAGCATTTGTTTATCACATCCAACCATCTTGAATCTCGATATGACATCCATGGCTAGTGCTAAAAGCTGAGAGCTACACTCATTTAGGACTTGGAGAGGGGAGAAACAAGGGAGAAGCATCAAAACTCATCATGAAAGCATCTTAGGGAGGCTCTTCTCCTTTCTTTTGTTTTGTTAAACTTCTTTCATGCTTTTTGAAATCTCTTTTGATATGTTTGGAATGGTTTTTAGTTCTTTGTTTTGGTTTTATGGTTGAAACTAATTTATTAACATTGAACTTTGTTGTTGCCTTATCCCCATTTCCATGGCATCATTTGGTGAACCCGACATGAATCGAACAACAAACTATTGAAATACTAACTTTTTTTGACTGTTTTACTTGACACACAGGTCGCGCTTCAGCGTTTTTGTTTACGCTTTAGCGCTATTGTCCCGAAATTAGCGCTTTTGTCTATAGTATAGCGTTATTGACCATTAGGTAGCGCTTTTGTTCCCATTTTAGCGCTGTTGGCTTTCTGTATAATAATTTCTTTTAGCGCTTTTGTCCTTACTGTCACACTTTTGTGTTAAGTAGTGCTTCTGTTCTCACACAGAGTAGCGCTATTGTAACAAAGCGTCGTAAAAAAATGTCTTGTAACCGATAAATTAATTTTTTTTAGGCTTGTAAAGGCCCACCATGTATGCGTATTTTACCGATTGTTTTATTCTTGTGCAGGTTTGAACTAACCCAATTTATTGCTTATAATTTTAGAAATTCACTTTTCTTGATTTTATTGCAAGTTAAAATTAACTTCAAAACACTTCATTTTGGTGCTTTAAGAACTCACAACAAACTTTGTTTTTCATGCAAGATAGGCAATTTGAACACTTCCTTTTTGGTGCTTAAAAATCAACTTCAAACACTTCATTTTTGGTGCTTAAAACTCAACAAGACAAATTTTGATTTCCTTGCATCAACTCAAGTTAAAATTCACAATCCACACTTTGTTTTGGGCAAGTAAAAAGAACAATAAACTTGTTTCTTTTCAAAACAATTTTACTTCAAGCAAACATGCTTTTCATTCAGTTGACCAGGATTTCATTTTCCTAGTTTACTCAACATATTGCCTTTGAAGGATAAAAAGAACACCATGGTTGTTGGAGCAACATCTCCAAATAATTAGATAATATTGCGATGATGAGTAAAAAAGAACAAGTGTCTTTTGTGTTTGGCACACTTGTGCAAAAAGTTTGTCGAGTGGTCCTACTTCTAACACACACTATCCTCTCCCTTGGCTTTCGTGGTCCTAGGTGCAAGAGAAAAGTGTTAGTAACACTCAAAGTTTATCTTTTTAAGAGAGGCCTGCCAAGAGACACATCACTCTTGGGAACGACCTCGCACGGTAAATCCTTCAAGCCGCTATAGAAATCAGGTGTGAGCAAAAGCTGTAGCTTTGGGTATAGCTGTTCCTACAGTGTAACTTGCCGAAAGGACAAATGGGTCCCACCACAAGTTACAAGGCTCTTAAGTGAGTCACTGCAGAATGAACTTATGTCCAAAAATATCAAAAATTACTAAACACCTTTATGTAGTAGCCCACCCATTTTATTGATTGAGGATATTTGTAATAAATTCAGTGCAAGAGCATAGATGGTTTTGCTCCCAAGATACTCACCATACATATTTCCTTGAGTAGAAACATAGCTTTTTGAAAAGCTACTTGTGGCTTGATAAAAGTGGTGACTCCCCCATCATATGGATCATCTATTTGTTATTCTCATGCAAGACTTAGTATATCACATCCTTACCTACCACGATGGGATTCATAAGGTATGTAGTACCAAAGTTGAAGAAATATCAAGACGTGGGCTGAAATTATCGCAACTGGCCTTTTGAGCTTAGTGATAAAGTGTGTTTAAAGTGTCTTCATTTTGTGTCAAGACCAGTGATAAAATGAGCCAACTTCAGGTTTTTTGGAAAAACATACTCAAAAACATTTTGTAAAGGGTCAAAAAGTTCAAAGATTGGGTTGATTTAGACCCACACTTATTTGTGCCTTTTGAGGCAACATTCTTGTGTTTGTGTGCTTGCTTTGTTTTCTTGTGAAAGAAAAATAAAAAATAAATTCCCAAAACAAGTATCCCTCCAACGCAAAAACATTTTCACAAAACCAAACAAAGATAAAAAACAAAGGGCAAAAACAGAGTATCAAACTATATGACCATTCTTCACATTTTGAGAAAGAAGAATATTCATCAACATTTCAATTTGAAGAGAAGACCATTAAGCTCAAAGGCTTTCATCAAAAGAAGGAGATTCTTCTATCTCGATAGACAGATCTTTGTCTCTCATAGAGCTTTCTTACGTCACATGCATCTATATCTTCAAGGAAAATCTACCGAATTTGATCAAGAATCTTTAAACCGTAGAGCTTTTACTCAATATAGAGCTTTGAGCTATCATAAAAACAAAGGAGGGAAAATCAATCCTGACTTCTTTCTAGACATTTGCATCACATATAACGTAGCTCGGGAAGAATCACCAACTCCTAAAAGAGAAGAGGAAGAATTTGTCCCATATGTAACACAAAGTTTTTATTGAAGTTAACATCTCATCCATTCTCACGTTCACACACATCAATCCATTCCAAACTCTCAAAACATAAAGAGGTCTTGTCCTAAGTTCTTTTTAGTAATTGCTTGAATCAAACACAAAACATATCACTTTTTAGAGTGTCTCTACATCTAGGATAAAATCATCCTAAGAGACATTTCTACACAGGTTAAAACTGGTATATGAGTGCATCCTCTCATTACTAGGTAGCTTGGTTTGTAACATATCTCAGACCTCGCTAAACCTTATCATATCACACATTGTCAATCAAACACACCAAGCAATTCTTAGAAGGATTTTGGTAACATCTACCTTTAAGTGTTAGAGATCCATATGCTAAACACTTCACCAAACCTTTATCTCTCATTTCATCATCAACTCATCATCATTTTCATCAAACTTCAACAAAAACTTTCAAACAAAATGACTCAAACCAGATCAAGGACTAGACAACTTGAGATCAAAGAGGAAGAGGAGGAAAATCTCAATGAATTCCAAGAAGCTCTTGGAAGAAACACAAATGATGAAAATCCTAGTACTCCCACTCCTGAAGCAATCGAAAGGGCACAACACAACCCTCTCTTCAATCGACTTTTTGATGAGATCATCAGAAACAATGCGGATGCTCACTTTTTAAGACTTGCCCAAGAGGGAGCTAAACTCCCCCTTGATTTTGTTATTGCACAACTAAGGAAAGCATTGGAATGCCAAAGTCGTAATGATGATGAAAGAGGTCGAGATCACATCAGATACAACCTTCATCAAGGACATCCCCCACCTCCTCCTCCAAATGATATAGACATGTTGCGGCAACAAGTCGAGAATCTCACCCAACAACTCCACAGTGGTGTGAAAACAAACCAATTTTCACTTAATGATATTTGTCCCTATCCCTTTGATAGGAATCTACATATGCCACCTTTTCCACGAGGGTTTGAAACACCTAAGTTTGAAAAGTATCCTCATGATCATGTTAGAGAATTTCATTCAACATGCCTAGAAGTGGCATATGAGGACACATACCTAATGCGACTCTTTCCCCAAAGTTTGGTAGGGACAACCACACAATGGTTTTCCCGACTAACAGGCGCCATTAGGACATTCGAAGAACTAGTCCAAAAATTCATTGCACACTACTCACATAACATTGAACGCGATATCACCATGGCAAATCTATGCAACACTAAGCAAAAACCAGGGGAGCTATTTTTCAGCTTTCCTGCAACGATGGCAAAAAATGTCTAGCAGACGTTCCCTTCAGCTACTTGAAAGAGAGCTAGTGGAAATATTTATTTCCAACTTGAACGAAGAAATGGAATTTCATTTGGACATGAAAGGCACAAAGTCCTTTAATGACACGATCACCCAGGGTTTAAAATGTGAACTGGCCCTCATCAAAAAGGGGCTCATCAAAATCTACAATGAACCAAAAGATGCTCCTCACCCACGCTTCAACAATGATAAACCTAATTTCTGGAATAAAAACAAAAACGTCGCCAATGATGGGGTTGTAGATGCAAGGACTATCAAAAGTGCACAATCTGTGGTTTGGTTTGTGGGGAAAAACCCCCCTCCTAAGACCAACACGGTTCCTCCCCCACCAAATCAAGGACGCAATGTTCAGCAAGAAGAACCAAGGCAAAGACAACATAATTATAAACCAAAATGGACATACACTCCCTTAGGGGAACCTATTGAAACAGTGTTACGTCAATTGATCTCGTCAAATCTAGTGACCTTACCCAAAACATCAAATTTTGAGCCTCAGGTCAAACCTCCATGGTGGAGAGATAATGAACATTGCGAATTCCATCAAGGGAAAGGGCATAAAACAAGCAATTGTCATAGATTGAAAGATCTTGTTCAGGATCTTATTAACCGAGGTGAGATTGAAATTGAAGGACATGACCCAAAAACCACAAACAATGATCATCTTATGTTAAAAATCCACTTCCATCACAAGATCAAAGGGGTCCCTCCACGTCAGGACGAAACACAGATAACGATGATTATACGCGAGCCGCTTATAATTACACTGTGAATCACCTTTATGATGCCAACAAACAAATTGCAACCATTACCATAAAAAACCCAATCGCTACTTGCAATGTTGTTACACGACGTAGCAATATCACCATCAAAGCGGCTCCACAAGGCACCACCTCCATACCAAAGCAGTACAACCTTGTGGAACAATTAGATAAAATGTCTGTGCTTATATCCATTTTAGAGTTGTTGCGCTTACCCCCATCTCATAAAACGATCTTGGATCAAGCTCTCCAAGAGGCGTCAATCCCTGCCAACCTCAACACAGATCAATTCCAAGCTATGGTTAGTAATCTAAGGTCATCACCGTGTCTCACTTTCTTGAAAAGTGACAATACATCCTTCCAGCAACCTCACAATGCCTCACTCCATATTGAAGGATTCATCAACCAACACATGATCAAGCGAGTCTTGATTGATAATGGAGCAGGCCTAAATATATGTACATTACAATTGGTCATAGCATTGGGATATGCAATTGAATTAGTGGATCCCCGCAAAAAGATAACAACCAAAGCTTATGATGATGCAGAGCGTTCTTCAAAAGGAGCGGTTGTGTTACCAATCCGAGTGGTCCCGATGGTGAAACACATCATATGTCAAGTTCTGGACCTTCCTCTACCATACAATTTGTTGTTAGGAAGACCGTGGATACACGCCATGCAAGTCGTTCCATCCACCTATCACCAGTGTATCAAGTTCTCGCATAACGATGTAGAAATTACAATTTTGGGTGATGCAAATCTATTTGCATATTGTAACAATATCAACCATCAGCCAAAGATTACCATTCCCAACAACAGAGAAGCTATCCCATCCACATCATATGTTATTCCAACCTCTCTTTCCAGTTCAAACACCCCTATACCCAAGCAAGAGAAGCTCAAGATGAAAATGGTAGAGGAAGGTCCTGGAGAGTACAATCTAAGCCAACTCTTTTGTGTTGGACAAATGCCCACTTCTCCTAGAACTCATGGTAAACCTCAAAGGTTACTTCAAACACCACTGATCAAGCCAACATGCATTTTGGCACCTTTCATCCTTGGAAAGAGACCAAAGATGAGGACTTAGCAAAATGGATCTATAAAGACCCTATCACCATGGACATCCCACAAGCTAAGCTTCCCACAGATCAATATGGAAAATGCCTTCTCATTATGCAAATAATGGGTTATGATGGTCAGAGTGCATTGGGACCTTGCAAGCAAGGGCGACATGAGCCGCTGCAGCTAGAATTAAAGCCTAAAAATAACACTGGATTAGGCTTTCAAAAGGAGATCCCTCCTAAGCTCAGATTCAAAGGGAAACCCAATAAACCTCTATATCAGCCTACTACAAACATAAAGAGGCTACCTTTGATTATATTTGCAGCACCAAGCATCGCACCAACTGCCCTAATGCGGCTAAAAATCCCAGCAATATCATCCACAACACCAATCATCCCACCAATCAAACCAACAACCCCATCAGCAACAACAACTACATCAATAGCACCATAAGCAGTATCTGAACCCCCAGTAGTATCAACAACACTGACAATTCCATTAGGAGCAGCAGATTCAACACTGTCGATACTCCCAGTATCGGATTCACTAATCCCCATAATCCTTCCTGCAGCACCAATCATTTCATCTACAAAGGTCCATCAGTCGGTGACACCTGCAGTGTTTAACTCAAAGGATATCCTAGTGTGGTATAGCAATCGGATACTGGAAAGTGACTCAGAGACCGACTCACATGAGTGGGAATTTGATTCAGTACAGCTTAATACTTCAGACGAGGAAGACGCATCCCTACCTCCACCTCGCAAGGACATCTTTGTTTACGGAGAAGCACAGATAAAGACCTTTTGGGTTCTTGAACTGGAAACATCTTCAACAGACCCTACATCACATCCTACGCCCGATTCAGACAAGGAGAGTACCATCAACGACCTTCACCATAACGTATTAACCCTCACTGACACATCTTGCGAACTTAACCTGATCAATGAGGTAATGCCTATTAAACATCCTGAACTCATTGAATGGAACCAACCTAATCCCCCATGCCTTGATCAATTCCAAAATGATGAGGCGATCATTGAATTTTTGGAACTAAGGGATAACATACCAAGCAAAGATCATAAAGTTGGGTTCGCCATTGAACTAAATAGTGCATCATACTTTGGGGCGGATGCCAAACCTTTCAGCTGCAAAAATATAATGATAAAACATGGTTCTTCCAGTGAAAACCACATTGTAGCACTGTTTGATCCCAAAAAAGTAAAAAGAAAGAGCGTATCCAATGGTGAAAACCTCTTTGAGGTGCCTGAGGATGAAAGGTTTGACATCCTCCCCTCTAGTACACAACAAGAAAGATCAACAATCCTCATTGAGGAAACAAAAGAATTCAATGTGAGGACTCCTGAGACTCCTCATCACATACATTTGGCATCTCTTTTGACTCCAGAGGAACAACCTAAGTTTGTAGAGTTCTTCCAGAAACGTCAGATCAATTTTGCATGGTCGTATGCAGACATGCCTGGTCTTGATCCTGATTTAGTCATGCATCACCTCACCATAGCAGAAGGTGCTAAGCCTGCCAAACAAAAACTTTGCAAGATGCATCTCCAGATTGCAGTACTAGTCAAGGCAGAACTTAAGAAACTCTTGGATGTTGGTTTTATTAGACCAATTGATTACGCAGACTGGATATCCAATATTGTACCTGTTGGCAAACCAAATGGGGGCATCCATATTTGTACTGATTTCATAGATCTAAACAAAGCATGTCCCAAGGATGACTTCCCCCTACCAAACATTGACATGATCGTCGATCTAACAACGAGAAATGCCATGCTTTCTCTCATGGATGGTTTTTCAAGGTACAATCAGATAAAGATCGCACCAGAAGATCAACATAAAACAACCTTCAAATGTCCATGGGGAACATACTGCTGGAATGTAATGCCTTTTGGTCTAAAGAATGCAGGAGCAACCTATCAACGAGCAATGACCACCATATTTAATGATATGATGCACACCATCATGGAGGATTATGTCGATGATTTATTGGCAAAATCCTTAACACGAGAAGGTCATCTAGAAATCTTAGATAAAATATTTGATCGACTAGAACAGTATCATGTTCGACTCAATCCAAAGAAATGTGTCTTTGGAGTAACCTTAGGGAAACTTCTAGGATACATTGTCTCAAACAAAGGCATAGAGGTCGACCCAGCAAAAGTCAAGGCAATCATGGACATGCCACCTCCAAGGAACATCAGTCAGCTAAGGACACTACAAGGGTGGCTTCAATCCATCTGAAGATTCATTGCACAACTGGCAGATAAGTGTCACCCCCTTACACACCTGTTACATAAAAACATCTGGTTTCAATGGGATGCTAGATGCCAGCAAGCATTCCAGATGCTTAAAGACTCTCATGAATACACCATTGCTGATCCCACTGGATCCGAGTAAGCCTTTATTACTCTATATCTCAGCAACAAATACAACATTGGGCGTACTACTGGCACAACATAATGCAGAAGGGAAAGAGTGTGTTGTTTACTACATCTCTCGTACACTGGTCGGCTATGAACTCAATTACACACCTATTGAGGGAGCTTGGCCAGCAGTAATCTTGGCAACCACTAAACTGAGGCGTTACCTGTTAACACATAAAGTACAACTCATTGCAAATATCAATCCACTAAAGTACTTACTCAACAAAGCAACATTGACTGGCTGCTTGGCCAAATGGGTGATGATTGTAAGTGAATTTGATATCAAGTATGTGGACTGTAAGGCTATCAAGGGCCAAGTTTTTGCAGATCAGTTGGTCGATGCACCTCTCATAGGTGATCATCCTCTCATTTCCAATTTTCCAGATGAAGAGATATTCATGATCACAACAACACAACCATGGAAACTATACTTTGATGGTTCATATACTAGGCACGACTCGAGGGCAGGCATCCTATTTATTACACCTCAAGGTGATAGCATCTCGAAATATTACAAGCTAACTTTTTCATGCACCAACAACATAGCAGAGTATGAAGCCTTGATCACAGGACTCCGATTAGCTGTGCAATGGAAGTTAAAAGAGCTACAAGTAGATGGTGACTCCCAATTGGTCATTTGACAAGCCATAGATGAATATCAGACCAAGGATGAAAAAATCATGCCGTACAAGCAAATGGTGGACAAATTAAAGGCATCATTTACTACTATCACCTTTGAGCAAATACCTAGAGATCATAATCGAGCTACTGACGCTATGGCTACTATTGCATCTCTCCTAGATCTTCCATCGAATTCAACATGATATGAGTTCTTGGTAGAACAGCTTTGGATTCTCGCTTATGATATCCCCAAATCCGAGATGATATGTCACCTTTTTGGTTCCGAATCCCCATGGTATGGTGAGTTCTACACCTACCTCCATGATCACACACTTCCTCCTAACCAATCGAATAACCAACGTAAAACCTTCATTCGCCAAACTGCTCGATATACCATTATTGCTGAAACCCTATACTGACGCAGTCTTGATGGTACTCTCCTTCGATGTCTGGAACAAGATGAGATAACAAAGGCCTTGGAAGAGGTACATGAAGGAATTTGTGGAACTCATGCAAGCGGTCCTTCACTAGCTAAGAAGATCATACACGTTGGATACTATTGGTCATCCATGGAAAAAGACTCCTATTACTTTGTCAGAAAATGCAAGAAGTGCCAAATACACGGAGACCTGATACATGCACCAGCACAGGAATTACAACCAATCACAATACCATGGCCCTTTTGTCAATGGGGACTTGACCTTGTGGGTAAAATTCATCCATCTTCATCCAATGACCACAAATTCATTATTACCGCCACCAAATACTTCACAAAGTGGATCGAAGCTGTTCCACTTACCCAAGTCACCAACAAGCAGATCACCTCATTCATCCTTAATTACATCATCTATCGGTATGGTGTACCCATGTCTATCATCACAGATAACGAGCTTCCTTTCAAAAATCAGGATGTCTGTGAACTCTGTGAGAAGTTTTACATCCAACACCACTTTTCCACTCCCTATTACCCACAAGGAAATGGCCAGGCTGAAGCATCGAACAAGAACATATTGAGAATCCTCAAGAAGACAGTCAATGATGTCGGTCGTGATTGGCACGTTCAATTAAATCCAGCACTATGGGCATATCGAACTAGCATTCCAACCCCTACAGGCGCAACTCCCTACTCACTGGTATATGGAGCAGAAGACATCCTTCCTATTGAACTCAAGATACCATCTCTATGGGTTTCCTTGCATAATCTGATAGATGATGAAGCATACCGAGTCTCTCATCTCCAAGACTTGGAACTACTTGATGAGAAACAACAAGCTGCATACAATCACCTCAAAGCCTATCAGCAGCGCATGAGCAAAAGCTATAATCATCAAGTTAGACCTCGTACATTTGAGGTAGGTGATCTTGTTCTTTGAGAGAATCCTAGTAACCAACCAAACTGAGAACATCAGGGGAAGTTTGAATCAAATTGGCTGGATCCATATGTTATCACTGCTGTATTTGGGTCCGGGGCATATCAGTTGGCTACTTCACAAGGAGAACCGCTAACAAATCCGATCAACATCATGCACCTCAAACGGTTTTATACATAAGCTGTACAGAGTATCAGACTCCCATACATACTAGAAAAACACCAAAAACATTCAGATAAATGTCTTGAAGAAAAAACAAAAAAATCAAAATAGTAAAGAAAATTCATGCATCCAAACGGTGAACAACCACTGCGGTGGCACCTTGGGTAAGTAGGATGGTGAAAATCTGGCAAACAGGCGCCACTTGTAAAGGCTATGGCTCCATTGTCTTTCAGACTTGTTGCGATCACATTCATTGCATCCACTCATCCATCCTTCAAACCATGGCTTGTTATTGATCTGCAGTCAAGGATAGTATTTCATGCGTCTTGCATCCCGCTTTTCATAGTCATGTCTAAACTGGGGGCAATGCCCTTAACCTATTGATGGAAGTGGATTTCCGTATTACTTATCATTCATTGAGTTCTTCATTCGGAAACACTCACAAAATCCAAAAACATTATAAAACATCAAAAATCAACCAAAAACATGGCAACACATTGTATATATGCATCGAAGCAGACGTCAACCACACATTTTTGAGTTACTCAAAATGATGATCACTTATCAAATCAACCAAACAATCAACACGGGTACACACAACTATCTTCACAAGGATGCATCCTTCCTTACCCAAAACAAAAACATGATACAATTTTTCTTTGACAAGAAAATTTTGTTTAAGCTATCAAGTACTTGGTTGATTTGTAGGTTATTTATTCATTTATATAAGGTTCCTACGCTATTCCGAGATATCCACAAATGATTAGAGTGGCCATGATGGTTCCTAAAGCATTGTTTATGTATCTTGTGCAAATTATTCCAATGAAGTTCTGGGGCATGTACTAATGGTATCTATGTGGGAAGTTCGCTAAGCTACGTGATCTTATGCAAAATACAGTCATGGATCACTATGGCTTGCTGACTACAACATATACCTCGACCATATGAGCATGAACCATTATGGAGGGTCCATATTTTTTATTTATTTATGCTGCTTGTTTGCAGGTATAATGCTCCATCCTTGGTTCCTACTGCCTCGTCCAAGATTGATACTACCATTGCTCGATGATGAAAAATAAAGCACTATGGATTGTCATTCCATCTCATCTGTATATATTGCATTTCGTTGCATTCCATCCATCCATACATTCATAATAGCTGCATATCATTCATACATAGTAATGACAATGGATACTCTATTTTCCTCTTCTTCCATAGGAATGAGTCATAGGTCCTCCATTTCTTCTATCTAACATCCAACCCCCCCTCACCCTCCCCATCTTGATAATCAACATCACATACCCTACATCATTTCCCATCAACCCAATCAAGCAAGTTACTCTATCTGCACAGGTACATCGACTCACACACACCTAGACTATCAACAGACACTTTGATCAAGTATTTTTTGGGTCTCAACAGGTAATTGATTATGGCAAACCTAGACTACAATAGACATTTATCATAATGACCTAGTCTCAATGGGGCTACTATGATTCACCACAACCATCCATCACAACACATACACTATCAATTGATCAACCAATCAAACACAATCAAAACAGACAATTACATCAATTGTCTCAAGTCTCAACGAGTATTTTTCTTCAGATACCTTGACTTCATCGGGCAATTACATTAATTGTCTAAGTCACAATAGGTCACTTTGATTCACTTACTCAGACTTTATCTTGTCCAAGCAAACAACTGACATCAACTGTCATGCTTTGACTCGACTAGGGCAATTAAACCGATTGCACCAGATTGTCCAACCAATTTTGATCAATTGTACAGTATCAATCAAAAGAACAAACACTACATTTGCACCGTGACCCCATGTACTTTTGAGGCTTGCCGTTTCCCCATAGTCACTTCGTCTTCTCCCATTCTTTCACCCTAACTTCTAAATTCTTCTATTTTACCTCTCCCAAACTTCTTTCTCTTTTTTCGAGAGATCGCTCGATTTTTTGAATTTTTCTGGCCCATCTCTCGAGGGGGTATACCACCCACTAAATTAACATTTCTGGGGCATATTTCTCATACCTATCTTTCTTTCTTTGAAACGACGCGATAAAACTACACCATCTCAAAGAGGGGCAAATGTAGTCACATAAATCTGTCCACTTAATTAAATGAATACTTATTATTTATTTGATTATTTAACCATCGATCAATAATTAATTAAATTAATATTTAATTAATTTACCTTAACCCTCTTCTCCTATTAATTAAATAAATTATTCAATTTATTTGATTTAATTCACTTAACCAAATTCGGACCATTAATTAAATAAATAAATCATATTTGTTTAATTAAATCTTCTCTCACATTTAAATAAATTAATATTTATTTAAATCCCCCAAAATCCCATCTCTCATATTTAAATAAATTAACATTTATTTAAATCACCTTTATCCTCCACCCACTTGTATTTTCCTACAAATGCAAGTTGCACAACTATTTTAAATAAATAAATAATTTATTTAAAATCCTATTTATCCTCACCCACTTGAAACCTTTAATGGTTTCCCTTAAAGTCTCCAAACTTAATGGTTTCCTTCTAGAGTTTTCTCAAGCCTTTAATGGTTTCCCTTAAAGTCTTCAAACTCAATGGCTTCCTTCTAGAGTCTTTTTAAGCCTTTAATGATTTCTCTTAAAGTCTTCAAACTTAATGGCTTCTTTCTAGAGTCTTCTTAAGCCTTTAAAAGTTTCCCTCAAAGTCTTCAAGCGTTTAATGATTTATCTTCCTTTTTCTCATGTAAATAAATTAAGATTTATTTAAATAAATCCAAAATTCACATTCACATTTAAATAAATTAATATTTATTTAAATATCTATCCAAATGCAAATTACACAATTTAATTAAAATAAATGATTTTATTTTAATTGAAAATCCCAAAATTCCTCCCACTTGCATTCTCCTACAAAATCCACTTGCATGCTTAAATCCTTTCTAGATTCTTCTAACTCTTCTAATTAGCCTAATCCTATCCCAATCATTGTCACATTCCTAAATAAAAGGAAGTCACTTCTCAAAAACCTCCAAAGTCTTCAATAACCATTAAAGGCTTTATGTCTTTAGATGGTTAACCTCTAAAGTCTTCCAAACCATTAAAGGCTCTTACATAACCATTTATGGCTAACTCACCTTTTACCTTTGGTTAGAGACTTTACTCTAACTTAACCATCCTTTTGACTCATGGGTCTCTTCAAAGCATTTATTTCTTTGACTAAGGTAACCATTTAACCCTTGCACATTCATTTATCCCTTGGATAAAAGGAATATCCATTAACCTAACCCTAACCCAACCTCCCAGGGTAACCATCATGTCCCCTCGAGCATTTAATGCTCCTTATCTCTCCTCTCAAGCCTCCTCATGGTGACACTTGTCAACATGAGATTGGGTTGAAAGTCTCACATGGATTGAATATCTTTCAATCCTAACCCTTGTTAAGATTGCTCAATCTTAACCCTTCATTTCTCCATTTCTTCTATAAATAGAACCCTTCTCCTCAAGCAAAGAAGGAAGCATTAGAGTATTGTTGTTATACTGGTATTAGCATAGAGTTTTTTCATAACATTTATTTATCACATCCAACCATCTTGAATCTCCATATGGCATCCATGGCTAGTGCTAAAAGCTGAGAGCTACACTCATTTGGGACTTGGAGAGGGGAGAAACAAGGGAGAAGCATCAAAAGGCATCATGGAAGCATCTTAGGGAGGCTCTTCTCGTTTATTTTGTTTTGTTAAACTTCTTTCACGCTTTTTGAAATCTCTTTTGATATGTTTGGAATGGTTTTTTGTTCTTTGTTTTGGTTTTATGGTTGAAACTAACTTATTAACATTGAACTTTGTTCTTGCCTTGTCCCCATTTCAATGACATCATATTTTATACTCTTTTATGTCATGAACTAAAATATGTACGTTTTGTTTTTATAGAAAATATTGCGTCCTCATCGAGCCGGTGGCCATGATCAGAGTGCTCTAGGCAGTTCAGGTTATGACCGTGTTCCATACATTAAAACTACTTTGATGCTCTGATATATCCTTTATGTGTTCACATGATCCTTGTAGTTATCAAACATGTGACTACTATCACTTGTGTTTTGATATCTTTTCAGACCATATGTTTCCTCTTTTACAAATCATAGAACTATTCATTCTGCATAACAACCCCAATACTTCTTTTTAAACTAATGTATTTGTCTTCAATATTGATCTCTACTATTTTGATTGCATGATTCTTCTCATTGATGCAAAGACACCAAAGATTTCTCACTTGGATCATAATATGATCCATTCAACCTTCCAATATAGGCTGCATTTTTGAGGCATTCCTAAACCAATATCATGGAACTACCAACCTTCCAAGGATCCAAACTGATCCAATCTACTCTTTCAACATGTTCATCGAAAATTTCAATATATATAAGAGGCATAATTCAAGTACAAACTCTTCTAGATAACCAAGTGGATGGGTTTGAGACATCTAACAAGATTAATGTTTTGTATATTTATCATATTGTATATTTAATGTATTATTCTTCAGGTGATGTCCATGTTCCTGTGCAAACGTCGCCTCATCAGATGCCATCATCTCCACCTATATTGTCAACTTCAATGTCGACAATACACAACATGCATACATCCTCTAGTGCACATCATACTGACCCCGGAGTTGGTAGATCCCTCTTTTACTCTCTTTTGTTATGTGTTTATTTCCCTTGAAGTGTTCTTTCTTGGTGGCATTTCATAGTGGATTCATTTTCTGTATCAGGACATGTACATGAGGATGTAGAGGCCACTCGTGGTGATACCATAGCAGCATTTCCTGGATGTTCCCGTATTGCTAGTATGAGAACGTTGTCGGTCACATTTGTGGTGACCGAAGATTTACTTCCCATAAAGATAAGGAAGGTTCCAAGTACTTTAAAATTATTATTATATATAGTCTAATTATAATTTAATTATTGATCACTCGTTTTGGACTAATCATCCCATGATTTGTTTGCAGGAAATGATATTTTTTATAAAAATCTTTATGAAATTACATTGGAGATCTTCGGACCCACCATACGTAAATTGTGGAATGAGCAAGAAAAAAATTTAAAAGATGAACTCATAAACTGTTTGGTTGGGTTGTTCAGAAATGAAACATTCAAGAAAAGCAAGGTCCTTGACCAAGCTGGAAAACATCTAAAGTATGTGAAGGACCAATATAGGACACATTTAGAGAAGAACAAAAAGTATGAGCATCCCCCCATGATTCTAGAGAGGGAGTGGAAGGACCTGATTTTGGATGCAAAGGAGAGAGTTGAAAGGAAAAAAGGAAATATACCACTAGGCAGAAGAAGGTATGTGATACTATTAAGAATGTAATTATGTACTAATTACTCTTTATATTTATATAATCTAACATATTTCAAACTTTTCATAGACTATTCAACACACATCAAAGGCAACTAAGGCAAGACTAGAAAAACACGGGCAACACAAACTTGACTCTGGTGGCTATATGAAACTTGCCGCATGAATTGTAAGTCAATAAATGAAATATTGCATCAAAATCATAAATTACAAACATTTTTTTAATCATTAAATAATACAAGCAAAATTCATGATATTAAGCAAAAATGCAGGGCTCTGAATTCAATAGAGTGCCCACAAAAGATGACATGAAAATTGCCTTTCGGGAGGGCTATGAAGCCGTGGTTGAATTTCTAAAAGGATTGAGTGGGCAAAAAGAAGATTCGGGTGCATCCGTCAATCATGTACATAAACTAAATGAAAATTATTTAAAATTGAATACTTGAGCAATAATCTATTTGATGTTAATTTCCAACATAATGTGACTATATTTGTAATAATCAAGCAATCATAACAATGCACATGACGTTAGAATGCAGCCTGGATGGGGTGGAACACAACCTGCACATGATGAAGGTCGTGGTGTGCATCCCGGTATTAGAGGTATTCATGTGCTAAACAATTTTTTTTTATGTAATGATTAATACAAATAAACATCTTTAATTGAAATTGGTGTAGTAAATAATGTAACCTTTTTTGTTTTTATTTTAGAGTATGTAGACCGTGGTGACCAGGTTGAGCATGATCCAAGTAGACAACATCAGGAATGTGATGGGGCCCCACTAGGTAAAAAGAACCACTATTATTCCTTTAAACGGATTTAATTGCAATTGGTATATTGATTAATGTAACCTTTCGTGTTTCAACTCCAAAGGATTTAGAGGGTGTTCAGGATGTTGAGGATGAGGCTAGACAAAATGATCAAGAAGATGATGTGGCCCCATCAGGTAAAGAGCACCCCTGTAATTTTCTTTTAATTAATGAAATACTTGTAACAATAATAATAATAAAACTCATTAATTTAACCCATTTCTTTGTTATTGCAGTGGACCCCCCTTTGCATACTCGTCCTCATCGTGAGTACATGACTATGCATATATTAACTAGATCACGAGTAGAGGGCAGAAGAACTGAAGAGGGGACAAATGATGAAGACAACGATGGGCCAATTAGTGTTTACCTCCAAGCTTCAAAAATAAAGAAAAAATAAATGATTATAATATTATTATATGTTAACAACTTGATTTTATGTGTTAATGAATGTTAATGAATGATATGTGTTAATGAATGATATGTGCTAATGAATGTTGATGAATGTTACGTGTTAATGAATGTTATGTGTTAATATTGAATGTTATGTGATAATGAATGAATGTTATGTTTCATTAATGGATGAAAGAATGTTAGACGTTAACGGGGAATTTACAATGATATTAGGGGGGGAGGGGTCAAATGAGTTTCCACCTTCACGTGGTTGGCCCTATTAAGTAGAGAATATTAAACTCTTCTTGAAACAAAGAGAAGTTCAATAAGGTAACACGCTTTTCAATATTTCATTATGCTCCACTGTTATTCTTATTGATGCTAAGCGTCTTGTTTGCAGGTTACATATTCAGTGTTGTAGGTTGTGAACATGCTTCTACGAGACAGTTCTCCATTACAAGTGAATGCATGCCTCATTGGTTTTGTGAGTTTATTTTGTTCTAGAATAGACAAACTTCCTATATTCATTCCTTAACATTTGTTCATTTTGTTTTAGAATAGACACACTGCCTCATTGGGATCTGTGCCAAGCTCTGACTCTCCATTGGACATTCATTCTCATAAAATGGAGTCTACTTGTAAGGTAAGCGCATTTTAAAATTATGTATGAATATGGATAACAAGTGTTGGGACAGATACTAAATCACTATTTAAAATCTATTGCATATAATGAAAGTATAAATGTTTCCTAGGTAACCTGATAAATGAAGATTTGGCGAGATAGAGATCATGATATATGTGTTTGGTCAACCCCTCTCTCTTCTCCTTTATTACCTCAGATAGTACATTTTCTCAAGTATGTCTTATGTATTAGCAAATTTTGCTTTAGCCTATGTATTTTTGTCTCATCTTTCATCTGTAGGTTGCTTGCTTTCTTCTATGTATTCCACTTTTGAAGGATCCTCACAATAGAGACCTCACGTCTTTCCATAAATTTTCAAGCTTCCCACAATCGTTTCACAATAATTTTACCCCTTCCCCTCCTTTTCCCATCCTCAAATTGCCTGATTACTCATATCCCACACGTCTTCGTATCCAAACCCTTTTTTGACTGATCATTCTTGTTCCCTATGACTAAAAACTCTCTCTTCTCACTACCAACTCAATCTAGGATTCATTTGACATCTCTCTAATCTCTTCAAACACTTATCACTCATTCTAAGCCTCATCAAAACCCAAACAACTCTAACTCAAATCAAGTTTAATATGTTTGATAAGGTCTCTAAGGTTTGAGGTGTCAAAAGCAAAAAAAGTGGGAAAAAGTGCAAAAATGCAATTTTGATTTTTGCAAATGTTGCAAATGAGTTCTTAGCCATCGATTGAAAAGGGAGTGGTTAAAGTTTGTAACTATCATATGGACCTATAAATGCCTACAATTGGTCGAGTTTGAGTAGAGAAGGTGATGCAGAGTGACCAATGGTTCTTCAAGTACTCTTAGGGTTTCTTCATGATGCAGAGCATCATGGGAATCCATCCAAGTGTCTTAGGAACCAACTGATCCAATTCTTCATTTCAACATATCAATAATTCATTAGAGGCATTTACCACATAACAACACTCCTTAAGCATGGAATCTATTGGATCTCAAATCAACAGATTGGATATGTTCTAAGGAAACGCCAACTCCTATCTTCAAACTCTCCAATTGATCTGGCCAATTTGTGGAGTGAACCAATTAAGTTGCTAACTCCCTCACTTTAGGCTCTGCAGGACTTAGGCGGGTATACCTACTCACTAGTTGTTTCTTTTAGCTAATGATTTTTATAGAAAGTTCAATGTTTCACTTTGGTTTGCTCCCTATCTCAGAATGGCATAAGGTCCCAAAATAGAGTGCTACTGATGATTTCAAGATTGTTGTTGTAGAAGATATTCGATCTTTATGCTTGAAGTCTATATATTGTTACAGAATTTATGTTTCTTATTTGTGTTATCTACTAACCTTAATCTTCCCTACTCATCTCAACTTATTCCCTACTCTCTATTTGCTTTATCAATCCTACTACTTGAATTAAATTAAATTGTATTCAATATGGCAAAGTAAAGTATTATTTTAAGTAAATAATTGAGTAATGATAAGTGCATATCCTTCTATTGGGTCGCAAAGTCTATGTCTTCTAGGACCCCACATATAACTCCTATGTGACAGTTTTTTAAATCCACGCTTCTGATGGATCTATCAGTTGTCCTGCTCCCAAGTGTTTATAAATTGACTTCTTCCACTACAATTCGCTTAAATGAGTTTAACTTTCCTTCTGAAAGACCAATTAAGCAAGAAATATAAGGAACAACTATGTTTCACATATAATCTTGTTTTTTCAAATTGAAAATGAAAGCAACCATTTTTCCACACTAAGAAATTTTTAAAGCAACCTTATCTATTCCAGATAATAACATAAGAGAACATGTTACTAAAACAACATTTATCCACAACACATGTAGAGGAAATGCATATGCTTGTATTGATTAAAATTTTGAACATGAAAATAGTCTTCTTGTTGATGATATCTTAATATTACAAAACTCCCCTCATACTTATATGAGAGTCAAACAGTTTCAAAATGAAAGGGTGTGCCCCTTTGAAAGTCATTAACTAACTAAATGTCTTTTCTATTGTAATTGAGCATAAACAAATTTAACATTCCCAAATGATTGATGTATTATGCATCCTTGTAGAAACAAACATCTTTGCTCCATCTCTTCATATCGTATTCTAACTGGGATAAATCATATACTAACAAATTGACATGGGGTGCCAAGTACTCTTTTGTGTCAAGCTTCTCATTTTCCCTGTCAAGGATGTCTTTCAACTCGGCTTTCCATTGTTCTAGTGACGCAAGGTCTCCATCGTGAATAATTGAAGGCATTCAGGGTGTGTTGACATTTTCCAATGTTTGAATATCATTATTCAATTCTTTACCAAACCTATGGTGTGTTTCCATGAATGCATTCCCTTTTCCCTTTTCCTCTCCATTCATTGAGTCGTTCTTGTTCATTACTTCCTGCAATCGCTCTTGTAATTTCATATGCTCATTTAGGGCCTTTGTGGTGTTGGTGTATGTCCTCTAGAAACTGGTTGAGTATAACATCATGGCTTTGAACTGGTCGTTCGCCACATCACTCGCAAGTTTGTTGGTTCTCCTTTTGGCTCCCTTGAGTTGCTTCACCAATTTCTCATTCTTTAACCACCAATAGGTTGCATCTTGCAAGGCCTCAAATGAGGATTCCTCAATTTCAGTGATCCTAGGTGCTGATTCTAGCTGTAATGCTTTATCTTGCCAATGTTGTTTTTCCACTTGCACCTTTTTATATAGGGCTTTGAGTGTATGGTTTTCTCTGACCAGGTACTCAATCTGATCCTTGTTTAGCTTGGCCACATCCAGATTTAATTGTGCAGTTATCCTTGGATCTATTTTGCCCAATTGCTGGATCATAAGGTACCCGAAAAATTCACCAGTGTCTACAAGGAGTGGCCTCTTATTTTTGGAACAATATGTTTTCCATGGTGCTGCTTCTTCAAGAAAATGTCAAAAAAAGGGCAGACTTCATCTCCCACCTGGGATAAATGATCACACCTACTTCTTTGAGTATTTGCCTCCCCCTTTCAGGGGTCATTTCCTTCATTTCTTTGTCAATTTCCTCCTGCAACATTTGCAAATTTTCCTCCTCATCTCTCTCTCCTGCCCGTTGTCTCATTATCTTTCCCCTATATTGACATAAGAAAGTATTAAATTCTAGTGTATGGATGAAATATTGATCTGATATGAACTCTTCATGTTCCAAGATCCTGGTATCATCCACTTCTTGCACGTGATATTGGCCTGTAGCCAAGTCCATCTATTGCTCATATCCAAACCTGGGTGGCGACATATTGTCCTATGAATCAGTAGGAATATATTCAACAGTTGACTGGGGAGATAAATGTGCTATGGGTTTAGTTTCCCTCACACTTTTAGACCTATTTCTGAAAACATATTGTGGAACATTATTTACAATCTCCAACTCATGTAGCAACAATTTCTCAGCTATGGCCACAGGGTCATCAATCCCCTCCAAAATTTTCTCGTTGATCTTCCCTCGACTGACCTTCCACTCATGGGCTTTGATAATTTTATCATAACTTGCCCTTTTCTTCATTGCCTCTTCTATTTCCATATTCTTGATAAAATCATCAATCATCATAGGGGTATGCTCCCCGACTTTCAACTTTTGTGATGCTCTAGCTCCTCGTATGTAGCCTTCTGGGTCAAATTTGGGTCTTTGTTCCCCTTCCACAAGGTGGTAGTACTCTAACTTTTTTTTTGCAACAAATTATAACTTTTTGAACTTTTACCAATAAAATATGAAAACACTAACAATCTAGGCACTATTGATTGCTTTCCATGATCTGTGAGATGTTTTGCATTGGCTTGAGACAATTGTCTGATAATTTCTAGGTAAGCAACCCTATCTGGTACTGTCATTCGGAGAAAAAAGGGTTTTCCCTCAAATCCATATGCCCTAATCTATGTATAATATAGGAAGCAATACCACTCTCCTCAATTATGGGTTATTTGGCTCTGTTCATTGAATTATTTTGGTCTTAAAAATTTCTTAATCTGTGGAGACAACGAAAAATCACTAGGGAATCCTAGCACTCTATGTAGAGGCTTCACAAAGAATTCTTCAAAATGCATGTATTGATTGTTGTCGTATCTTTGATCCCAGGCTGACAACCACAACTGAACAAGTTTACAAACTCCAACCTAATCATATTCTTTGACACCTAGATCTTCAGCCCATAACCTTGTCTCTTGTCCAACATAGAGCAATAGGTGTACCAAGTGGGAGTATTGTTTGAAATGGATGTTAATCATGTCACTCTTTAATTTTTCAAGCACATGATTCATAGTGTCCACTAAGAAAGTCACATAATCAAACATGCGAGGGTCTTTAGACTGAATACCTACATTAATAACCATGGCGACAATGTCTATAAGGGGAGAAGCTTTTACACCCAAACATTGTGCTGCACAATAGTATGCATATTTGAAATATGGGTGGAACAAATTGACATCAAATGGGGCTTTCTCATCATCTATGAACGGAACGACAGATCCTCGGGACCTTGGTCTATGTGGAGGAAGCCTCCATCACTTGTAGATATGATCCATATTAAAGTACTCTTATGTGAGTTTTCTCATATCAATGTGTTCTTCACATACCCACTCTAATTCAAACACTTTCTCAATGTAATCCTTGGTGATGCATATCAAGGGGTTACCCATGTAGTCATAGACAACTTTTGTCTTAGGGTCATACCTATCTACCAATGCTTTTATCAACTCTACGTTTACAAAGACATTGGGGACTACAAACCGCCCTAAATTCAATGTCCATAAGTTACAGATTGGCTCTACCATGGATCTCCTCACATAACCGAAGATAAAAAGTTCATGACCTCGAATTTCCGTCCAAATATCCCCTAGGTTTTTGAATTTATCTTCCAATCCCTCATCATTTGACTTGATTTTCTTTGAAGAATGACTTGACGCAGGGAATTTGTCCAACAAGTCTTGGTCTAGAGGTATCCCTTCTTTCTTTTGTCGTTTAGGTTTGTTTTCCTCCCTAATTTCCTGAGGTTGGGGGTATTTTCTTTTTCTAGCCCTGGTTTTTTAAGATGATGATGCCTCCATCTCAGATGTAATGCTGAAAGAATGAGGATTGGAAGAGAACTTACTAGTTTTGCAAAGTAAACCCAATTGCATAGGCTTTCACAGAGTCACCCAACCTTTGATCGCTTCGAGCTCCTCTCTCCTGACGAATTTATCAGACAATTGTGATCGTTCTATCAGTTGAGTTCATCTGTTATGTGAAATGGTCATAAAGAAACTTGATTTGAATTATTTCAACATGAATTGTTTAGGATTGTGTGGGATTTCACGACATAAGATTAAACTTTCATGTTTTCAAAGTTTGTTTTTGTCGACGAATCATCATGACTTCTCATCGTATTACCCCGCCTCTATTTTCGTTTCGATAAAACATGCTACTTTGGCCATCAATCTCATCGACACCTTATTTTCATCGATAAGATCTTATTTCAATGAAACCCCTTCTTTTCCAACGACGCTTGTTTTTAGTGAAACTTACTGTGTCGCCACGAGGTATAGCAACTTCTTCGATATCCCCTTTTTATCGAAAGGAAAGGTTTCGATGGAACATACTACTTCTCTTCGATGTGCAAACTTTGATGAAACAGTTGTAGTGCAGGGGCACCTCATCAACACTCAAATCATGACCCTAAGGATGAAGACTAGGATCATTAGAGTGGCTTAGTGTGTCTTGTGTTTCATGTATGCAATAAACCCCACCATGTAAGCCCATGTCACCAATTAGGCAATTTGATAAGCCAATTGGGACAATGTGGTCAATAAGAGTAGTAGATGGTTTAGTTTTGTGTTTGGTAGGTTTTAGACATGTTTTAGGAGTGTTTGGTTGATCCATGTGTGTGGAATCCAACCTTAGCAAGTATGACAACATTTTGTGCAAAATTGCAAAATTGCAACTTTTGAGTGCAAAAGTGCAACTTTTTTAAATATAGTTGGAGGAAGCCTTTCAACAGCTCCAACCTACTCCAAATTTAGTTGGAAACCATTGGAGAGTTGTATAAGCCTTTTGGACATGATTCTCAAAGTTGATGTTGTTGTAAATGGAACTTGTGAAGCAATAAAATACAAAATACTACAGTTTTCCCAGAAATTCTGAGTTTGTAGGAGTTGCACGTGCCTGTACGGATTGATTTGAATCACACCATCCATGGAGTAAATAGAGGGATAAAATAGATTTGTTTTGGTGGTGGTCTGAGGTCCTAATTGTTCTGGAGTAGTGAGTACCCTCCATTCTTCTGACTGCAACCCAAAATTTGAGGTTTGGAGAGGGTTTTGGACAAATATGGCCTTATCTTGCATTCTAGTCCATTAGAAGACTCTTCCTTTGGAGGGATGCAGGATAAGCCTTTGTACTTTAGAGTTTTTTTTTGCAAGGGAAACTTGGTTGTGTGGAGAAAGGAGCAAAATTAGGTAGGCATCTCTATGTGACTACCTAGGACAAGATTTAGGACAGTATTCCAGGTGTGCAACTCTCGAATTAAAGGTTATTCATCATCCCTTACATGCCCATAGAGTAGGTTTTCCAATTTGGGTTCATTGATTGGTAGTTGCTTTGGAAAATAGGCCTAATTGCCCCTATTAGGTCTCTTGGCCTCTAAAGGGATTATACCTTATAATTGCAGACCTGGTCAAACCATTTTGGAGATCAGTACAACTTCTAAAAGGGTGTTTGAAATGGTAATTTGTTTGTATGAGTGTGTAGAATATTTTGGAGTTAAGATCCATTCTATCGCCAAATAGGGTTACAAGCCTAGGGGTAGGTTTCTAAAGGAGGTCTAAGGAATTGGAGCCTAATCTCAAAACCAATGCTTGGACCAGTTTCTAATGGCCATAAATGAACCAAATCCTAAGCCCTTAGGAGCAGGGTGTCATGGGATGGTGTAGGGTAGGTATTGAAGCATTTACTCATCTTGAGTAGGCCCAAGCCTAGTGAACTTGTGTGTAGTTTCACCCAAGGTGTGGAGTCCTTCCTTGCAGGACCCTTGTGATCACTTTAAGGGTCATAAGTCTAACCTTATTTGGGCTTGTCCTTAAGTGTGTGGGTAGGGCTCTGCATCAAGTGGTATCAGAGCATGGGAGTGTTCTTTGGATAGAAGGAGAAGACAAGATGTCAGAAGAAGAGGGATCCCAAGATGTACCTTCAAGAATGACCAATGTTGAGCTGAATGTCCTGGTGAAGAAGCAGATGGCAAAGAGTAGAGCAGTCATGGCTTAGAATTAGGCCTTGAGAAATGAGATGGACTGGTTGAAGGACAGAGTGGAGAGGGGATAGAGAGACTCTGGAGAAGAAGGGGATGAAGAGGAGATCCCTGGGCAGGAAGAGCTAGAGGTTCCTATAGACCAAAGACCCCTGATGAGTGTCCTTAAGTCCATGGAGAGAAGAACAATGGATGTGAAGATGGATCTGCCAGTGTTTGCAGGAAAGATGGATCCTGATACAGTGATGGAGTGGATAGACTCCTTGGATAATTTTTTTGAAAGTGAAGACATACCAGAGCACCAGAGGGTGAAGATGGACCAATCCAAAATGAAAGGGGTTGCACTAACTTGGTGGACTTTCATCCAAGATGAGAGGGTGAAAGAGGGAAAGAGAAGAGTGACTACATGGAAGAAGATGATGGCTTTGGTGAAAGAAGCCTATGTCCCAATGGACTACAATATCCAATTGCATAGGAGGAGACAAAATTTGAAACAAAAGGAGATGGACGTGAGTCCCTATACCGAGGAGTTCATGAAGTTATGTGTAAGAACCAAGGTGAAAGAGAGTTAAGATGAGAAGGTGGCTAGATATCTCAATGGGTTGAGATTTACAATCCAAGAAGATTTGAATCTCCACACCCCAGAGACAGTCCAAAAGTGCTTTCAATTGGCACTCAAGGTGGAAGAGAAGTTGAAGATAAGGCAGGAACAAAATGGCAGAGGTAACGAGAGACAACAAAGAGGGAGAAGAGGCCCTTTTAGAGGTAGAGGAAATGGTTTTGGATACCAGGGTGACTCTAACCAATAAGGCAATATATGAGAGAGCAATTACAACCAAGGAGGGGGCTACAGTCCAAGAGGGAACTTTAGGGGTAGAAGGCCACCCTCTAGAGGAAGATCCCAAGGCAAAGGACCTCCTAGGTGCTATAACTGGAACCAAGAAGGGCACATGGCCAATAGGTGTCCAGAGAAGGCTTCTAGCTCCATGGGAGAAAGGAGAAGCAATTTGGTGCAGGAATCTGATTGTCAAAGTGTGGCAAGTGCAAACACTTATCAAAGTGTTAAAGCTCCTGATAGCTATGGCTATCTTGAAAGAGGAGAGGCTCTGATGATGAGGAGATAAGTAACCACCATGAAGGTACCTGGCAAGGAGCCTACACAAAGGAAGTCTATTTTCAAAACCACTTGCAAGGCGGGAGGAAAGGTATGAAAGGTCTTGATAGACTTTGGATCCACTGAAAATTTTGTATCACTTGAAATGGTAGAAAAGCTTAAACTTAGAAAGCTACCTCATCCTTACCCCTACAAGGTCTCATGGCTCACCCAAGGTCAACAAGCAGTGGTAGAAGAGCAGGCTTGGGTACAGTTTCAGATTGGATCATACATAGATAGATTTCTATTTGACATAGCCAAAATGGATGCATGCCATCTCTTGTTTGGGAGACCATGGCATTATGACTTGAAATCTCATCATGATGGGTTGAAAAACACCTACTCAATCACCAAAGATGGTAAGGTGATAGAACTCTTACCTCTAATAGAGGAAGAGATGGAACCAAAAGGGAAGGATGCCAAAGTGTTGATGGTAGAAGGAAAACAATTCATTAAGAAGATTGCAGAGAAAGGTGCAATTTGCTATGCCCTCATGCCTAGCCCCAAGGTGACAAGGAAAGAGTAGTTTGTAGAAGAGAAAGAAGGAGGACAAAAGCACATAGACCCTCTAGTTAGACCGTTGCTTGATAAGCATAAAGGCATCATCTCAGATTGAATTCCAAGATCCCTACCACCAGTGAGAGACATTAAACATTGCATAGATATGATCCTTGGATCTACTCTCCCAAAAAAAGCAGCCTACAAGCTCACTCCAGACCAGAATGCAGAAATGGAAAGGTGGATTGAAGAGTTGCTTGAATCGGGACTGATTGGCAAGAGCTTAAGCCCATGTGCAGTACCTGCTATCCTTGCACCCAAGAAAGAAGGCACTTGGAGGCTTTGCATAGACTCACAGGCCATCAACAAGATAACTATAAGGTATAGGTTCCCAATCCCTAAGATACATGATTTGCTTGATTGCTTGGGGAGTGCTAAGTATTTCACCAAAATGGATCTAAAAAGTGGATACCATCAAATTAGAATAAGGCTAGGGGATGAATGGAAAACAACCTTTAAAACCAATGAGGGGTTATATGAGTGGAAGGTCATGCCATTTGGGTTGTCAAATGCCCCTAGTACCTTTATGAGGTTAATGAATGAAGTCTTGGTGGAATTCATAGGAAAGTTTGTCATAGTATACCTAGATGACATCTTGATCTTTAGTCACACAAGGGAAGAACACCTCAACCACATAGATCTAGTTCTCAAGAGGTTACATGAAGAGAAACTAATGATCAATTTGGATAAGTGTTTGTTCATGCAGGAGGAGATCGTCTACTTGGGCTTTGTAATATCATAAGGTGAGTTGAAAATGGACCAAGAGAAGGTGAGTTCTATACTATCTTGGCCAACACCTAAGACTATGAATGATGTCCAGAGCTTCCATGGTTTGACAAATTTTTATTGGAAGTTCATAAGAGGATTTAGTCATGTTTGTGCACCTATGATTGACACCATAAAGGGAGGAAAAAAGTGCAGGTTCAGTTGGACCAAAGAGGCAGATGATTCATTTGAAACATTGAAGAAGAAGGTTGCAGAACAACCAATCCTTGCCTTACCAAACTTCAACAAGATATTTCAAGTGGAATGTGATGCAAGCCACATGGCTATTGGAGCAGTGCTCAGTCAGGAAGGAAGGTCTATTTCTTTTTTCAGTGAAAAACTAAATGATGCCAAGAAAAGATACTCATCTTATGACTTGGAGATGTATGCTCTAGTACAGTCTTTCAAGAAGTGGAGGCACTATTTATTGCCTAAGGAGTTCATAGTTTTTATTGATAATCAGGCACCCAGTTTCATAAATAGCCAAGAGAAGCTAAACCACCGACACATGAAGTGGGTAGAGACCCTACAAGCCTTCACCTTCACCCTCAAACACAAGAAGGGAGTCAAGAACAAAGTTGCAAATGCTTTGAGCAAGAGGGTCTTAACTGTCAACCAAATCAACATGGAGAGTGTTGGTATTGATTCCTTGAAGAGTATGTATGATGCTGATGAAGAATTTGGAGAGATATACAAGGTATGTGAAAGCTTTGGTGAGAGGTATCATATTGAGTTTTCTGAATTTCTGATACAAGATGGATTGTTATTTAAATGAGTGCAGTTGTGTATTCCTAAGTGCTCCATGAGGTTGAATATCATTAGGGAGAAGCATTGTGGAGCTATGGCAAGTCATTTTGGCCTTGACAAGACCCTAGACCTTATGAAGAGACATTATTACTGGCCTAAATTGCAGGCAGATGTAAGTAAGTTTGTGGAAACGTGTGTAATATATCTGGAAGCCAAGGGGAAGTCCACAAATGTAGGTTTGTATCAGCCCTTACCCATTCCTTCTAGGCCATGGGAGAGCATAAGTATGGACTTTGTGTTGGGTTTGCCTAGGACAAGGAGAGGATTTGACAATGTCTTTGTAGTGGTGGACAGGTTTAGTAAAATGGCTCATTTCTTGCCATGTAATACTTCTTGTGATGCATCATATGTTGTAGACCTATTCTTCAAAGAGATAGTCCGGATACATGGATTGCCCCTAAACATTATTTCAGACAGAGATGTGAAGTTCATAGGTCACTTTTGGATGACCCTTTGGAAGAATTTAGGAACTAACCCAGCTTTCCCATCATCCTACCATCCTCAAACAGATGGGCAAGCTGAAGTTGTCAATAGGTCATTGGGAATCCTATTAAGGTGTTTGACAAGGCAACATGGAGAAAAATGGGACAATATACTATCACAGGCAGAGTTCTCTTACAATGATACTATCAATAGGAACACAAGGAAGTCTCCTTTCCAGATTGTATATGGCATCCACCCAAGGGGAGTATTGGAGTTAAGGGATTTACCCAAGGAAGAGCCCATTAGTGTAGATGGTGAAGCTTTTGCATCAACCATTAAAGAGGTCCATGACCAAGTAAAGTCTCATCTCCAACAGTCTACAGTGAAGTGTGTGGCTTATGTTGATAATGAAAAGAGAGATGTACAGTTTAGTGTTGGGGATTTGGTATGGGCACATTTGAAGAAGGAGAGACTCCCAAAAGGCAAATACACCAAGCTCATGCCGAGGAAGATTGGATCATGTCAGATATTGAAGAAATATAGAAAAAATGCCTATGAAATCCAACTTCCTTCTGATCTTGGATTATCACCCATTTTTAATGTGTGTGATCTTACACTTTACAAAGGTAGTGACAATGAAGGAGAGGAACCAATGCAGGTTGCAACAAACAATGACATTCCAAGACATGAATCACCTAAGTTGAGAAAAGTGTTAGACACTAGAGTCACAAAGAAGAAAAGGAAAAAGGAGTATATTGAGTACTTGGTGGCTTGGTAGGACAAACCAGACTGTGAGGCAGTTTGGATGACAAATGAACAAATTTTCAACCATGGTGCATATTTATAAACTCTGATCTCAAGCGGGATTGAGATCTCTTCTCCCGAAGAGTATGGTGCAGGGGAACCTCATCAACACTGAAATCATGACCCTAAGGATGAATACTAGGATCATTAGAGTGCCTTAGTGTGTCTTGTGTTTCATGTATGCAATAAACCCCGCCATGTAAGCCCATGCCACCAATTAGGCAATTTGATAAGCCAATTGGAACAATGTAGTCAATAGGGGTAGTAGATGGTTTAGTTTTGTGTTTGATAGGTTTTAGACATGTGTTAGGAGTGTTTGGTTGATCCATGTGTGTGGAATCCAACCTTAGCAAGTATGACAACATTTTGTGCAAAATTGCAAAATTGCAACTTTTGTAAAATGCAATTTTTGAGTGCAAAAGTGCAACTTTTTGAAATATGGTTGGAGGAAGACTTTCAACACCTCCAACCTACTCAAAATTTGGTTGGAAACCATTGGAGAGTTTAATAAACCTTTTGGACATGATTCCCAAGGTTGTTATTGTAATTGGAATTTGTTAAGCAATAAAACACAAAATACTGCAGTTTTCCCAGAAATTCTAAGTTTGCAAGAGTTGCACATGCCTATACGGATTGATTTGAATCAGACCATCCATGGAGTAGATAGAGGGATGAAATATATTTTTTTTTGTGGTGGTTTGAGGTCCTAATTGTTCAGGAGTAATGTGAATCCTCCATTATTCTGACTGCAACCCAGAATTTGAGGGTTTGGAGAGGGTTTTGGACAAATATGGCCTTATCTTGCATTCTATTCCATTAGAAGATTATTCCTTTGGAGGGATGCAGGATAAGCCTCTGTAATTTATATTTTTCATGGCTTTTTGTAGGGTAAAATTGGTTGTGTGGAGAAAGGAGCAAAATTAGGTAGGCATCTCTATGTGACTACCTAGGACAAGATTTAGGACAATCATCATAAAATGTCATAGCGGTGGATTCCAGGCATGCAACTCTAGAATTAAAGGTTACTCACCATCCCCCACATGCCCATAGAGTAGTTTTTCTAGTTTTTGTTCACTGATTGGTAGTTGCTTTGGAAAATAGGCCTAATTGCCCCTATTAGGTCTCTTGGCCTCTAAAGGGATCAAACCTTGCAATTGCAGACATGGTCAAACCATTTTGGGGATTAGTAAAAAATCCAAAAGGGTGTTTGAAATGGTAATTTTTTTGTATAAGTGTGTGGAACATTTTGGATTTAAGATCCATTCTATCGCCAAATAGGGCTACAAGCCTAGGGGTAGGTTTCTAAAGGAGGTCTAAGGAATTGGAGCCTAATCTCAAAACCAATGCTTGGACCAATTTATAATGGCCATTAACGAACCAAATCCTAAGCCCTTAGGAGCAGGGTGTCATGGGACGGTGTAGGGTAGGTATTGAGGCATTTACTCATCTTGAGTAGGCCCAAGCCTAGTGAACTTGTGTGTAGTTTCACCCAAGGTGTGGAGTCCTTCCTTGCAGGACCCTTGTGATCACTTGAGGGGTCAAAATTCTAACCTTGTTTAGGCTTGTCCTTAAGTGTGTGGGTAGGGCTCTGCATCAAGTTGGTTTTGCTAATAATATTTTGGGTAGCACCGATACTCTCCTTTCATCAAAAGACATGGTTTTGGTAGAATCATTACTTCTTTCTTCGATGCGTAGGCTTTGATGAAACTAGCGGTTTCTTCAAGATATTTTTGAGCTTTTCCGATTCTTTATTTTCACCGATAGCTTATTTCTTTCGATGAGTATGGCATGTATTTCATCGAAACAGGAAATACTAAAGTGAACTTAGGGAATCGACTTCTTTTTTATGAGAGGTTACACTTCAATAAAGGCTTTTTCTATTTGGTCGATGGGTCAGTTTGATCGATATACAAGACCTTGCTTATTTTTTGATGGAGGGTTGGGTTGGTTTCTTATAAATTTGAAAGGCAAGGTGATTTCTTATTTTAGAAAAATTTTGTAGCTACATTCTTTGGAGAAAATACTAAAGTTTGGTGATGGCAATTCACGGGATTGGAATTTTTGGTTATAATAGAATCATTGAATTTATGACATACATGATAGCTCCCTTCATTAATAATATGAAACATATACATCATCAACTACCAATTTTAAGCAGACCAAGCCAAGCCAGAGAAATAACTACCCAACACATATTTCAAGCCTACATACAAACATAGCAACAGAACACTAGCCCAATTACATACAAACACATCAGCGCTATTGACTATTAAACCCAACATACTTAGCACCATTATTTACAACATTGCCCACCACTCGAACCACAAAAAAACCACATATTCCAATTACATAAGTTTCAAAATAGTGGAAGCTCGGTTGCCCATTGTTACCAATCTATTAGTTCTCTCCTCAGTCAACTAGTTATCTTCCGCATTCATCATCCTCCAAAAAGGAGCCAAATCACTATTGATAACCCCAATCCGAAAGACCTCACAAGATTCATCCAAAAAATTCTCCTATCTCTTTCTCTCCTCTTTCTGTCTATCAATCTCCACATCATTGGCATCAAAATCTTCTTCGAAGTATGAAAACATAACTACAGGGTTAAAATAAACATTATGAACACTAGCTCATTCCTCCTCTAGTTCCATAACTGCACTACCAACAACATCTATATCAACATCTCTAATGAAGCCAACAAGTCGCTCAACACACTTCTCCTTGGAAGGAAGAATGTCAACCAAAATTGTGAGCACTTCTTCGTACACATATCCGTCGCACCAATGTCCATCTCCGCTAAGTACCTCCTCCACCAACCCCCTAATTGCCTCTTTTCCCTCCTCCACGTCAATATCAAATAATCTCTCGCACTGCTCCTCCAGCATTTCCTCTCTACATAAGTAGCTCAGCCCAAAATAATGACCCATTGTTTGAATCTGCGATGATCCTCTCCTCTGTCAAAAACTTTAACATACACTTGCCTAAAATAGCCTACCTTCCCCTAGAAGTTTCTAGAAATTTCAAGGATTTCTATAAATAATTCAAATCCAACTCCTTCCCAAAAAATCAAAACAACTTCATGTCGCCAGAAAAACAACTTTATTCCCATCCTAAATCTACTCAATATCTAAATTTTGTAAACTTCAATCGATGAGTTATACTGTCATGGCACTTTGTACCAATCCCCTCCTATTGCCTGACATAATTTACTAGTTTCTTCCGGGTGCAAGATTTGTCAAGTACATCCACGTACTATGGACAAAAACTAGAATCAATGAACTTTGTTGCTAAATCCAAACAACCATCATTCAATCTTGTTCCGAGGGAAGTTTGAAGTATGCTTGACTATCCAATTCCTTTCTTGACCACACTCTCCCCGTCCCTGAATAATATATCCCTAAAAGGTTGATCCCAATCATTACATTTGTCTTTGATTTGTATCACATCTCCTTCGAGCCCCTTATTAGCAAGGTTTTCATGCTTATTTTTATTCTAAGACTAGTCCCTTTTTTAGATGCTTCAGTATTATAGAGTTTGTGTCCTCTATATCCTTTGAGATAGATCTAATACTGATAAAAAAATTTGTTTTTCCTATTGTTTGTAGGTTACATATTCACTGTTACATCAAGGCTTGGCAAATTCATTCATTCAAAGGGAGTCAAATTTGGTATATATTGTGATGCTGACATACAGTCCTTGGACCATTGTAGCTTCCATATAATATTGATTGTCTATGACTATCTTTATGTATCTTGCAATCATCTCCATATCATCATAATCCAATGGAGATGCACTTCTTACTTGTTATGATGATCATCATTTCCTTGATGGTGTATTCTTCATCTCGAATTCTATCTTTGTAATGATATGACTTGTATTCGAATGTATTGGCCAATGGTATGAAAGAAGTTACTTCTTCTTGATGAATCATTTATTAATCTCTTTACTCCTTAGTGTGATGGATATCTTCAAGGCCTTATCTTTAAGATCTTCCTTCCTTTAGGCATTCCCTTAGTATGATTGAGACACATGATATTTTGTCTTGGTGGTGATCATCTCTTGGGTTCAACCCTTATTTACCTTACGAAGTCGTCTTATTTATAAGACTCGATAGTTTCCTCAGTTATTATTCTCTTACTAATATTTAGTTATATTTACTTCTAACAAACTTTACTAACTCGTAAATGCTAATGGTGTCCAAGGACTGTCACTCCTTGTCCACAAATGTACCTTACTACTTTAGTGGGAATAGTTCAAGAATGGGGACATTACAAAACTCTTGTATTTCACATGGCATTTCATTTAATGCATAAATATCCTATAGTTGACTTGCATCCCATAAATATAGGGCAGTCAACCTGCATAAAAAAAATTCTATATATTTATTTTTAAATGTTGGGGAACCTCAAAATTCTGACGAACACCACAAGACAACAGATGAGGTTGCCGTACCTACGACGTTCTTGTCGTCACAGTTTTCGTCAGATTTCCAATGCACACAACTATTTATGCGATGAGGATACCATAGTTGCGACGACAAAGACGTCGCAAGATGCAGTCTCGTCAGTAGCCGTAGTCGTCGGAATTTTGACGTCTCCTCGTCGAAAAAAGAGGAGCGTGTCCTACGTCTCATCATCGCACACACGTCATAATTCCAACGTCTCCTTCTCGAAAAAAGAAGAGTGTGTTCTACGTCTCATCGTCGCACACACGTCGAAATTCCAACCTCTCCTTGTCGAAAAAAGATGATTGTGTCCTACGTCTCATCGTCGCACACACGTCAAAATTCCAACGTCTTTGCGTCGAAAAAAGAGGAGTGTGTCCTATGTCTCATCGTCACACACACGTCGAAAATCCAACGTCTCCTTGTCAAAAAAAGAGGAGCGTGTCCTACATCTCATCGTCGCACACACGTCGGAATTCCAACTTCTCCTCATCGAAAAAACATGCCACTGCTCCATATAAATTTATGACGTGGAGAAGTTGGAATTCCGACGTGAAGCCCGTTGTTGGAATTTCTGACGAAAAAATAGCGA
This sequence comes from Cryptomeria japonica, assembly GCF_030272615.1. Classification (NCBI taxonomy): domain Eukaryota; kingdom Viridiplantae; phylum Streptophyta; class Pinopsida; order Cupressales; family Cupressaceae; genus Cryptomeria; species Cryptomeria japonica. The sequence goes on from NC_081412.1 coordinate 98,294,217, forward strand.
CGGGAATTTTCTCCCAGTTTCGTCGTAATTCTGACGTTTTGTTGTCTAAACTCCGATGAACGCTCGTCAGAAAATGACCCCAAATGTACTAGTGCATTTAATGTAATGCCTATCTTGCAAGAATGGATGCCCAAGTTGGAGGAAAAATAGTGGAGCAAAAATCGATGTCTTTTCAACTTATGTGGAGGCATTCCAAGGGTTGCGGTTGTGAGAAATGAAGAGCCTTCTTTGAACATATTTATTAGTGGTTTTAGAGCTCATGTCATTCTATAAATTCAGTCTTTTGGATGTAGAATTATGTGAAATAGTTGAATGTAGAGTTCCTCTGTAGGAACAAGGATAGCTGCGAGGTATAAGGAGGTTGCTCATAGGTACACAATTTCTATTATGTTAGATGAAAAAAGGAGAATGGAAGTGAATGTATTGTAATCATATTTATTGTTGATAATGCATATTTGGCCTCTCTTCTTGGTGGAGTTTTTTCCCGCAAGGGTTTCTCTATGTAAATCTTGTGTTATATGGTGTTCTTATGTTGTTAATTCATGCCTCATTGCTGCTATCTTATGATGATGATATTCTTTATTTATTGTTATTATAAGTTCATATAAGATAGGTTTATTAAGCATGATATTTGGCATCACAAAGAAGGATCTAGGCATGGTTTTTCACATTAAGGCAAATTAATTTTTAAATTTGCATATGGGTGGCTGCAAGAAGTTGAGTCCCACTTTTGGGCAAAAAGTGGAAGTGTTTTATCTGTTTTTCAAATTTTATGTCGATTGATGTCAAAATTTGATGCACTTAGAGATTGAATCTCAAAAAACTTCAGTAATAGAAAATATAGTGCTCAGAGTCTACTTTTCAAAAATGTAATTTATTTTAATACCCACATGCTAGAAATCCCTTTTTAGTAGACATGTTTAAAAACCAGTTTTTCAAAATGCCTGTTTCAGGACCATACCACACGTGTACGACCATCCTTTTTTGATGCAAATAAATGAATTTTTGCAAATCCTTCTGGGAAATGATACCTAAGACACCAAATATTGATGAGAATATTTTTGCTTTTTTTTTATTGAATATATATATATTTTTTATTTTTAACTGACAATAAAGTATATTTTCAAAACATCAGGTGTATGACCACCATAATTTGATGAAAATTTCATATTTTTCAATTTTTTTTTTTAATATTCAAAATAATTGTATGTAGATTGATGTCATATAATTTATTTTTCTAAAATCCTAAAAACAAAAAAGTTATTGAAGTTTTAGTGAACCTTGGTATTTTAGGTTTAGGTAATACAAAAATAGAGAAAGGAATCTTATCACTATGAAATTTACATTTTTGAAATCAGGATGCTGAAAACTCTAATGGGTTTTCGTTTCATCAAAAAATTCAATCAGAAAGGCCCTCAAAAAATTAGGCCAAGGTAGAAATCTGATGTCGTTTTACCTTAGTCATTTTTTTGGAGGTCCAAGCATAGGCTTGGTGGGACCAAGCCTATCCCGAAGAAAAAAACAAAGCTAAGGGTTGTTTCCCGCCCCTAATTTTAACAAACGGGCGCCCGTTTCGCTTTGTACCGTTGAAAGTGAAACGGGCTCTCGTTTTAAAAAACGGGCGCCCGTTTCATTCAATAACAGGCGCCCATTTCTGAAAAGATCCGTTGGGCCAGAATCTGGCCCACAAGCACAAATCCCAATGATTGAATGATTTTTCAATCATTTCCTGACAGGTACGATCTGCAAAGAGAATGTTTTGATTAATCATTCTCTTTGTTTGTCTTATTGTCGATTTGGTAAGGAGATTGATTCAAATTCAAATTTTGGTGTAGCCATGGGATCAAATCAACATAGAAAGAGGCAAAGGAAGGTTCTGACAACTGAGGAGATTGCAGCAAATAGGGAGAAGGAGGCAATGTGTCAACGAGAGAGAAGATCAAGAATGAGACAAGGAGCTTCAAGTTCCACAATCGTTTTAGAAGAGGAGAACATCAATGAGACCATAAATGCTGATGAAGGAAACACAATAGAACCATTTAATTCATGTGCATCTTCTAATCCATTATTGGATACATGTATGTCTTCACAGCCCTATGTTTTTTCTCATGAAGAAATTGGTGATTTAGTAGAAGCGGGTTACTTATTAAATGAAATTCTAATTGAAAATCAAACCCCAAATGAAATTAGAACTCAAGTTGAAATCCAAATTGAAACCCTAAATGAAACTAGATCTCAACTTGAAATTGAAATTGAAACCAAATTTGAAACTCCAAATGAAATTGAAAATCCACCTGCAACTAAAACCAATAATGTGTATGTAGACATGGAAACACCAATTGAAAATGAAACATGTTTGAATGATAATTAAATGAATGAAAATTTTGAAATTAAAAGTGATGTACTAGACAACCTTCCTGGCTTGGTTTCATGGAGACAAATTAGGACACATGCAAATAGATTGTTTAGACATTTTTTTTATAATAAGAAATTTGGGTTTCAATGTCAATTAATGGTACAACTAATTAAAATGACTAAAATACGAAAAGTGATGAAGAAGTTAGGCTTTTATGTCAAACCCAAGAAGAAGGATGAGTCTTTAAAACAAGTTGTATCGACTGTTGCTAGCACCTTTGATACAATTGGAAAGAAAAGTTCTAAAAATAAAAATGCGGCACGATGGGCAATAACAACAGCTTTAGTAAGCCAAACAACTTCTAATAAAAGAATGATGAGTAACATAAGTGGATATCTTAATATTCATCGCAAAACTTTGTCAAGAGTTGTAAAAAGAAGAGTTAATTTTGAAAGTGATCCGGCAAACAAATTGTGGACTTTTAGTGGTAGACTACCAAGGTCTGATATGAAACTTATTGGTGAAGTCAAAAAATTGATCGAAAAATTCTGGCACGATAATACGAGAGTATCACCTAATGTTAGAGATGTTCTTAAATTAAGAGGGGTCAAAAATTCACGATCCACATCCAAAACACCTATTGGACATGACTCAAACTGAATTGTATAAAAAAAATTTGGATGATAAGGTGTTGACTATTAGCATTTGTCAAAGGTCTTTTGAAAAGTGTAAACCTTGGTATGTTCGAATTAACAAGGAAAGAGTCACATGTTGTTGCAAAACCCATGTTCAATTTCACTACCATTATGATGTATTTCGATATATATGTGTTACCATGCATAGTAATGGAATGTTCCAAGAATGTGGTATAAATATACCACCTGAAACTATAAAGGAGTTTATTTCAAGTTTGTTTTACAACCCACTAAATGAACAAAATTTTCTTTTCAATGCATGTGTTTCTGGTGTATGTGATATATGTGGCAATCTTGCATTGTTGGATGAATGTTTGCATGAAAATCTTTCAAATGATTTTGGACAATAATTAGTTGATGTTAAAAGATTTAAAATTGTTGAGTATCCACTGAAGGATGGAAAGGTTGGAAAACGATGCGATCTAATCACTGAAAAAGTTAGTATTCATGCATTTATGAATGAATTCAAGAGTAACATCGTACCTAAATATGTTAAACACACTCAAAATGCTAGATGGCTCGATGGTTAGTTTAGAATCTATAAGGATACATTTCCTATTGGTAGTATACTTTCGGTTGTTGATTTTGCAGAGAACTACACGCTTGCACCACAAGAAGCGGTCCAATCACAATACTACAATTCAGTGTAAGTATCGATTTTTGTCCATATTGTCTATAGGCATGCACCAGATAGTACAGAAGAGGATCGCAAAATTTTGAGAGAGTACCATTTCTATATGAGTGATAATAAATTACACTCATCTGAGTTTGTCCAGTTTTGCTTCAAGACCTTTTTTTCAGAATTTGAGGGAGAGAGAAATTCAGATGACACAACATCTAATATGGTCTGATAATTGCACAGGGCAATTTAAGAATGCTAGAATGTTTTATTGGTTGAGTAGGATTCATAAGAAAACTAATATCGAACATATGTGGAGTTTTTTTGAGGCTGGACACGGGAAAGGAGAACATGACGGTGTCGGTGCATGTGTTAAGAGAGCCCTTTGCAGAGAGCAACTCAAATTCGAGAAAAAGGCTAAATTTAAAAATACAAGTGCAATTGTGGATTGGTGTAGTGCAAATTTATCCACAGGATCAAGTCAGAACTCTACAATTAGACGTTTCTTCTGGCTAGTTAAAGAGGAGAATATCCTTCCAAGATATGATTGTGATACAATCAATGGGTCAGCTAGATGGCATTCATTTAAGAGTTCTAATTCTAACACTTGGACTATATGGACTAGAGAGCTTGCATGTTTTTGTCAATTTTGTGTTGCAAGGGAATGGGAAGAACGCGAGAATACGGAATGGGTCGAAGAATGGCAACACAAATCCTTAACACCTACTGAGACACAATATGAAGATGTTAGAAGAAATGAAGACCTCGATCATGCATTTGCATCAGAAGATTATATATGATCGTGTTTCAGACCTCATACAACCTGGTAATTTAATTCAATTTATTGTTTATAACTTTAAATTATATATTTTTGTGTATTGTCATGTAATTTATGATTACATATTTGAATTACAAATTCTAACAAGTTTTATTTCTACATGTACTTAAATATGTTTTCTAGGACATGTGTATGTTGTTGTTGCACCTGAGGATAATGATGAGCAGGTTGAGTATTGGCTAGCTAGATGTGTAGAACCTAAGAAAAAGTTGATATGTGATCAAGTAGATGATGATGGTTTTCAGTATCCAGTTGGGTCTGTTGTGGTAGTTGGTACATGGCTACGCAAATACTTAACAAGAAGGAATGGCTTACTAGCTTATGAAGACTACCAATCAGAAAAGAAGATTATACACTATTCTCATTTGGTGGTGGCAACAAATATCAAATTAGAAAGATACAAAGGTAGACCTGCTAATAAGGTATTGTGGACACTTTCAGTAGAAGAGCATGAGGCAATCATAGACACATTGTAGAAGAGAGAGGATGCAGATGGTACATTATGTTGAATCAAATTTATATGCATCTAAGTTTGTGTTACTTGTGTGAACTCTTTTATATTTAATCATGATAATTGTTTTTCTTTGTCCCTTTAACATTGGATTTGTCTACATTTGATACAATTTTGGTTTCATAAACAATATTGTATTAGTTATCTTCATCTTAATGTTATTTTGTGTACATTGTAATTGTGTTGTACAATTGAATTCTATTTTTTTATGATATATTTATTTTATCGTAATCTCTTCATAGATTAATTGTAAGTTCAAAGATAGAATTATGTCTTAAATATGACAACTCTATATTTATCATTGTATGACAAATCTATATTTATAGTGTGCTTTTTTATTTTAGTACCATGAAATCCATGCGTTTCATACCACTACTATCCGCACTTATAAACCTTCAATACACTAGTAAAGTAGTGTGGTCAACTTAAGAGGAAAGTCGATACTATGTTTGTAGCTCTTACTCTATTACACATTTTGCATTCGAGGTTGTTACACACTCCTTGCCCAGTGGATTTTTTATAGCTATACAAATGAATTATATTATGGAAAAGGAGGTCACAATGTTCACCTACCATCTTTCAATGTAATTATTCCATATAGCAGGGCTTCCTTTACTTATTCCAACCCTTCAAAATGTCAAAAGAATTATGCATGTCAAAAAGAAATTGACAAGAAAGAATCTATGTCTACTTCCGTTCAAATCATTGAATAATGTTCTTCAAACATTCCTAATAATTTGGTTAGCCTTAGTTCCATCAATCTATTGGATTCCTCTATGAGATTAATTTATAATTAATAATCCTTTTATAATTTTCATATCAAATTTATATGCATGTAAGTTTGTGTTACTTGTGTGAACTCTTTTATATTTAATCATGATAATTGTTTTTCTTTGTCCCTTTAACATTGTATTTGTAAGTTCAAAGATAGAATTAATTATTTTAATTATAGAATTAATTATGATTAATTGTAAGTTCAAAGATAGAATTATTATTTTAAGAATAGGATGTTATTGTAAATTGGGATAATTATTTTATTGAATTATAAACTGTTGCACTATAAGATGATCAATCACAATGTTAAAATATAAAGTCATAAATAGATCACATAACAAGTCATAAATAAAAAGTCCTATATACAATCACATAACAATTCCTGATGACATAATAACAAGTCTTGAAAAAATAATAATAAGGAAATGACATTAAAACAAGTCCAAATAACATATTCACAAAACAATGTATCACATATATAATCACTAGAGTGCACCAAATCACATAACACGACCTGATATCATAATAGCAAGGAAATGACATAATAAAAAATCCTATATATAATCACATAACAACAAGTCCTATATATAATCACATAATAACAAGTCCCGAAATAACATAACAAATGTCATCATAAAAAGTCCACAATACAATAACATGACATGATCTAAAATATACAATCTAAGAACTCGCGTGCATCTCATCTGCAGTCCTCTTCACTCCACGTGAAGGTGGCTGAGATGAATCATCCTGCTACACGTGGTCCTGAGATGCACCACCCTGTGTCTGTGCAGTATCAGTGTCTCCACCCTCCTGTGCAGTATCAGTGACTCCACCCTCCTGTGTAGTATCAGTGTCTACACCCTCCTGTACATTATTAAAATATTTTACATGAGAAGAAGATTTAACATGAGAAGAAGTTACTTGCATAATTCACTTATAAAGTAATTAAATACTAAAAATTTAAAATAAATTACCATACGACCATGCTCTACAATGCCCTCACTGGTACGTGGAGGTCCACAATCATGAACAAGAAAAGTGGTCGTAGTCAAGTCCTACAAAAAAAAACATTGTACATCAATTTTGATAATCCCTATAAAAGCCAGGTACACAGTATAAACAAATTAGAAATTATTTTTCTAATCACCACCTCAAATGACAATGTTGATGGTTGCATCTGGCTCAATCCCATAGCCATACCAATACTGGTAGTGGTATTGACCTGAACAACATTTATAAAGCATGAATCAAACTTGTATATATACATAAATTATAAAGTATATATATAGACTACAATATTATCACAGAAAAGCATACATGTGATGTAGGCAAAGTAACTGATGGTCGAAGGCGTACATGTGATGCGCCATCAAACAATCCAGAAGCCTACAATTGCAAAAATAACGAACATGAATCAAAGTTGTACATAAATTAGTAAGCATATAAACACTTCAAATTAATGGATGAAAAACATACTAGTGGTATATGAGGCTGAGCCTTAGTGGTCCACGGGTCACGTGAAGAACTACCCACCTCAGTGCTACATGAAGCACCCTAAAAAAATTAAAAAAACATATCATATGTACATCATTACATTAAAAAAAATATTGTTTATTTTAAATGTACATATCAATACAATGTATCTAGATGAAAGTTCATACCGTAAATGGGGCACCAACATCTCTAGGTATTGAGGTAACATGATGTCGGTTCCTCAATGACGTGGTATGATCCATCCTCTGTTAAGAAAAAATTGACTCATGTTATGGTTCATATGTGTATATATAAGGAATTTAATATTGCACTGTAAATTATATAAATAAATTTGTACCTTTGTAGGCTGATCATCGTCTGCCCACAGGAGATCAACATATGAAGAGATGACATCAACATGTGCAGCCTCCTCAACATCATCATAACCACCATGGGCAGCATCAACATCATCAAAATCACCATCTCCTCCAGGGGCAGCCTCACTCTGTGGACCCGTGCATACATCCCCACAACTCGTGCAAACATGTGCTAAGTTGGGGGCATCCCTCACCTCGCACAACTATTGTACCAAATTGCCCGACACGGCACTCAATGAACCTAGAGCAGAATCCACTACTCGATGATGGGCAGGTGCTAGAACTGGTGATGGAAGAGGAACCAATGGAACATCGTGCACACGGTTTCTAACCCTGTTTCTCAATTTTTCTCATGCCCTATCCTGGGGCATGCCTCTCCCAACCCCCTAAAATGATCTAATATCAAAGTAATTGGGCTTTTTGCCCAATTCAAATTCGGCCCATAATTTCTTCAAAAAATCTATCGGGACCTCGTGATTGGAGTGTGGTGGAGACCATCCACCACCGCTCCCAAAAGTGGCTAGCAATGCCCGAGTGCCTACACCATCGAATAGAGATCTGTGGCTTCTTCGGATCTATCTCTTCACCCGTCTTAGGGTTCACAAAATATTTTTCAAATCCATTTTTGTTATTTTTAATTCATTAACTTGTTTGTATGTGAGGCCATCAACGTAAAATGCACGCAATCCCTCACGCCAACTACGATAGCTATCTAGCTCGCTATCTAATGCCTGCACAGACTGTACAATGCCTTGCATACTATCTGCAAGGCGTAACAACTGAGGAGATGGATGAGGCTCATGCCTAATAGTATGAATGTCTCTAATCAAATAATCAATATTCGTCCTAATTGTCTGTCTCAACTGATCAGGTGGAGGTGGGGGTGGAGGTGGAGGTGGTGCTAGACCTAATAGCTCATCTATCTCAAACTCATCCATTATGTGAAAATAATCTGCATATATATACAAACATGAAAATTTACAATTACAATTACAAACTATTTAATTTACATTTCACCTTCCAAAAAAACTTATAATTAAATACAATTTAGCAACTTAAATATAAAAAAAGGAAACTCACATAGATGTATAATATTATTAATAGGTGGATAATAATAAGCATCATTTAAGAAATATTATCCACTTAAATCAAAGTATAAGAAATATTCTACAAAATAAAACATCATAATGCCCATGCAACTCAAACAATACTTTTTAACATCTAAAGATGAATTAGTATAAGTTTCATCAAAATCATAAAAATAATCATAAGTTAAAGTCATAAGTTATATAGATATGAACTTGTCAGTACATGTACTACTTTGTTGTGTTCTTTTCTAGAATCATTGGATGATTTAGTGATCACAACTAGTAGTACTACACTAAGTTGAAGCTTGAATAAATAGTTGGTTCTCTACTCTTGGAGGAGTTAAAACAAAAAAAAATTGTATTTTTTTTATATTCAATTTTATATTGGTATTTTGTAGTTCAAAGTCACAACCCACAAAATGTGACTCCAATATTGATCTATATTTGATTCTTATTTTTATTAAATCTGCCACTAGTGTGATTTATTGTCCTCTAAACTTAAATCAAGCTATGTAAATTTAAAGCCTCGCAACTTTTGATAGAGAGCATATTTTTTCATGCTTCATGTGGCATTGAAAAGGTGGTTCATAAATCTTCATAGATCACACAATTATTTTCTAGAATATTCCATCGTATTTTATATTTTATTTTTTGTGATTTCACATTCTAGTCATTTACTTGGACATCTTGGTACTTGAAAATGACCGTCTTACATTTAATGAATTTGTTTGACATGTTTTATATGTATTGATTTTATTGATCTTTTAAGTTTTTATTTGAAGTATCATAGGTTTCTCTATTCATCCTTTTGTGGTAAAATTAGAAAGGGATAACTATGATTCTTTTGTAAAATGGTATCTTGATAAGTTTTAGTTGGTGTAATCATTTTCCTTTTATGTATGGAGTCATACCTAAACTAGAAACACTAGAAATTATATAATCTTGGTGTAACATCATTGACCATGTAGGAGTGATTTGATCTAGTATCAAGATCATGATTCTATTGTATTGCATTGGATATTGATTTCCCCCACACACTTTGGAATAGACTTTAGGAGATCCATGGAGACCCTCGTATCTCTCCATTCCTAGAGGATCCTATTGTAGATTTTTTCATTCCCTTTGTAGATGAAGATCACATACCCTTCGATGGTGATACTTAAGAGGAAATTTATTATATCATAGGTCTTGCATGTTTTGACAATTTAGAGGTTTGTCTCATTCTTCAAGTACTAATCCTATCAAGACCTAATATCCATCTTAAATGTTTTTTATTATTTTAGATTATTATCACCAATTTCATAAACCCAATTGATTTAGCCTACATGGCATTAATCACCTTCTAAACATGACCACTTGGGATTCATATCTTTTGAATATATTATCCTTGTTTGAGGAGTTTAGAATTACATATGTTAAATATTATTTTGAGGATATTGATATCCTCTTTCATGATTGGGCTAAGTTAGGAAGTAGTGAGGATTAATAGTGATAGTTAGAGTATTATCAAATTTAAGAACCCTATTTTTCACACACACAAAAAAACATATTCATATTCATTATCATTTTAAAGTTCAATTTAAACATAAATTAAACATCTAACTTTTACAAAAGAATCCTATAATTAAATACAACATTTAGAAATATAAATTTAAACATTCAAACTTTTATGCATGATTGAGAGAGAGAGAGAGAGAGAGAGAGAGAGAGAGAGAGAGAGAGAGAGATAATTTAAGAGATAGAGAGTAGGTAATGATAGAGAGAGCATAACGTGTGAAAGAGGGGGGTAATGTGTGTGTGTGTGTGAGAGAGAGAGGGGGGGGGGGGGTAATGTGTGTGTGTGAGAAAAAGAGTGGATAATGAGAGATTGTGTGTGTGTGTGTGTGTGTGTGTGTGTGAGAGAGAGAGAGAGAGAGAGAGAGAGAGAGAGAGAGAGAGAGAGAGAGAGAGAGAGAGCGTAATGACAAAGATGGTAACGTGTATGTGTGTGAGAGAGAGAGAAGGGGGGTTTATTGTTGATTTTCATCTAGGGTTTATTGTTTGTTAATTTTTTAGGGTTTGTTCATTTATTTTCTATGGTTTATCGTTCGTTTTTTTCTATTTAGGGTTTAGTGTTCGTTTTTCTATTCAGGGTTTATTGTCTGTTTTTTGTGTCTAATGTTTATTGTTCGTTTACATTTTTGTTTTTTGTTTTTTTCCTACGGTTTAAATACTATTCATGTTTTTTGTTTTTTTCCTACGATTTTTACTATTCATGTTTTTTGCAATATTTAAAAACCAAAAACTATTTTAAACATGAAATAAAATAAAATAAAAGACGATTTTCAAACTTTAAAACATAAAAATTAAAAAATAACAACACATTAACATGTTTTAATGAAAGACAATAAAAATAAATAAAACAAAATATAAAAAATAAAACTAAATACCTGGAAGGAGGTAAAAATGGTCTGGGGGGGTCAGCTGGGGTGAAAAAAATGGGTACCCGTGCTCCTCAGAAATGTCTACCCGTTTTCCAAACAGTGAAAATGATGGAAAATGGTTTAAAAAAAAAAAAAATACATTTCAAAAATAGGCACCCGTTTTTTTCAAATCGGGCGCCCGTTTAGCTTAGGGCACCCGTTTCTTAATGGCTCGGGCACCCGAAGCTAAACGGGTGCCCGATTTGTAAAAATTGGGCACCCATTTCTAGCAGGCTCTTTTCCCAACCCACAAACTTCCGCGGGATTGGGACCCAACTTTGTGCGTTTACCCATATAAGTTTTATATTTTCATGTTGTAGTTGTCTAAGCTGTATATCTCATCTTTTGATTAATTTATTGGATAGAAATTAATCTTCACAATATTTGATATTAAACTTATTTATTTCCCAACATTTGGTCCTAGAGTTGAAGGTTAACTGGTTTTGGGTATTCCTCTATTTTTTATTTCTTAGCTTCGCTAGCTTGTGAGAATCTATTATAAATAATTAAAGTTTGTTGAAAGGTTTATGGGGCTACCCTAAATGTTCAACGAGTTTTTAATTTGTAGATTTGTGAGATTGGAAGTCATGTATATTACCATTGTGATCTGCGTTGTGCATTAAAAGCTCATTGTTATGGTTCTACACATAGTTGTTTAGGGTTTGGTAACTTGGAGCTCTTGTTTGATAATATGTGTGTATCCTCTTGTTTGGTGGTTTTTTTCCTTTACCTTGCAATCATGTGCAGTGCAAAGGCAATCCTATTGGATGGGTATTGAAATCTTGGTCATGTGGAGAAACATTGGCTATTTGGACTACAAAATGGAGTCTTTATGTCGGGTTCATGGTTTTAACCCATGGTTACATAAAAACACCAAAAGATAAGCCACTGACCTTTTTGTGAGTTGTGAAGATGATATGTTTCATATGGTTTCAACTCCTAGATAACTTGCTTTTCTTGTTGGGTTGCACTTTTTCTTATTTTTTCAGTTGTTGGGTTTGTACATCTATGATAATTCCATTGTTTAGATAACATGTTTAATGTGAATGTCTAGATAGTGGATTTTAGATTTATGGAGATGGTTTTGCAGGTTTTATATGCTAACTAAAATTTGTTGTATGTCGATCTATGATGAGACAACATTCAAAGTATTCTAGATTAAGACATTTATAGGTTTGCATGGCTACTTGGAAGGTTTTTATTGATCTATGGTTACTCCTATGTGGGTTTGTTTGGCAAATAAGATCTAGCATTGATTCTAGTGTTTGAGTCTTGGAAATCCACAAGGTTATGTCTGATTATCTTTGTTCTACATGATACTGATGTGGGATTGAATCTTTCAATTATTTGAGATTGGAGCTATCACTATGTATTTCTCCTTTGATATGTTGTATATATGTTGATCTTGTAAATTGTCTAATGAATATTCGGTTTGGTAGGCCTTCTTGTTGGTCACCATCATTGTATTAGTATTTTTCCTTATCATTCAAAATTAGCAAAAGGGTTGCACCCATTTATATTATAAAATAAAAAAGCTTTACAAGTATAGTATTTCATCCTTCTGCCAATACTAGTCTAGACTTCTTACCAAAATGTCTCAAGATTCTTTTAGAGACATACTAATATCTACAACCATACATATACCACCATTTGAACCCCAAATCATCCCCACTATCACAACTATTTAGCAAAAAGATACAAATATGCAGGAACTAGACTACCCTGACCACATCTCAGACTTGATTGCAAATTTCATTCTCACTGAGCAAGAGGGGGTTGATTCCGCATGCATCTCTAACGACTCCAAGTTTATAGGAGTGTCCACATTCCCAGGCTTAGCAATTTCTTCTCACCACCACTAATGTCCTCTTCGTGCTCATGCAACCCTTCATCCATCAAATACTTGTGAAACCACCCATCAAGCTCCTATGGAACCAAGTCCAAAAACTGCTTTAAGAATGGAATGCTTCTCTCCACCACAAGCCTCTTGCGAGAAATTGAGGTAGGATTTGCAGAGGGTGCTTCTCAATCTCTTGTCCCTATCACTGCATCATATAAAAATCTCGAGGGAGAGGGATATTCTTATTTCCATCACACATTTTTCAAGACATCTCCAATTCCACCCAAAAACTACATCTTAATAACCCCCTAGCAAATTGACTTGGTCATCTCCTCATACTCACCCCCATCAAGCAAGGAGGCCAAAAACATGGAAGAAATATCAATGTCAACTTGATAGTGTTGGTTGGTCATGAGAAATTCATCCCTCATCACCTTTTTTAATTGCATGGACTACTAGGATTACCATCAATCACACACCTGCCCACAATCATACCCTTCTATATCATGAAGGATCAATACATAAAATGATAGTGTCATGAGCAGATCATCCTTACATGACAATCATACCCTTCTATATCATGGAGGATCAATACATAAAATGATAGGGTCATGAGCAGATCATCCTTGCATGAGTTGCATCCTCACATTTGAAAAAAAATGTATTCGGACTTAGAATACATAAGAGAAGACATCCAGATCAAAGGATGTCAATAACTCTATAAAACATTAAAGCTTTGAATCATCACATCATTTGATGACACCCAACATATGAACAAGGTATATATTTTTATTGAAGAAGGATCCGATCACATGCCTCCAAGAACTGAGCCAGAAGTATTAACATCTTTTGTTGATAAAAAGGGACCGTAACACTCAATTGCGATTAGGTGTTAAATGAATACTAATCAAGGAATTCAATTATCCAACTCATCATTCCATTGGTTAGTTATTCAAACCGATTTAATGAAGGAGTGCGATCAAACAAAGGACATGGCTCTTAACACCGTACCTCTTCACATTACAACCAAAGTATAAAGAATAAATTCCAAATATTCTCGAAGGCATCGATGTATGTTTTATCTCCTTTTTGTATATATCCTGTTGGATAGCTCGATCTGAGGAATTGACCTCGAGTCAAGATTGGTTGCATAAGCAATACACCATAACAGAGAAGGCACCACTTTTATGTAAGCATTTCATATTCCAATTAGAAACAGATTAATTATCAGACAAGGCTCAGTACATTGCATACTTAAAACTATCATATTCTGAAACGACAGTACCATCATTATACACCATTTCAATCCTTGTTTCTATAAAGATTTAAGCAGAAATATTCCCAACACGTTTATTCAGTATATATCAGACATTGTTGCATATTTTCATCCATGTTGTATTCCGCATATGTATGTATATGTATATGTATATGTGTATACATATATATAAAACTGGCAATTGATTGTTTGTGTTTTGTTTGTGTTTTATATATATCTGGTAAGAAATCAGAATTAGCTAATTGTTTTGGTTTTGCTGAGATAGTAAAAAATGAGACATTACAAGTGGTATCAGAGTTGTAAGGACAAGATAATCAGAATTAGCAAGGAGATACAAGCTTGGGAGAAGAAGATTTCAGCAAAAAGATGGCTCAATTGTTTAACGAGCAAAGAACTACTCAACAAAGAATGGTTCAACTACTTTAAATGCTCACACAAACTGTTATCAATGTCTCAACAAATAATAATAAGAATAATCGAGGGAACAAAGGACAATCAAACAATGGAAGCCCAAACCATAGATCAACCACAAAGAGTTCTCGACCCATGATGCCAACTTTCACACCAAGAGTGACACCACAAGAAGACAATGAATGATCAATAATAGACCTTCATGACCAATTCAAACAAGACTAGATAGATGGAGGACTCCAAACTAAAATGTCCTTGAAAGATTATATGGACCTAAGGCTAAGACACATGTCGAGAAGAGGCCATCGTGATAATTACTCTGAACTAAAAAAGAAGATTGGGAAACTCAACATACCCTATTTTGACAGATCAAGAAAGACTACAACAAGGTCATAGGTACAAAAGATAGACACCTAATTTTAGTTAAACTATATGCCCAAAGAGGAAGCCATCAAGTATGCAACACTACATCTAGATGGCATAACCACATGAATGGTGGTACCATGAAATGACCGCTATGGGGCATGCACAAATCACTTCTTAAATGCTAAATTCACAAAAAAGTTTAATTGAGAGATTTCATAGCTAAGAGCTGAAACTTCACTTTAAAAAATTAGCACAACTTAAACAAAGGGCATCTATTGATGAATACATCATGGAGTTCAAACGTTTGTCAGTTCTTGTTATTGGCATATCAAAGAGAAGGTTAATAGTCCTATTCATGGATGGACGAATGGACCTATTAAGAGGATGGATAAAGGCTCTCAATCCAAAAACTCTTCAAGAAGCCATCAAGAAATCTAGAGATATGGATCAAGGGATAATTAACAATAAAACACCTTTCAAATAACCAACAAAGCCCAATTAAAAATATGACCCACCAAACAATAGGGAGACTCCTAGAAGAAATTAGCTGGATGAGGCAACCCACCAAGAACTCAGAAGGAAGAAGTTATGTTTCACATGTAAAGAGGCATGGGAAGCTGTCCATAGATGTATGGGGAAGGAAAAAATCCATTACATCAAAGTAAGGCCAAACAATAGTGGAGAAGAAGAATATGATAATCCGAATAGCAGTGAATTAGAAAATGAGGATAGAACCCCGTCTCCATCAAGGAAGGATGGTACCTTAGCCACCATTAGGGGAGCCTGAGATCTTCCCACATTCAAAGTCCAAGGGTGCCTTCACCTACATCCCATTATCATCCTTGTTGATAGTGGAGCTACACATAACTTCATAAACTCATCACTCCTACAGACAAAAGAGATATCTATGTATGAGCAAAAAAGGAATCCCTATAATTTTGGCTAATGGATTGAGTATGAGGTGTCATACTGTAGTGCCAAGGCTTGAAATCACCATTGAGAACTACAAATTATGTGATGATTTTCATATATTGGAAGTAGGAGACATTGACGTGATTTTGGGAATACAATGGATGTGCTTCATTGGCCCATTCACCCAAGACTTTAGATCTATGACTTTGAATTCAAGGGTCATGAGGGAGAAATTGTCCTAAAAGGATTACAAAATAAGGACCCATACAAGGAATCAACGAAGACCAGTCATGACGTAATCAACAAACATCTTAAAAGGGAGGACCAACAACAATATAAGGAAGATTCTCTTACTATCATAGTTACCCAATTCCTCAAAAATCTAGGAGGAGGTTTACACATCTATATTTAAAGGGATGGTGAAACCTAGAGGTCTCATTGACAAAAGGATGCAAGAGAATGCATAAACTTTAAAGGAGGAAATAAATCACAACAGCATGCTTGTGGACAAGCATCTCTAAGAAGGGGAGACATCATGTCCCCATCAACGACCCAAAATAGAAACACATCTTGTATAGTTAGGTGATCAAGGGTGGTAGTCTTGATCAACCAAGTAGTTAGGATTTTGAAGTCGTAAATATAGGAATACAACTTAGCTAAGTACACAATTCATCTTCTTCATTTAATAATAAAAAAAAAATAAGAGAATGAATGTTCTAGTCAACAAGAATAAAAGAAAGCAGTGCCTCCATGATGTAGGGACCTGTTAGTCCTAACCTTAGAAAAACTAACACAATTGATTCCCAATTAAATCTAAGTAAATTTTCATTTACAGAAATACAATGTGTTTAAATAAATGAATATTACCACTAATATGAGAGTGCATTCATTGAAAAGAATGATATAAAGTAAGATCCATAAGTTATGAGTAAGGAATGACAACTTAGATAAATACGAATGAGTTAAATTAAAGATAACCAAATGTTAATGTATATGAAAAACTATGAAATATGACAAGCATCTAATCTGAGCATCGCGTATTCAAGGAAAACTTATCAAGAGAAACTTTTACGTAATGGTTCATGCGTATAATAAATGTGAACTTAAAATATGCATCAGACTTAAACAAACATTCACGAAATGAAAGAAGACATAGCACAAATCATACACAAGTAGGACACATGTTAGTGGTTAGTAGTTTTTTTAATTTTGGTCTGTTACATCTTCTTGGCAACTTCCTGTCGTATTTTTGACAGTAGGCCTTATAGACCCCTTTACATAGCTTACACAACTTTATCATACATAGCTTACTTAGCTTGATTATGAGACCACATTGATCTATTACAATAAATCATTAATACATCATACAATATTACATAAGATTTTACAATGATATAATACTATAGTGTCTCCCTCACCATCAAACTTACCTCCATCTGCGATTTGGAAGACGAACAAATAACCTAGGCGTTTTATCTGCCCAACCAATTGAAGCTTGTGTTTCCCGGTGCTCATGACAATCTCTCGTCCCTCATGATGGAGTATCCTAGCAAGCCGACATCAACTTTCGGGAATGGAATTGTGCGTGCATGTAGTATCTAACAACAACCTGTTGAACTTATCTACATTTGATATGGTAGAGATAAAATTAATAAAGTATTGGCCAATTAAACCTTTTTGGGTAGGTGAAAACACCCTTCCCTGTTTGACCCATAATCAAGCACCCTATCCATTATACATCCCTCATAGACAAAGATAAAAATTACCCCTCCCGGATATATATTTTTCTTTACAATTGTTTTATTGTATCATGTTTGTTACTTCTTTTTAAATTATACCCATTTATGGGATCTAGATTCTATTCAATTGAAATAAAACACATCCTTCCTATATAGTTAAAAATTAAATGACCCCTCCCGATTAGATTGATTTATTAGAAGGTCTTGATTTCACAATTATTAGTTCTCCTTAAAACATTCCCAAATATGGAATTTACTCCATACAACTTCAAGAATTAACACCTTCTACATACATGAATTAGTGCGAAAGTCTGAAAGATAATAGTAATAAGAGTGAGATGCTCTTTACCAAGGCAACATCGATTCATAAGGAAATCATCTTTAGCGACTTATATAGTTAATGAAGGCAGTTTCCATAAGGAAATTGACAAAAGAAGAAGTAATCCAAACTATGTCAAAGACATCTAACAAAAGATACGTTGGTTGAAAAAAATATGAGGTGTATTAACCAACTATTTGTGACTGCAATAAAAGAACACCTCTCATATACATGTAATACTGTCGGGCACAACAGAAAACCGAGTATCATCCTTACCAAACTATACTTCAAGAAAAAAAAAAATATGGTTGATGAAACCATAGCAACGTATCCTCAACACAGTTTAATTTAACAAACAGAAGAAAAGAGATGGGCGATTTACACAACAAGTTGGCCTAAACAACTCTTCTATTAAAAAAAAAATGGAGATCGATCCACTAATCTACAAAATCAACAGATCAAACAAATCAAATTCATGGCAAATCTGCAAATTGAGAAGGGAGAATAGCAATCGATTCTAATAAAACGCAAAAGAAACAAAGGAAACATGGGGAGGGGAGCGATAGTTTCTAAATTACCTAGAGTTCAATTTGGCTGCATAACGCACATTATTCCATCAAGCAAGTCGACCTTGAGAAAATAAGAGAATAAGAAACAAAATTAACTACATCACCTTGCAAACAGCTAATTTGGTGAAGGGATTCTGAAATAGAGATGAGAGAAAGAGGAGATATTGTGCTCCTTTGTTGGCCGTCCAAATATTCTGAACCAGAAATCTCTGTTGAGTGGGCCTGCCCACCTAAGCAGTCAACGCTTAGAGTGTGCCGGTTAAGCCCGGCCGTTTTGGGGAGGCCGGTCTACAACAATAAACCACGCCTCAAAGCGGCTGGAAATACTTTGGTAGACATGCAAATGGACTGTTTGACCAGACGCCTCAAAGAAATGTGGTACCATCGAAGCTATGATTCCAAGATATGCAAGGCACGCGAACTGTTTGACAAAATGCCTCAAAGAAATATGTCTTCATGGAACGTCCTGATTGCAGGATAATAACAAAATGGGCCGAGGATGTCATCTTAGGTTCATGGAGCGCCAAAACAAGTTTTGAACATCTAAATTTTTCATTCAATATCATCAATCCAGATTTATGATCGATTGAAATTCCAAAGTTCTATCACACTTTATGATTGGTTTTCAAAAAATCATATAAAATTAGTTGTCATTGTAACATGTGTATGTGATCTAACTAGTTGGAAATCAAAAGAATCACAGTACAATGTTTAGGATATTAAGGATAAGATAGCTTTCACTTGTAACATAAGATATATTAGTTTATTCATATAGTGATGGGTTTGAGGATAAGGACCATTCAGAATGTCTATTCAAGATCCCAAACTTGGTTTACTCAAATGTTTACTGGTATTAATGTATTCAAAATAGATTCAACCAAAGAGTTTTTCTAAAATAGATTCAGCCACAACATTTTCTTGCTCATAAATAATTACATATCTTATTCATTGTTAAAAAAAATTATAAATTGAGGAATTCCTTTCATTATTAATTCACTTGGGTATATACTATATAAATAAAAATTTAGATGGACCTTTCAATATACATAAAAAAGTTGGACAAATATTTTTTATGATTATGTTTTCATATACAAAGAGCAAGTCATGCTTCTCGTCTTCATTTTCTTCTTTAGAACCACCATCATTTTCTATTTCAATATTTATCACCTTCCTCATCATCTTCAAATTCTCTCCTCGTGAAAAGTCATTTGTTTGTATGAGTTCTTTGAAATTTTAATTTCAAAATTGACTGAATCTAGATATAAGATTTGAATACTTTATTGCATGTGATTTTCTTGACCATGACTACCTATGACTCTGACTTGAATTGCATCTTCATCTTGCTCACACCCTCTTCATTTTTGATATAGATGACGACTTTGAAATGCCTAGAAAATTTCCTTGACTATAACCCATTACGATACTAACTGCCATTGCATCTTCATATTGTTCACCTTCATTGTACAACATCTCACCAACCCCACCCACCACCCCCAATCATGCTCTCTTTTTAGATGAAGATTCAACTTTACTCATGTTTATAATTTTTCTTGCAACTTGGTTGCTTATGCACCAATTTAGGATATTATTTTTAGTTATTTTTAATCATTTTTAGATTTAAGAAAGTATTTTACTTTTATATTTAGTACATCAGTTGGATTCTTATATTACCTTCTTTATTTTGTGTGCTTGTGATCTTATCACATTTGTTATAAAGTTTGATTGTTAGTGAAAAAAAGGAGTCAATGGTCTTGTCACATCCTATATTAGGCCCCTTTAACTTGGGCATTATGTGGACAAAATATTATTTAAATAAAATAATAAAAACAAATGAATGTACAAGAAAGGGAGAGGAAAGTTGGATGACCTCCTATAATTCACATTAACTAGTGATGGCACAAGAGAAAATGGGGGTTGTCATGCCATTAATAAGACATGACATCCTTCCCCTTAGCTATCTAGTATGTATGCTTTAATTGTATTAAAAAATAATGTGTGATATTCGCATAACAAGTAAGGATATATACATCGACAATTGTGGAAGAAGGAAAGTGGGAGGAGAAAGCATGGACAATGGTTGGAGCCTAAAAAAGGGTATGGGGGTATAGGAACTACCTTGGTAGGTAGGATATTCTCAAAACTAGATTCATTAAAAATGGTTTATGATCTTTTGAGAAAAACTAATTGGTAGAAGTAAAGGTACACTCCACAACCTTTGATGACATCCATCAATATTTTGTTTGAAGGATATCTTACAAACAAGCTATGGATATACTTCAAGACTAAAGGATTAGACAAATTTCATTAGATGTAGGAATAAACTTAAAGAGAAAAGAATGAAAAATATTAGGCAAAGAATGGGTGATGATTTCTCTCTCTTGGAAGAAATGTATTTAGTGGCAAAGGAGATGATGGTGATCTTTATGTCTAAGGATAGCTAGAAAATCATGAAAGTGTGAAGTGGTTTGAGAGGAAGAAACAAAAAAATTGAGGCAAAATGAGAGGTGATAATATCGATGCCTAAATTAGAGTATCTTAAACATTGTTTCAAGAGCTAAGTATTATCATCTTTCACATAGTTTTGGTCTTTGAATATCCACTCTTGGAGCTATCAACCTTATGATTTTCTAGATTTATAGGTGAGACTATGGTAACAATAGTGAATGATAATAAAGTAAGTTTTCTACTTTCACTTCCCTAAGACTTGTCAACTGCTAAGGTTTACCTAGTCATTTTGGATTGTAAAATATTGTACAAAATATATCCTTTCATATTACTAAGAACAAACTTATTTAAGTTCTACCTTCATCAATTGAGTTAGTGGGTTTAGCTTGTGAGTATTGCTAATATATTTTATTTGATAATCATCTTAGTGTTTCTTTTCTTTTTTTATGCTCAAGTTCTTCTTCATTAGAAATAATTTTAACTTATGACGTGTATCTTATCATTAAAATCAGCCACTAAGAAAGTCAATAGGCATATTTTATTTCTTTTTGTCTTTTATTCTAATAGTGATAATTGAAAGTTATATTCATGTCCTCATATGGGGTGTTGGATGTTGAACAATAGAAACTTTTTCTCCACCCCTACATAGCTACAAAATATATAGAATGGTTTGATAGGGATGGATGCATAGTGTCTCTCACTCATATACTAAATTTGAAATATATTCATTGGTGTTGTGCCTCCACAACTCATGCCCTGTTTTATCTCTTGAGAAAATAGAGACCCCCTTTTTTCTTTTAGCTTGGCCTCTTTTTTTTTTGTCTTTTCTTTTCTTTTCCTTCTTCCTCTTTTTTTTTTCCCTTTCCTTGATGTCTTTTTCTTCTTTCCTTAGTTTTTTTCCCTCTTTTGTCCCCTTTCTATTTCCTTTTTGTTCTTTACCTACCCTTGTTTCAAGCTTGTGGGGATTGTGGATCAGGGATTCCCCTTTTGATTTGAGGAATCAATCTTAATCCTTGACCCCCGAACCAAGGTTGGTGCAAGTGTTGGAAACCTAAATAATGCTCTATTGTATTGTCATTGATGTCAAACTTGTCTAGTGTTTGTTAGAATCAATTGATGTAGTTGATCAATTTCACATATGTTGAATATGGTCTACCTGTCTAGTGATTGACCAGTTTTAGATCCATTTGATGTGCTTCAGTTGTTGGTCTAATGATGTTCAGTTGATGATTTGATAAGTTATCTGATGTTTAGTTGATGATTTGATGAGTTGTCTGATGTTTAGTTGATGATTTGTCTGGTGATCGGTTAATGTGTTTTTTTTATTCTTTAGTTGTTGATCATTTCTCTAGTGCCTTAGTTGATGATCTATCATGCAGACTACATGGTTCAAAAATATTAGTAAATTTTGTTTATGTTTACATGTTGATGCTCTGTTTGATGGTCTTGTTGGCTTTCCTGGCATCTATAGTTGTGGATGTTTCCATATGGAAAGGAGAACTGATATGTTATTTGATAGTTATGTTGAGTAAGCTTTAATATGCAAGAAAGAGTATTTATGTCCTATGTGTAGAAAAATGGAACCTTTTTTGGTTTGCCATGTAATCAACTTGTGTAAGTATGAAACAAATATTTAGTTATGATAGGGATGTATGGAAACTTGGAGATGTTGGTTGTTGATGCATTGTGTTGTCACAGATATTAGTCGTATATGCCATTGCTAGTTGTTGTATGTTTTTATTGCAAGTGTTTAGTAATGTATATGATCTAGGACTAGATGTTCAGAGGTTATCATGTTTTCTAGTACTGATGTTATGCATACATAAGTTGGTTTCAGGAGGTTACAACACAAGAAGTTTCAAAATGCAAGAAATAGTGTTTAGTGTTGCAATGGAAGAATGTTTTACATCCTTTCGGATTATGAAGATCATGATGTGTAGATTTGGATATAATGTTTATGTACTATTAGGTGTGTAGATCCTCTGATTTCTCAAATGATGAAGCTGGTTGTTGTGGTTTTTTTATAGTAATGTGGTCTATCGGCCTATTCCAAAAAATACCTAGTGGCTTTTGGATATGAGGATTCAAGGGTTGGGGTTTGGAGGACATGTTCTTTTGGTTTGTACAGTATTCTATTATATCTTTCAAGTGTTGGTTTTGATCCACAAGTTAGTTATGTTTGTATGTGCTTGGCATGCTCTATTGTGTTGACCCTTATTTGTTCTAGTTGATCTATCTTGTTTGGATTATACTCTTTTGGTCCAGAGATGCTATGGAGGATGAGTAAGATTATTGATATGGATCTCACCATAGCGTGTGGTGATCCAGACTTAGTAATTTGCATTGGAAGATGCTTTTGGATTGACTGATTGGTGTGTTTCATTATCTTTCTACATGTTTATTTTGGTGCCGATCTTGGATATTGTTGTAGCATGTGTGGTTCGTTGATATCTACTTGAATGAATTTACTATGGTATGTTTGGGTCCCCTTTATATCTTGGAGAGGATTGAAGTGATTGGTTTAGGTCTAGATGGTGTAATTTTTGCAATATTGCTTATTCTATCTTGGCCGACCTAATTGAGGGTTTTGGTGAAAGAATTTGTATATAAGAATGTATGGTTGTAAATATTGAGAAATGGAATGAGCGTGAATCATTGTGAAGTGGATGAGGATAATATTCAAGTAGATTTTGGGTTGGTTATGTGCAAAAATTAATTGAGAAGTGCCTTTATAGTTAAAACTTCATAGTGACAATGATTAGAGATAGTATTTGTGATCAGATGTCATTTCAATTTTAGTTATTTCTCTTGTCTATCAATGGTGTTGGTGTAAATAATTATTCATCATGGATATTATTACACTTACTTAAGTTTACTTAGGATAATGCATTTCATAGTAGTTTGGATATGAGACACTTGGGTGTTTGTGCCACATTGGGATAGTGTGTGTAGGAGAAATTCCACCTCTTATGGTGTTGATCTTGTTATTACACTATCATATCCACTTATTGTGGAGTGATAATTCCACCTTCGGTGGGTGATCCACCTCATGTGGAATATTATATTATTTCTCCTACCTACCCACACCTATTTCCTACCTACCCTTGTTTCTTATTTAGCCACATGTCATACTTGTGTGCTCATACATATCCCTAGCCTTGCCTATATAAGCAGGCTCATCTACATTGTATGTAACAATAAGATAATCCAGTTGATTATTGATCATTTTCTATTGATGAGAATACAGTTTATTCTTGTCCCATATTATGTCTCTATCTTGTACATTTCAATGACTTCTTGATCTTGGCAAAATCCAACATGGTATCAGAGCTATTGGAGTCTCATTGATTCGTCTTGAAGAGGCATTATTGTGACGTCAAGAGGCAGATATGAGGAGCATCGTCATTTGGAGGCGTCCTAGACCAGATCCGACCTCTCCATTGCGTCCGGAAGGCCATTTCCATGAATTTTGGTTATAAAGTTGGCCTATTTTGGTGAGGAAAAAATTTTTCCCCAATTTTGCTATTCGTACGGATTTTTCGAATATTCCTATATATTTTTCAAAAAAAATAAATTTTTTTTTCAGAAAAATTGTTTTCGAAAATTTTAAAATCAAAAAAAATTGAAAAGCAAAAGTGAAAAATCAAAAAAAAAAAAAAAAAAAAATCAAAAATTGGTTTGGGGGTCCGCAGACCCCCGTACCCCACGTACCTGTCTGCAGGTTGCAGGTACCTTCCGCAGAAAGTACCTGCACGTCCGGTACCCAAGCGATCGTCAGTGCCTTCCATCGCAGTCCGCGCCCACTCCTCCGCGCTGCACCGGCGCCCACCGCCGCCGCCCGAGCTCATCCCTCGGCTTCCGTTCCACGCTGGTTCCGCCGCCTCGCTCCCCGTTTGTCTGAGCCCGACCGCAGCTTCCAGCTCCGCAGCCACCGCCGTCCTCCCTCCTCCTGGGCGGCGCCGCCCGCGCCGCACCACCGACCCTCCGCCTGAGTAGCTCCTCTCGCCGACGCGCTTCCTCCCTCGGCGCCCTCTGCCAACGCACAGCCACACGGACCTGCCAATTCTCCGCCACGCAGCACGACCGTACAGACACGTCGATTTCCGTACGCAGAGTCAGAAAACCATACGCACAGTCACGCTACCACATCAGCTCTTCCGTACAGTGCCACGCAACCGTACGGACGCCACATCAGCCTTGCACAGTCATCTATTCCGTACAGTACGGACGGTACAGTCAGCAGGCCAAGTCATTCGTCCGTACGGTACGAACGCCTAGTCAGCCAGGCAGCGAAGTTTTGACGACGGTCATACGGCTGTCAAATTTAACATAGTGTTTTGCTGACGTCAGCGCCACATCAGCAGGGTTTGAAAATTTTTTGACCCCCTCTCATTTGCATTTTTGATTTTGCAGTTCAACTTCAAATGGCCATAACTTGCTCATTTTTGCTCCTTTTTGGGTGCAATTTTTTTTGAAATGGGCTAGAATTTTGTGCTCTCCGCAGTGGTGAAAGAATTTTTTGATTTTGATGCACGGATTTTTCAGAAAATTCAGTTTTTGGTGACTGTCCCTGAGTAATCCCAGTTTTTGCAACTTCAGAGGCTTCGTTTGGGGTCATCCGACCTCCTTTTTAGGTGCCGTTTTTTTTGAAAGTGCGTATTTTTTTGTCTACTTTCACATGATGCTATCATATTGATGTCATTGTAAGTAGAAATTGTACTTTCAGATCTATGCCTTTTTTGGCTCTCTTGGTACTTGTATATTTGCTTGAATCTCAGTTAGATTCATTGCACTATTGATTGAAGTCTCTTGTATCTCATTTGAGAAGTTGTAAAATTTGCATCATAAGTCCACTTTGCCTTGTTTTGCAAGTGGCTCATTGTAATCGCACTAAGTATAAAGTGCCAAAATCATCACTTTAGGGGGGATACTTTGATTGATTGATTGAATTTGGGGGGTGTCTCTTGTGCTTTTGTGCTCTTGTGTTCTTTCCTTTTTGCTACTATGGGTTCTTCTAAATTTCCTCTCTTAACTCCACATAACTATGCTACTTGGAAAATTGATGCATGGAGTAAACTTATGGAAAAAGGACTCACTCATTACATTGATGGAACTATTGTTGCTCCAGCTGATCCTAAGGCTGATCCAGTTGGTCACTTAGATTGGCTCACTAAAAATATCATGGCAATTGGTACCTTAAGAAAGTATGTATCAAAGGATCTCATTTTTCATATTGAGAAATGCACTCTAATCAAGGATGCTTGGCAAAAGTTTCAAGACTTGTATGGTCAAGTTGATGAGATTAGGGGATATCAAATTGATAGTGATCTCACCATGTTAGATCCCAAGAACTTTGATACTATACAAGATTATGTCACTAAGGCAAATGAGTTGAGGGCACAACTCAAAGATTGTGGCATTGATAAGAAGGATACTCAATTGATATTCAACTTGATAGGCAAGCTTCCACAAGAATATGCAGCATTTGTTTCTAGTTTCCAAACTCATAGGATGACAATGGGTTCAAGCTACAAAATGCCTACATTTGATGCTTTCAATGAAATGTTGATGATGGAACAAACTAAGTTGATAAGCATGGGCATTCTTAAGGCTTCTTCTAAGTCTCAAGCATTAGTGGCAAATCAAGGGAACAAAGGAAATCAAGGAAAGGACAACTCAAACAAGAAGAAATGGCAATCAAAGCCTAATGAAAAAGCACAATCTTCTCCACAACAAGGAGATTCATCTTCTTCCAAGAAAGATAATTCACCAAAGAGAGAGAGACCTACTTGTGCTTATTGTAAAAAGATTGGTCATGAGGAACATCGTTGCCATACTAAGAAGATTGATGAGCTCACACATATCATCAAAAAGCATAACATTGATTTGCCTAAAGTCTACAAGAAGGATGATTCATCAACTTCCACTTCCTCACATTCAAAAGGAAAAGGGCAAGCATTCATGGCTTCTACAAGTGGAAAGACTCACTCTTTTGGAACAAGAAAAGGAAAAGCTCTATGTGCTACAACAAATCATACTTCAGAGAGATGGCTTCTAGATTCAGGGGCTTCTCATCATATGGCATCTTCACAATCTATGTTCTCTACATTTGAGCCTTGCACCATGCCTCAGATTTTGATGGGCAATCATACATACATGGATGTGATTGGGAAAGGATCTATTGACATTGGGGATAACTCCTTCAATGATGTGTTGTGTGTACCCCACTTGACAAATAATCTCCTTTCTATCTATCAAATCACACATGGCCCAACTAAGAGAGTTGTGGAGTTCACACCTGACTCAGTTTTTATTAGAGACATGGAGACTAGAGCTATCATTGCAACTGGGGTGGTTGATCATGCATCTCGGTTATACTCCTTTTCAGATTTTGTTGATGATGATGATTTCACATTTGATGATTCTACACATGTTGATCACACTTATTGTGATGATTCAGATTTTGAGGAGAACTTTGGACACTTGAACATGGGGATTCTCACATGTAACCCAATTCTTGAGTCTTGTATTTCATCTCCTCATATTGATATCACATCACCTATTGCACCTGATTATGTGGATAGTGCGACAGTTTTGCCTTCATGTGATTCAGTGCAGCAGGATATACATTGTCTTCCAGCTTCAGATTCATGGGATGATTACTTGACAGATATTGCAGGTTTGTTTATGGAATCCTACATTGCAGATTTGGGAGACATCATTGATGACATACATCTTCTCTTTGATGAAGATGATCCTTCTTTGATTGTTGCGAGGGCACACTCTGACCCTCTTGTTCATTCTCTACATGATCATTCTTTCGAGGTTGACATGATTGTGGATACTTATGTACAACAGTTGGAGGAGGTCTCTTTATGCTTTGAGGAGACACATGAGTCTTTGGATATTGTTCTACATCCATCTCCACTAGATCTTGGAGTGCCTTTTTCAGCAGTGTGGCACAGTTTACCACCTTTGGAAGGGGTATCTTTTCGCATCGACATGGGGACACTTGAGCAGTTTTCAGAGATTCCTTTCATCATGAGTTTTCTTCATACATCTTCCCTTCATGATTGGGGAGACTTCATGGATACACCTTTGGTTTTGTTTCTTCCTAAGGGGAGGAATGTTGTTCGACGTTCGTGGAGCAGTTTCTTCATACATCGAGCTTCTATCATTGGTGCAGATTCTTCATTGAGGGATGATCACAGTTTGACTTCTCTTCTTCTCTCATATGGGGGGGACCTTTTCCTCAGATGGGGTTTTGTTCCTCACATACTTCTTTGAGAGTTTTCTTGTATAGCTTTCATCTCTCTTTTGGGGGAGGGTTTTTTCCCATTGGGTTTTTCTCTCTTTCCCCACTTTGTGAGAGATTTCATTGCATTGGTTTGCATTTGTGCATGGGTACCTAACATGGCCTCGTAGCCGGGACCCATCTTGCATTGCTTAGTTGCATTGTAGACTTAAGTGCATTCCCCTAAGTTGCACTTAAGGGGGGGTGTTGGTGTAAATAATTATTCATCATGGATATTATTACACTTACTTAAGTTTACTTAGGATAATGCATTTCATAGTAGTTTGGATATGAGACACTTGGGTGTTTGTGCCACATTGGGATAGTGTGTGTAGGAGAAATTCCACCTCTTATGGTGTTGATCTTGTTATTACACTATCATATCCACTTATTGTGGAGTGATAATTCCACCTTCGGTGGGTGATCCACCTCATGTGGAATATTATATTATTTCTCCTACCTACCCACACCTATTTCCTACCTACCCTTGTTTCTTATTTAGCCACATGTCATACTTGTGTGCTCATACATATCCCTAGCCTTGCCTATATAAGCAGGCTCATCTACATTGTATGTAACAATAAGATAATCCAGTTGATTATTGATCATTTTCTATTGATGAGAATACAGTTTATTCTTGTCCCATATTATGTCTCTATCTTGTACATTTCAATGACTTCTTGATCTTGGCAAAATCCAACAAATGGACAATAAGTTTGTTAGTCTACTTCTATATCTTGCCCTGAGATAGTGCACCTCAATTTTGCAAGTCTCTTTATATCTTTCCCTAAGGTTGTGAGCATTAGCATTGCAATTCCATTAGGTGCATATTTATCCTTGGTAGTAAGCCTAAAAACTTGTAATCAACTTTACTATATTATGAGTGTGATTCTCAGTGTGGTTTTTTCCTCATAGGGTTTTCCACGTAAATCTAGTGTTCATGTGTTGAATATGCTTTGTGCTTTCATTCTTTGAAATTATAGTAGAAGGTTAATAGTTATATAGATCTAAAAATAATTCATCTAGACTGACTCATCCCCTCCTCTCAGTCCTGCAATGATTTCAATAGCAAGCAATTGGATTTCTCGTTTCCTTACAGTCTGCAGACCTAGTCTTGGTGTGTGCAACAAACTATAATTCAAATGAGAGGAGGGTTTATGGTCCATTAGGATATATCATTTTAGATATCTCTCCTGATGCAATTAAAGTTGTCTTTCACATTTGTAAACACGATACATATGCTAAGGTGATAATCACTCGCAAGTAACAATATTATGTAGAGGAGAAGAGGCCAATAGTCTATATCAATAAGCATTTGCTTGAGAAGTCCAAGAAATCTAATCAATTGGAGAAGATCAAGATTATTCACCAAGCCTACCTACATATGGATGCAAGCGATTATGTCACCCTTCTAAGTAGAGTAGTAGGCCTCCCAAATGCAAATTTCCATCCACACTTCTTAAAAAATTATTGAAACTCCCCAAAAATACATAATATAAATTTTCATTAAAGAAAAATTATATAAAATTCTCCCTCCAAATTATTGGAAAACTAAATTCTATTTTTTAGTAATCCTCTTGAACATATACCTCACTTTCCATATTGACAAAGCGTAAACTATCTTCAATATTAAAAAATAATCTAATTAATTTTAAATTGTAAATTAATTAGTTATAAATATAAATCTTAGAAATTATATATGTAATTATTTGTGATTTCAATAAAATATGATATTAAACTTTAATCAAATTTAGATAAAGTATAAAATCTATAATTATTTATGAGTTCAATAAAAGAAAAAAATATGTAATTATTTATTATAAATCGTTTAGGATGGAGATTATCAATATAGAACAAGGAATAATGAGTATGGATAATTTGATGTCCACAAAAATGGTAGAAGATTTTGGCCTAAGATGGATGAAGTAGTCACAACCATACAAGATTAAATGGTTGCATTAGTGAGATGAGATGTTATAGAAGAATTTTTTTTGGTAAGGTTCAATATAGGTGCATATTATGATGAGGTGATATATGACATTGCACCAATGGATGTGTGTCATGTATGGTGTAGGTATATGATTAGAGGGATAACATCCACACTATAAAAAAATATGTCTAGAAGATAAAATTTGATGCCCCTCTAAGGACAAGTGAGGGATAATTCTAAAGATACGGGTCATGATGAAAATAAATAAAAGGTACTTGAGTTTAAAATTTGTAGTTTTAAGATCAATCCTTCATAGATCGTATCAAACATTGGTGAATTTATCTTCTAAAATTAAGAAGCACCAAGATGTATGCTTGAATAAAAAGCTCATAGTCATAAGAACATCCACACATATTAGATTAATAATACAAACTTTTGAGAATATTATGTTGAAAAGGAAGCTTGATTGAAATAGAACTAAACACACTAAATAAATTAATCATTGTTAGAGGGATGAACTGGGATAAATTCCTAAAGGAGATATTTTTTATCTCAAAACTAATAAATGTCCAAGCAAGGAAAATAAAATATAGAGGCAAAAAAAAACCTTGAGAAATTTAGCTACCTATAGGTGAAAAGAATCCAAAACATTTTCATAGAAGTTGAAGCTCTTTTGCATGACTTGATATTATTTAAATCATGTAACATTAACACAATAATAATTAAGTGTAATTTCTAGTCATCATTTTATGTATATAGAAAGGATGCTCTACTAATCAAAGAGTAAACATCACTTTGAATAAAGTTTGTGTTATATTAGTTAGTTTAACGTCTTTAATTTTCACACATTGCAATCGATGGTTGGCCTAGCCTTAGTAAGATATGAGAATAATAGCACATTTAATCTTGTTGTTTGTACAATCATTCCACCTTCCGTGAGCATTCCTTGACGTCATGTATAAATCAATTCCTATGTTTGAGTGATACTTCTAACACATTTGGTTTAGCTCAAAAGGGTTTTGGTCTCATTATTTTTTGTTAGATGCTTCACACTCTTTAGCTATATGATCATTTATTTCACTCCTCTCCTTTTTAGGCTCTTTGTGGTACTAAAACACTCACAATGGAGTTGCTAGTTCACTTTGATGGTGAATTATAGTAGATGGACATCCTTGTGGAGATCAACAAAGCTAGATTGAGAAACAAATTCTTCAGAAGTGGTGAGATTGTGATTGTCATTTTAGAAGTTCTTGGTATGGATCTCATGAAAGGATTTAGTTGACACAATGTCAACATTGACATTTCTTTCATATTTATGTTTAATATCTATACCCTCATTAGTGGAAAGAAACTCACCAAAG
This sequence comes from Cryptomeria japonica, assembly GCF_030272615.1. Classification (NCBI taxonomy): domain Eukaryota; kingdom Viridiplantae; phylum Streptophyta; class Pinopsida; order Cupressales; family Cupressaceae; genus Cryptomeria; species Cryptomeria japonica. The sequence goes on from NC_081412.1 coordinate 98,325,875, forward strand.
CCATGAGACAATATTACATTTAGAATAACAATATGATAGTGTGAAAGCAATTGTTGACAACATTTCTCTTCTAACTATCAATATTTTCCTCTCAAAGAATTTGAATGCCATAGATTTGTCTCGATTGATATTGTTTATGTAAACATTGACATTTCTTTCATATTCATGTTTAATATCTATACCCTCATTAGTAACAAGGAACTCACTAAAGCCATGAGACAATATTACATTTAAAATAAGAATATGATAATGTTAAAGCAACTGTTGACAACAACATTGCTCTTCTAACTGTTAGTATTCTTATAGATTTGTTTCAATTGATATTGTTTGTGTCATTAAGTCTAGATTGATGGTATTGAATAAAAAATTTAATTATTTAATATTCTCCATGAATATAAGAAGACATCCTCAAGCGTTTATTAATATCCTGCAATCAGCTCATTGCATGAGGACATATTTCTTCAAGGCATTTTGTCAAACAGTTCAAGTGCCTTACCTAAGCTTCTACATTTTGTACATGTAGAAATCTTGGCACTCTGTCAAATAATTATTGGAGCCATTCTATCAAGAAGTTCACGTGCTTTGTCGAAGCTAACACATTTTGCATACATGCCTACCAGGTGAGTTACAGCTACAACATATGACATAGTTCCTCTTTCATTTATGCGGTGATGGATGTCCATACCCTGTTCTAAAGCTCCCATTTTCACACAGGTTGGGTTGATGATACCGACAAAGGTTGTGGAGTCTGGGTTTACATCCATCAATCACATTTGGTTGAGATTTTAAAAATCCTATTCAACAAATACATTTTGTGCATATCCTGGAATCATAGCTTGGATGATACCACATTTATTTGAGGCGTCTGGTCAAACAGTTCATTCACCGTGTCTATGTTTCCACATTTTGCATACATGTCTACCAGAGTATTTCCAGTTGCTTTGATGGATACTGATACCCTGTTCCAAAACTCCCATTTCGGCAGAGGCGAGTAGTATGAAAACCTGGAAAATAAAATTGATTAAAATTGATTGGTATGAAAACCTGTTGCATCAACAGCATCGTGAGGATATCCATGTCTTCTATCTGCTGCAAAACCCATTTGCATTAAGCAAGAAAGGCCTTGAAAATACCTCAGAAGTCATCTAGGAGGGATGTAAATCTTTGCAACTGGTAAAAATCTTTCATTATATCGGCAAGAGAAAGAGGAGTGTCCGCTTTATTTAAAGCGAAAACAATTTCAAACTTTTGAGCGGGATCAGTGTTCAAATTCAACCTTAACGACAACTCTTATTTGGATGGGACGGATGTCAGGGAATGGAGGTTCAGTGAAATAAACGGTGGAAACAAAAAAACCGTAAACGGAAATGCTCTGAGCGGAAATCTCTGTTGAGTGGGCTCGGCCACCTAAGCAGTCAACGCTTCGAGTGTGTCGGTTAAGCCCAGCCACCCCAAACACCAGTCGCCCTCCAAAATCCTTGCAGACTTTGGCGTGGAGAAAAATGGAGAAAGGGAGGAGAGGAGAATGGAAATGGGGGAGGAAGATGGCGCGACCCTTGCTGGCCGTTTGACCTCCAATCACAAACAACCAGATCAGATCAGGAGGTGATTTACTGTCTGAAACTCTTCCAAAGCAGATCGGTTTTATTATACTTGGCGGCAAAGAGTGTGTGAGGGGAAGGTGGCGTGGTGGAAGGAGAAAGACTCTAACGCCTTCAACCAGTTTGCCAACCAAAAGACCCTCACCTTCAGAAAAGTTCTCGATTCAGTATAATGTGATTAGATAAAAAAAAACTTGGATGATGAGCTAAAGGCAAGGGGTTGGTTTTATAGCCATTCTGGCTAGGAGAATCGATCCCCTAATTTTGGATCTAAACTAAAGAATTCAGATTTGATTGGGACTAGGAAGTGGAGAGAACTCACATAGATTTGCCAATCAAGAGAGTTGATCAAGAGTGGGACTGGATTGAGTGGGACTGGATTGATTAGCCAGTCAAGAAGATAAAGATGAGAGGGAGAGGGAGTTACTGAGAGAAACAATTAGTTCGACTCTACTCTCCAAAAATTCACATGTTTTATTTTAAATTTTAATATTGTCATTAAAGTAATAATCATTTGCTTGTAATATCTTATTTAACATTTAAATTTAATATTTTATGTTTAAATTATATCACAATGTTATTTATTATCAATTTTATTATTTAATTAATTTGTTTAATTATTACGTGTGCGTGTCTGTGAATGCATAGGTCATATTCCCTAGGTTACTGTCAATGAGCTAGGAGACTCCTCCTTGGTTATTTGTCCGCCTTCGACTGTCAACTTTGCATCCACCTTGCACAAAAATAGTCAAATCATCATGATATTTAAAAAATTCACAACATAATTAAAACAAATATCATTAATAGCATCATCTCGTTAAAATATTATTTTTCAAGTAAATAATATCAAAATAGCATCATAATGTCATCAACACAATTTAATGTCAAACATAAATAATGTCGCCAGACACATCAAACATTATCATAATATCAATATCAAATTTAAATAATATCATCAAACATCAATAATATCAGTATCTAATCTAAAACTTGTTCATCTAAATCAAGTCGTGACACATGAACATTAGTGTCCAAAGTATTCTTCATACCTCTAATAAGAAGAGCCCCTTGGATGAATCTTTGTACACCTGCAATAAAGTAGGCAGCATCATAATATAAAGACTAGCAAGCATCCAATTTCGAAGGCACACACTTGCCAAACACAAGGATTACCATCGGCGGCACACCTACCCACAATCATACCCTTCTTATTAGCTGGTAGGCTATCTCTTGTGGGGAATCTTCCCATCGTAAATTTGTCTCACGCCGGAAAATTTGTTGCCGAAAAATTTTCTGATGTCTAAAGTTCACTGTAAATTTGTCTCGATCGAGGTTTTTTTTGTGGTTGTAGGATTTTCCTGTCTAACTCCTCATAAATGCACACAACTATATTCTGATGTACTAGATTGACTGGTAGTGTTCTTCATTATTTTGAAATACCAACCAATGGAGATTTATGTGTATGTAGGTGACCAAGCTTTAACTGTCAAAGCTTTGGCTTGATTTAGTTTAATATTTTATTGCAAGTGAATATTGCATTCTAATGTTTTTGGATGTAGCTGAAAAATCTCATGGTTTTGATGGAGAAAAAGGAAGCAAACTAAGTGGAGTGGTTGGTTTTGAACAACTTTCTCAGTTGAAAATTTTGCATCTTGAACGACTAATGGTTCCTAAGGAATGTGAGGTCTTGAAGAATTTGGAAAAATATATATATAAACTTATGCAAGGGCCTTGGTACTCCACTATATCTTATTCCACTATTTTCCATCATTTTCCAATTCATTTACTCAATATCGTTACCTATAGTTCTCACATATATTTCTTTCACCGCATTCTTAGAAAGTAACATAAGGCTCGATATTTATAGAGAAATCCTTGTACATTTTTAGGGTATCTAAACGGTGTTAAGAGTTGTCAAATATTCTACCCTACTACACATAACTTGTTCATTGATAGGAGTGTTCATTTTAATTAGGGCTCTTAGATCTCCACTTCTGTTACTTCTACATGACTCACCTAGGCTATATAAAAAACATCTTGAGGATTCAATATTACCTAAATAGCTTTCTAATGATAAGGAGTCATATTCCTCTACTTTAGATGCTAAGAGTGACATTAAGGATCCACCTCCTTCCTCTCCTAGTCATCACTTAGAGGTTGATGGTTTTCCTTTGGATTCCCTAACATTAGTTCCACTTTGGGATCAATAAATATTGTGGGTTGTGGGTGATTGGGTTGTGGATCCACAAGACACAAGGTACACTTATTTATAGTTTTAGGAGTCTCCACATTTTTGTATTACTACTAACTCCAATTTAGAGTCTTTTCAAGAAATTTCTAGTATTCTTGTGTGGGACACATCTATATAGGAGTATAGTTCCTTTATTAGGAACTAAACTTGGTGCATTTTCCACTTTTCCTATATAAGTGGATCTATTAGAAAAACATCACAGTAGATGGGTTAATGAATAAGCATAATGCATTACTAGTTGCAAATAGTTTTTTGTATATTCTTGGTGTTGATAAGTCTAAGACCTTTTCACCTAAAGAGAATTAACTCTATTCAACTCACACTTGTTATTGTTGTAGCACATCAATGGGAGGTTCATGAAATGGATGTGAATATTGATTTTTTTAATAGATACTAAGAGGATGGTATATGCATGGAGTATCCACAAGGTTTTATCTAGAACTTTTTTAAGTATGCAAACTCCAAAAAAATATATATGGCTTGAAACATACGCCTCAAGCATGGTATCCTAGGTGGATTTCTTCCTACTCACACTTGACTTTTCTCATTTCTATTTAGATTTGAATATTTAGATGTGAAAAACTCCTCGTCCACTATGTACAATTGTGAAAATTATCTACATGGGAGAGGTTTTTGATTACCAATTTGGGCTTCTTGTATTATAAAATCAAGATTGAGATGTCGCAATCTGCATCTGGGATCAAAATCATGCAATCTAACCATACTTTATAATTGCTCCTCAGGTTTCATATGGATGAATACAAGCCTACTCTAGGTCACTTTCCTTTTGGATTCAAACTTGAGGTTCAATATTCTTCACGCTTCATTAATGACACTTTGTATTGAAAACTTGTTGGGATTCTCATCTACTTGACTCACATGATACACAATATTCTATATGCTATGGGCATGGTCTCTCAATACATGACGCCATGACTTGTATTGAAAAGAAGCCAAGTAGCTTCTTCACTACATTAATAGTACTGGCAATTTTGTAATTCCTTATGCTTCTTTGTGTACTACATATATTTAGATTTGGTAGGTAATTTTTAGGATCACAATTCAACTTTAGGTTACAACTCTTGGTTTGGGTCTTGTTTGATGATTGAGAAAGAATTATTTTATTGTTGCTCTATCTTCTTTTGATATTGAGTATCAAGAGTTGTGAATTCCACTACTACGCTATCTTAATTCAAAATATTCTCATTGAGTTTTTTGTTTAGTTCAAATGACCACTAATCATATTTTGTGATAACCAAGGTGTTGTCTAGATATCATGGAACCTAGTCCATCACCAAAGGACAGTGAAGATTCAGGTCCACATGCATTATAATTGTGAGCTTATTAGTGGTCATTGTATTTATCTCCACTACAAATCATATTCTACATAGGGTGCTGACACTTACAAAACCCTTCACAAAAACAGATTATCTTCATTTGTGAGCTTTGTGGAAAGCATCAAATTTTGATGGGCTACCTAGTCCTTCCTTACTCTTGAGGCCTTCTCTCTTAATTTGGTGGAGGGGCTATTCTCTCTTTTCTTTGGAGATTCTTCTCTTTGGGCAAGTTTTATGCACATGGTTACCTTATCAAGCTCCTTTTTATTTTCCTCGTGGGTATTTATTTTACAATTATATATATTTTCCACATTTAAAAAAAATTACATTAATAAAATGAGTATTATTGTGAGGTGTAAGGTTTCAACATCTTCAATGAGAGTTACATGTACTATTCTTGGATACTTTTGGTATACTCTCCCTATAAGTTTTATTTGCCCCCTCTCACTTAGTCTATATATTCACTCTCCTATCTAGTTTGGCATCACTTTTGCATATTTTAGCTTTATGTTATTATTATTGTGTAATGCTATTTTGATTCTTAAGAATTTATATTACTCTCTAGGATACTAAATCTATAATTTTTTTTTCCTTAATCATTTCTACTTATAGTTTAATTATTTCTATTTTGTGCATTAGATATTGAGCTATATTTTACAAATTCTAATAGCTCGCATTTGTCTTTACAACCCCCTTCCCATGATTTATGTAAGAAACCTAACCATTTTTACCCTCAATTCATGTTTGGGGATGAAATAATAGCCAAGAAACATATTCAAGATTTCAAATATGTGGTTAATAGAACAAATATTTAGTATGCAAATGTGGTTTCCTTTTGTTTCCATTTGCACTTGGATCAAAAGAGAGTACAATTGTTATCTAGGATTACTAGTTGATTACACTACAAATTCTATATATGTTGGGATCGTTTTACTTTGTAGGATTTTTAATTGGTTCGACATCTTATATCATGATTTTCTCACCACAAGAAAGGGAGACATTATTTATATAACATTTAACATCTATCTCCATACGTCCACTAGGAAATCAATACACCAAGGGTTGGGGAGTTGATACTAAATCCTATGGATATGACTCCTCTACCTAATACTCAAGTTGTGCAAATTACCTAGGAACAACTAGGTAATATCAAATTTAGAATTAGAGCATTGAGGCATGGTAAATAAATAATTATTTCGCGTAGTTGTAGAGATAGGTTTATCAAAATCAAATAACTTTACAAAATAAAGTGTAAATTTTAAAAAGAGACAATTGTATTGAAAAAATGGCATAATAATGATAGAATCTCAATTCCAATAGATTAGAAAACCATTACTCTATTTGGGTTGGCACATCTATGAAGCTAGATAATCTAGCCCTAAGTTTCTAATTTAGGGTACATAAAATAGTAGCTCATGTAGAAGTAAATTACTCAGAATTTAGATGAATTTATAGTATATTTCAGGAATACGTAGAAAATATAGAGATAATGTTAACGAAAGACAATATAGATTTGAATTTTTCAACTAGAGACATGATTTTCTATTTCAAAAAGAAAATGAGCAAGAGGATGATAATGAGGAAGTTTAGGTTTTCTAGAAATATTAGAGAATAACAATTATTTATTAAGGAGAAAAATAAAGACTCCACTTATGACCTAAACTCCTTTGCGTTATTCATAAAACCCTCTAGATTTGAATGAAAATAATCTTATCTCCCACCAAAGGACCTAAGAAAGGTACATAATCAATTGAAAGGATGATGTAACTTCCCTAGAGAAGTTATGACATATTTGAAGATCTCAAGAAACAAAGACCACTATCATCATTCGGGACTTATACTAAATCTTAAGCCAAAACAAAATTTTATTCAATCATATGAGGATATGAAGAGTACCTTTGCAAAAGGAAAATATCAAGGATCTCTTGAAGGTAATGAACTCAAGTTATCAATGTGTATGGGGCCAATAGATAATATAATCTCAATCTCCACCATTTCTCTTGACTATATGGAGTTTTGGTAGGAACCTTCACAACTGTCTAGTTGATTCAAATGCTTTTGGAAATGTAATACCTCTTAGGGTTTCCTAGTTAGGCTCAAATCCACTTAATCAAATAGGAAAGTTAATTAGATGAAATATAGGTTAATGTGATTCAAGATTTTGATAATATTCATATGTAGTTAGCATCAAATCCATGTCCAATAATACATTAATATATAGATAATAAATATACCTAAAGGATATGGAATTTTGTGAAGTAAAGATTGGTCTAGGTCATTAAATGGATATTATACTGCAATTTTTCCATATATGTGGCTTCCTTGGATAGGCCAACCAATCTAGATAAAAATCGATAAAGCCCCAAGGATGAAATACTTGACGGCATAGTATAATGCTGCATATGAATTGTTATATTTTGAGATTGATTTGTCTACTCATTGGAGAAATATAGAAATGATAAGTATGAAGTAGATGGTAAAGAATTATACATATATATAAACATGACTATTTAAGATGATGAAAGTTCCCCATTCACAAATTGAGTTAGGTAGAGGATTTTTAAAGATAAAATATTCATCTAAATTAAATAAAGAGCCAAGATTAGGCTATAATGGTATTTCATTAGAATTTTTAGAATCCAGTCCAAAAATTGAGTGAGGATAAGTAGATTGTAAGGGCCTAGACCAAAATTTCAAATCTTTTTCTCTTGGATTGTTGTAGAATTCGTGATGAGGTTCATTCTAAACTCTCTTGCGCATCATGTTTCGCAATCCTAGAAAAGGCAAGACCTTTCACTACAATGCAAGAAAGTTAAAAACATGTGACAACAAATCAAGAGGCCATGACTAGTTTAGATGAGTTGTGTTCTTAGAAATCGATCAAAGGTAAATAATTTTAAAATATAAAAGAAAAAGTTTTAATGCTATTAATAGAGAACACTCAAATAAATCGATTAGTACCTAAAGCAATCATATCTTAAAATCACTTAGAAATAAATAACATACTTGTAACTTCTACATAAAAAAAATCTATAACAATAGAGAGTGAAATGTTGACAATGAAGTTTGATGCTTCCAAATCCAAAAGGGTTAGCGGTATCAAGTTGAGGTTAGTAGCCTAAAAGAAAGATTTTATTACATTCTACAAATTAAATTTACTCGCATTAATAATATCATTGAATTTGAGGCAATGATATGAGGTTTGGTTCCAACTCATAAGAAGGTTAAGCAATTGAAATTTTTTTGAGATTTTAAATTTGTAATTAAAAATGTATGAGTAGTATGCATGAGATAATAAGAAACTAACCAAGTATCACAATAAAGTGTGAGGTAGGCCTAACTCACAAGATCAAACTTCAACATTTTTAAGTACAATTGATTCCCATTCCTACTATGTTAGATAATATCCAAATTTTAAGAAATTAAAAAATGAGATTTTTTTAAAATTTTATTAAAATAATAGTGTTTTGAATCTTAAATTATAGATAGAGACGATAGTGATAATTTTGAAGTCAATTAAGGTATTAATTTAGAAACTAATTGAATACCTCAAAGTATGACAATGTTAGAAAGATTGTTTGATTTGGGAAATATTAGTAAAGAAAAGAATGCCCTGGATTCAAAGGGTAGAGAATATAACTCCTTTATTTTAGGAATGAGTAATGTTAAAAATATCTTTTCAAGAAAACCATGTACATCCAAAGACGAACAATGTATAGCAAAGGCTCTCAAAGATTATTGAGAGATTATTGCATTTAGTAAGATCTAAAAAAAATAAGACAATTATTATAGGCAATTTCATTGAATCTCAATACTTAGGCCCACAAATAGAAGAAAATGTCTATCTATCCTTCAATCAAACTATTAACTCTTAAAGAAGTGCAAAATTTTCTTATAATATATATTACATTTCCAATAAGGCATTCAACATGGGTGGCTAACCTTGTCCAAAACTGTAATAATGGTGAAATCAAACTGTGTAGACTACATAAATTTAAAAAGGGTTTTAGAAAAGTATAATTGCATCCTACCTAATCTAAACAAGGTCTTGCAGATTATGAATAGATCACAAAGTCCTTTGTTGGAAATATTGTCATTGATGTCAAAGGCACGCAGTGGAGATTGTTAGCAAAGATATCATCATTGATGTCAAAAGTATGGAGAAGGGCAAGGCCGAAGGCTATTAAGAGATATACACATTAATTAAGAATAAATTTATGAGAAGAGTTGAAACAGAATTTCAGGTAAATAGATGGAGGGGTTGGTGCCTCTAGTGGGCTAGTGCTCACAAATTGAATGAGGGGGTTCATGTGTCTAGTGGGAAAACTCTCACAAATTGAATCGGGAAAATTTGCAAGAAATTATTGTATAAACAAATAATTTGCCATGATTTTTTTTCCATGAGGATTTCCACGTATGTGTTTTCTTTGTGTTGCACAATATGATAATGTACAATGGATATGTTTATGAGATTAAGTTATATGCTTACAATATTAAGTTGAAAAAGTTTATGTTTGCTGTTACACTTAAATAAAATAATGGCAAGACACTACTCTAAAAATTCCAATTCGAAGAATGCAACCAATAGAAACACACTAACTTTCACAAAACAGTCCATCACCACAAGAAAATACAACTCCCTATCATCAATTGATTGGAATTATCACTTACCTAACCAACACCAAGCCGAACATGAGCTACCTTGTGAACTATTTTTCAAGATTCATGCATTATTTAAGGTGTTACATTAAAAATAAGCATAGCAGACGTTGAAATATGTTCCTGATACAACAGAGCACGACTTTGAATATAAGCAGAATGATATTTTGAAGCTAACCATGCAAGATCCTTGGATAACAAGAAATCCATTTCTAAATATCTATTATTTTTGTCGTCTAGTCGGATAGCATGGGGGGGTAAAAAGCATATATCACACCACAAGTAGAACTATTTGTGAAGTGATATGGGTGCATCATACTTTGACAAGAATGGGCATACCTGAGACAACTTGCAATTTTGTTCTGGGTTAATTAGAGTGTGTTGAAACTTGTTCAAATATAACGCTTCATGAGCTCACAAAACACATTGAAATTCTATACTGCTACATTTAAGAACATGTTCAACAACAAAATATTTGATTCCAATATTGTTCCACTCGAATTACATGCTGATATCTTAAATAGATTCCTTAGAGCAATGAAGTCAAAAGGCTTTTGACACTTTGTGAAAATTATGTAATGGGGTGGGCCGAGGGGGTCAAGGCAGTGTGGTCCGAGGAGATTTTAAGAATAAATAAATGTTATATTACATCATGTAATAGTTATTATTGCTAATAACCTTCAAAGGAAGTTTTGAGTGGTTAGTTGAATGTTCATGTACTTATTCTTTTGATCAATAATGCAATTGCTCATTGTTCTCCATAAGCTCCTCTCTCCCATTATTGAAAAAATAATGTAGACTGATATAAACGATAGGATGTTGCTCGAGTAGAACCTATCTTATCATGCTCAAGTATCAAGTAGAAAAATTGTAACCTGAACCAATATAGATTGAGAACTCCACTGGAATATAAATTATTTTCTCAATATGGTTGAGCTCATTTCTCAAAACTCAAAGACATACAAAATTAAAAATATCATTCAATGTTACAATGATATTTTGTGAAAATACCATCTCATTAGATTTTTCAAATAAACTAGAACTTAAGATGAAAGGAAGAATGAGTCATTCACATGTTATGGCTGCCAAAACTTTCCCTATGAGATTTCTCTTAAATGCAGCTATTTGATGGATCCGCGAGTAATTGAAGAAACTTTGCACACACCAGCTGATGTAGTAAAGGGAACCCCCTTGTAACAGGCTACAAGGTCATTTGTTGTATGCAGATCTGGTTGGACGGATTCCCAAACCTTTTTCTTTGGATTCAACACTTCATCTGGTGCTCCATCAAATCCTGGAAATATCACTCTTTCCCCAATAGGCGCATCCTCAGGTGGACAAACCAACTCTACCTGAAACAGAGTTTATGCCAATATCAGTAAACAAGGTGGCGAAGAATAAAAGTTGAAGCTTATCTTGAACTAATTGTGGCATGTCCAAATTAACACTCATGAGAACTAACAAATAGAAAAGCGTCATTTATGTGGATCTTACCATTGTATGATCTTCATTGGAAGCAGCTAACACCATGGCCTGTGATTTTATCCCTCTCATTGTTGCAGGCTTCAAGTTACATAATACACACACCTTTCGATTCTGCACACAATACAATCAATTCAGTATAAAGCACTCGGTTGAATTTGATCTTATCAATGATATAAAGTTATCAACAATTCATAACTGATGCTAAAACAGAACAAAGACAAACATTTAAATATACTGAACCAGACAAGGACAATCTTTTACTCGACTTTCTGGCATTGCTTGCCTCATTACATAAAAACAAAATTGTTACTGCACAAAAATCGTAATAATAATAATATCCTAAACCTGTGTTAAAAATGACCAACCACGTTATCTGGAGGTAATCAACATTCTTACCTGCATACACCTTAGCTACCCCTGAGGGCCCCTTCGATTAATAAGCTATCATTATAAATGCAGACATGGTAATGTATTACGACTTGGTAAATAAGCAAATGGCAGATGGTAAAGCTACATGTAGCCCAGTGTGCTACATTAGGAAGGCCATAGAACCAGGGAGAGCCCTCAGAGGAGATGAGCAGACCAATGACCATGTTATAATTTAATAAGAGCAGCAATTACTGAAGAAGAAGAATCAGACAACTATTGGAAAATATGGCGTCATATATCTCTTATGTATAACTGAAACTAGATGCAGGTTCTATATATACGATGGGATTAATTAGCTATGTTCACAGAGGTGATAACGATTAATACACCAGAAAAATTGGAAAATATTCAAATACCTAAAAGGCCTAGCTATATCAGAATGATTATGCTAGGGTTAAGTCATATAGCTTCTCATTTGTTATAGCTTGGACCTTTCATGCTGATATTGGTGTGCAGATTCCTTGCATCACCAAAAACAATGGTAGAAAATCTTTCTTGTTAAATTCTTTCCTATTATTAAGTTCGTCAATTCAAAGTCACTATGGTTTGCTGGGAGAACACTTAGGCATTGTTAGCCTATGAAGAACAAAATATGGTTGGAAAAAAACAAACAATCTGAGTGAAGCTGTTACTTTTGTGATGGGATTTTCATGTATATGAACCTTAAAATTTGCAACAACAATAATCTAACTACCTCTTTTGTGTATTTTTCAGAGGAGACATTATGAACAAAATGACAAACTGGGAATTTTAAGGAGTTTCAACAGAAACTACAACATATTCTTTGTGGGTTTTTTGTTTGATTAAAAGATCCAACTTCAGATTTTAAAGCCCAACAATGATAGCACACTCAAATGTATTAATCAAAGAAATGATTACAATACAAGAAGAATCTTTGTGCTATCAGTGGAGACCCTCAACTCTATCTTATAAAGCTAGGATGAGACATTATAACTCTTAGGTTTGTAAATGAAGGTGAATTCTGTTCAAATGAATTCGTGGACTTTTGTGATAAAAATGGTATTAAACATCAATTCATGACACCCTAAACTGCACATTAGAGAAGGAACAGTACAATTACAGAGATGGCCCGGTGCATGTTAGAGAATAGGAGTGTTCCAAAGAAGTTAATGCTCAGAATACAGTGACAATCATAAAGCCTACAAGCTAATTGATGTGGACACCGATTGCTTGACATTCAACAAGGATGTTGTAATTGATGAGGGAGTTAAGCCCTTTCAGCTCTCTTTAGAGGTCAAACTTACTGAAGATCAGCCCATTAAGGCTAAGGATTCAAATGTTCAGCTTCGACTGGCTCCACCTGAAGATGCAAAGAACTCCGAGCATGTGGATTCCCCCAGACAAGTACCAGCACTAGCAGAACTTCTTGATGAACATTTGGATCAGAACCCAATTGTCAGAGAAACAAGCAGCCCGAGCTATCATGGACACACTGATTTGGATGGAGGTTTCTAAAAAGAGACCAAAGTGGTGGGAAAAGTCTTGGTGGTCATGTTCACGATGATGAAATAATCAAGGGTAGATCATTCGGAGACAAGAGCAAGAACACAATTAATTTTCCTCTTGTGGCTCATATTCATGTAATTTACGAGCCATGGGTGTTTGAGTCAGCATCCAGACAACAACTAGTGGGCAGCCTTATATCTTACAACCACTAGACCTAATTTAAGATATGCCTTGAGTTGCATTTCAAGATTTACGATGGCACCAAAGGCATAACATTGGGTTGCAGCGAAGCAGATGCTGAGATATGTGAAAGGAATACTTGAATTTGGCATTTGGTACAGCAGAATTAAAGATCCTAGGCTGGTTGGTGTTGATGGGTGTTTTATGACCACACTAACACAAAATAAAAATGCCAAAGACATTTTGTCCTCTCTTGAACAAAGACTCCTCGCATGCTAAGATTGCAAAAAAGTTCACTGAGGCGAATCCGAGGTTTCTACCGCGTACATGCGACTTAATGTTGGATATGCGCTCTTTTGGCTGATGTATGTTGGTAATCCAAGGGGGACTTAAGCTTTTGTTGTTCTTCACTTCTCTTGATGCTATGGCTGGAACTTCATCATCGATTATTGCAGGATTATGATGCTTCTTCCTTAAATGGACTTAATTGGAATTGAAAAAAGACGACAAAAGGGAAAAGGTCAAGAAGTTCTAATCTACTCCTAGGGACAATGAGGGTAATGGATCATGCTCCAATGGATGAATTCCCAGTAACCAAGTCCTGCTTTGCCCTGCTCAGCAACAACTCCACGAGAACTGGTGCAATCTTCTAGGGAATATGCAAAGAGTTTTCATATCACAATGAACACCATCATAACGAACAATGTACATTCCATGATAGAAGTTAAGCATCCATGTAAAAAAAGGTTCAGGCTAACTTTACATTGCAAATAGAAATCATCTAAGTGCAAAAAGTATGAACCATTGAAATTCATCAAACATTGTCGCATTCTCCATTAACATCGATATGAACCATTGAAATTCATCAAACATTGTCACATTCTCCATTAACATCCATGCACTTCTAACAATTTGAGAAATCGAAGGAACACCATGCAACAAGCTGAAATAAACATGAATCCACCTTATCTTCAATGAAATCAAATTTTATTTCTCTAAGCCTTACAACAATGTCTTCTCTTTCTAATGAGCTCTCTATTTATAAAGAGCAAGAGCTCTCTATTTCTAATGAGCTATCTAATTATTTACAAATGAGAAGGCATGGGCCTTTTATAGAGATCCTTCCACAAATGAACAGCCAAGATTGATTTGCAATCAAGGGCTGAGATTACAAGATAGAACCCAAATTAGGAATTCAAAGGAAACGACCACCTTTTATGCAAAATGAACTAGAGTAAAGAACCAATAACTTGATGTCAACTAAGCATCAAACAACTCATCATCTAGAAGTAAGCGTCCCTTATCTTTCTCTTTGTAGGTGAATTCAATGAACCTAGACATCACTATCTCAAGTTCATCTACAGAGACACTTGGAGTAGTCTCATGCATGTACTCCATGACTATTGTATCCTTTTCACACTGACTGAGAGCCTTCTCCCATGCTGGTTTGAGTACCTAAATCTTGTTCATGAAACTAATGAATATGGAAATGTCATCCAGGTGACTCCCCGAGAAAGAACTCATGTCCTTGAAAACGTATTCCTTGACCTTGCTCTTCAAATTATCTGTGGTCATTTCCTTGTCTCCCATTTCTTGCGCAAACAATTCCTCCATTGAGAGGATTTCCATCTGAATTTCTTTGAGTATCCTCCTGAGCTGGGCTGATTTTTCATTTGATTTCTCGAAGTCTTCCTTTCCTAATATCACTGCACAGTACCATCTGGAGAAGTCATGCGTTTCCTTTTTCCCTAAACTCCCCTCCTTTCCATGTACTTGGATTCAGGAATTCACCTTCTTGGAATGGATTGGACTTTCTGTTGAAGATTCTATCATTCTTGAAATCTTTCACACTTGAACTTTCTGACCTTTGATTCTGGATTTCCGAAGGAAATTCTTCCTTCTACATTTGCACTTGAACTTTGATCTTTGAAGTGAACCTCGAGGTTTGGAACTAAATTGCCTTGAAGCCTAAATGTTTGGAGTTTGAATGTCCTCCTAGACATGTAGAACTGGAATTCTTCCTCCATGAACTTCCTGAGATTGGATTTCTTCTTGAACTTGTATGTCATAAATTGGATGTGCTCATCATGGACCTCCATGCCTCTTGAGGTCCTCATGTTGCCTTTGGATTGGATAGATGAATCCTTGATGTTCTATCATTTTCTGACGTTTTGGAGATGGGCGCATTTGGAGCTTGGAGAAGGAATTTCTCCAATACTTAGTTAAATTTTTGAGTTTCCATTTCTAGAGAATCCTTGGGCGCATATCAATCTTGGAGGAGGATTTGTCAACACTTAGCAAAATTTATCATTTCTTCCCTTCCTAGAGATGGGCGGATTTGGAGCCTGGAGAAGGAATTTTCCTTGGTGAAATTTCATCCTTCCTTGCCATCATGAAGTTGGGCGCATTTGGGAGGTCCCAAAGGATTTTCCATACCTTGGTAAAAATTTCAAATTTCCATGACCTGAGGAATGCTTGGGCGTGTTTTGGACTTGAAGGAGCAATTCTCTGATACTCAACCACTTTTTCACTTTCCAAGAATTTTGTCCTCCTTGGAGTCCGGAGGAAGAAATTTCCAACACTTGGGCCAATTTTTACACAATTTCCAAGAATTTTGTTCTGAAGGAGGGAATTTCCAATACTTAGCCAATTTTTCATTGTTTCCAAGACTTCATGAATGCTTGGGTGCACTTAGAGGGGGAAGAAGGAATTTTCCCATAGTCAATTTTTTGCCATTTCCAAGACTTGGGCACCTTTGGAGTGGCAGAGAAGGATTTTTGTCCTTGCAAAAAATTCCTCCTCGAGGTGGATTTTCCACTCTTGGGTGGAGTTTTGTGCTAGAGGAGGGTTTTCAATTTTCACCAAATTCCTCCTTCGCTGAGAATTTCCACTCTTGGGTGAAGTTTTGGCCTAGAGGAGGATTTTCAATTTTGTATTGACTTTTTTTATGCTTTGCATTGCATCTTCGTTCTTCTGGACTTGAATCTGGATACTTGCTCCAGTTATAGTTAATGTTCATTTGTTTCTATTTCTAAAAATAGAAAGTTTGACCAAACACAAAATTAGGTCAATTGAGGCCACAGTGAAACATTCTAAAATATAGAAAGTTCTCAAAGAACGCTCAAAATTTACTAGTAGGCCCTTTGAAGGATAAGATTTTGCCAAAATGCGAAGTTAGACCAATCGGGGCCACAGTGAAACTTTCTAAAAATAGAAAGTTCTCAAAAAACGCTCAAATTTCACTGGTGACTTCCTTGAATTTCCTCATATCAATTCTCAAGGTTATCTTGACACTTAGCCAAATGTCCAGCATTCCCTTCCTCTGACTGTGCATTCTTTGTTCTATTATTGCAATCTCTTCCTTGGATGATGATATCACCCACTCAACAATGTCCTCCTCTCAGCATCCAAAGTCTTGCTCCCCGTAATATACCTGAAGAAAGACAAGGAAACATTGTGAAGTACAAGCATCAATCAAGTTCATAGTTAGCACAACGCAAAGTTGAGAGTATAAAGAAATAAGCACAATGCATTTCTCAATAAATTAAAACCCTTATTATCAACTTGATGACAATATTAAGACGATATCCTATCTAGGATGTGTTGGTGTTTGTTTTATCATCTACCAAACATTAGAATAAGATACCCAAAGGTATTCTATCCTCTCTTGAAAAGTCACTACTGATTCCAAGGTTTATATGTGCGAACAAGCGACTTTAGTGAAATAGCTTCTTGGGTAGTGCATGCTGAAAATCTCAAGGGGGACTTACGTTTAACAAATGTCTTTGAACTGTTGAACTTAGACGGATTTAGCAATTTTAGGCTCTCTTTTTTTAGGATTTTCGAGGATTTAGATTTTCAAAAAGGAGAAAAGAGATAGGGTTTAGGAAAGCTAATCTAATCCTACGAACTCCGAAGACGATATCAACTGGGTGCTCTTGAGAAACCAAACTTTGCTTCGCCACACTAGGGACAACTACACAAAGCCGGTGCAATCTTCAATGGATTGTGCTTATGATTAAGATGTTGGGATGCATAGAGGATGGGCTCAAACTAACTTTGCACGGTAAAATGGAAATCATCCATTCACCAAAAGTATGAGCGGAGATACACCATCAATTAACAATTATCAAATCCTTCATTCAAATTTACAACAATGAAAGCAAATCTAAATTAATTTTAACTAAGTGTTGAGAAAATTGAAACCATGCAAATCATTCAAACAATAGGGATTACAAAGCCTTACGAGAAAGCGCACATGCAATACATCAAAAACCTCACACTCTCCAAATGAGAGGAGGTAGCCTTATATAGTTTTTCAAAAATAAATGAACGGCCAAGATCAAACAGTGATCAAGGGCCCAGATTGAAAGCTACAAACCCTAATTAGGGTTTCCCAAAACTAACTACCCTCGACCAATGAGAAAATTACATTTGGGACACTTGTCCTTCTTGCTAAATATGAACCATCAATGAAAATAGAAGGTTGTTGCATTGTGAAGTGTGCCCTTCTAGAAGCTTCTGGATAAGTCAGGTTCATCGAACCTGGACATGTTGACTTGGAACAATCTGATTGGTTGGAAGATGACGAGGCGCCACCTCAACGTGTTGGATGTCTTCCTTGAATTCTCCAATTTGTGTCAAGAAATTGTCTAAGTATGGAAATTTGATTCCTTCTTGTCACCATTTGATTCCTTCTTGGGAGCTTGTCTTTTCTAATTTCTTCAAGAGATGAAATCCTTCAAGAAGTTGGAAATTTATTTAACTTTTCCATATTTTCACCAAGTCTGAGAACTTTTTTTTTCTTGATGCCTTGAGATTCTTTCAAGTGCCTCGAATTTGGAGAAGAAATCCCTTCGTGAAGTATTTCTCATACTTAGACAAATTTTGGCCCTCTCTATGCTTGGACGAACCTTGCTCGTGGTCATGTCTTCAATTCTGAATTTGGCTTGAAACTCCATTTGTGTTTTCTGTGACGATCCTGCCTTCAGCTACCAATTTATGTTGCACGGGAGGAGGGTAAAAGCTCTAGATAACCCCTTGCAAATATGAAATGATGGGATCAAGTTGTTCAGACATTCATTGTGATCATGCCCTCCTTCTCGATACCCTGAAATTTGGAGAAGAATTTCTCCATGCCTTCATCATAATTGAGGAAATTGGAATTTTCTTTGTGAAACATTTCCCATACTTAACCAAATTTTGGCTATGTTCACGCTCGGATGAACCTTGCCCGTGAACTTGTCCTCAATCCTTCGTTTGGCTTGGAACTCCAGCTACGATCTCTATGATGATCCCGCTTCTATTTCCTCCTGCGACCTGTAAAACCAAAGGAAAATAAGTTAAAAATCTATCTTGGATTAAAGAAAATCGAGGCTGCAAATGGCTAAGTGTTTGGAGATTTTATTTCATTTTCATACTTAGCCATGAGAATGGGATTTTCAAATGTAAATTCTCCAACCTGCAAGATAACTCTGAAATTTGCTCTTAATTCGCTCAGAAAGTTCGAACTTTTGTTGTGTAATAATGAAAGGAGGAATGTCTTATTTGTATTAGAGTTGGTTTTCACAATTAGAAACATGCAAATATCCTTCCAACTCATGTTTCTATTCGACCTTGCTTATAGAAGAAGTTTCTAATTTAGTCTTTAGTTGGCTTGTCATCTCTTCAAGTTCGAAAATCTTCTTGCAAGTTTCTAAATTGATTCTGAGTTCTGACTCGAACTGAATCCTCAAGATTACATCCTTAAAAACTTTCTATATTGGCTACAAGTTCGAATTCTTTGTCAATCTTCCAATATTTCCTCTTTGAAAACTTTCTATTTTGGATTTTAAGTTCGAATTGCTTCTCAAGTCTGCAAGATGATTTCCATTCCAAAAAATTTCTAATTCAGTTAGCAATTCGAATTCTTTCATGGATTTGATGACATCACTTGCATTTTAACTTATTTTCGAACCTGCTGTTGACTTTGTTTGACTCCTTAATCACATGGCGGACTTCTTTGGAGTGTTGGCACAAGTATTGGAACTGCATCCCAGCATAGGGCGGACTTTGGAGTTCGCCTTTTGAGGACCTCTTCAACATAGGCCTCATCTTTCATCTTGGGCGGACTTCACTCACTTTGAAAACATCTTGCATGTCCAAGTGTAGGGCGAACTTTTCGAACTTCTACTTGGCACCAAGTATCACTTCATACTTAGCTAAATTTCTGTCATCAATTCTCCTTCATATTGCATCATGTTAACCTCTCCATTTACTGACTTCCAATCTTCATGTTGCCATTATTGATGTCTCTTACATAGGGCAGAGGTTTCGGGTTTTTTGACACCACACTTGGAAGTGTTTACTAGGCAGGGCGGACTTTCTAGCTCATGGAAGGCGGACTTTTGTGACATCTCCATCAGCATGGCAGACTTTGGGTAGACATCTCCAAGGGCGGACTTTCATGAGACATCAAGGAGGGCGGAGTTTGAGATGACCTTTCCAAGGCGGACTTTTGGAGGCTCTAGGCAAGGCGGACTTTCTTCACTTCACCATGAGGGCGGGCTTTTAGACTACCTCCAAGGGCGGACTTTCTTCCCTTCATTATGCATGGCGGACTTTAGGACGTTGGCTATCAACATAGGGCGGAGTTTATGACCATCACCAAGGCGGACTTTTCTGATCTTGAGCACCTTTCACTTCATCCATAGGGCGGAGTTTTGAGCTATCATCCCATAGGGTGGAGTTTGGAGAGGCAACCTCTAAGGCGGAGTTTTGGGAGGCCTTAAGAGGCTTACACACCATCATGAGTGGACTTTTGACATCCCTCTACATGGCGGACTTTAGGCACTCTCCATCATAGGGTGGAGTTTTGGAAGGACACCAAGGCGGCTTGCACACCATCATGGGCGAACTTTTCACTACCTTCTTAAGGCATATGGCGGAGTTTGGAAGGTGTCCTCCTTGGACGGACTTTGATGCCCCTTCCTTAAACATGGCGGAGTTTTGGAAGGACACCAAGGAGGGCGGAGTTTTGTGCTCCCTCTTCATGGCCTCATCACCAAGGTGGACTTTGAAAGGTACCTCCAAGGGCGGCCTTTAGGCACCTCTCCACAGGGCAGACTTTCTTCACTTCTCATGAGGGCGGACTTTTGAATGACTTCACCAAGGGCGGAGTTTTGGACTATATATGAAATATAACATTTAAGTATAAGAAAGAGAAAAGACACTTCAAGTTAT
This sequence comes from Cryptomeria japonica, assembly GCF_030272615.1. Lineage (NCBI taxonomy): Eukaryota > Viridiplantae > Streptophyta > Pinopsida > Cupressales > Cupressaceae > Cryptomeria > Cryptomeria japonica. The sequence continues at coordinate 98,346,505 of NC_081412.1, forward strand.
ATTTCATATATATTGTCAGGATGTTTGAGAGTGGTTTCGGACCTCCAGGAGTTATAATGCAAAATCTAGTTTTTGGAGGATTCTTCAATTTTCCAGACTTAGTCAAATTTCAGGATCAGGATGACATTCCAGACTTAGCCAAATTTCAGGGCATTTGAGGATCAAGATGATTTTTCGAGCTGATTATCCTTTGAATGTACCATGACCCCCTAAAATATAGTAACTTAGCTCTTTAGGTCAAAACTTGAAAATTTTCAATCACGATCGAAGCAAGTCAGTGCCATCAGTGCAAACCCCAGGTCCCCATTCCGAAAAAGCAAAAAGTAGGCATCCCTAAAAAATAGGGAAAACTTTCTAAAAATAGCCATACCGAGGATTGGGCTAAAAATGCCAAAAACAAAACTTCCTAAAAAATAGGAAAAAGCAAAAAAGAAAACTTTCTAAAAATAGAAAGTTGTTCAATTTTTTTCAAATCAATTGCGTTCTTCGTCCTTTGGCCTTTCTAGGCACTTTGACGGTATCCAGACTCTGTTATCACTTGGCTTGCAAAAACTAACTTTCAATCTCGAGGACTCGAACCATTCAAAACTGAGCAAGGCTAGGCAAAACTGAAGCGGAAGGACACCGGCGCTAACAAAAACCCTAGAAAGCAGGAAAAAAGGGAGGGTCCCCATTTGCAATGGGGTGATGTGTGAAAAAGGTCACAACAGGATGTATATTCCTTAAGAATCCATTCCCTACTTTGTCACTTGATTACTTCCAAAGGCCATAATCAAGACCAACAAGACCTTATAACTCATTCCTTAGGGTTGTGAGACGACGCTGACTACGAAAGACTTGGTTTATTCAGCAAAAAGAGGGGGTCCCCATTTGCAATGGGGCGATGTGTGAAAACATCACAACAGTTGGGTTCATCGATTCAAATTTGGTAGGTTTAGTTGATGTAAGAAAAATGCACTTCCGGATATGTTTTCAGTTTTGGCACAAGTCCAGTCATATCGAACAGTACGAAGCAGTAGGCAGTATCTCTTCCTTGATAGAAGTCAAGTATCAAGGAATAGTAAAAGCTGAATCTGAGGTAATATGGCTACCAAGATGCTTTCAGAAATGCAAATGTCTCAAGTAGGGCCTTCACCCATGTAATGTAAGGGGTGCTAAAGCTTGCCAAGAATCCTATTTTCCATGAGCATACCAAACATGTGGAGCTTCGTTGCCATTTCATTCTGCCACTTGTATAAGATGGATCAATAATGTTGCAATATTGTCCAACTAAGGGCCAGACTACCGACTTTCTTATAAGTTCTAGAGTCCTAACAAATTTGCAAAATTTCGGAATAAACTTGATGTAGTTAGTACATTGAACATTAGAGGATATTGTAACATTTAATTTATAATGGTCAATTAAGTCCTTAGGATAGACTTTAGGAATATTCTTTTAGATAAGCTCCTATCCTTTGATTTGTTAGTTGTTTATCTTATCCTTTACAAATCAATCGTTTGTATCTCTTATTTAAGGAGACATCCGCTCATTTGTTAATATTCAATGTCTTGGTAATCATTCTATGTTTTTACTTTTCATAATAAGATTTGCCATATGAGAAAAACCCAACAATGATATATTAATCAAAGAAATGATTACAATACAAGAAGAGTCTTTGTGCTATCAGTGGAGATCCCCAACTCTATCTTATAAAGCCATTCTAACAACATGTACCTACAATAAAATTACCATAAGATATGTATCCCAACCTCAATATATTGACCAAGAAAATTCAAGAAACCACCAAAAGGTTCTATAATTGTCTCCTTCAAACCACAAAAGTCTCCTTAAATAAGAGATTACAAAGATCTATCCATAAAGAATAAGGTTGACAACTAAGAAAAGTAGAGATTAAGAGCTTAACTAAAAGAATTAAACAATATTCCTAAGCCTATCCTAATAACTTAATTGATCATTGTAAACTAAATATTACAATATTACTACTATTGATGTGTTTTTTATGCACATGCGAACACAGAATAAAATACCAAGGTATCTTATCCTCTCTTGAACAAAGTTTCCCCGAATGCTGAAGATTTCGCCTAAGGATCAATCGAGGCAACTCCAAGGTTCTGGTATGTAGGTTCTCTACGTGTAGATAAGCTTTTGTGGCATGATATGATTATGCTGGAATCATAAGGGGACTTACGTTTGATTGCCTGAGCGTTTAATCTGCTAGAACTTGAGTCCTATCTAATCATCAGGAAGAATAAAGAAATAGCAAAAGGTGAATGGCTCAAAAAGTCTACTCTAAGACCTAGAATGTGAGAAGATAATTGAATAACTAGGTGGAGTCCTATTGGGTTGGGTCTCACCATTAGGTTGAACAATCCGACACCAACTCAGTGCGATCTTCTAAGGGATGTTTTGAATATATTCAAATCGTTACACCATCAGACACTGATCACCATTCAAGTTAATGCATGAACAATAGACATGTAACGACTCGAGATTAAGCTCATTCTATGCCAGTTGACCACGCAGGGCACACTTACAGTCAATAAGAGGCTAGTGGTTTGGACTAGGCGGATTCCACACGAGTGCATTCAGTAACTTCTTTCATTCAACCGAATTGTTTACATCTAAAACGAAGATTCAACAAGAAACCATGCATATTACAAAGAAACAACACACTTCACCATATCTTCAATGAAAATGGAGTTCATTTACAATCAAGGCAACAATTTCTTGCCTTCTCCTCCTACTCTATTCTAATTGCTACTTTATTCACTATTCTAGCTACTAACTCTTGACTAACTATTCTCTTATTATTCACTATTAACTAGCTATTCACTATTAACCTTTACAAATGAAGAGCCATAGCTTTATATAGAGAGCTCTTTACAATTCAATGGCTCTGATTGATTTACTATCAATGGCTAGGATTACAAGATGAAAACCCTAATTAGAGTTTGTTATAACAAACTCCTTTAGCCAATGATAAAATTACATTTCATGAGTGTGGACCAATAGATGTCAGGGATAGGTGCCTCGAAGTTTGTGCCATCACTCGTGAGTCAAGTACATTGAATCTGGACATGTTGATGTGGAGCCTTCTGATTGGAGGAACAGTGTTCGGGATGCCACCTTATCTTGTGTTTGTGCTTGGTCAAGGAACGTTGTATTTCTCGATATTCAATGTGATGATGATGAAAAGCTAACTTTGATTAACTCTTCTGAAACTATTTGTGTCTTCAACTTACCCTTGCACTGACTTTGGTTGATCCTCCTTCGTCCTTGATGTACCTTATGAATGATGTACCTCTCCTTGACTCTCCTGTGCTCGATGAAGCCTCTTCACGGTTAAGTCACTCCTCTGGTAGCACACCTCGCCTTGAAGTGTTTATAAGATCTTTCTTCTCTGCCATCCTGTGATTTCTCCATGTGGTAGAATGAAGATCTTGAAGATAGCTTGCTATATTGCTTGCAACTCCTTGAACACTTGAAGTCCTTCAACCTGGAAGTACTTTGAGTCCTTTCTCATGCATTTGAGGTGTCCTTGATGATGATGAAACTTGAAGAGGTTGCCCTTGTCCTGGCCTGATCTTCCTCCATCTTGATTTTGTTGATCTGCAAAACAAACAAAAGATGATTAAGTACACATAATATATTGATTCAAACATAGCATTTCTTACCTTAAATCATCAACAAGAAGGCATTAGGATCAATTTGCTCTGGACCCTCTGGAAGGACATGCCCTATAATAAGATTCGCTCTGGACCCTCTCCAAGGACAAGCCCTATAATGAAATTCGCTTTGGACCCTCTGGAAGGGTCAGGAGCGAAAATTGACAAAGTTGCTCAATTTATAGACTTCATTTTCAACCTTACCTTACCAAGATCAAATCATTCACCTCCAAAATTGCTTAGGAATAGGTTTCACTCAAGGGCCTAGGCAAAACATTAGACCTCCTAGGAAGTTCGCTCTGGACCCTCTGGAAGGGTCAGGAGCGAAATTGACATTTTGCTTGATTTTCCTTCATAAAACTTCATTTCTCATCCTTTTCTCATCAAAAACAAGTCTTTTACCCTCGAAAATGCTTAGGAATAGGTTAGTTCAAAGGCTTAGGCAAGGTACAAGACTTCCTAAAGAAATTCGCTATGGACCCTTCCACTCTGGACCCTTTGGAAGGATCAGGAGCGAAATTTGTCTTTTAGCCTCAAATTCATCATCTCTTTGCCTCAAATCACTTCTCAAGGCAAGTATACATCAAACTTTTCTCAACCATGCCTTAGGAACCAAGATTTCGACCCCAAACAAGGAGCAAATAGAGATTTTAGGAAATTTCGCTCTGGACCCTTTGGAAGGGTCAGGAGCGAAATTTGTTGTCTTTTGACACCATTCATATTCCATTCATCATCACTTTGCCTTGAACTTAACTTATCAAACCTCCTCCTATCATGATCAAGTCAATTCGCCATCAATTTAACTTAAAAACAAGGTTCTTTTAGTGCATTAGGCAAAATAGAGAGTCTTTCTAGGAATTTTGCTCTAGACCCTCTGGAAGGGCCATGAGCGAAATTGGCATTTTTAGGCTCAATTCTCATTCAATTTACCTTGGACTTGTCTTTTCCACCCCTACCTTATCATACTCAAGCCAACTTGCTCTCAAAGTGATGTCCACTCAATGCTTTTGGTGAGGAAATAAGACTTTCTAAGGATTTCGCTCTGGACCCTTTGGAAGGGTCGAGAGCTTAGAAGGAATTCGCTCTGGACCCTTTGGAAGGGTCGAGCTTAGAAGGAATTTGCTCGGGACCCTTTGGAAGGGTCAGGAGATAAATTGCTCCTTTAGGCTTAATTCATATCCCTTTTCACTTGGCTTTATCTTAAACTTGATTTTTGAATCCTTTCCTTGCCATGCACGACCACCATTCAATGCTTCTAGTGAGGAATTAAGTCATTTGGGGAATTTCGCTTTGGACCCTTTGGAAGGGTCAGGAGCGAAATTGGCAATTATGCTCAAATCCCTCACATTTAGTTATCATGACCTACTCAAATGCATGCCTAAGCATGCCTCGAAGTTCAATCAACCTCAATTAAAGCTTTGGAACCTAAGCTTGATGCAAAGAAGGGATCTAAGGAAATTCGCTCTGGACCCTTTGGAAGGGTCGGGAGCGAAATTGATGTTTTAGCCTCAATATCATTCAAACATTCAATACTTCACCATCATTCACATTGCTCTCACCTTAGGACATGCTAACAAATCACCTTAAGGAGGCGTCTAATTCAAAATGTTGGATCACAAGCACATCCTGACAATTTCACTCAAGGACAGGGCCTAAAGAGGAATTTCGCTCTGGACCCTTTGGAAGGGTCAGGAGCGAAATTTGCTTCTTTGCACAAATTCTTCACTTTTCCTCGTCTCGCTTGCAACTCACTTCCAAAGGCATGGATAGATCATTTTTTATTCACTCGAGGCGTGGAATCAAGGATTTTAACCCATGTTAGAAGGAGAGGTTTTTAGAGAAATTCACTCTGGACCCTTTGGAAGGGTCAAAAGCGAAATTCTTCTTTAAGCTCAAATTCCAAATTTTCCCATCAACTTTGCTCTTCTCTTAGACTTGGCTTTTGGGTCCTCCCTCCATCTCTATCAAGTCTTTTCGTCCTCAAACCTACTTGAAATAGGATTCATTCAACTGTTTAAGTGAGATAAGAGGCCCCATGAAGGATTTCGCTCTGGACCCTTTAGAAGGGTCAGGAGTGAAATTAATATTTTAGGCTCAATTTCCTCATCCCATCTCGTTCCAACTTGCTCACAAGGCATAGATAGGTCATTCCTCACTCAGTCAAGGCGTAGGAGCAAGCTTTGAGGTCTAAATTGGGAGCAGGAAAAGAGTCTAAGGAAATTCGCTCTCGACCCTCTGGAAGGGAGGGTCAGGAGCGAATTTTGCAACAATGCTCAAATTCTTGAACCTTTTCTCCAAATTTACAAGTCTAAGTTTGATCAAAGGCATCCAAAAGGTTAATTCAAGCTAATTTCCTCCCAATCCACGCCTTAAAGCGAAGGTTTTGTCCAAAATAGGAGTCAAAAGGGAGCTAAGGAAGATTTCGCTCCTGTCCCTTTGGAAGGGTCAAAAGCGAATTTTGCATTTGTGCTCAAATTCATATTCAGCTCTCAAGTTTTCAAGTCTAGGCTTGGTCGTTAGGCCTTTTCCAAGGATAAATAGGTCAGTTTCACATCAATCAATGCCTAGAAGTAAAAGAATCTTCATCATTCATCAACTGGACCAATCTCAAACCCTCAAAGGGAAGAATCCTTGAGAAGACATGCTCACATACCTCCATTCACTTCCTTAACTCAATGACATAGACCTCAAAAGGCAAGATTCCTAGCATGATACAAAGACTTCCTCAAACTCAAACAAGACTCAACCCTAGAAGCAAGACCAGGGCCTAACTAAGAGGAAACTTTCAACAGAGACCCTGACCTGGACCACCTACTGACCCATTTGAGCCTAAGCAGACCATCCTACCCTAATGAGCTCACTAGCAACTCTCCAATGCAAAGATTAATAGCTAAGACCAAAATGACAAAGCCAGGAAGACTAACCCTAGAAAGCAAGAAGGAGGGGTCCCCATTTGCAATGGGGCGATGTGTGAATACATCACAACAACTACCTTACCCCAAGTTTTCGGGTAGGGGACGGGTTTCTGGGACGGCGATTTTTTTTGCCAATTTTGGGGATGGCGAAGGGGACGACTATATAAAATAGGGAAAATTTAAATGTTCATATGAAAACATTATAGAAGCTTAAATTTTTCCATAGAACATTTGTGTTCAAAATTCATTATCAATACTCAATATGCGTCCATAATTCAGAATTCATTGTCAATATGCATGTGATAATAAAAAAAATAACATACAAAATGCCCAAAAGCTACATTGTTTCCATATAGTTTCATCTTCAATTACGATATGAAAATACAAAAAAACAAAGTACATTGCTGCCATAATCTGCATCTCTTAACACTACATCGAAATCGGAGTCCTCCATTGAGTCTCTACCACTGTCATGGTCCACATCCACCTCATCAAATGGAATCCCAACCAATCCCCCTGGTGTCTCCGCATCAACTTGGACCACGTCTTTGGGATCAACTTCCCACCATATATTCAACTTCTTTTCCCCTATCCTGCTGCTCCTCTTTCAATGGGTGCTTCCTTCAAACCTTCTTGCTGCTCCACTTTTTTTCCTCTCATACAAATGATCAAATGAGTCAAAATCTTTTGCCTAATGACTTTTAGGGTGACCTAGGTAGGGGCCCACAAAACAATTAAAAAATGCCACTTTTGGAAACTTGAAAGTGTTTTTTTAAAGTCTCCATGACGCCAGGGACGTATGGTCGTCCCAGGTACGGTAGGGGGACGTACTAGACACCCCAAGCCATCCCTGGGACAGCCAAATGCCCCCAACATCAGAGAACCATGTTTCTAGAAAAGATGACACCGTCTCCAATTTCAAGCAAAAAAGGGGACATCAGGGGGACGTCCCCAATACAAAAACGGCGTTTTCAAGAGTGGGGACGCATCCCCAAGTTTCGTAGGTCAAAATCTTTTGCCTAACGACTTTTAGGGCGAGCCGAGAGGTAGGGGCTCACAAAACAATTAAAAAATGCCTTTTTTTGAAACTTGAAAGTGTCTCTTTTTTGTAATTCTCCTTGATGCCAAGGATGTCTGGTCGTCCATGGGATGGCCAAACACCCCTAACATCAAGGGACAACATTTACGAAAAAGGGGACATCAGGGGGACGTCCCTTGGCTATCGCGAGTACGAGGACAGAGTTTTCAATACCAGGGACGCGTCCCCAAGTTTTGTAGCAATATCATTTTAATAACACCAAGTTTGTCCAAACAAATTTTACAAATTTGTTTGGACTCATGGACTTGATAGCAATGTCAAAATTTGTTTGGACTCATGGACTTGATAGCAATGTCTACCATATGACCCTCAATTGGAACATACTACAACATCACTGATCCATCTTCTACAAGTTGGCGTACAATAACAATGAAGATCCACATGTTTTGTACGCTTGTGGAAGACTTGATTCTTGGCAACCTTTAACACCCCTTGATTCTCACAAAACAAGGTTGAAGGCCCTACTTGAGACATTTGCATGTCAGAAAGCATCCTCCAAAGCCATCTGCCTCATATACTACTTTGACAATTCCCCAATACACTGCCTCTACCGAGGAAAGATCTATTGCCTACTGCTTCTTACTAGCCCATGTGAATGTACTCATAACAAGAATGAAAACATATCCAAAAGTAGACTTTTGTCATCAACAAATCCAACCCAATCTGAATTTGTAAACCCAACCAGCCTAGGATCTTTCCTTCTGCTATACAAAATGCTAAAGTCAAGTGTCCCTTTCACATATTTCAGTACGCGCTTGGCTGCAACCGAATGTTTTGCCTTGGGGGCTGTCATGAAACGAGAAATGTAACTCATAACATAACTAAAATCAGATCTGGCAGTTGTAAGGTAGATAAGGCTGCCCACTAGTTGTCTGAATGCTGGCTCGTTTATCACCTTTGAGTTTGTTTCGCTGAAATCTTCAACCCTTTCTCCATAGGACTAGACGAGATTCTTTAATTTGTCATTCTGAACTTGTCTAGCAAACTCTGGGCATATTTAGACTGAGAAATAAAAATACCACAACCTATCTGCCAAACCTCTACACCTAGGCAATAATGGAGAAGGCCTAAGTCTGTCATATCAAAAGCCTAACACAAATTCCATTTGATTTTCTCAAGCAAATGCATTCCACTACCTATAACAACAATATCATCCACATAAATGATGAGAAGAATAATATCATTACCTATACTTTTGACATATAAATTAGTATTTGAAGAGTCTTTGAAACCCCTACTCATCTAACTACCTATCAATCTTTATATACCATGCCTTGGGTGCATGTTTTAGCCCATAAAAGCCTTCGTCAATCTCAATACCTAATGCTCTTTTCCTACAACCTAAAAACTGTGGGGCTATGTCATGTACACTTCTTCCTCCAAATCTCTATTGAGGAAGGCACTTTTCACCTCCATTTGATGGACTTTTGTGATATCCCCCATATAGTCAAATAATAATTTATATCTCAATTATTTAATTATTTGTATGAATTTGAATAAACCAGTCATGCCTAAATGTAGCAGTTAAGTTGCTAATTAATAAATAATTTAATATTTAATTTGAATATGAAATAAATATAACAATAAATAATAATTATTTAATTATATAAATATTTATCTGATATTATTATCAATTAATTAATATTTATTAAATATTTATCATGCTAATAAAAGTGTTGGAGTGGGCCAGATCCCTTGAGGATCCCACATACGGCTACCTTTCCTCAAAAGGGGTCACCTCCATTCACATGGGGTTACTCACCCTTATTAGTATTGAATGCCATACAAGATGTTGGGGGATGTGTGGAGAATTGTCAGAACTATTATAGAATAAAATACCCTTGCTTTTAGGAGTATGTTGGGGGATAGAAACGGCAGAGAATTGGAGGATGGAATCAGGAAAATGAGCATACGGGGAGACAATAAAAATCTCCGATCAGATCGTATCAGAATTGTTATGAAGGCAATAAACATCATTGTTCTTGGGGGTATGCACAGTAATGTGCTTAACATGAATGCTTAATTAATGAAGCCTGATAATGTGATCAGATAGAAATTAATAATAGCATAAATACAGTTAATAATATAATAATTATAATTATTATAATATTTACTGGAAAATGCTCTGCAGTAATATATAATGATAACTGAAAATGAATATTGTAAATATATATATATAGTTTGACTAAACAAATAAATATTAGAATATAAATACATATATAAATAAATATAAATATAAATTTATATATAAATATATGTATATAAATAATAAATATTAAAATATAAATCAGATAGAATTATTAATTTGATATCAGAAAGAAGAATATGTTTTTCTGTTACGACTGTCAGTATCTAAGAAGTTGGGAAAGGAGATGCTTTCACGTAGGGGACATTACAATTGGTTTGACAATTGCATTAAGAACTATGGATGTATGATAGATGAACAATTTATTTATTAATAGTTAAATGATTGAGCTATAGAATATCACTGATTTGATTCATGTTAAGGTGGAATTTTCTCCTAATCAACTTAGTTTATGTCATAAGTATATTGAGATGGATTATTATGGTTACAATTGGCCTAAACCAAGTATGGGACATTACAACTTTCCAACCAAACTGTGTTGTCATGGCTAGAACTAGACGGATGGTGCTCATCTTTATTGTAGGAGCAAGGTCTCCTCATAGTATATTCCTTCTCTTTGCAAGAATCCTTTAGCCACCAACCATGCTTTGTATTTGTCAAGCGTACCATCAAATTTGTACTCGACTTTGTACACCCATTTGTAGCCAATGGGTTTCTTCCCTAGTGGAAGGGACTGAAAGAACCTGAGTCTTATTTTTTAAAAGACTTTGATGATCGTATTCCATAGCCTTTACCCATTCAGGTTTACCTTTCACCTCTGAATAATCCTAAGGTTCACAAGCACTCTGAACGTTAGCCATAAGAGCAAAATTAACTGTGCTTTCTCTTACCTCTAGATGATCGACCCTCAACTTGTTCATCATCCCAAACATCACCAATGAGTTTTTCTTATCACTTTGATTTCATTCTAGAAACACCTTCATCCAAATCAATGTGGTCATCATGACTTGGGCTGCCTTGAACTATATAATTTGGATGTTGATCCAAGTTTTCCTGAAGAAAATATGCTAGTACTAGTACTTGGCTAGGAGATTCCACAAGCTAGGAATCATTAGAGTCCCCCATTAAGGGGCAGCCACTGAAAGCTGAATACCCAAATCTTTAGCCTTCAGAGGCTGACCTTCAAGACTCGTGATGTTAGAAGAGATATGAAAAGACGAAACTTCTTCATCAATCACTACATCCATGTTGAATATTAGGTGTTCAGTGTCCACATCAATAAGCCTATAGGCTTTATGATTGTCATTGTACCTTGTAAACATTAACTTTTGACTCTTGGAGTCAAGTTTGGTTCTCTTCGCATCAGGAATCCAAACGTACATAGTAGAACCAATAACCTTAAGGTGGTTGATTCGTGGTTTCCTCCCAAACCATGCTGCCTCTTGGGTCTTCTCCTTAACAGCCTATGTTAGAGACCTGTTGAGAAGGTACACTGCAATGAAAATTGTCTCAGCCCAAAACTTTTGAGAACACTTATGTTCTCCGACATACATCGGGCCATTTTCATAATAGTACGATTCCTCCTCTCAACTACACCATTCTGTTGAGGGGTATAGGATGTGGTAAATTGGCATTTGATACTGTGTTTAGAACAAAAGTTAGTGAATTTGTTTGAACAGAACTCACCCCCATTATCAAACTGATGATTTATGTTTGCACATCTTGACTCTTTTTCTAATATGGATTAAACTTCTAAAATTCTTTGAACACTTTTAAATTTGCCATTAGGGAAAAAGCCCACATTTTCCTACTGTATCATCAAACGAGAGAAAAAACTTGACACCAATGACCAATGCAGTATTAATTGATTCATAGACCTTTGATGCTCTCTAAGCTTGTCCTTCTAAAAATGGAATTTTGTGTTGCTTCCTTGCTTAGCAAACTCCACAAACACCCTGTATCTATTGTTGGATCTCAGGTAGGCCTTCTACATTATTCTCTCAAGCCAACTGAAAGAGTATTTATAGAAAAGGAACCCTTTGCAGCCAATGCATGTTCTTGAACCCATCCAATGTCAACAAGCCGATACAACCATGATCTTCAATGCCAATAGCAATGGTTTCTTGGACTCCTTATCAACAATATGACACTTATGTGCACTGAAGATGACGTCCAAATTGGGACAGCAGCACATAATTTGACTCACTAAGAGCAAATTGAGCTCCATGCTTGAAACATAGTATACATTCTAAAAACGAGATTTCTCCCTCCAAAGGTTAACATTACCTTTGTCGACAACTATATACTCTTCACCACCATCAAAGACTCTAAATTTGAGCAAGTTGTATACTTAGTGAACTAATCTTTCCTATTTTTATAGTGTTGAGATGTTCCAGGATCAATATACCATGCAGAAGACTGTGCATGATCTGTTGATCATTTGGCCATGAAGGCATAGAAAGCAGACTCATTATGTTCTAAATGCTTTGCACTATGGGCCTTTCGTTGAGACCCTCCCTAGTTGAATTTTTTATCAGCCAGCTGCTTTTTGCAGTGCTTCTTCATATGGCCAAGTCTAGCACAATAATGACGTGATAGTCTTCAAATATTTTAAGTGTCATCAAGTTTTCCTTGTCCTTCTGAAGGGTAGACTTGCCTTTGCCTTTGTCCTCGCCTATAAAGGCTTGTCCCACACTTACTAAATCACTACTGCCACCAAACTGCTTCTTCCATTTGTCTTGCTATAGAGTTTGTTGCACAAATCATCGAACTTCATATCAACATAGGTAGAGGTGATGATGAGTGTTTCTATGAACCCAGAGTTTTTTAAACCCAAGTCCTAATACCATAAAATTATTAAAAAACATAGAATGGTTTCTAAGATATGACATAGAAATAAGGAGTGAAAATCTCCTTAAATAAGAGATTACAAAGATCTATCCATAAGGGTAAGATTGACAATTTAGAAAAGTAGAGGGTGAGAACTTAACTAAAAGAATATTCCTAAAGCCTATCCTAGTAATTTGATTGACCACTATAACCTAATATTACAATATTGTTTTATTATGATACTCATTTTGTATTGACAAGTTTACATTGTTTAGTAAACCATTTTCAAAAAAAAATCAAGTGTATACATTACAGGTTCTCAAAACCATGAGCCAAGTCATGGTCTGACTAGTCCAAGTTGGACCCATCTACCCCTCTCCAAGAGTAACTCCTCTTGAAATACAAAGTAAATCCCCATTAAGAATTTTGACTCCTATACCAAGAGGATCACATGTAACTCCCAAGCACTTCATATTTAGTATTTATTACACTTGCAACCCTATTACACAACTATTTTTAGCCAATGAAAGATGCTTCTCCAAGCGTAGCATGCAACCTCTATTTCAATGCTTTCTTCCACCATTGGTTGTCATAATACAACTATCGAGTGGTATAGTATGTCATCCAAGGAATCTCATTCCTCCGAGGGTTGTGCCCCATTCCATGAGTACCCAAATATTACAACACACTAGAATAATTAAATAATGAGATTGTTACTAGGATGCATAGAAGTGTACAACACCTAGTCCTGAAAGTTTCCTTCTTGTCATATAGATAAGAAAAAAATAAAAGAGACTACAATAAATTAGATTAATTGCTAGCAGCAAAAGTGCCCATGGCCAACCTTCACCATTTGTACTTCACTATGCTCACTAGTTTCACCAATGCCCCTCCAACATTCACTAGAGCATACACCTTCTATATCATAACTCTATTGTCCTCCACCATATCCCAAACAAAATGGTACTATATATCAATATCCTTTGTATGTGCATGAGAAGTAGGACTCTTGGCCAAGCTAATTGCGCTTCGATTGTCACAATCAATCTACAATGTATCCTACCTGAAGCCAACATCAAACCACAACCTCTAAAGCCAAAATGTCTCCTTGCAAACATGAGTAGCTCGTTTGTAATTAGCTTTTGTAATCAAAAGAGAAACCATAACCTATCCCTTGCTCATGCAACTCACTACTCCACCAAATAGATTGAAAACATGACCATTAGTAGACCTCCTACAATCCACATCAACTACCTAGTCTGCATCAATGAACCCACTTATATCCATTGTCCTACTCATAGGATACTTGGAAGTGCCAAAAAGGTGTCCACCCTCTTAACTAAGGTCACTTCTCTTTGCCTAGATTGGGCATATACTTGTTTAGGACTCCCACTACTTGGACAATGTTTGGTTTAAGGCAAAACAAAGCATACATCGAGCTCCCAACTAAACTCATATAAAGAACATGGCTCATGCCCCAATCTCATCAAATGTTGAAGGGCATTGTTCAATTAAAAGTTTTGTTTGTAACCCTCATTGGATTGTAACCCTATATCCTGAATCTCTATAAGACAAAGTCTGACTTAACAAAAAAATATTGTTTGCTCTATCTCTATACATCATTAAGATTAATTTAACAACCTCTAAATCCTTTATATCAAATTATAATGAAATCTAGGATTTCATAACCTTAATCATATCCTTATTTTTACCAATTGAGAAGTCATCAACACATGAAAAATAATAATTAAATTATCACTTGTCTACTTATAATAAACATGGTGATTAGATTTTGCTCACACAAATCCCAACTTCAAATCACACGAATCAAATTTTTGATAACACATCCTAGGAGACTATTTCATAATATAAATAGAATTCAATTGCCAAGCCATATCCTCTATACCTTTTACCATGAATTGCTCTACTTGTGTCATGTCAATTTCTTCCTTGAAATCACCATGTAAAAAAGTTCTCTTAAACATCAATTTGCTCAACCTCTAGGTCAAATACATTAGCAACAAATAACAAAACCTAATGGATATACATTGTAAGCTTTCCAACAAGGAGGAAGCTACGTTCCCCAGGGACGCGTCCCCGGAATTTTTTTCAGGCGTCCCCGTCCCGAGGACGTCCTAGGGTCAGGGGACTCCTAGGGGACGTCCCCATAAATTCTGCATATTGATAGTGAATTTTGACAAAGAATTCTATAAGCAATTTGACTTTGACTCTTAATTAACACAAATTTGGCACAAGAACTCTGCTAGTTCTTATATGCTAAGGTTCTATAATGTATACGTGCATGCTTTATCCATGTTTTCATATGAATATTTAAAATTTCCCTATAGATTTTAATTTTCCCTATTTTTATATAGCTGTCCCCTTTGCCATCCCCATGCCATCCCCAAAATTGGCAAAAAAAATCATCATCCCGAAAAACGCGTACCCTTGTCCCTTGTCGTCCCTGTCCCGAAAACTCAAGGTAACATTGGGAGGAAGTCTTAATAAAATCAATTCTCTCAACCTAGAATTAACTTTAAGCCACCAACCTTGGCATGTTCTCAATCTTGCCCTTGTGAATGGATTTCCTCTTGAACTCATGTTTTCAACCAACAAATTTCCTATTCTCCGGCCATTATACCAAGCCCCATGTTTTTTTCTTCTCTAGAGCAATTGTCTCCTAATTCATGGCTTTTTCCAAAGTGTATGTCTTTAGACTCAATTGCATCCTTCACAATTCTAGAACTATCATTAGTAGACAAAGCAAAAAATAAAATGAAAATCAAGTGGGTTATACCTTTCTAATTACTTCCTTTGCTGAGTGGACCTCCTCAACAATAGGGTATGAGTTTGTTCTTCCTCTTATTCCTTTGAATCACTATTTGAATCGACCTCGTCATTGAGTCCTTTTGAACCTCTAATTCAAACTCGGGTGAAATCTTCTTGTTCTTTGGCTCAAACTGCATCACTATTTTCTCCCCATCAATAGGTTGTTAAGGCTTACGAGAAAGTTTGATCTCTCTAAAGATGCATTCCAACCGTACATTGTCTTCCCTATCTTATGACTTCAATGCTTCTATTCGTTAATTCTGTTATTGAAACCAATAAAGATACACTTCTCTCCTTCAAAATCCAATTTGGATCTCCTATGTTTTGACATGTGTTGTTGTATAGAGGCAAGAGAGTATCTCCGCCCAGAAATTCAAATAATAAAACATATATAAAATCAGCGGCATTCTTTTTCATATTCTTTATTTTTTTATTGAGGCCAACTCTTGACCAAAAGTCGTCTCCTTTTTGTTTGTAAAGTCGCCTCATCTGTGAAGAAGGCCGACCTTTCACGAATAGTCACCATACATGTATATATTCACTCAAGTGAATTCATTAAAGTGACATTCGATTTTTTGATCAAGGCAAGTTCGTGTGACTTCAAGAAGATCGATCATCTTCAGCATATTATCATATTGCTTCAGATCAATATATTAAGGAGATATCTCATTCATTGTACAAATTGCACCTAGGAGAGGTGCTATCTTCATTGCTTCAGATTGGCCTAGCCTTTGGGCCAGTTGTAAAGCAGATTTCTGCCCTTCTCAATATAACAATACAAGGAGATTATTTGGCTGGTTTTTCTCCCTCAAGAAAGAGGGTTTTCCCAGGGTATTGACTGTGTCTTATTGTTCCTTATTTTTGTATTTCTGCTTAATTCATTTCTGATCATAAAATCAACAATATGCACATGTGCCTACCTCACAACTGAAAATTATAAAATGTTGCAATGAGAACTTCTTGCCTAACCAAACCTCCAAAAGGTTTTTGTCAAGTGTTAAAGTAGCAGATCTATTAATCAAAAGATAAGCTATGCTCATAGCTATTGCTCAAAACTTTTAATCCAAACTGGCTGACTAAGCGTGCTCCTAGCTTTCTCCATTAGTTTATTGTTCCTTATTTTTGCAACTCCATTCTATTGAAAGATGTATTGGGCTATCTTAAATCTTACAATTGCATTGTCCTTACCAAAATTTTCAAACTCTATTGAACATAATTCTCCACCATTGTCTATCCTCAAAACCTTGATCTTCTTTTTGGCTTGGCCTCTGCAAGATCATTAAACACTTCACAAAAGTCAAAATCCAAGGAAAAATCAATGACCCTCCCAACCATACTCTTATATATCAAGGTTTTAAGACCTTTCAGACCAATGTGGCCCATCCTGCATTAATGACACGACAATATTTTCTGCAAGCAGTTTCTGATTCTCAAAATCAAGAACCTCAAAACTATCATATTCTCAAAGATAGGCTCTAGCATCAGGTCTAAACGTACTACTAGAATGAACTCCCTTAGCTAATACTATAGATTTTCTAAACATCCTTACTAAAAGTCACACGAACAATCTAAATTATTTATTTTACTTACAAACGACAAATTCCTAGGCAAACTAGGGATGTGCAATACCACTACAAAGACACTCGGTCCTTCAATTTCCAAACATGAGCTTGACTTTACCACATCCAACAATCAGTTTTGGGATTAGGTACTATTCACTAAGTTGCTGGATCGTGGGATTTTTCAGGTGATTCCAGGTACGAAACGTACCAGAATCGGATTCTAAACAAATCTCCTAGGGGTTCATCCAAGGTTCATGTTTTTAGATGCCGAAATGTTTCCAAAATGTTTAGTGATTCTAATTTGATCTTTTTTATATTCTGCAATGCTGATTAGTGAACTCAGAACTTATCTATCATGAGATTCTAGTTTGATATTTTTGATATTGTTCACTGAATTTAAATTAGTATGTTATGTTGCAAAATTTGAAATTTGTAATGGTTTTGTTTAGTATATGTATTGATATATGACATTCTAAACTTAATTCTATTTTCTAACTACATATATTTTCACACACACACACACACTTGGTTTTGTTTAGCATATGTATTGGTATATGACATTCTAAACTTAATTCTATTTTTTAGCTACATATATTTTCACACACACACACACACATACACACACACCCCCACACACAGGCACACACACACCCCCACACACGTGCACGCACACACGCACGCACACACGCACGCACACACACATTTTTTGCATGCACGTACCAAAAACGTACCTAACCCCCCCAAAAATGTGTGTCGTACCGACATTTCGTACCCACGTACCCATTCCCATTCCCATACCTGTTGACGTGTATTTTATACACCATCATACACGGAATAAAATACCAATAGGCATCTTATCCTCTCTTGAGAAAATAGTCTCTAACTGCTGAAGATTCGCGTAAAGGATCAGTTAGGAAGACTCCAAGGTTCTGTTAGTAGGGTCTCTAAGTGTGGACAAGCTTCCAGCGGTATGATGTGATTTACTGTTTCCTTCAAGGGGTCTTACGCATTCTGAAAGTTCAAGATTTTACTAAACTAAAGAAACTTTTCAAAAAATAACAAAAGAGTAGGGTTTGAAAGAGGTCTAATCTAGCCTAACCCTAAGGATGACTTCGTATGGACAAGACTTGGCAAGATTCAACCAACTTCAATTTTGCCATAAGATAACAACTCAATTGAAATCGATGCGATCTTCTAAGGTAACAAAATGATATTCAATACATCAAAGATCAAAGACACTACCACGAAGGTACATATCCAAGATACAATAATGATTGAAAATTAAGGGACTCAAAGTATTCTCCAGTCGACCACGCAAGGCGTTCCTACAATCAGCAAGAAGCTAGTGGTTTGGATTACGAGTCCTACCAAAGATCAAGTCTCACACAATGTCCTTCAAATTAACACACTACTTTGATTGAGCATGATTCAAGTAGATTAAACAACCATGAAGATAACCAAGAAAGTTGCAACAAAACACCATAACTTCAATATTTTATTGATTTCCAAGTCATCATGTACAACAATTGCTTGAATTCCTCTCTTCAAAACTCAATCTTGCTACAAAATAAAATTGCTTCTAACTTCTAATCTCTTAGCTATCTCTCTTCTCTATTACATCAACTATTGACTATTAACTATTACCAAATGAAATGAAAAATGGGGGTATAAATAGCATCCCCAATTACAATGAAAGGTCTAGATCGAAAGTAGATCAACGGTCAAGATCATGACACCTAAACCCTAATTAGGGTTTGTTACAAATGGCCTCCTTTTTACTAAACAATATTAAATACATAGCCAAATATTAAATTTGGCACAAAAACCTAGGAGACATAAACCAATGACAAATAAGATGCCATGTCATCTATAACAACCTTTCATCTAGAACCTTATTCCCTTTCCAATGTTCTTTTTTGGCATATGCAATGAATCTTGTCACGATTCCTTCGATTTCTGCAATTGGAATCTCGGGAAGATTCTTCATACTCTCTTCTAAGTGAATGACCTAATCGAATGCATCTAAAAGAGCTGCGTCCCAAGTAGATTCAAGTTCCTTTGTTCTTTCAATCAGGAGCATGATGGCAAACATTTGATCATATTGCTCATCTGTAACATTTGCGTCCTTGCAAAAGATGACCTTGATTCTATCCTCTAATTCCTGCATATCCACATCTGTCTCAACCTCGATCCTTCTGCCAAGAATGGTACGAAGTACCTCAAATACTCTGTCCTGGATTGGATTGATCACCTCCTCAACTCGGCCACATCTAACACTAATGTCCTCGAAGAAAACACTCTTCTGAAGTGTCCTCTTCTCTGGTCGAGAAGATGTACCGGATGATCTATCTCTGTTAGCCTCTTGTTTCTTCTTGGATGATTCTCTCTTTCCAGGTCTCTCTTTCCTCTTCGAACCTCTTGGATGGAGATTGCCCTCACTGGCACATCGAAGGTTTCCTTCACCTGAATTTCTAGGATTAGGATTGCCTTCACTCACACTAGCTCCACCTTCGGCTGGTTTCTCTTCCAAAGTGAAAGTCATAGCTATGCCTTGTTCTCTCAACTTCTGATGTTGTACGTCAACCCATCTGCGAGTACAAGACAAGACTGGTGCCATCAAAGTATCTAAATCCACGACCTCGGGCTCATTCCAATCTAACCTTATTGTTTTGCTTTCTCGATCATAGGAAGACTAGATATGTCTGCCACTGTCCTGAGCTTGGTCGGCCACTCTGTAAATCCTGCATTTCCTGATGAAATCCAAAGGCAATCTCGAATGCATTTTTCGTTTCACTTCAAGATCATCTAAGAGATTCATCATAAAATCTTCTATTTGGTACTCATGCCTAAACCTTCTGCCGACTGTCTCCTCTAAATGTCCATGTGGATCAAAGCTTTCTCTCAAAGCAAAAGATGGAAAAGAATACAAGGCTAACTCCTTCTCTGCGTCATCCATGGCTAAAGCATTAGGACATACCTCAACTGAATTACCCAAAATAATGGGTACTGGAACTCCATTCTGATGTCTGTGTCTGAATGCCTTCACATATGCTGCCAACTGTCTCGTTACTTCAAGTAACACAATTCTGTCTGTCGGATATCTCGGCAACATGTATGGAGGTAAAGGACATCCATGCACTCTAATATAAGTGAACTTGGGAAACTGAATGAACCAAGCACCGTACCTCTTTATGAATTCCTGTGCATCCTGAGATAATCTGTTGTGAATTCCACCTTGCAACGTCCTTGTGATGTGCATCGTGAAGGTATCATTAACTAGCTTGTAGTTGCTCCCTGGCGGATGATGCAAGTAGGCATAGGAATCACAAGCTCTGACCTCGCTGGGTCCTCTTCCAATCACTCCTCTGTGAGGTAGTCCTGCGTACTCAACACTCCTAATCAAGGCATAGATGACATATGAACTCATGTGGAAGGACTTAGTAGCCTTGAGTCTCCTCAACTGTACGTCCAAGCAATGGCTAATCATCCTAGCCCAATGTATCGTACCTTTCCCTTGAACAATCACCTGGATGAAGTAGAACATCCACTTCTCAAAATAGAAGGCATGAGGGGCTCCTGTAACTCGGTTGAGCATGGTAATCAAAT
Source organism: Cryptomeria japonica (assembly GCF_030272615.1). Taxonomy (NCBI): domain Eukaryota; kingdom Viridiplantae; phylum Streptophyta; class Pinopsida; order Cupressales; family Cupressaceae; genus Cryptomeria; species Cryptomeria japonica. The sequence goes on from NC_081412.1 coordinate 98,367,097, forward strand.
CTCTGTACTCCTCCTGGAAATCAAGCCTGTGCGGTGTGTTCGGGACCTTGCTCAGACGGGGACGACTCTTGAGTAACCAGTTCTTATTGATAATGCTTAGACAAGCATCGGGATCATCTTCGTACATTGATCTGGCTCCTTCTATGCTCTTGTATATCATGTCCCTATGCTCTGGAAGATGGAAAGCTTCACTTATAGCTTCCTCTGAAAGGTACGCCAAAGTGTTTCCTTCATTGGACACGATCGTCCTAGACTGTGGATCATAGTGACGAGCACACTCGATCATCAACTCATGGCACTGAACAGCTGGAGGAAAGCCGGCCGCCTTAATGATGCCACTCTCGATTATTCTCCGGGCGACAGGTGATGGCTTGCCAATGTAAGGGACCTCTCGAAACTTCTTCGTGCTGAAGTTACCCAAGTTTGTATCTCCAATGTTGCTCCACTTCGACACGATCTTGGTCTCCACTTCTTCGGTCTTTTGATCTTCTTTCATGAGAGCTGAACGACTGGTGGATGCTCCCGCCTTCGGGGTCGCCATACCTACACCACATTTCATAATGAGAAGCTAGATTTTGCAATAAATAACATAGATTAGAGAGTAAATTTTAGGAAACTTCATGATAAGTCTTTGAGTTATCATTTCCTAAAATAAAACGATTGAGCTAGGAATTCAAAATTCAAAATTTCAAAATTCAAAAAAAATTTAGACTATGACGATTAACGAATAAAACAATAAAACCAAATCGCCATACCTCAAATCGAGAGCTAACTCTAGAATGCAAAATAAAAAGGATTCGCCTCGGCAAAATTGACGTATAAATAGTCTTCAACGCAATCTCTCCTTTTAAAATATCAATTTCGCCACCTTTTGAGTCTTTGACGTGATCTCCTCTATCCTTGGCAAAGCAACGTTCCTCTTATCAAGTTCGCCACCCTTCAAGTTTTTTGACGTGATCTCCAATGGATTTGACAAGCTCGCACAAATGGAAACCTCAAGTTCGCACCTCCTTGCTTGGAATGAAATTCGCTCCACCTTGGATATCAATTCGCACTTTCCTTTGATCGCATATGAGATGAAAATGATAATGTGAAAATAATGATTTTCACCTCCCCTTTATAGCGCTCACCTCTTACCACCATATAGGCCGACTTTGGTAAAATAAAGCAATTTTTAAACGATTTTTTAATAAGTAATAAAGGCCGACCTCCATATCTTAGCGCTCTTTTGATTTTTTAATTAATAATTAATTAAATGCCTTTGTTTTTAAATTATCAAATTCGATTTTTTAAAGGCAAAATAATTAATAAATGTTAAGCGCAACATTTAAATGCTAATTTATTGAATTTCAAAAATTATCGATTTAGCATTTAAAATAAATTCAAAAAACATTTGTTTTGGGCGCCAAAATTTGAAAATGAAATATACATACCTCATCGCCCTGGTCCCTGACTGAGGGACAGGAGCGATCCATCAACTGGGTCTTGATCTTTGCATTTTTGACGTCCAAAATCTTCATCTCCACGTTCGAATCGATATTTTAGCTGGGTCCTTCGAGTTTGATTGACTTGTTTGTGCGAAGGAATATCTTTAAATGTGATATCGCCCTGGTCCCTTGGAGAGGGACAGGAGCGATCCTTGTCTTCTAGCTTGAAATTCATCGTTTTTGATTCTAACTCTCCGTTCATTGCCTTCCAAATGGCGTTTTAGACCTTGTGCAATTTTATTTTTCTATGATCTTCGAAGGATAACATGTGTCTTGGCAAATATCGCCCTGGTCCCTTGGAGAGGGACAGGAGCGATCCTCATAATTTCTCCTTGACCTGGCATCTTTAATTTCTAATCTTCATTGTAGGGCGAATAATAACATTGTTTGTTCATTCCATGCTTGTTCCACTTGATTTTTTGCAAGGCATTTAGACTTTAGAAAGATTATCGCCCTTGTCCCTTGGAGAGGGACAGGAGCGATCTGGAAGCTCTAGCCAAAATGTGTGATCTTTCAACCTTGATTCTTCGTTCATTGCCTTTTAAAGGACGTCCTTGATCTTGCGTGAACTCGCCTTGACATGCATTTAAAGGAAAATGAAGGATCCTATGCAAATCGCTCTGGTCCCTTCCTGAGGGACAGGAGCGATATAGTCTCTTTGTTCAATTTGATGATCATTTAACGTTTAACCCTTTTGCATATCACCTTCAAATGACACCTTAGACCTTGTGTGATCCGCAAAAACCTTGACCTCACGTGATTTTTGAGAGATTTAGCCAATATGAATAATATCGCTCTGGTCCCTTGGAGAGGGACAAGAGCGATCCTTGTGTCCTTGGTCAAATTTGCGAACTTTTAATCTTGGTTCGTTGTTCATCACGTTCCATATAGCATCTTTGACGTTGCCTATCCTTGCCTTGTCTTGGTTTTGAGGGAACATGGGTATTTTAATAAAAATCGCTCTGGTCCTTGTCCAAAGGACAGGAGCGATATGAGTCTTTTGCACAAATTGGTAGCATTTTAACGTTCAACACCTTGGTATATGACCTTCAAAGGACGCCTTGAACCTTTTACGACCTTGTAAAACATTAACTTAACGTGATTTTTGCATGAATTGGCCAATATATTCAATATCGCTCTGGTCCCTTCCTGAGGGACAGGAGCGAACTTCAAGTCTTTGGGTTCATGCTTGCGTTCTCCAACTTGCAATTGTCCTCCTTGGGTAAAACGTGATCCCTTGATCTTCCTTAATCACTTGGTGCTTGTTAATCTTTCGAAATCTATGCCCTTGTGCAAATTTCGCTCTGGTCCCTTCCTGAGGGACAGGAGCGAATTAGGTGTCTTGATGCAAATTCTTTAACTTGGCGACCTTTGTAACTTTGTGCCTGATGGAGATGTCTTAAAATGTCCTCACCACCTTGTTCTTCGCCTTGGAGTGTCCTGAACTTGGAGGAACGGCAATATAACCATTATATCGCCCTGGTCCCTTGGAGAGGGATAGGAGCGATCTTGCTCTTGTAGGCTCCACATCACATTGCTAACCTCTAAAATTATCTTCAACGGATTCGTAACATTCCATTCCATTCATCCATGCCTTGGGTTTGATTGTAACTTAGCAAGAAATTTGTCTTAGACAAAAATCGCTCTGGTCCCTTGGAGAGGGACAGGAGCGAACTTAGGCATTTAGGTCTTTTGTTGACATTTGGTAATCTTCAATTTATCTTCAATGAGTTCATTTCACCCTGTTTCTTGCCTTCAAACTTATAACTTGCTTGATTTTCGTCCAGAACATGCCCTATGAAGAATATCGCTTTGGTCCCTGGGAGAGGGACGAGAGCTACAATGCACTTCGCCCTGGTCCCTTCCTGAGGGACAGGAGCGATTTTGGCATTCTGGACCACTCTCCTTCATGTCGGCACTTCAAGTTATATTCATTTGATAAAACATATCTCTTTGGACATCTTCAAATCGTCAAATCATTAAAATCCTGCAAGGACAAAGCAATATTCGATTTGTAGCTCCGGTCCTTCACTGAGGGACCAGAGCGATTTTGCTCCTACAGGCATTTCCGTGTTCGTGAAATTCTTCAATTTATATTCAACGGAAAGATCACGCCATTCTTCACCACTTGCAATTCGAAATTCATCTTGACTCTGCAGGGACAGTAGGATATTTGAAAACGAGCTCCGGTCCTTCACTGAGGGACAGGAGCGATTTTGCTCCTACAGGCCAAAATAACATGATTTCACAAATTTAATCTCTTCACAAGGCGAAAACAAATCATTCCCCTTGCCCCGGATCAAAATCAAAAAACTCAAAATTTGGTCAAAAAGTACTCAATTGGACAAAATTCACATCTCATCATCAACACTTAGACAAATTTAAGCTCTGCACTCAAAAATTCCAATTGAAAATAGACCATTTTGGCGAAATCATTGCATTCAAAATTTGCATTCTACGAAAGGAAGCTCAAAAGCTCTCAAAACTGACCGGATTCTGGCCTGAAAAGACGGCAATTAAAACCCTAAGGCTTGACCCTAAATCCAGACAATTGACTGACTAACAAAACCCTAAAAAAAAAAACGAAGCGAAAGGCGAGCGAAAACGAGCAAAAAGAGGGGGTCCCCATTTCAAATGGGGCGATGTGTGAAATGGTCACAACAATACCCAATTCGGCAACTTAGACTATTCAGCTAGAGAATGGTTCTATTCAAGATCTACTTTTGGTTCTTGGTATTTCCACCAACCTTCTTTCTATGTATCAGATTTGTGACTTTGGCACTAACAAGACAATTGATTTCTCACCTCATGATGTAGCTTTGAGAGCTTCGTGATCCTAAGATCATTGCGGCTTCAAAGAGTGTCGATCATGCATCTTGTGTATACAAGTTTGATGGTTTCAAGAGTTTATCAAGATCATCTCTTATAGCACATGCAAATTCCTTGAGCAAACTTGGGAAGGATTTGATCATGTCAATTACAAGCATCTACAAAAGGTGAGCATACAAGAATTGGTGATAGGCCTACCTAAGGTTCCATGCACTCAAGGTGCTTGTCGAGGTTGTGCAGTTGGCAAACATCACCAAAATCATTTTCCCAAAGGTAAGGCCACTTGTGCCAAAGAACCTTTCCAATTGGTACAGTGACCTCATGTCATTTTTGACTCCTTTGTTAGGGATCAAGTATGTTCTCACTTTTTATTGATGACTTCTCCAAACGTACATGGATGTACTTTCCTAAGTACAAGAGGGAGGTAATTAATATTTTCAGGATCATCAAGGCATTTGTAGGGAATTAATATGCTCTTTCTATAAGGAGGACACAAACAATGGGAGAGAATATGTCAATCAAGATTTCAAGGATTTTTCCAATGAGCACAATATTCAACATTAGCTTACAATTCCTTACACTCATCAAAAAATGGTTTAGCTAAGAGAAAGAGCATAAGTTTACAAGAGATAACAATTGTATGATATATGGAATCCACTTTTTCGGCTGAAACAATGAATTGTGCAAATTATATTCAAAATTGCATGTCACATAACGCAATGCAAATTATGACTCCTAAGAGGCTTGGTCCCATGTCAAGTCAATTGAATCTTCATTTAGCGTATTCGGTAGTGAGGCTTGGATATTTATTCCAAATGGTCAAGAAAAAACCATAAAGAGGAAAAGCCAACCACTCATGTTTGTTGGCTACAATGAGGATGGTAAGGCCTAAATGTACGTTGATACTATTTCTAGAGAACTTGTTCAAAGGGATGTCTAGTTTCATGAGAGCTTTCCTCCAATGGATTCTCCATCACTATCCCTCATTACCAACTCCTCCATTGTCTCCTGAGGATGAGGATGTTGTTCCAAATCAACCACCTCCGATTACAAACATTTTGCCCCTGTGGACCCACGTTATTCTTGCTACAGCTGGATCTTTGGCTAGTCATCCTTCAAAATTTCATCATACTTATTCATAGCTATCAAGTGCTAATCTTTTGAGTCATGCCATATCAAATGATCCTCAAAAGTTTTCAAATGTTGTAAGTATCCTTGAGTAGGACACAACAATTGCAAAGGAGTATTCTTCTTTAATGAAGAATCATACTTGAGATCTTATTTCTACTTTTAGGGGAAAAAAGTTGGTTTGATGCAAGAGGGTGCACCACATTAAATATGCAGCTAATGGTTCTATGGACAAATACAAGGCACATCTTGTGGCTAAAGAACTTTCAAAATTCATAGGGAGATTATATGGATCAGCCTCGAAGTTTTGTGCAAGATCCTTCACTAGTTTTCAAGCTTCAACGTTCATTATATGGTCTCAAAAAAGCCACTCAAGCTTGGTATGCGAGGATGGACCGTTTCTTACTTTCTTATGGATTCGCTCAATTCCATTCTAATCCCTTAACCTATACCCAAAGATACGGAGATGGTCTTGTGATTCTATTAATGTATTTGGATGAATTGATTCTTACAGGTAGCTCATCTTCAATGATCCAAAGACTACAGCGAGCATTGATGGAGCAATTTTATATGATGGATGATGAATTTTAGCATTACATTCTTGATTTATAGGTTATTTAGTCTTCAAAAGGAATCACCATTTTTCAGCAACACTCATTAGTTTTATTCAGAGTTTTGACATGCTTAATTGCAAGGATACCCCCACTCCATTCCAATCTGGTGTTGTATTGCCTTCCAATTGCTCCATTACTAAGGTTGATTTCATGGTGTACAAGCAATTAGGTTGCAATCTTTTGTACCCAACACATTCTTGTCCTCATATTTCTTTTGTGGTTGGACTTGTTTCTCGATTCTCTTAGGATCCACACAAGAGTTATTGGAAGGTTGCCAAACATATTTTGAGATATATTCAAGGGCCTTGCATTTCGGTATTCACTATACATCAGGAGACTCTCGAGTTGTTAGGTTCACTAACTTGGATTGGGCTAGTGATGTTAATGATGGAAAGTCTACTCCTACCATGTCTTTTGCAGATCTATCCCCATTGCATGGTCTTGCAAGAATCAATCTATTATTGCATTATCATCTACAAAGGCAAAGTAGCAAGCAGTAATTTTGGCTAAACAAGAGGTTCTTTGGATTTGACAATTGTTGACAAAGTTTATATTTCATCCTGATAGTCCCACCATTCTTTGGTGTGACAATTGAAGTGCCATACATATTTATTGCAACAGTGGAGCATTAGTTAACTAGGAATATTGAGATCCACATGCACTTCATACAGCAGCCCATCAAAGATGGTCTTCTCAACTTGTAGTATTTGCCAACAAAAGAGCAAGTTGTGGACATCTTCACTAAGCCTTTGTCATTGCCTCATTATCTTCAACTGTGATTAATGCTTGGGGTGAAGAATCCTTTGGGGGTCTTCTAGAATCCCTCTTTTCTTCATGTTTTCTTTACATATTTGTTTCTCTTTTGAAGAAGAATTTTCCCCACATGCTTCTACTTTTCTCCATTTATGAGAGATATTTTGTTGTACATTGGTACCTCATCAAGCCTAGTTGTCAAGACCCAGATTTACTTTTTATGCATTATTTTGTACCTACCTTTGATGTACTTAAGTGAGGTTGTTGGTGTGAACAAGGTGTATTACCTGAGTAGTTACACTTAGGATCTATTTGCATCTTATTACTTAAACTTATTTAGGTCCTTTTCTTTTTATTCTCATTTCATAAGATTTAGAAACGTGGCATATCTTACTTCATCTTAGTGTTTTATCCTTGCCCATATAGCAAGGTCATCTCATTGTATTGTAGTATACTATATTCATTTTTTATGTGGAAATAGAGAAATTCTTTATTGCATCTCTCTCTCATATAAAGCTTTTATGGTTTCGTTGATATATTGTTGTACCTATGAGTTCTTACATAACTCCAAGACCATGCATCTCACATGTATGCATATGAAGAGCTGCAACAAAAATATCTCGTGTCTTCATTTGAGACCTTTGAATATGAATCATCATTCAATTGCGTTTTTGGCTTTCGTCTCCTTGCAATTCTTCTTGATGTGAATGGTTTAATTATAGGTCCAAGATTTAACTTTAGATTTCCCAAGAGATTTAGATCCCTCCTTCAACATGGATCTTTCATCTCCCTTCTTCCCCTTCATTGAACGACCTCTAATAACTAAAGCATTTTTAGTAGATTCCCACCTCATCTCTTCAAATGTCAAGGCTTTGACTACCACTTCAAGGTTCGACTTAGAGGCGGTGCTTCTAATTACCATCTCCAAGTTGTCCCGCAAATCTAGTAGGAAGCATCGCAAGGCTATGCGCTGATCTTTGTTCAACTTCACATCAATGGATGCTAATTGAGTGAAAATGTCATTTAATGCATTTTGGTTGTGTTACTGTATCACCTGCAGACTGACCAGATCCAAGTCCAATTTGAACCAGATCTATGATCCAATCTGATCCATTTGTGGATCTGGGCGATTAAACTTTTTGTTTTGTTTTCTCACCTTTGACTTGGTCTTTTAAAAAAATTATGAACATGGTGTGTGACACGAAGGTCCATGTGGTTTTGAAGGTCTCCATTTGGGCATGATGGTGCTACCCCTAGAATACACGACGGGCATCGCCCCTCAACCCACCTAGGAGCACTATCCCCAAACCCCTGAAAAGTTGTGGGTTATGGAGCCAAAGCATACTGACTTGGATATTCCACTTTCCAACATGTTACACTAGGAGTCTGGTTATGTAGTAATTGTTTGTCAACTTTCGAGTAGTTATAGGAAGCAATAGAAAGTTGTGTTCTGTGTGGCAATCATCAAGCTATTTAGATTAACTATGTAGTTAAGGAACAGAGGTCGATACTTGGCTGATCATCTTGGTTTACTTCTACAAAGAGCTTCATGTGTGAATAAAGAAATATTTTATTACTCTCTTTGTTATCTAATTCAAGCATTGGTTTTATCAAAAAGAAAAGTAAATATAAGTGTCAATCATTTATGTACCTAAAAGCAAGATCCCCCTATGCAAAACACTCATTCAAACAAGGATTAACAATAGAGTCAATATACCCTCTCCTCCCACAAATATAAACAAGTTATTTGGCTCTAATACCAATGAAAGGAAATAAATCAATCTTATAAGAGAAACACTGTAAAATAAGTTCAGATTTTTTTTTTAAATTACATAATGACATAGACATTACAAGATTTCCCTTAGGAAAACCTTTCAGGAAAAATACTAGCAATAATAGCACACCCAAATATATTATCAGAGACATGGTTACAATACAAGAGTCTTGATTATTAGAATAATATCTTTCTCTTTGTGTTATTAATGGTCATTTAAGTTGTTTCTAATTTCGCCTCTAGTTAACGATTGTTTCTTTTAGAAACATCGTCTTTGTAACTCTATTTAAAGGAGCTTTGTCTCCTTGATTAATTGAACAACATCGATTCTTTGAAATCCATATGCTTTTGCATCTGTATTATGGTGTCAGAGCCTTGGTTATTTTCGAAATAATTTTTCAATTAAAAATTCATCATGAATTTTTAATAGTTTTTTTTGAAAAATTTATTTGTTTATTCGAAATTGCTACTTTGGCAGTTCGTTTTGGCTGCAGCTACTAGGGTTTTCTGGCTATTTTCTGCCCTCTCCCACGACCCGTCTCTCCTGCATTTCGCACAACCATGCAACGCGTTTTTTCCCCGCCTGCAGATTTTTTTTCTGCCATTTTTGGACGGAAATCTGCATTTTCGGCTAGGGTTTTGACCCTCCAAATTCAGTCGAAAAAATTTTCTGAGCATAGATTCGTGATGGGTTTTTCGAGATCTCAACTAGGTCATTGTCAGAATTTTGTGGGTGCCTCGATTTTTGTGCCTCGATTTTCAAGCCAACGGATCCAGATTCCGACAGCAGATTCTTTGTGGGTTTTTCGCAAGGATTTATGGGTTGTCTTCGGATTTTTCAGGGTCAACCAGAATTTTTTTTCTTGAAATTCATGCCCGCCGTACTTCATTTTTTGAAGTCTGTACCTGTACCTGCATCTACCTCTGTTTCTGCATTGGGATTCAGATTTTTTGAATTCCGTGCCAACACCTCTTCTCAATTTTTTTGTTTTCCGTGCATTGGGAAACATGCAAGATGGTGTCATTGACCAACTTGATGTTGGAAGGCAATCAGGTTTTGTGCACTTAGCATCTTCTCAATACCTCGTTTTTCGTGCCTCGAAAAGCGTGAAGATGGTTTATGGGCATCGATGTTTGTTTCGGTTTTTAATATTTTTTTACCTAAAAAAAAATTCTGATGGGTTTTAATAATTTTTCCCTTGAAAAAATTTGTGGGTTTTAATAATTTTGTCCTAAAAAATTATCTGTGGGTTTTTAAATATTTTGTCCCTGTAAAAAAAATCATGAGGGTTTATGATTTTTTCCTCAAAAATTGTACTTTGCTGCAGTCTGTTTTTCGTCGCACCTGGAGTTGTTGTGCGAACATCTGCACTAGTCTCTTATTTGCAATCTATTTTCGGGCATCTTGCTCATCTGCAATAGTTTGGAGGGTTTGCCGATTTTTTCCTCAAAATCGTGATAGCTGTTCTTGGTGTGTCTCTGGTTACAGGGAGGGATAGTTCTCCAACATCAGGTTGGACGGTTGGTGTTGTTTTGGGTATCTCCAGAAGTTCTGCAGTTTCTGGAAGGGTTGGTGGCAAACTCATCTCAAGTGGCAGAGTAAGTGGCAGAGTCTTGTCTTCTGTTGCAGTGTGTTCTGAGAAGGGGGCAACCTTCTCTGTTATTTCTCTTGGTAATTAGAACGATGACCATTAAGGGAGGGTATTAGAATAATATCTTTCTCTTTGTGTTATTAATGGTCATTTAAGTTGTTTCTAATTTCGCCTCTAGTTAACTATTGTTTTTTTTAGAAACATCGTCTTTGTAACTCTATTTAAAGGAGCTTTGTCTCCTTGATTAATTGAACAACATCAATTCTTTGAAATCCATATGCTTTTGCATCTGTATTATTGATACCATGGAGATCCTCAATTCTATCTTTTGAAATCAATCTAAAAACATGTACTTGCAATAAAATTAGCCAAGAACCTCCTTTCTAAGCCTCCAATATATTGACAAAGGAGATCCAAGAAACAATGAGCTAAATATTGAAATAAATATTGAGGAAGCTTAATGCCAAATTCTCTAAATGCAATGTCCATTTGCTAAAGACAATAAAGTGCAGAATAAGATTAGTGGCACTGCCCTTCCTAAAGAGTACCAAATGATGCTCATGTAGTTTCACTCACCATTTCACTTCTTCCCAGAACAGATCCAACAGTCAATAGCAGTTCACATTTGCTATTTGGGATCTCAATGGATTTTCTGCTCCTTCATAACCTAAACTAAGTGAGCATAAGGTACAGTTTTTTATCATTGATATTGACTTAGTCATGGACTTCATTATCTTAATTGGGAATTGGGAACTGGTTTCGAAAGGGTTGAAATCTTAAGACATTGCACTATTCTTCTTGTCCATTTACTCTCCAATTATTTGAAAAAACCCTTAAGAGGATCCTTTTTAAGTTATTTTTTTATGTCAACCCTAAAATATTCCAAAACCAGCTCAAATCTAAAAACTGATGTTGCACAAATTCATTGCTATTAGGTTAACAAGTTAATTTAGAGTTTCCTAAATGCAGTGCATATCCTCCCTAAAGTTGACCTCATTAGCGAATTCCTAGGACATATATTAGTGTTCTTGTAAGTGAATTGCCACTTTAACAAAGTCTACCTTGCCCACAGCCAATATTTAACGGTTTCAATATACAATTCCCAAAATAAGTGCAATAATTTATGATCAGCAAATCAGAATACCAAACAAATTTTTAGATTTCCTTTGCAAGAATGTGCATAAATTATACTTACTAATGTTTTTACTCATATGTTGACTATCAAAAATTGTATGAGAGTGGAATTCACAATACCTGCATCTCCTCAAGTGGAATATATTTAACAAGGCCACTGACAACGGTTCGTGGAGAAGATTCTCCAACATCAATCTCTTCCACATACAATGAATCTGCATCTGGATGTCTCTGTGCTTTGGTGATAAGGCCCACTCGGATGTCAATCCTTGCTATTGAAACTGGGACATCTTTCGCTGTTGATGTTGTATTTTTTCCTTTCACTGCTTCTGATTTTTTAGGTTGTGCTCCCTTCTTCGTCACTTCTGTTCTTGCATATTTCAAACAACAGAAAATCCAATCACGTAATCACCAAAGCACCATGTTAGCTGGTCTAGAAGTCTAAATAAATAATATTAAATTTAACAGCAATATTACGAAAATTGTAAAGAATACAATTAAAATATGTCAAAACCTATCCACACACAATTTCCCTCATGGTCTTTGTAAAGAACAAATACATGTTATTTAATAGACAGGAGAGGGCAGACTTTGTATTTCAGAAACCCAAGCCATTTTGTGTCCTCTTTAAATGTGCCATTCCGTTTAATACCTCCTCAATTTCTCTATGTTTCGACCATAAATTAATTATTGATTGTTTGTAATCAGTTTCCAGGTAGCCCTTACTGCCATATTTTGAACAAGACAAGACAACATAAACAGCTCAAAGCCCTAAACCAAGTAGCATACATAACAAGAAGAGACTATACATTCTAGTTATCATACAAAACAAATGAAAAACAATGATAAATCTTGGCTCTGAGACTCAGGTTCGACTTGGACGATGGCAAACCTATTTTTGTTTGACTCGATCTCTAGATAAGAGCTGAACAAATTGATTTTCATAAAAAAAAGATTTTGCAAAATCTAGCTGTCTTGACATAGAATTCTCTTCCTAAAAGTTCATCAGACCCCCTACTAAAAAATAAAAGACTTGGGCAAATCTAGAAGTAAAAGTCCAGCCCATTTGACATATTTGTGGGACTAATCTTAGGTCTCAACCAGTTACACTATCAATATAAGTAATATTTTGCTCAATAATATCAGCTTCAAAAACTAAATCTCAAACTACTGTGTCATGTACAGTTTTCCAATCCATATCTGGGTTTGTGTTTTGCCAGCGTAGGTGTAGCAAGTATGCAGCTACTTTAAGTTTTTAGTTAGGAATGTTTGTGTTTGGAATAAGATGGCTGTATCTGTGTCTCTTCCAGTTGAGCGGTGATTGAGTCTTTCAGTTAGAGTGGCTGAGTGGTGTTGATATCATACCTGTCTGTGCCTGTCATTCAGTAAGAACTGTAATGGACTGGATTAAGGAGGGCATGTGGTCAGCTAATTAGACATTAAATAAGGAACTGTCATCAATTTTGGGAATAACTTGTTAGTCAACTGCCATTTATTGAGGAATGATTGCCTATAATAGAGGAAGAAGAATTGTATAATGCCCTGGATTGAGGAGAAGGGATGCACTTGAAGTTTAATAAAAACAACAAACATTTCCTTTCCCTAAGGTGAACAATGTTTTCCAGCAGCTGGGGCCTTGGAGACAAGTCACGAAGCCCTTCCAGTGCAGAGGTCAGCTTCTTGAGGATGGAAACCACTAAGCAGCAGATGGACATTCAGACTGACATCTGGAATACCAGTAATGTCTAGTTCGGCATGGGAACGTGTTTTGTAAGCTGTCTTGGGTTGATGAATATCTATATGCTTATATCGTGTTTTGAAGAAATATAATAAATTTGTCGTTTTGTATGTTTTTAGTTCAGATCTTTACATACTGTTTCTAGAAGATGTTCAAGTTTGCAAAAAAGGGTGAAGTCCACAAAAATGTAATGTCCACATAATGCAAAATGTGTGCAGGAAAATAAGCTAGATCCTTCAACCCATAGTTAAAAAACTTGATAGGTACAATTTTGGCTCAAACTCACCAATTCAGAAAAATCTCAGCATATTAAAAAAATATTTAAATTCATTTTCTTTGCATAACTTGGCTAGGTGAGCTACAGGGCAATTTTCTTGACCTTCATTTTGACTAGTGAGCACTCACAATTTCAACAAGTTTTTGGAGTGTGTGCAGCGCAGATGCATGTGTGTGAGTGTACATGTGTTTGTCCAAGTGTGCATGTGTTATGCTTGTGTTATATGCATATACACATGTAGGCACATGTTAGAATTTCAGGAAATAATCACTCAGCTATTGTTCCTAGGTGCAGAAAATTAGCACAAACATCCTTAATTACAATACGATATTTACTGTTAGTTTTCCCAAATGCAGACACCAAATTCATGGGTTATATATAACCTTGTCACATACATCTTGTGTATTCAATTTTTTCTTTGGTAATAAAAATTATTCTTCCGCCAATGGTGTGTGTGTGTGGGTGTAGGTGGATGTGTGTGTGTGTGTGGGTGGATGTGTGGGTGTGTGTGGGTATGTGTGGGTGGGGGTGTGTGTGGGTATGTGTGTGTGTGGGTGTGGGTGTGGGTGGATGTGTGGGTGTGTGTGGGTGTGTGTGTGAGTGTGGGTGTGTGTGTGTGTGTGTGTGGGTGGGTGTGTGTGTGAGGGTGCGGGTACGTGTGTGTGCACGTATGCGTGCGCGCGCAGGGTTCAGGTGAATGTCCAAGAGATTGTGCTATAATGGCAATGGAAAAACTCATAAAAACTTCACATGGGTTGAAATCTCCTAGTATAATAAGATGGTCCAATAACATAGGAGGATGGGAAAAGGTTGTGGTATCACAGTAATTGGATATGTTTGCGCATGACCCATATTTACAAATGACAAGGATGTGGCCCCAAACATGCCCCACATTGCACTAAAGGCAGACTAAAATCACCCAAGATTTACAAAGCGAAAAAAGTAATTGAATATATATATATGAAGTTTCAAACATATATGTATATATGGGAAAGTTATAATAAAGGGTATATAGCACGATTAACTAAAGCATCACCAAGATCCTCAAATACTGGAAACAATCATCTACATTATTGATCTTACTTTCATATTTCTACTGTGAAGGATTTAACCTTGATTGTAAAGATAAGAACATTGCCCACAATGCACATAAAAATGGAATGTGATCAGCTTTCAAAAGACATGTTTGTGTCATATTCTAAACTCTGACAAGAAAACCTTTAACATGGTCTTTGAAAATCATCTCATATTTTATCCAAGCAGTTTCCAGTTAAAATCATTGAATATAAATTAATTCAGATGGTTTGTGTTTCTTCTTAAAGTCTTCTCCACACATGACGAACTTTCTTGAGACTTTCTAAATTATTGTGATCCCATTTTATAAGGTCTTCTTCAATTTAATGATTGATTTGGTTTTGGATGAGTTTTGGTCAGTTTTTAGTGATTGTACAGACTGATTTTTTGTAAAATATCTCAAATTTCTTTTTTTAAATTTTCCTTGTCACAAATAATCAACTTGGAAGACAGATCATCAGCTCTAGATACTTCCAATTGGATTTACTTTGGAATTTACAAAAAATTCCAGAACTTTAACAGTCACAAATTTTTGGATCTGAATCAACTTCTGTAGCAATATCAATCATCAACTAAATGCCAAAATAATTGTTTCTTCAATCTCTATAGGTTCAATAACTTTGGTTTGCCTGAGTAGTAGAAATGATTCTCTCCTCATACAAGTAGCGATGTCAGAGAATTAAAATTTTGGATCAATTCAGAAATAAAGTTTCCAGAATGGAGACAAGGGATGGGGGGAGGAGATTTGGTGACAACTTTTTCTAGGCCATCTTTGGGGTCAGCAAGGGACAGCAAATAGGATGGCTATATTAAAAATAGGGAAATTTTAAAACATCTAAGGAAAATTCAAATATTCATATGGTAACATTGATAAAAACATTCATCATATACATAACAGATCCTTGATAAATAACATTTGTGTTAAATTGAGAGTACACATTGAGTCAAACAAATTAGCAAATGTCAAAACTTAATTGCCTTCAAAATTCATTGTCAATATGCATGTGATATTAAAAAACAATATACAAGTTACAAGGAAATGCCCAAAGGCTAAAAGTTTCACTTTCAGATACAATCCTTTGTAAGGTTAAGTCTTTCATAGGTTAAGGCTAAAAGTTTCACTTTCAGATACAAGTTATTGAAGATTTAATTTAATTTTCCATATCAATCCTTTGTAAGGTTAAGTCTTTCATAATCTGAGTTAATTCAAAATAATATCAATTTGAAAATTCACAATTCTAAGGGTTTATCACATTATTTTCAAATTGTAATCTATTTATTCCCTTGAAAGGTCTCAAATCTCCTATCTTGAGATATTAGGCTCAAGCCTAACTTAAGCCTTTTTTTTGTGTAGGTATCAAATGACGACCCCCAAGGCCAGTGGATCCACTACCCGGCAAGCTCTCATCAAAGAAGATCAGAAGAACGATGACTTGGAGACCAAGATCAGAAGAACGAGTGGAGCACTATCGGAGACACCAATCTAGGAAACTTCAATGTGAAGAAGTTTCGAGAAGCACCCTACATCGACAAGCCGTAACCTGTTGCCAAGAGGATAATTGAGAGTGGCATCATCAAGGCCACAGGATTTCCTCCTACAGTCAAATGTCACAAACTAATGATTGAATGTGCCCAGCACTATGATTCACATTCGAGGACGATCGTAGCCAAGGATGGAACTGTCTTAGCCTATCTCTCAGAAGAAGCTATAAGTGAAGCTTTTCATCTCCCGGAGCCAAGAGATATGATCTACAAGAGCTTGGAAGGAGCTAGGTCTATCTACGAAGATGATCCCAATACCTATCTGAACTTCATCAACAAGAATTGGTTACTAAAGAGTAGGCCTCGCTTGAACAAAATACCTAATACGCCACACAGAATTGATTTCCAAGAAGAATTCAAGGACTTGATAACCATGCTCAATCGGGTTACTGGTGCCTCTCAAGTCGAATTCTTCTTCGACAAGTGGATGTTCTTCTTCATACAAGTGATTGTCCAAGGAAAAGGAATGCTCAATTGGGCTAGAATTATTAGCAACAACCTAGACGTGCAGTTGAGGAGGTTAAGCCCTACCAAGACTTTCCACATGAGTTCATATGTTATATATTCCTTAGTCAGAAGTTTTGAGTATGTAGGGCTACCACAGAGGAGTTGTTGGGAGAGGACCCGGAAAATTAAGAGTTTGTGATTCTTATGTTCAACTACATCATCCGCCAAGGAATGACTACAAGCTAATCAATGACACCTTCACGATGTATATCACCCGGACATTGCAAGGAGGGATTCATCACCGATTGTCTCCGGAAGCACAAGAGCTTGTGAAGAAACATGGTGTGTGGTTCATTCAGTTTCCAAAATTCACCTACATCAGGGTCCATGGATGCCCTTCACCTCCCTACATGTTGCCAAGGTATCCTATGGACAAAATAATATTACTTGAGGTGACTAGACAGTTGGCAGCTTATGCTAGACCATCAAGACATAAGCATGGAAATGGAATCCCCGTACCCATTCTACTAGGAAATTCAATTGAAGTGTGTCCTAATTCTCAAGCCGCGGAGGATGCAGAGAAGGAGTTATCTCTATATTCATTCACATCCTTTGCCTCAAGGGAGAATTTCGATCCTCATGGTCACATGGAAGAGACAGTTGGGAAGAAATACAAACATGAGTTTCAAGTGGAGGACTTCTGGATGAATGTTCAGGATGATATAAAAGTGAAAAGAAAGATGCATTCTAGATTACCCTTGGATCTCATCAGGAAATGTAAGGTTTACAGAGTAGCCGATCAAGCCCAGGACAATGGTAGCTATCTCCAATCATCCTATGAGAAGGAGGATAAAGAGGTGAAGATAGATTGGAACGAGCCCGAAGTTGCAGACCTAAGAGCATTGATGGATCCCGTTTTAACTTGCACTCGCAGATGGGTGGACGTACAACATCAAAAGTTGAAGGAGCAGAATGTATCCATGACATTCACCCTGGAAACAAGAACAGAAGAAGGAGAAGCAAGTGTGAGTGAGAATGCTTCTCATTCTAAAGGATTGAAAAGAAAGGAAGGACTTGAGAAGAGAGAACCTTCCAAGAAGAAACAAAAGGTGAATCCCAATCGTCCACCGAGTACGTCTTCTAGGCATGAAAAAGAAACAAGTCAAGGAGAAGATCAAAGACAAATAGTGTATGAGATTGATGAGTCTATGGAATCCGAGGTGCAGAATGATAAACAAGGTAAAGGACAAACACCTCAGCATTCATCAAGTCAATCTCTCCAGGTTGGTGCTAATGAACAACAAGAAGGAAGGAATGATGATGAAGCAACATCTCCCTTCAGAGAAGATAGACCCCTGCCTAAGGAAATACAAGTGAGAGAAAGAAAGTCTTCTATTCCAGATTGGCTAAAAGAAAGACTGACAAGGGTAGTTGTGGTCGAAGAGGAAGAACAAGTATTCGATTTGGAAAGTCTCATAGGAAATTCCCATGAAGAGATAGAAAAGAAGAAGGCCACAAAGATGTCAAAGGTAATTAGAGATGAAGCAGGATCCAAAAAGGTACAGATAGCTACACCAGTGGTGGACAAGTATGAGGATGAGATTCTAGCAGAGGAATATGATCTAGAGACATTTGATCTTGGTCCACTTACCTCCGAGCAAGCCATGGAAGAAGCAGCTGATTCAGTGAGAGCACTTAATGACAAACTCAAAGAAGAAATGGAAAAGAATAAGAAGCTAGAAAGAGAGGTTAGTGCTTGGAGAAATTACTTTAGTCATCTTAGTCAGCCATTGAGACAACAAGATCCAGCAGTATCACCTTTGCATGCACTTACTCCCGAATCGGTAAATGAGGCAGAAAAGATGAAGAACTTAGCCCGACTCATGAGTTCTTGGATTGATGAATCTTACAAGGTAGCCATTGAATTTGCAACAAGAATGATGAAGACAGTCCATCGGGCTATCCAGGTCCTTGAGATCATTCATAATCTATTGATAACTGTAGATGCATTCACTCACACTAGAGGCGTTATCATCCCGGTTTTGCAAGTGATAAGGACACCGAGACAAATTTTAGCACAAGAGAAGATAATGGATGGAGGAACCCACAGCCTTTTGCAATGGTCAACATTATTCCAAATGAAGGAAGTTCTTTTCGAAGACATCAATACCAGATGCAGCCGAGTTGAAGGCACTATCCACCCTATTCAAGACAAGGTGTTTGATATATTATGTACGATCCTTGACAGAAGGATTGAGATCGAGACAGATGTGGATGTCCAAGAGTTGGAAGACAGGATTAAGATCATTTTTTGCAAGGAAGAGAACATGGTCACAGAGGAGCAGCGAGGTCAGATGTATGCTACTATGTTCCTGATCGAGAAAACGAAAGAGCTAGAGCCTGGATGGGAGACGACCCTTCTCACAGCTTTTGATCAAGTCCTCCACTTGGAAGAACGAATGAAGAATCTTCATGAGATTTCCATTGCTGAAATTGAGGGAATTACGTCCAGATTCATTGAATATGCTATAAAAGAGCATAGGAAAGGGAACAAAATTCTAGATGAAAAGTTGTTATAAAATGATGTGGCAACTTTATTCCCATTGGGCTATGTTTCCTCGTTATTTGTGCCAATTCCTATTGGCTATGGATTGATAATGTTTATCTAAATGGGGACTTTTTTGTAACAAACCCTAATTAGGGTTTAGGTGTCAAAATCTCAGCCATTGATCTTCTTTTGATCCAGGCCGTTCGTTGTATTTGAGAGTGCTATATAAGCCCTCACTCATTTCATTTTAAAGAGTTAGAGAGTTAGAATCATAAAAGAAAAATAAGTTTAACATTGTCAGCAGCAAAGAAATAAGTAGTGAAGAGAGAAAGTTGAACAATTGTTGTTTTATTTGGCTATGAGATCAATGAAATATTGAAGTTATGGTGTTTTATTGCAATCCTTGTGGCTATTTTCATGGTTGTTTATCTTCTTGAATCACTCTTAGTAGAGATAGTATTTAAAGTTTTAAGATTCGAAAGACAAATGTTGCGCTTGATCTTTGATAAGACTCATATTCCAAACCACTAGCTCCTTACTGATTGTAAGTACGCCCTGTGTGGTCAACTGGAGACATTGAGATTGTTTAAGAGTTCAATCATTGTTGGAGGCATTGATATGTATCTTACTGATAGTATCTATCCCATTAATGATTTGAAAATCATTGAATCCCCTTAGAAGATCGCACCAATTCCAGTGGAGTTGTAATCTTTTGGCAATACTGAAATTGGTAGAGTTTTATCAAGACCAGTCCTCATTGAGTCGTTCTTAGGATTAGTTTAAGTATCACCTCCTTAAAACCTTTATCTTTTGATCTTTTTTGAAACATCAGTTAGTATTAGGAGAATCCAATTTCCTAATTGAAAAGTAGTTGCATGAACAAGCTTTCTCTGAAAGTACGTAAGGCCCCTTGTAAAACAGTAAACACAACGACCACTGGTGCTTATCCACGAGTAGAGATCTTACATAACAGAACCTTGAAGTTCCTCCGATTGTCCTTCTACGATATCTTCAGCATTCGGGAGCTTTATTCAAGAGATGATAAGGTACCTTTAGGTATTTTATTCTGTGTTTGGTCATGTACAAAAGACACATCAACAAGTACATGCCTTGCTACAACCCAATGTTCTACCTTAAAGGCTGTCACGAAGCAAGATAAGTAGCTCACAGCATAACTAAGATGAAGTTTAGTGGTTGTAAGGTAGATAAGGCTGCCAATTAGTTGCCTTAATGTTGATTCATTCACCACAAGTAAATTTGATTTGGCTAATAGTTTCAGCCCTTTCTTCATAGGTGTAGATGAAATTTTACAATCATTCATACCGAACTCATCCAACAAACTCCTAGCATACTTCGACTAAGAGGCAAAGATACTACCACGATGCAAAACCTCAACACCCAAACAATAATGCAGAAGTCCCAAGTTTGTCATATCAAAGGACTAGCACAAATTCTGTTTGATTTGCTCAATCAAATGTGTCGCACTACTAATAATGATCAAGTCATCAACATAGATGACCAGAAGAAGGATCTCACTACCAATGTTCTTGACATACAAGGACTCCTTTGAAAGTCATGTCCAAACAAATAATAATCAATTTTTATGTACCATGCCCGAGGAGCATGTTTGAGGCCATAGAGTGCTTTCACTAGTCTACATACTTGGTGTTCTTTACCAACAACCTTGAAACCCTAAGGCTGCATCATATAGACTTCTTCCTCCAATTCACCATTGAGTAAGGCACTCTTAACGTCCATTTGATAGACCTTCCAAGCAAATTGTGTTGCAATGACTAGAACAAATAGAGTGGTGCTCATCTTGCCTATGGGAGCAAATGTCTCCTCATAGTAGATGCCCTCTTTTTGTGAGAACCCTTTAGCCACCAACTAAGCCTTGTACTTATCAAGAGTTCCATCAACCTTATACTTGACTTTATAGACCCATTTGCAGCCAATGGGTTTCTTCCTAGGTGGAAGATCAAATAGAACCCATGTGTTATTCTTGAGAAGACTATGATGTTCAGCTTCCATAGCCTTCTCCCATTCAGGCTTTCCTTGTGCTTCAAAATACACCTGAGTCTCATAAATACTCTAAAGAATTGCCATGAGAGAAAAATTCACTATGTTCTTTTTTCTCTTGCCTCTAGAAGATCTCCCCTCAACAAGTTCATCATCACGAACAACACCAATGGTCTTTTCCCACCATTTAGGTCGACAAGGAGAAGCACTTGTATCTAATGTCGAAGGATCAACATGAGCAAGAGTGTCTGGAAGAAACTCATCGAGATGTTGATCTAGGTTTTCCTAAGGAAATTTTGGTCGAACAAGATCCTACCTAGGAGATTCAACATTCTTTGGTTCAGAATCATCAAAATCCCTCCCTTTAGGTGGAGCTAAGGAAAGTCAAACACCCAAACCCTTAAGCCTTTAAAGGTTGATCTTCAAGATTGAAAACAAGAGAAGAGAGCTAAAAAGGCTCTCCTTCTTTATCAAACACAACATCTCAACTGAATATGAGACGATCAGTGTCTACATCAATCAGCCGATAAGCCTTATGTGTTGTTTGTAATTAGGGTTGGGCCCTAAACCTCCAACGCATAAGGCTGGGCCCTAAACCTCCACGTCTCACCTCCACGCCACACTAAAACATACACGCCTCATGATAGGACCTATCCTAACTTTGCATTAAGCAATTAGTAAATTAAATAATTAAAAGGGTTCTATTTTGCAAAAGCCGACATGCTAAAAGGGGTTCGCTCCTTATATAAATAAGCATTCAACTCTCACCACAAACATCAATTGTAGCACTCACTTCATGCGAAATACACAAGTTTGGAGAATGCGAACTTCAGGAAGAAAGTCTTCAAGTTGAGGCGTGAATTACATCATTAGAAGGAGGCGAACTTAGTTAAGATTGTGCAAAGTTCTTGAGGATCTGTAAATCTGGGTTAAAAGAAGAAGCAAGCTATCAGCAACAAACACACACATGACAGTGAAGCAATCTGCCATTCTTTTTGTGACAGCAACATCTACTTCTACAAGTTCTTGAGATAAGTATTGTAACAATTGCATTACCATAATCTATAATCAGATCCGAGGATCTCTTTGGCTGGGTTTTTCCTCCTAGGAGGTTTTCCCAGGGTAACTGTGCTTTGTCCTTCTTTTTTTATTTCCTTTACTATGCTTAAATCTGGAAAACAATAAATTAATTAACCTAGTTTAAACTAATTCTGATTTTCTGAGTTTTATTCAATCTGAAAGTACTAAAAACAACATGGTATCAGAGCTAATTGGTTAGATCAATCTTCAGATTTAAAATTCAGTACACCTTTATTTCCAGATTGCTGTAGCTTTTGCAGATCAGGTCAATGGGGCTGAAAGTTGAAGATAGGCTTGATGGGAATCTAAATTTTACTGCATGGAAAGTTCGAATCAAGTAAACTCTTGAGGAAGAAGATCTTCTCCAATTCATTGAAGCGAAAGAGCTAACTGAACCTTCGGATGCAGCTGAGTTGAAACAATTCAAAAGGGATGCTATCAAGGCCAGGAAGATTCTCATTGATTCAGTCAAAGACCACCTCGTCACCTCTATTGCCTCATTCACCACTGCAAGGGAAATGTTCAGCCATCTACAAGGTACATATGAAGTTAACAATCTTAGTAGGGCAATTACGTTAAGACAACAACTACTTAATATCAAAATGGCTAAAGAAGATTCTGTTATTTCCTATTTCATAAAAATTTCAAAACTAAAGAATCAGCTAGGTTTAATTGGCCATAACATGGAAGATAAAGACCTTGTCATGATTGCCCTTAATGGTCTACCTCACTCTTGGGAGTCATTTATCCAAACCATAAGTGGTCGGTCGGAGTTACCCACTCTTGATCGCCTTAAGAATGATTGCATCCAGGAAGAGTCTCGCCTCTTCACAAGGAGTCAATCCAAGAGCCCCCATGTAGATGAACATCACATGCTTGCAGCTCAATGCAAGAAAAGGGGAAATTGGAAGCAACCTTATCCTAGAAGAAATAGGGATCCCAGATCCTTTAGTTCCCAACACCCTTGGAAGAAACCAAGAGATACCTCGCGTGTGCGATGTTTTAGATGTGACAAATTTGGTCATTATGCTAAGGAATGTCAGTTTAATCCTAACCAAAGTGAAGCAAACCTAAATGAAGTCTCAGAACAAAATGATGACTTCTTATTCATCTCCGCTCTATCTAGCAGTGTTCCCTTAGATAGCAATACATGGTTGATTGACAGTGGTGCCTCCAGACACATCACAGG
Source organism: Cryptomeria japonica (assembly GCF_030272615.1). Taxonomy (NCBI): domain Eukaryota; kingdom Viridiplantae; phylum Streptophyta; class Pinopsida; order Cupressales; family Cupressaceae; genus Cryptomeria; species Cryptomeria japonica. The sequence continues at coordinate 98,390,322 of NC_081412.1, forward strand.
TCACTGCGATCATCTTTCAGGCCTAGTAGAAAAGGATACCAGCCTTCACGTAGTAATTGGTGATGACGCTCGTTATTCGGTAAGAGTTTCTGGCTCTACTTCTCTAAAATTAGATTCTGGTATTTCCTTGCATCTTAGTGATATATTGTTTGTTCCTGGAATTAAAAGAAACCTAATTTCCATTTCTGCTCTAGAAGATAAAGGTTATCAAATTGCATTTTTTGAAGGAAAAGTTCTTGCTTGGTTGGTCTAAGAAAGATAGTTTTGAATCTGCTCGTATAATTGGTCATAGATATGATAGTCTTTATAAGCTCTCTACTAACCCTATTCAAGCCCTCATTAATGAGGCCCCAGAATCATGTGAGTTATGGCATAGAAGACTTGGACATCTACATTATCAAGCCCTTCCATCCCTTGAAAGATTAGTCAAAGGTATGCCTAAACTCAGTCAAATTCATGATAACACTTGTAAAGGTTGTGCTATTGGTAAGAATGTTAAAAGTCCTTTTCATAAAAGTAAAAATAGAGCTAAAGACAAACTAGAACTTGTTCACTCTGATTTATGTGGTCCTATGTCTATAGCATCTCCTAGTGGATTCCTTTATTATGTAATCTTCATAGATGATTTCTCTAGGAAAACTTGGATCTACTTCTTGAAATCTAAAGAATCTGATGAAGTCTTAAGTAAATTTAAGGAGTTTAAAGCATTAACTAAAACCCTCTCTGGTAAAAGAATCAAATGTTTAAGATCTGACAATGGAGGTGAGTACACCTCCGGTAGCTTTCATGATTTTTGTGTTGAGTCAGGAATTAAGAGGGAGTTTTGTGTTCCATACAATCCTCAACAAAATGGTGTTGCTGAAAGAAAGAATAGGACCATTGTGGAGGCTGCAAAGGCTATGATTCACGATCAAGACTTGCAGACCTTCCTATGGGCTGAGGCTTCTAGAACAGCAGTATATATCCAGAACAAATGTCCTCATCGTGCTCTAAAGAACATGACCCCGGAAGAAGCCTTCACGGGATTCAAACCAGACATTAGTCACCTCAGGATCTTTGGAAGTCCCGTCTATGTTCATGTGCCCAAGGAAAAGCGATCAAAGTTGGAACCCTCCGGAAAGAAAGGCATGCTAGTCGGATACAGTGAATCCTCCAAAGCATTCAGGATTTACATCCCAGGTCAAAGGTATGTTGAGGTAAGTAGGGATGTTAAATTTGAAGAAGACATTGCGTTTAAGAATCGAAAGGTTCTTGTGTTATTGATGAATCTGATGATAATCAAAATATGAATGTCGATACTAACCCTGAAATTTAGAGTGAGCAAGTTGAACCTCCACCACAAGACGATCATGATGATCCTCCAGAACCCATGAATCCCACTGATATTCCTAGTGACATTGTCGTTACCAAGAAGAGACCACTTTGGGTAAGAAACACCATTCAAGAAGCTGAAAGATTTGCTACTCCAAGTGGCACCTTCCGTGAAACTAAGAGACCTCAGGTATTTTCCAACTATGTTTCTTTAATGTGTAATCTCATTGAAACTAAACCTTGCAATGTTGAAGAAGCCTTAAGCCATCATACCTGGAAGCTTGCTATGGATGAAGAATATCAGTCAATCATCAAGAATGATGTATGGGACCTTGTGCCCAGACCCAAAGGTAAGTCTGTTGTTTCCTCTAAATGGTTATTTAAAATTAAACATAATGCTGATGGTAGTATTGAAAAATATAAGGCTAGATTTGTAGCGCGTGGTTTTTCCCAAAAGGAAGGCATAGACTATGAAGAAACATTCGCTCCTGTTGTTGGATATACTTCCATTAGAACAATAATTGCTATTGCTGCTTCTAAGGGTTGGAAACTACATCAGATGGATGTTAAGACTGCCTTTCTCAATGGTGTCATTGAGGAAGAAGTCTATATTGAGCAACCTGAGGGATATGAGATTCAGGATAGATTAACCCATGTGTGCAGGTTAAAGAAAGCTCTATATGGTCTTAAACAAGCTCCTCGTGCTTGGTATGAAAAAATTGATAAATATTTGCTAAGTCTAGGCTTTTGTAAAAATGACGCTGACCCTAACATTTACTTTAAAGTAGCCAATGATGAAATGCTAATTCTAGTTCTTTATGTGGATGACTTATTTTTGACTGGTAAAGATGAACTCATTATTAGATGCAAGAAAGAATTAGCTTCAGAATTTGAAATGAAAGATTTAGGTCTAATGCATTATTTTCTAGGTCTAGAAGTATGGCAAAGATCTAACGAAATCTTTCTAAGTCAAGGGAAGTATACTATTGACATTTTGAAAAGATTTAGAATGATGGATTGTAAACCAATGTCTACTCCTATGGAATCTAACTTAAAGAAGTTAAATGTTTCTGTAGCTAACTCTAAATTTGCAGATCCATCCGAGTACCGACAGTTGATTGGATCACTGATGTATCTAGTTAACACTAGACCAGACATATGTTTTGCTGTGAATGCCCTCAGTCAGTTCATGAGTTTGCCCAAGCATGTTCACCTTGTTGCAACCAAGCATATTCTAAGATACTTGCGGGGCACAGTTGGCTTTGGGCTGAAGTATCCACGTAACACTCCAATAACCTTGGAAGGTTATTCTGATGCAGACTGGGCTGGAAGCGTCAAAGACAGGAAAAGCACCTCCGGTATTTGTTTCAGCTTGGGTTCTGCAGTGATCTCTTGGGCCTGCAGAAAACAATCCTCAGTGGCATTGAGTATTGCTGAAGCTGAGTATATTGCAGCAAGTGTAGCATCCAGAGAAGCAGTGTGGCTTCGTAAGCTTCTTGCTGGACTATTTGGTCAACCATGGGACCCTACAGTTATTCACTATGATAACCAGAGTTGTATTAAAATGTCTATCAATCCAGTGTTTCATGACAGGTCAAAACATGTGGAAACCCATTATCACTTCATTCGGGATATGGTGCAAAGGGGTGCCATTCAGCTGAAATACGTCAACACTGATGAGCAGGTTGCAGATATCCTTACCAAGCCTCTATCCAAAGTGAAGTTTGTGTACTTCAGGGATAGACTCGGTATTGTAGAAAATGAAACTCCGATTGAGAGGGAGTCTCAAGTTCAGTGATACTTTGTATTGTATAAATCCACCCTCTGCGGGCAATGTAAGGTGGTATTGTAAACTTCTCAGGGAGAAGTATAATTATTAACCATCCTCTGCGGGCAATGTAAGATGGTATTGTAAATATTAACCACCCTCTGCGGGCAATGTAAGGTGGTACTGTAAACTTCCCAGGGAGAAGTCTAATTGTTGACCATCCTCTGCGGGCAATGTAAGATGGTAGAAAGGGATCCTCTCCACCCTCTGCGGGCAATGCAAGGTGGATCCAGTCTATGCTTGTGTGCAAACTGGAAGGTTATGTAGTTCCATTATATGCTTGTGTGCAAGATGGAAGACTACAATATTCTGATTATGTAATCCATCCTTTGCATGTGTGCAAGATGGAAGATTATGGTTATGTCCTCATCCCTAATTAAGAGGGAGTGTTGTTTGTAATTAGGGTTGGGCCCTAAACCTCCAATGCATAAGGGCTGGGCCCTAAACCTCCACGTCTCAACTCCACGCCACACTAAAACATACACGCCTCATGATAGGACCTATCCTAACTTTGCATTAAGCAATTAGTAAATTAAATAATTAAAAGGGTTCTATTTTGCAAAAGCCGACATGCTAAAAGGGGTTCGCTCCTTATATAAATAAGCATTCAACTCTCACCACAAACATCAATTGTAGCACTCACTTCATGCGAAATACACAAGTTTGGAGAATGTGAACTTCAGGAAGAAAGTCTTCAAGTTGAGGCGTGAATTACATCATTAGAAGGAGGCGAACTTAGTTAAGATTGTGCAAAGTTCTTGAGGATCTGTAAATCTGGGTTAAAAGAAGAAGCAAGCTATCAGCAACAAACACACACATGACAGTGAAGCAATCTGCCATTCTTTCTGTGACAGCAACATCTACTTCTACAAGTTCTTGAGATAAGTGTTGTAACAATTGCATTACCATAATCTATAATCAGATCCGAGGATCTCTTTGGTTGGGTTTTTCCTCCTAGGAGGTTTTCCCAGGGTAACTGTGCTTTGTCCTTTTTTTTAATTTCCTTTACTATGCTTAAATCTGGAAAACAATAAATTAATTAACCTAGTTTAAACTAATTCTGATTTTTTGAGTTTTATTCAATCTGAAAGTACTAAAAACAACATTATGGTTGTCACTGTAACCCATGAATATCAATTTCTGGCTCATGGAATCCAGTTTTTATCTATTTGCATTTGAAATCCAAAAATAAGCAGTAGAGCCAAAAACTTTCAAGTGGTTGATTTTAGGTTTCCTCCCAAACCAAGGTTCTTCTGGGGTCATCTTAAAGGCCTATGTGGGAGACCAGTTCAGAAGGTACACTGCAACATAAATTGCTTCAGCCCAAAATTTCTTAGGAACATTCCTATGTTCTAGCACAAACCAGGCCATTTCGGCAATTGTGTGGTTTCTTTGCTCAACAACACCGTTCTACTCAAGAATGTAGGGTGTGGTAAGTTGGTACTTAATGTCGTGGTGTGCACAGAAGCTGAAGAAATCAATAGAACAAACCCCCCCCCCAATTATCTGACCTAAGAGTTTTGATGGGACACCCTGACTCTTTTTCAACTAAGGCTTTAAACTTCTGAAATGTAGGAACCACTTCTAACTTGTTTTTAAGAAAAAACACCCACATTTTTCTACTGAAGTCATTGACAAATAACAAAAAATACCTAGCGCCAATGACTAATGCAGTCTTCACTAGTGCAATGTTCATCAGTCCACAAGCATCTACATGAACCAGCTGCAGGACCTTGGAGGCTCTCCAAGCGTCGCCATCTAAGAAAGGAGTCTGATGTTGCTTTCCTACCTGGCAAGCTCCGCAAACACCAAGACTATGTGACTGAATCTCAAGTAACCCAACAACCAAACTCTCCCAAGTTAACTAAGAGAGATAGTGAACATTCAAGTGCCCACACCACTGATGCCAAACTATCATAATGGAAGAACTCTTTGCTGCCATGACATGCTCCTGAGAATCACCAATGTCAACAAGTCTATAAAGACCATGATCCTCAAGGCCAATAGCAATTGTAGTGCGAGTCTCCTTGTCAACAATGTTGCACTTGTGTTCACTAAATATGACATCTAGCTTCACACAATGGCACAAAATCAGACTGACTAAGAGAAGATTCAATACCATACCTGGAACATAGTATACATTGAAAAATAACAATTTTTTCTCTCCAGATTGAATCTGAACATTGCCCTTGCCGACAACAGTATACTCTTCTCCAAAAATCACATAATCATTGAAAGCCATATACTCTGAGAACCAATCCCATCGATTTGTGAAATGACGAGAAGCTCTAGAGTCAAAGTACTAAGCAGATGATCTCATATGGTCAACTGGTCTTTTGGCCATAAAAGCATAAAAAGAAAACTCCTGCTCGGTGTGCTCTACAACATGGGCCTTCTGCTAAGCCCTCCCTATTTCGATTGCTAAGATGCCAATCGTTTCCTGCAATCCTTCTTCATATGACCAAACTTGTGACAATAGTTGCATGTAATATTATTCTTGGGATTATATTGCCCTTATTGGAGGCTTTCGCAATGAATGTCTATTTAGTGGAGAATGTGCTAGTGTTGCTGCCTGTTGGTTAACAGATTTGTCACCTAACTCTATATCCTCACGCCCACAAAGATGACAAATGTAACCACAGTTGAACCAACCTAACTAAATATGAACTGGCTGATTCTTTGCTTATTTTACAAGGTGGCAGCTACCTTCTAATGATTTTCAATGAATAAACAAACAATTCATATGCTTTTAACCAGAAAGCAAATAAGGAAAGAGCTTTTAACCAGAAAGCTTTATAAAGGCATTCACAATACTAGCTATTATTTTTAGAGTTTTTCAGATTTTAAAATAAAGCCACTATGAAATACCATTCACAGCTAATATTCCACAGCAACTGAAATTTCAAATCATCCACCATTTCAACATAAATTCACTAACTGAAATCCATTTCAAAGAACAAAAAGGCATCCACACACCATAATTCAAAGCCTATGCATATATGAAAGCCACTAGAAGTTCTTCTATATTAAAAATAGCAGATAACCATATGCATAGAAGTCTTTATGTTCTAATGAGAAAAACAAAGTTTGCCCAAAAGATCCCTTCAAATTAACTAATCTACCTATTTATAGCTATAACCTTCCTATCCTTTCCGTTCCCGAGAAACGGTTACTAAAGCTAACAGTCTTGATCATGACCATTTCAAAACAAAATCCTAAAGAGCAACACAAAATATAAATCGCCTCACAACAGGTAAGGCGACAAGACCTCGGGCTCCATCGTCACGTATCGGGTTCAACTTTGCAATCCGCTTGTCGATCTCATCTGCTTTTTCTGCTTCTTCGACCAGTGTCACCAAGATATCCTCAAATTCTTCCCAATCAAAAACGGGAGCTCGAGAAAAATCAGACATGCTCAAAAGAATGTGCCACTACACAAGGTTGACATCAGGCTGCAATACAGGACCTCTTCCAACTGGGGCACCATTTTGCTGAAGTCGATTATTCGGGTTTCTTCCTGCCGATAGGTCGTCTCGTAGACATTGTTCGTGATTCTCAGCTTGTTTTGCAATCTTATCTAATAGGGTGACGGTCTTCCTATATTCACTGAAATCGGTTTGTGCTTTCCATGCAAAAGACTGTAACTGCCAGACTATATCTTCCTGCTCTAACTCTGGCCAATTCAAATCTGGATTATGAAAAGGCAGTTCATCATCATGAGGCAAGACCATTCTAATGCATGCAATTATGATGACAATTTTCCCCTTGGCTACCTTTAATGTTTTTTGCAAGAATGACAACATCAAACGAAGTAACGCATGCCGCCACCTTTTTTCATATTTGGGTTGCTTAAAGACCTTTCATGACGTGGCAATCGACGAGGTGGAAGAAGGGACGGCAAGAAGCCGTTATTCTTATCATCCTGACAGCCCCATTTAATTCCGTCGATGGCCAAGCGAAACCTATCTATACTATTACTCGTGTTGCCATCCAAGGTACCAAAACCACTAGTCTTAATTACACCAAACGTCCTTTCTTAGAACCAACAATGTCCTTTAAATTTTTGAGAGTTGGACATCCGCCCAACACAAGGAGCATCGAAGAGTCGGGAGATTGGGAGATCGAGCAACTTCATAACCAACAAACTCCTTACAAAAGCATCCACAAGCCAAACCTCCTAAAGGTGGTGGCATTATACGAACTTCCCTAAGCTGATCGGTCGATCGGGTAGTTCTAAAAGTTGAGAACTCCGCAACAGAAGTTAAGGAATTCGGAAAGGCCGCAATAAAAGCTAAAAAGAGGAAAAGTGGAGGGGAGCTACTTTTCAAAGTTTAAAAATTTTATAGGCAACACTGCCAAACTGTTGTTTCCATCTATCTTAATGCAGAAGATTGTTGTAGAAGTCAAGAAACTTGAGATCAACACTAGTGGAAGTGATATTGAGCGTCTCAATAAAATGCTCGTAGGACCAAAGTAAACTCTTGAGCGTAACCACCATGTATTCTTCCTCCATTGTGCGACCAATTGCTTCTAGTTGATCACGTATATCCTTGATCTTCATAAGATGCTCCTCAAAGACATCTCATCATCCATCATCATGGAAAACAACATGATCTTCAGAAAGAACACTCGGCTTTTGTTGGACGTTTCATGAAGGTCCTTCAAATGCTTCCAAATTTTTGGAGTGGTCTTACCAAACGAGACTTGAGGGAGCTAATCATCAGTGATGGATAATTTGAGGAGCATGACTACTTCTCGATTGCGCTCATCATATTTGTCTTGATCTTTTCCCGTTGTTGAAGGTTGAGTCGTAGTACCCAAAATGACCTCATCCAGACACCGATATTCAAAGATGGCTAACATGCACTGTTTGCACATGTTATAATTGCGACCATTGAACTTCTGACTACTTTCCAACATAACATTCATCAAAGACACCATCGTTCACACTTTCTGATGCACAAAATGTCACACATGACTGCAAACTTTAAAACAAGTCAAAAAATGACAAAGCTTGCGGGCACAAATCCCAAGGCTATGCAAAAGATTGATGGATTGATCAAAATCAATCAACGTGCACAAATCCCAAGATTAAAAAAATGTAGAAAGTAGGACCCCTTATTTTGTTAAAAAATAAATCAAAAACTTGAACACCTACAAAAAAACGTTGTACTTGCACAACAAAACCCTAGCCGCAAGCACCCACGATCTACAAACCCAAAAACCCTAGGTTGCAAATATAATTACATAAATCATAAGAAACCCTAGTCAATTGTTCTTAGAGAGAAAAACGGCGATATTTCTATGGAAGTAAAAATGCAATAGACTACTACAAATAACAAATCCAGCACACCCACGATCTGCAAAAAAATACCACAAATGCTGACACACGAAAAGAAAAAGACTAGAAAACATCATCGCACAGGAAAATGATCAGAAATCACAATGTTTGAACAACCCTTGGCCACCAAAAAAAATTGTGTCATGGAAAACATGCCTATTGCGGTGAACTAAAACCCTTGGCACGCAAAACAAACACAAAGCCTTCATCATCACTCAAGCAAAAAAGAATGCACTAGTCATGTAAAAACAAAAGACAATGTCCACACAATCACTCGGAAAATCTTTCGGAAGCCCGTGCATAGCAAAAACAGAAAAACAACATGATTTCCACAAACAAATCCAAGTTTTTGCCCATTAAAAACCTAAGGGAAAAAAACATCAAAAAAAACTTTCAAATTTGCCTTCAAAATGACTTTAAAAATAAATCCTCGATTTTTAAAAAAATCATAGGAAAAATTTTGAAAATGCCCACGAATTTTATTTGAAAAAATAATTCGCAAAAAAAATTTAAAATGGCTCTGATACCATGAAATGATAATTGATTGAATAAACAATGGAGATGCAAAGCTCCATTTAAACGCAATTACAAAGATGATGTTTCTAAACGAAACAATAGTTAACTAAAAATGAAAATAGAAACTAGCTAAACTTACTAAAGTACATTAAATGACCATTAAATAAGAAATATTCTAATATTACTCTAATAGGCATAGGCATAAAAAAAATTAGCAATGGTCACATCCTGTGTTTGCACATTGACCATAATTGCGACTGTCCTTGGCCTCTCAATACACCTAATCTTCCTTTTTTCTCGTGGCAATATCACTACTACCACCTAAGACACAACATTCGGCAAATATCAACCATGAAATTCGGTTCTTGCTGAATGTCAAATATTTATAAAAAAATTGATAAAAATCGCCAATTATTCATACGAAGAAATCGGCATTTTTTTCATTAAACATTTTAAAAGTGATAGTTTTAGAGTTTTGTGATAGTTTTTAGGGTTTCCCAACCATTTTTTTAATGAAGAGCTGTTCTCTAGCCCCTTAAATGCACAAATCAATACGACTCTTGAATGAAAGCAATATTGAGTGTTTTGGTTCTGCGAGTCTGAGTGCATTATGAGGAGAGGCGACTCCATATTTTTTGGCGAGTGGTGAATACAGACTGCATATTTTGGCAAGGCAAATATATAGACTACATCTCAAAGAGAATCCACTGGTGTCGTCGCTACTTTTTGTGAAGAGCCGAATCCCTACAAATGTCGTATTTTGTGGAAAGGTGAATCCCTTCGCTGCCTCTCCCTCTACCACCACCACGCTTGTTGAGGAAGGCCATTTTATTTATATAGTTGTTTTAGCCTTTTAAGTTTAATTTTTCAAGACTTCAATATAGTTTATAACCTACATTTATTAATATATTTTTACAAAATGTATAGTATAAATCAAATACTTTAAAATACTAATTGTTAATTTTTTCATAATATAATATATAAATTTTAAATGTTATATAATAATTAAGTATACCATATATATTAATATTGTTATCTCGAAAAACTATTATATTAAATTATATAATAGATTTTAATTATTTTATATTTTATTAAACTTAATTTTATAAACATACATGTTAAATAATATAATTATAAAAGTGCTATATGATGCATTTTTAGTGTTTAATAATAGGATTAAATTTACTAATTCCAAATTGCAAAATTTATTTTATTTAGTTGTTAAAAAAATATTTATTATAACTAGATTTAATATTTATTTATTTATAATTTTCCGTTTTATAATAAATTAACATATCATATTAGAATAATCAATTTAAATATGAAGCTAGAACTCAACAAACGTAAAAATATTAAATCAAATTCAACAAATATACTAAACTTTAACATATTTAATTTAAATTTAACAAGCATATTTTTTAATTATTTAATATTGTATTGTTTTATTCTACAATTAATATATTTAAATATTTAAAAAAAAGTTTCAAGATTATTGAGGTTGACAATAAAAAATTTATATTTTTTTTAAAATAAAATTATATAGGTCGAATTTAATCCAAATTTTCACCCTTGCTGAACTTCATCTAAATTTGAACTCGAATTTGAACAGTGTGACTTTGACTACCACTACCAACCATGGATAGCATAGGCATAGATGATTGTCAAAAACAATGTATGGGCATTGTTACACTTTTAGACCTCATTTTTGCCTCCATACTTAATCTATGAGCCTCTAGCTTCTCATCCTCCTTTATTATTGGACAAACCTTAACTCCATGGCTAGTAACACCCAACAAACGAGAACATACCCTTTTCTAGCTCCTAAAATCTTTCTTGCAAATGTGACACAAGCACACCCTACTCCCTCCTAATTTTTTCTTTTAAGCATCTCAAGTTATCACAAGTTGTAAAAGAGGTTTTTTTGAGTTAAAAGGACCCTTTGCATAAAGTTTCAAGGCAAGGCAAGGCTGCTCAAATGGATTCAGTGACTCTACACTCCTGACACTTCCACATACTAATAAGGCTGAAACTCTTACATTTATTTCATTTTATTCCACTTTATTGTCACTACTCTCTCATTGTCACTGCTGCTCATGTCATTTTGTGAGATATAATGCAAGTTTAAACTGAAAAAATGAAAAGAAAAAAAATTCAAACATTTCTTACTTTAAACTTTGAAAAAAAAAATGATAGAATGACTTACCACCTCTTTAGAACGGCCAATCACCATGATCTTCCCCCAAACTTTGGGGCCCACCAACAAGCATTAATATAATTTTTTTGAAGCATAAGGTTGTTATAGTACTTAAGTTTTGACCTAACCTAAATAGTGAACTTTTAAATTGTATATAGTTGCATTCTTAATAACAATATTTTCATCTTTATTTCTTGTGTTCACTTGATCCCCTCATATGGTATCAGATTCAATATGAAATTCGATATGAAGGGCCTAGTTCTATAAGCTTCAGAGTTTTATTGTGTAGCTAGCTCAGATGCCTTCTAGGGCCAACCTAGTGCACAAAATGCCAAGTGGCCTGTCGGCCTTGGCATTGGATATCTCAGTTGTATGAGTCTAATTTGGGGCAGGCCCTATTTGGGCGAACCACTTGTATGTAAATTGTGATTAAGTTAAAATGTAACTTGCAACTAAGGGAGACTCATATGTAACTTGTAATATATGGGTCTGACCCTATCCTTGGCACCAAAAGTATATGGACAACTTGAGGTCTATTGAGGTCTATTAGGAGGTATTGATTCATATATATGCAAGGTCATGATTGCATCAATAGACAGCAAATTCAACAACATGGAGGACATGTAATGTGCTAGGGGGTGACGATAAGAGCTTATTGTCTATGGTTGGGAAGGCAACAGATCTGATGTTGGCCTGTGGTTAACGAGCACTACCATAAAATCAATAGAGAGATTGTACACCAAATCTTCAAAGCCTGATCAAAAAGAGTGTTTATTGCAAAATTTTGGTTTGGGAGATGGAGGGGGAGCAAAGGTGTAATTAGCAGGGAAAGAAATTGCATTAAAATTAATTTACATAACAACATAGTTTTAAAAAAGAATTTTATAAGGAAAAGATCATGTGATTAGAAAAGTGGAAAATAAGAGGTATTCTTTATATCATGGTGACAGAAGGGAATAAAGTACTTGCAAGGGAATGAAAACTATGAAACAATGTCTCACAAAGGAACCTGACTGCAACCGTGGACACTGTAATATATTTGTGATAGAAATAATGAAGAGTTGCACTCTTTCAAAGGTGAAAGGGTGTGTCTCTTGCCAAAGGGCATACATGATGAAGAAAAGTGACCTCTCCTTCACATTGAGAGATATAAAGGAAAGGAATTAAAAGCATTCGGTGACAACACCATCGATCAGATCAGATCAGAACTGTTATTAAGTTACAGGCAGTATCATCATTGTTCTTGGTGGTATGCATGGGAATGTGCTTAATATATGAAGTCTGATAATGTTCTTATGCAGAATTTAATATTAATATTAATATAGACTGCAATATGTATGACAGTCATACTTAGTTTCATATCAGTGGCAGACCAGATCTGACGCATGTCAGATCTGTCTGCCTTTACAGCCACTAAATATACTAATAATTGATGTTTCTAGGCAGAGGTAGCATTAATAACTTATATAATAAGTAATTAGCAAATACATAAATAACTGATAATATACTTTAATTCGTTTATTTATGTATGTATATATATTCAAATCAGAATAAGGATAATAGATTTATATATGATAATGATGTTAGTAAGGTTTATATTCGCTTGATAAACATACATATATACTTGTAAATATATGTTATTATGAATATAATGAATAAATTTATTCGATTATATTTTCTTAAATTATTTATATGTGTGTCTTATCTTGTAATCAATCAAAGGAATGAATGGAGGAAGTTACTGAATTGCAGTTTACCAGTTCTCCCAAGCTAAGTAGGCCACCCTAAGGGATGGAATTATCATAGTGGGACGTTCCTAGCTCTTGTGGGCCAAGATGTGAGTTATCATAGTGGGATGTTGCACGCTCTTGGGCTTAGTTGGGTTGAGCACTTTGTAGGCACCCTTGCAAGGCTTTCCTACCAAACTAAACTATGATTGGTTATGGGTAGAAAGACATGTTTATCATTCTATGTAATATATTTGTTATTAATCCATGTATTTATTTGTCTATTCCTCAGTTTATTGAATGACTAGATGAAGTTACTCTTATATAGTGAAAAATGATAAACTATATTGTGAAATTACTAATTTAGGACAATATTCAGGTAATCACTAGTTGGGGACATTACATTAAGCCTATTTCCCATAGGCTAATAGGGATGATAAGGTAAAAAACAACTTTAGTCGTCTGAGTCACTTTATGATATAGCTTATAAAAAAATTGCATAAAAGTTATTTTTAAGAGAGGATCAATAAAGTGTCACTAGGACAAAGAGCCAAAAGTAATGTTTTATTAGAAAGCCTTTCTAGACACTTCAAATAAAGTTTTGGAGGGCAAGGAGAAAAAGAATACAAAAATCAATAATTTTCCAGTGCATTGTTATATAAACCCCTTTTTCCTGAAGATCAAACACTTGTGTTCGTCTTTTTGCCTAAAGATGAAAACTCTTTTGGCATCAAAATTTGGAGCACAAAAACTCTATTATCCATTTGAGCAATTCTGTTCAAGGATTGCCATTGTGTGGAAAGCTTGCTATTATTTTTCAACTCCAGTTTGTGATAGCAGATTTCAGTATGCTTATGAATCTGATATTTCAGATCAATTTTGAGGTGATTTCAAAATATCTTAATAATGGTAGGTTGCAAATGTTTTATTATTATAATGTGATACTTCTATTGTTTGTTGGTTGTACCATAGAAATATCTGATTGTAGCCTTTGTTAATACAGTCACACATATTATGGAGTGATATTTACATTATTTTTACGAGCCATACCTTTCCTTAGAGTCCATCACAGTATCGTACTATTCCTGCAGCATCATACAAGTCTAAGTTGAAGACTATTGAAAGGCAAGTTAATACTTGTCATAACACCTCGGGAAAGGATCACAACATTGTCATATGCTGCTCTATGAATTTATAGAACCTTTAAGTCTGACACAGCATCCAAGTCATCATTACTTTCTGCCATACCACTTCCTCATGGACTATTCTACATTTGACAGACAGAAGTAATTTAACATTGGGTGTCACACAAGACAACAAGGAAAGAACTTTTTAAGGAGAAACTATTTTAATTGGCTGTCGTACCCGACAAAAATGGAGTCATGATTCTTCAAAGGATTGGGATTTGTATTATTAAGCAACTGTCATACATGATATTTGTCAATGAAAGGTATTAAAAGGAAATCACACCATATCGTTGATTTATTATTACCTTGAGTGGTCATATGGTTGAAATTGAGATTGATTCTCATTACTATCTGTCATACCATCTGCAATATTATTTTTGCATTAATAATTTCTAATTCTTAAGTATTAATATCTGTTGTTCTGCACATTCCTGCATCAACCATACAAAGGTTTCAACTATCATCTGGTATTTTCATTATTAAAGACTTGTTCCTTGATTTTATATCAAATCTTTCTGTACTAATTATTACATCTTTCAGAGGTGACTTTTAGTAGACAGAAATTCAAAGTTTGTGGTGTTAATCCAATACCAATTTTGCATTGTTTCATAATATCATTCTGTGTGGTTCTCTACCAAATTTACTGTAAATTTTGTATTCATTTTATAAGGATTGCCACCAAAACCAATATTGTATCTTTGACTTACATGCATCGTAAGTTGTGTGGCTTGCCACCAACAAGCATTATAATTTTATATTACTCATATCCTTTCACCGTATGCTCTCACCCTGCCCACATCAGGATCTTGATGATAAAAAATTGTTCAAGTTGATGCATCGCATTGTGAAACTTGTGAAAAATCAGAAAATTCGGTTTGGGACATTACATTAAAGTACAACATATTCTTAAAAACCAAGTCTATGTTAAGCCTAGATGTGCTTTAAGTGAAATTCAAATCAAGTGGATCCTCAAAGCCTTAGAGAAAAACAGAATGATAGGTAGTATTTGAGATCGTCTACAAATGGGGCTGAGTAATTTGGTTATTGATGTCTTTCATGCTTCAAGGAAAATAAAGGAAATAACCACATTTTAAGCCATCATATATACAATCCCCATGTGGTTGGAAGATGGATGACCACAAGGACCAACAGGACCATACCCAATCAAGAGAAACAAAACATTCTCCAGCAAAAATTCCCATTCAATCTCATAAATGACATGTCGAGCGCATTCAAGGTTTTTGAAAATTGTAGGGTCATGAAAGACCTATTCTAGGAGGAAACAACGAAATTTGGTCCAAGATTATCTAGGGGAGTTCAGTTGTATCTCACCTTCAATAAGACGGTGATGACAATCTGACTTATGATTTTCCATACATACACAAAAAGAGAAGCAAGCAATTGGTTTGGTATCTCTCGGAGAATATCAAGCAGCTTTCCTAGAGTATTATTTGGGATAAAAATTTCAGTCACAATTCATGTTACACTGTTAAGTTATTTGTGACAAAATTAGTTAGGAGATAACTGCCACGTATTCAGATAAAAGGGAATGCAGTGAATGCATCTTACATAATATTTTTATAATGCTCATCACATTACTTCAATACACATCCATCCGATACTCATTTGCCACATCATATAAGAAAGGATAGAGGACAAGACTGTGAGACATCCATAAAAGAAATGGTCAAAATCTTCAATCAAAATTAACTTTGCAGAGCAACTAGCAGCTGCCCAATTCTTTGCTAAACTGTTGCTGATGTCTTTCAAAAAGGTGAAAAAAATAACCTGAAATTGTGGTATTTTTTATTTGCTCGGCAATTTTTGCTGCTTCAGCATTAGCTTGCTGGATCCTGTCAGCTTGACTGCCCGCAAACTTTTTTCTGTAGTATTCAACCTCTTCATCTTTCTAGACCACAACACAAATAAAGGTCACAGCTTGAAAATTATTAACCTTGAAAGTAGTTTCCCTATTAATAATACCTTTTTAATTGGAAATAAAGGAATTTGCACAGATAACAATGATAGAATTCAAAGGTAATGGGGCAATACCATTTCTAAAAACAGTGGTTCTGGGTTTCCAATAGTGTGACCAGAGGGAACAATGTCCCAAGGCCTTCTGGCCTTTTCAAGGTCTCCCTTTTCATCAGAGAGTGATAATGTTTCAAGCGACAGATTGAGCTGTTCTAGCACCTGTAAAAGGTATTCAATATATAATCCTCCAGTTCCACTTAACAATGGTAGAAGCTTATGGAATTTTAAAAAAATATTATTGAAAAGAACTCATATTGGAAGCAGCATCAGACCTGCACAAAGATGGCTTACAGGTCTGGCAAATTCCTTGATCATTAATGACTAGTTCTCACCTTGTATGAAAAAGAAGGCATAAAAGGCTCCAATAAAGTTGCCAACAGATGTACAAGGCCAACTGAAGTCTTCAACACAATGGCACATGCTTCTGGGTCTTCGTTGTAAAGTTTCCAGAATTGACTATCCTATGTTTTGTAACAATAGCATGTATCTTTTAATTTTAATCGCAGAACATTAACCATGAAAAATTAAGATTTAAAAACCAAAGAATAATGGAAATTAGAAAGAAGATTACTTGTAAGTAACCATTTCCTTCTGTGGATATGCTCATTGCTGTTCTCAAACCCTGTTTAAGCTTAACCTAAATGCAGGAGGAATCAAGAAATAAGCTAGATTTAGAATATGTGAAAAGATTATAGAGTTCAAAATTTTACAAAAAACTTTTGCTTTTTATTAAAATAAAATAATAGAACATGCATCAACTGATTAAAAGAAACAAATCTTATTACTTTCTCCATAGCCTCAACATATTGTTCAACTAATTTTCCAACTCTCTCGCCCAGATCAGCAGTTAGCTTATGCATCTCAGCATTTTGAGCATCTGGGACAACAGACCCATAACCTTGACCTGTATGCGATTGAATATACATCACAAATCTGTGTTTTGACCTGTATGCAATTGAAAATAAGAAAACTAGCACATAGAACAAATACTCACCCAAAGGTTTTGCAAGAAAACTCAAGGAACGATGAATAAAGTTACCCAAATTTTTTAGCAATTCATTATTTTGTTTTGCTTGAAGATCTGCCCATGTAAAAAGTGTGTCTGACACCTGAAGTTCAAAAAATAAATAGTAAGAAATCTAGTCAAAAGATTCATTATCTTTCGTGGAGAATATTGATAGAACAGATAGAACGGAGATTCCTATGAAGAGCTGCAAATTTGAGAATAATGATCTCTCCAACGCTCACCTCGGGCCTATTTGTCAGCAAATAATACCGCCAAGTCTCAACAGGGATATTGGTGCTCTTGGCATCATTACCAAACACACCAATCCCCTTGGTTTTAGAAAATTTTCCTATGAAAATAAATCAGCAATTAAAATATTAGACAAAAACAATAATTGGCATTAGATTACAGAACTCAAAGCAGGCCATAGAACAAGGATGTGAAGCCACATCAAATGATATGGTTCTGTGCATTCAACTTAGCCAGAAACAATTAGGTTAGACATTGCAAAGGACTTTCTAGCTGATACTTTTTAAAATGTGAGGAACAACATCACATATACAAATTCATGTAAAGACATTTCAATAGGAAGCCAACCTGCTTCATAATTTAAGTATTCAGTAACACTAATTGTCTTCATCAAAGTCCACTTCTCTCCTGTTCCAAGCAGTGTTGAAGGAAATAGAACCTGTGTCATAGAGATACATAAGTAAAGATTCCAAGAAAAGAAATTAACAAAACTTGCATCCCAATGAAATATCACCTCTTTCATAAGTTAAAGAAAGACAAAATTATATATAACTAGGAGACTGCGTGGATTATAAAAGATACATGAGCACAAGAAGCGACCATCGGCATCCCTGATATCTCAACAGATAAAAAAATCATAACAATTAACAATGGTATACAAAAAAAGATAAACTAAACCATTAAAAAGGCCAGAATAATGGAGAATGGAATTCCCAAGACAAAGAAAACAAAAATAGCCAAATCCAACTTTGTATTCAACATATTTTACAAGAATTCTTAAGTTTGACAAACTCCTGTGTAGTGATGGATTATGTGCAAGCCCAATCACATGTAAATCCTGTGATCATCAAGAGAAATGAAGAGTTCAGTGCTGAGTTGAAGCAGAACTGGAACGTGCCCTTTTAGGATAGACATTGAGCATGTCCTGGCTTGGAGATATAGCAAACAAAAAAACAATGTTTTTGTGTCTCGGATTAAAAAAACACCACACAATGAGTCAACAAAGCTAATTGATTGTGACCTCATAGAGCTAGGGTTGAAGCTCTCCGAACACAGTCTAACGAGGCAAGTATACACTATGCATGCAGTCAAATGGGAGTCTTATAGACACTATCCTTTAGCAGAGGCTTGTGTACTCCATAGTTGAGGTCACATGTTTGAATCCGGAGCGGGGTAGGGTCATGCACCTCATTGAACAAAAATGCCAGTGTTCCCTAAGGACACATCCTCAAGGTTTTCACGTCATTCTGGAGCCAAAAAAAATGTCATACGGATGGAGAGATGGGGATGGAACGTTCTCACTAATTCACCCTTTTTTCAAAATTTTAGGTACTTCCTAAGGTCTCTCCCTCAACTTGGGGGTGTCTTTCGAGGTGTTCCCCACAAAGGGTACCATGGGATGTTCCCAACATACCAATGACATCCCCAACATTCTTGTGGCATCCCCCACAAGGTCCCACTAACACAACACAAATATGAACACTCGAAATTTTAAAAAAAATTCATAAAATCATAAAATATTGTGGTGGGCCGATAAGGTCCTAACATAAAAGAAATATATTTGATTCCTACTGCCCTGGTCCACTATAATTTTCTTGTTTTCATTTGCATTTTCAGATTTTTGGTTTTGCAAGCAAGAAAAGAATTCAAGATGTTGAAAAGTGAAGAGAGGCGAAAGAAACTAGAATGTCTTTGATTTTGTAGTTTTTTCTTTTTATTGATTTTGTTTTGTTTTGAAATGTCAAATACTTGGCCAGATCTGCAAATGCTATAAAGTTTTGTTTTAAAACTTCAATACTGTTATAATCAGACCTCCAATGCTTACAAATTAATAAATTTTAACTTGTAAAGCTACTACTTTTTATTGTTTTTGGCAGGTAAAAGCTGTTGTTTTTTATTGTTTTGGTCTTGCAAAATCTATTTTTTAGGCTCCGCTGTCTAAAAAAGCTTCTTGTTTTTTGTTGCACCTGTTTTCAAGGATGAGTTAATTCAGCGCCAACAAAAACCTTTATTTTGGTGATGAATTTGAGGGAACCATGGAAGAATAAGCTGAGGCCAGCCAAACCCATGCAATTTTGTTGAAAGTGCATTGCAAATGGATTGCCCATGTGCCAAAGGCCTGTTTTACAAGAGAAATCTCTTTGCGTCAATTTGCAATGTTTCTTGACACTAATAAGGCAACTAATTCGGGAGTTGGTACTGGAAATGCAACATTTGCCTAGAGGATTAGAAGGGCGGCACTACAAGAGTTAATGCACAACTTTTACATATCCCTTGTGAAAGCATTGAAGCTTGCACCAAACTCACAATCCAGAAGAATGTAATAATCAAATTATTTTAGGGATACATCGCTACACCAACAATTTCCTCTACAACAAAAGGTTTAGGTAAACCACCTGCATTTCAAACATTTGAGGTGAGTGTGGTGGAATAAAGGAGGAAATGAAGGATCGTAAGTTCATCATCAACAAACCCAATTACAGAAATTAATTAACTCACCCCCAGATTCACCTACAACTTGGGCAAAGTCAGTAGCAATGTGAATACTCACAAGAAACCAGCGAGTAGTCATCACCAGCTTAACATGTATTGCAGACACAACTGACCAACTTTGAAAACCCTCATATGTGGTTTGAAAACCTAACAACCACATTCAAAATATGCACTTCAAACACTGAAAATACACACACAAGTTGTCCATTTAGTTGCAAAGTATTTGAGTTGTATTTGTTTTGTCAGGCACCGATTGCAAAGTCTACTAAACATTATCCACATATCTTTCCATTAATTGGAGCGTAAACAAAAACAATGAGAGCATCCACAAATGTTTTCAGTGATTAAGACTTCACAAGTTCTTTTCAAGTATATGCCAATGTAATGTCCCCAATTTTTCAGGTTCTCTAGCAAGCTTTAGTAGCTGACACTTTGGGTTCACGTCAGCTTGTTCAGATGAGTAATCTGATGTTTCCGATGTGTTCAACTAGTTTGGTACAGTTATACGCCACTTTCCAAAGTGATTTCTGGCCTTTGGATTGGTCTCCAAGAATCTTGGAGAAGCCGTCTATTTTTAGTAAGTCACCCGATCAGCCTCGTTTGCTATTATTCATCATCAGGATCACTCCCGTGTGATCGGAACTTGATTCCGATGTGTTCTAACAAGTTTTCGCAAATTTGGTGCATTATTGAGTTATTTTAATTATTTTACTAAGGTTGATTAAATTTAATTAAAATATTTAATTCCAACCTTAGTGTTATAGCTCGTTGGAACCGGGGCGAAAGGTTTTAAATCTTGGGTGCATAAAACAATGACCTTAAGTGTCAAAATATTATTATATTAATGAAAGAGGTATTTTCAGAGGAAAAAGGAGTTCAAATTAATAAAGTGACTATTAAATTAATAGTACATTATTTATAAAGTCACTTTAATTTTAAAAGGGACTTAAGTGAGAAGTGTTATTTTGAAAAGGAAGTTATTTATCCCACATTCTTGGTGCATTGGGATTGAAGCCCAAATGAGGTCTTAAATAAGGGCATTTAATGCTGGAAACGACATCTTGGAAATTGTGTTATTTGGGAGTTGTATTTCTGGATTAGTTCTGGAAATCTTTTGGCTCTTGAGGACAAAATCCCTCTTGGGTTACATTTCTTACGCCTGTGAAAGACCAGGTCTGAGAAATATTCTAAACAAATTGGCACTGAATGGTACATTGGCAAAGTGATTCTGTCAGGTTGTGAAGAACTCGCAGCACTCAGGTATTTGTTCAGTTTCCAGCATCAAAGAATGTAGTTGCAATTTGATTATTGAATTGAAGGAAGGTTTGCTTGAACATTCTAGAAAAGTATAGTTGTTCCAGATTCGACATGGCAGTACAGGGACAAATCGCAGACTCCGGTAAGTGTCAAGTCTCCATCAATCAGCGCTGAAGTAGTTTATAGAGAGTTATGTTTTTGGAAGGGGAGTTAGTATCCCACGTCTGCAGCAGTCATTCGACATTGGCTGCAAAGCACACAGCGAGTCCCTTGGTAGCCACTGCTTTACATTCAGGCCGTAACAGCCTGGTCCAGTTCGTGGCGAATCTTGGCATGTGTATTGGAAGAGAAGTTCGCTGTTAGTAGAATGTGGCGGGAGTCACGGTGGGAAGGCGGACAGCACAAGTATTGTCTGCTGTAGCACCACTGAACAGTGCACGTGTGCTATGTAGGAAGATCATGGACACCAATAGGCAACATAGTCATAAACCAGCAACTGGAAAAAGGCTCTTCAGCAACCAGGATATATAACAGGTGCTCTGAGCTGTTATTTGTGTGTGTTATTGATTCATTGAGACTGTATTGTTCGAAAAAATCTGAGAATGAAAACTCTTGTCCTTTGGCTGTTAAGAAATTGGAGATTGAAATTTGCTAATCCAAGTTACTTGGTTGCTTATTCATAGTGCTAAACTGTTCGAACTTATTGCTACATTAATGCATGAGTGTGGAATGAATGAGTGTATGCAAAACTATTAAATCGAACACACCAGATATCATCCAAGCATCAGATAAATTCAAGAAAGGAAGAAACAACCCTTTATGGATAGCCAGCCAACTGTTTGACAAAAAAAGCAACATCAAGTTTGATAAGGAAAATTATATCAAAAGTGGGTGGAAAGAAATGTCAAGTGCTGAAATTAAATGTCTCAGTACTAACGACAGAGTTCTAATTTTCTGAATATTACATGAAAACATATATTTGTTCAAGCTATGTTATTGACATTATTATGTTCAAGAAGTGAGTTAATTGTGTTACAACGCAAGTAACCAGAAAATAGCCCATACTCAGAAAAAATTCAGACCATTAGTTGAAAAGCATGCCAACTGTTTGATAGGAATTACTTCAGAGTTGTGACAATCAATTTAGAGCAGAATAGGGTGGTATCTTACAGCCAACCTGTTGACGTGTTTTTTAACCAACGGTCACTTTACTCTCTCTTGATCAAAGTACAATTGTATGCTAAGATTGCAATAAGTTCAAACAATCGACTCCAAGGTTCCTATCAATACGTGACTCAATTGGCCTGATGTGATATGCTGGTAATACAAGGGGACTTACATTTGAATCATTCTTTCACTTCTTTGTTGTGGCTGGAACTTCATCATCAAATATAGCAATTCTATGATGCTTCTTTGAACAAACTAAACTGAAATGGACTGAAAATAAAGGGGAAAGGGTTAGAAGGATCTAAATCTACTCCTAAGGGCAGTGATATCAATAGATGATGCTTTAGTGGACAAATTCCAAATAAACCAAGCTCTGCTTCGCCAAGTTTAACTACAACTCTGCAAGAACCGGTGCAATCTTCTAAAAATGTTGAATGATTTTCACATTGAAAAAGTGCATTTGAATACCCAACATGATGCAATCCAAACGACTATTCACAATCGAACTTAGCACAGATTTGGTGGTTCAGGCTAACTTTACATTGCAGCTTATAATCAACAAGAAGTAAAACGTATGAACCATGGAAATTCATCAAACACCATTACATTCTCCATTGAAATCAAAGCATTATACTACTTCTACTCTAAGTGAGGAAGGTGAAACCATGCAAGTTTTGAAAAAATAACTTAAATGGACACCATCAAAGAACAATGTTTCACTGTTATTATCTCAATAACTTATCGCAACAATTTCATACAAATCTGCCTCCTTTTACAAATGAGGGGGGTACCCCTTTATCTAGGCCTTGAGCCACCATTACATGCAAAACCCTAATTAGGGTTTTCCCTGAAAGATTCCCCACACATGATGCAACAAGGTGGGAATCAACAATAAATGCCAATTATGCCCATATACAATTAATTACAATCCTGCCAAAAATGGCACCCATAAAGCATTACTTAACCATTACATTCAAAAGGTGCCCACTATGCAATCAATGCACCCTCATGCAAAAGATCACCCATTGTGCAATAAAAATTCCTCCATGCAAAACTATTCACACTGCCAAAAATGCCCATCATTCCCTCGTGTGACGGTTGCATGCAAAAGAATCAGCCACTAGCTCAACATGCGTTGACCTAGCTGCTACTTGGTGAGAAACCCTTGGAGAGAGAATTTATAGAGATAAAATTTGATCCAGAAAGAATTTTCTTGAGATTTTGAATTTGCCCTGTCTTGGAGGAGATTTTCCATCAATTTTTAACATCTCGTATTTTTTAGGAATTTTTCAATTTTGAGTTCCAAGGTCCAAGAGAGAGAAAATTCACTTGCTTAGCCAAATCTGAAAAAAAATTGAAATTCAGACAAGTTTTCATGCCTGAAATGGAATTTTTCAAAAAAACAATTTCCAGGGGGGGACTTTATTTTCAATTCTTATCCTTGTCTGCGAGTTTCTATGCCTTGGAATTTGATCTCCAAACTTGGGTGTTGGAATTCATGTCAAGGAGGAATTTTCAACTCATTTAACTTTTCCCTTGACGCCTTGGGATTGGCGCCCACCCTTGTCCTTGGGCACCAAATTGCCAACATGGAGGAATTTAATTTTCAAATACATTTCCTTGATACCCTCATTCTAGCACCCCATGCCTGACTAGGGCATTGTTTCCATGTAGTGGAGGATCTGTTCCCTTGCTCACTTTTTCCTTGCTACCTCCTATTTGGTGCCCCACAACCATCTTGGGCGCTATTTTGGCATAGTGGAGGAAAATTTGGCATGCTCCCCTTTGCATTTGGGTGCTAAAACCATATCTTGAAGGAATTTTTAACTTTGAATGCTTTTCCTCGATGCCTTGCAATTCAATCTTCTTTCCTTGTCACGAGCGTGAACTTGGAGTGGAGGAATTAGACCCCTTGATAACTTTCCTTGACACCCCCCATTTGACGCTCAAGTCCTCGACTAGGTGAAAATTTAGCATGGAGGAATTTTGCGTGTGGAGGAACCCTCTGTTGAGCGCTCTTCCTAGCATTTGGGCGCTAAAACACTTATGTGAAGGAATTTTTAAGTTTGTAACTTTTCCATGACATCTTCTGTTTGGCGCCCAACCTCAAACCTGGGCGTTGATTCCATGCAGTGAAGGAATTTTTCGAATTTTGCTCTTTTCCTTGACCCCTTCATTCTGGCGCCCCAACTCCAACTTGAGCGTTGTTTTGGCATGATCATGGAATTTTGGGGGTGGAGGAAAATTCCTCCACCACCCCAGACTTAGTCATTTTGATCAACTGCCAAATTGAGACACCATCTTTGGAATTGAAGTAGATTTATGCAAGACTTGGGAGATTGTCAATGCTTTCCACTTCTAGAATGATTCCCACACCTAGCCATCTTTTTTCTTTTTGCTCAATAAGCTTGCTTTTTCGACTTTCCAAATTTAGAAGTGTTTAGGAATGCTCAGTCTTTAGTGTCTACCTGTGAAGAACCTGCCCAAAACAGATGTTAGGATTAGGGCAAAACAGGATGCAAAGACACTTACTAAAAATAGCAAGTTTGATTTTTGGCAAAATTAGACCAATCTAGGAGGTAGTGAAATCCCTAAAAATATAGGAACTTTCTAAAAATAGAAAGTTGCTCAGAATTCACTCAAATTCCACGTGTACGTACCTTAAAGGGTCTTGATTCTAATGCAACGTTCAGTGTTTCCAAAATCCTAAAGGAAAGGCCTCAAATCCAAATCTGAAGGATGAAACCTTAGAACAGACAAAACAGACACCAGACTTAACCAAATTTCCTCAAATGACTTGCAGACTTGACCAAATTGACCTCCAAACACTTGCAAACTACGAGGACTAACGAGACTGCCGCGAAAAGACCCAACAAACAAAGGCCAAAAGACGGAGAGGACCTAAAAAGTAGGGGGTCCCCATTTGCAATGGGGCAATGTGTGAAAACGTCACAACACAACCCACATATCTTTCCTTTATTTTGTACAAAATTAAAATATTATGAATCCAAAGAATTATCTGAATATCTCAATAGTTTATTTCTTTGAATGTGCATGTGAGCTGTGACCAATATTCCTGATTTCACAATGCTAAATATTTTGTAATGCTTAAGGAAAGAAAGTTTTTGTAAAGAGCAATAAATAGTAAAATAAAATATCACTCCATGCTCAATAAACATTAAACAACTGCCTAATGCTAATTATATATTTATATAAAATCTTGTAATTGCATTTAAAATTAGCGCTGTTGTTCTGAAACCTTTTTCTAGTTACTAAACTTAATGTAAAACTTTTTTTTTTAAATTATCAGCATCCACAAAGAAACCAATTTTTTATAATTGCTATGTAATAAATGTAGAAACTAAGCTTTTAAATGTTTTTTATCAACATCCATAAAGACAATAATTTTGTTCTTTTTAATATATTAGAAGTTGCATGTGAACTTCTAAAATGATATTAATTGTAGAGGTAAAGACACTGCCACTATTTTAATTAACACAAAACAGAACAGCACGCGTGGTAAACCTTTCTTTATATTGGAAGGCAAAGGTCACTATCACTGTAAATAAAATTTAAAAAAATCCTAGAACCTACGGACATAACCTCTAGCTTTTTACAATATGTAGAATTTAACTCTCAAGGTTTTGAACATACAATGCAAAAGAAACTAAGAAATTGTTTATATTTTAGTTCTTGGGCAAGGGCACGAGGCTTATCAAAACTTACACTCTAGACGAAAGAATTATGTCTTTACACTTAAAGCAAACAACCTATATCAGTAATTAAATGCTCACTCTTCCCAACTAAAAGCAGAGATCAAAGAGTGTGTACAACACAAGGATTGAATTGGTTCAGACAAAGGATGCACACAAGATTAAGCTTATCATATAAAGAAAACTTTATACAGAGCTACAACGTTCACAATTCAATGAAATTAGCAACACAAAACCTACAATCTTCAGGGAAAACAATTTGATTTACCCAGACAACATACACAAGTTTATAAAAAAAAAATTGAGCAGTAATTTCTGCAGCAAAATAGGCAATACCCAATTCCATTTCAAATCTAATTGCAAACAGCACCTATTATTTGTAAGCATTTACAGAGTTTTGCAGAAGAAATAATGAAAAAAAATGCTAATTACAAATTCTACACCAGAAAAAGCAAGCTTA
The DNA here is from genome assembly GCF_030272615.1 of Cryptomeria japonica. Taxonomy (NCBI): domain Eukaryota; kingdom Viridiplantae; phylum Streptophyta; class Pinopsida; order Cupressales; family Cupressaceae; genus Cryptomeria; species Cryptomeria japonica. The sequence goes on from NC_081412.1 coordinate 98,416,805, forward strand.
CTGTGCCATTTTGTCCACAAATTCCAAATTAGGAAATCTTCAAATAGATATATCAACAATAATAAGACCTAGGAGGCCGTCTAAAAATAGCTGATCTAAAAAATAGCAGTTCAAAAATAGATTTCCCAAAAAGTGTTCATCTCCTTGTAAACGATTATAGTTCAAAATAGCCAATCTATAGCTTGCTTCTACTAGTAATTCTGATGCAACTCTTCTGGTCTAGCCACAGCAATTCCTTTGAAGAAATCCTAAGAACCCTATTAAGCAATCTTGGCACCTTGAATCTGGAAAGACCTTCCCTATGTAACTTTTACACCAAACACTAGCTGAAATCAGCAATCTTGGATAGTCTAAAGCCCTGTAGTGTATGGAAATAGTTGTTTTGTGTTTGAGAATGGACCAAAAACTGTTGTGCAGACTGCTGACACGACTGTCACAAAACTGCTGTGTAAACCTTTGTTTTACATTTGAAAAATCAACAATATATTTGCCAGAAAATACTTGGTCAAATCTGCAATTCTGAGTGTTTCTGTCTTTGCCTTTTCATGATTGAAAATATGCCATAAAACACTGCTGAAAACTCTAGGACCAGTCTACAAACTGTCACAAAAATACGGAGGTTTTATGACACCAAACATTTGCCACCTCGGAGGATACTTACAAGTTGTTCTTGATCACTTTTGGCTTTTATTATAAAAATCGTTATATGGTCATGCACCTGTCTATAGGGGCACTTATTTTATGTTTTTTCCAAATGATTTCCGTCCTTGCAATGGTACATTCCGTATAATTGGCAAACAATTTCATCCTTCAGGTTTTATATTCTCCCTTGTAATGGAGTGTGACTTATACTTTTTCTTCTTGCACTTTGATAAGTCTTCTAATTGACAATCGTTATGACTTGAAACTTTTCTTGCACCTCTACAGTTTTTCAAGTTTTAACTATTGTCCCTCTTCGATCAGGCAAGAACCACTGAACTATGATGCAACTTTCTAACTTTTTCGCAAAACTTGCACCCCTTTATTGGGGAGCAAACCCTCCAGTTAAGGAACATACTTATATAACTATGAAAAAGAATTTGCCTTACCTCCATCATCTAAGCTTTGATCTTTGCCTCCTGAGATATTTTGGAAAGCTCCTCTCATTGACTTTGCAAAGACACTGACTAGAGACGACAATAAACAACATTGATGACCACAACAAAAATTTGAAGTATGATTTGCAATCAAGAAATGAGAAGGTTTTGGCTAAAAACTTGACATACAAAAAAAATCATTTGGGTACAAGAAGCACCAATGGCATTAAGAAGTGGAAGTTAAAGCAATGTAAGGGGTGTGCCACTTGGAAGCATGGCATCCTAGATCCAACTGGAAGATGTTATTTAAAACTATTTGGATTGATGTGTCAAGGTATCAATCGCCCCAAATACCACCTTACAAATATTCCCAAACAATTATGTCCAATTGTGCATGAATGTTCAGCTAGAGGTTCAATGGGAGATACATGTAGCCCTATCTTTGACTAAGCCAAAAAAACAGCAAGGCAAGGATACAAGCAGCCATTGCATCAGTAATGAATCCCAATACGGTGCAAGAGTCAATGGATGATATAAGGGCTAGATATTGTGGGCTATTGTGGAAATCCACAAATTCACAGCTCATACACTCCATTGAGCTCCAACCATATACAAGATTTTTTGTTCCTCAAAAGATGCTTAATCACAACATTTGCTCGAAGGTACAACATTGGGCAAGGGCAAGGACAAACATGGCGTGTGCTAAGCTTTGGTTCTACAACAACCTTCCTTTCAATTTGGCAAAGAGCATGGATGCACAATACTTTCAAATAGTTGGATGGCTAGAAGGAATTGCAACCTCATCAACTCCCTAGTGACATTGAATGGTTTCATTAGATGGTGTTTTGGGAATACATGGATGCTTCAAATAAGGTAAAAAAATGCCAAAAAAAGAGTGTACTGTTGGAGATTGTATTTGAGTGAGCATTGAAAATGTAGAGAAAGTAACCAATAATGCAATTGTGTATGTGGCAACATGGTGGCTATTTCAAAAGAGGCACCTGACACTTTTTTGAACTCCTTGCATTGCACATTGCCTTGACCTTCACTTGGAGGACATAGGCAAAATTGATTGTGTAAAACCCATGGTGGAAGAGGTTAGGAATATCACCAAACATATCCACAGTCACCCTTAGGTTCTCAGTTCAACGAGATATCGCACCAAAGGGAAGAACTCATGAGAGCAAGTGTGGCAAGGTTTGCAACTTACACCTTGCAAAGCATTTGCAGTTTTCTAACTTCTTTGAAGTAAATGTTTATGAGCCAAACATAGCTAGATTCATCATGTTGTTCTATAGCTTCTTGGAAGTAGAAGACTCTAAATCATTGGTGTTACTCACCAATGCTGCTAGAAGCAGTTCATCGTGTAACTTGTAAAGATTGCCTTCTCTAACCCCTATCACTCGTGTTGTAGCTGGGATAGATCCCTTCAACATAATAAAAACAAGTCAATCCTTAAATTCAACTACAAAGCCTTGTCCTCCATTACCGAAACTGGAAGAAAATTCTTCCCCAAACTAGGAGCAAACAAAACTTCATTGACCTCCAAAGAGATACCTGACTGAAGCTGAAAGGAATCATACCAACTCCTTTTGAATACTTGGGCATCATCACCAACTTCAATCAAAACTCCAAAATTATGTTTCCTGAAATTGATAAAATAATCTTGGGTTGATATCATATGCCTAGAAGCCCAACTGTCCACATATCAAGCATTGCTTGAAAAACAAGAAACCATTGAGAACCCCCTCTCAAACTTGGCAACAAACTCGTCCATTTGAGTTCTTGTGAAGACTGTTACCTCCTTTTACTAATACTTCCCCTGGTTATTTGTAATGTCTCCTTCTCAGCGGTAATCAATTCAGTTGGCCATTGGCCTATTCCGGAGATCCGTAGGCTAGTCGGGAGCAAAAATTAGGGTTTCCTACTTCTAGGAGGATGTCTCGGCGTTTTTGGTGGCTTGCATGTTGGAGTTTTACTATTTTGATTCTGGATTACTTCTAGGTTTTCAGAAAGCTTCGCAATGAATGTGCATGCATAGCAAGCAATGGATTTTGGTAAACTTACTATTTTTAGTAAGTGGGGGTGAGGACAGCTCATTTCTCTGGGTTTTTAGAGAGCTTCGCAATGGTGTGACATGCAACTAGATCCGAAAACTTTTCCGGACTTACTATTTTTGGTAAGTTGCAACGGCTGCTCAGAATGTGATTAAAATGCATTTGGACACACTTACTATTTTTAGCAGTATGCTATTTTTAGTAAGTCCTATTTTTGGCAAGTTTCAATGGTCTAGTTCAGAGGCCATTTGGCCTTAGCTCTCTATGGGCCTTTTAATGTCCGCTTTGGCCTAGGCGTGACTTATGTAATTCAAGCTATGACTTGAGGGGTCGACTTGGTGGTAAAGAATTATTTTATGACTTAGGGTTGGGCGCCCACTTTAGAAATATTCCATTAAAGATTATAATCTTTGCAATGTGTAAACAATTGTTAAGTTGTCATCCCTTTTGAAGGAATTATATGACTTTAGCTAAAGTCAAATATTATATTGCTTTAGGCATCCAAGATGGCATTTGATTTCATTTCATTTGGAGGGAGTTGAATTTGAATTTGAGGGGATATTTCTCTATAAATACAGGGCTCTACTCCTCATTTGGACATGCATGAATATTTGTAACGAAGTGCTGCCAAAATTTAGATTGATTGCTTTGAGGAATGCATACCTCCTAGCTGGTTCTTGGCTTCTTGCTTGAGGGATAGCAACTAGTTGAGATTGTAAGACTGTTCTTTACACTGAAGAACAGATGGAATTCATTGTTGTAGTAACATTTGATGTTTTATGATGTGTTTTGGGGTGTTTGTGAATTTCCAGGTTGTCGGCTGATTGTAGAGCTGAAGTGATTTTTCCATCATAAGTCTAAGAGGGAATTTTTGTTGCTTCTGGGTACTCTCTCTTTATTTTCCAAAGGCCTAGGCAATCCTTTTTGCTAGTTTTCAGAGGTTAATTATGGCTGTCTTGGAAGGCATGCATTAATGGTTTGATCAGATTTGCAGCTGGTTGTTGGTCTTGGTTTGGACGCCTCCTCTCTAGAATTCATTTGCACTTAGTTTCAAGTCTTTCCGTTGAGTTTTGGAGGAGTTATGAGCATTTTAGTGTGTTTTTATGTTGCTGATCTGTGTTTTCAATCTGCTGGTGAAGTATATCAGATTTAGAGTTTGGAGTTTGGGGGTTGCTTTTTTGGTAGAGACTCTTGAAACTTGAGAAATACATTGAACATCATTTGGAGCTGTTGGACAGTGATATCTCTTGATTTGCAATTCGTGTTATGTATTGTAATGCTGATTAGTAGTACTAATTAGTAGTACTAACAGCAAACTTCATTCTGAATTGTTTCACAACACCCACTGAATAAGTGGAAGAGGCTGGCTTCGCTGCCTATCTCTATTTCATTTTGTACTCCTGTCCTCCCACTGAATAAGTGGTTGAGTAGATAGTTTGTTATTTCCAATCCTCCCGCTGAATAAGTGGTTGAGTGATTGTCTTGTTTACTTCAGTCTTCTTGGATTTGTAATTGGCTGTTTATACCGCCAAATAGTTGTTAAATTCCAGTATTTCTTTACCCCGCTAAAAAGTGGAAGTGGCTGGTCTAACCACCAATATGTATATGCTAATGGTGAAATTATTGTGTAAAAATTGAAAAAAAATTGTGGGGGACATTTCAGCCCTCTCAATCTTGGCAACAAAATCGTCCATTTGAGTTCTTGTGAAGATTGTTACCTCCTTTTACTTATACCTCCCCTGGTTCTTCTTGTCTAGACACCATGATGCATAATGACCAAAACACGTGACAACTAAAACATTTAATTTTGTTCAAGTTTGTTTTCCCTAGCTATGAAGATACTTCATGACTCTTTCCCTTTCCTCAATGTTTGACTCCAATTTTGTCTCAAACCTAGGTTATGTCCTATAAAGCCTAGCTACATGGCTGCCCTAGCCATTATTGAAAAACCATAGTTAGCCTTTAGAAAACCTCCTGAAATAAACCCTAGTTGTTGGGTTTTCAAAAGTACCCATAGCAAACCCTAGCTGGTCCCTTTGTGTCTAAAACACCTAAAACAAAAAATTGGCTTGCTAAACCACCTCTTTCTGCCCTAGCTATTTTTTGTATAAGTTTATAACTATAAACCTGACCACCAATTTTTCAAAAACCCTAGCCACAAATTATAGTTGGTGGTAAAAAAAAGTTTTTAGTTGTGATTCAAGTTGCTCTGGCCGCATCTTCCTACTCGGAGGGCTAAAAAAGTGCTCATCATGTGACATACTGGTCACAAATGTTCTCTGTAGATTTATCAAAACCCTCCCTTTGCTTTAAAAATTTACAAGTTACAAATTTTTTCACAAAAAATATGTTTAAAAATTGTCGTGATTTTATTCCTACGCGACTCTAGCCTTTTGGCTGTCAAACTTTAAGAAATGCTGCAATTTATTGCACAATTTTCCTCACAATCGTAAAAAAGTCATGCAATTCATCCTTTAACCAGCCCATGACTTTTCCTTCAAAGGCATGATTTCACATTAAAATACAAGTTTTTATCCTCAATCCCTACACAAATTTTCTCATGAAAATCCTCAAAATTGCTACACGTGTTTATGATCACTAGGTGAGTGATCTCTCCTTATTCAAAGAAGGCCAAAAGGGAGACGATAGCAAGAACCAGTTTTATGAGCTTTTAACCAGACAAAATGGACAAGATCCTCAAGGTAACTTATGAAATTATCAAATTAATATTCCATAATAAGTTTTCATGATTTTAGTTTACCATTTTTTTGTCATTCAAAAGTTTTCGATTTAGATATTGTTTTCTTTTAGGTGTCAAAACCCTTGGTGAGGGTTCTGTAGTTGGTATAAGACCATCAAGTCAATATTTCATTTTTATGAGGTCAAACCAAAAACATACATTCATGCTACTGAACTTGAAGATTTTCTTCTCTGATATCTTCAGGGTTAATGAGGAGATCATGAATGGCCTTGGTATAAGGCCATCAAGTCAATATTTCATTTTTACGAGGTCACACCAAAAACATGCATTCGTGCTGCTGAACTTGAAGATTTTCTTCTCTGATATCTTCAGGATTAATGAGGAGATCATGAATGGCCTCAGTACAAGAATAGAAAGAATGGTCCTTAATGAAGACCTTAGAGACATGATTTTGGACACGTTGCAAGTTTACAAGGCCACAAAATGGAGGTTGTTTTCTTTAACTCTATGCATTAAAAGAAAAACAACTTTGCAGCAAAGTAAATTTATATATATATAATTTTCTTTGTTAACTAAGATATTTAAAAGTTTTAATTTATCTTTCAATTTAGTATGTTACTTACAAAATATAAATTTGTCCTTGTAAATTTGCATTTGGAAGATTATAGTGCAAAAACAGCTACTTTTGAAAAGCCAGCAATTCACATTTTGTCCCAGCCCTATAGCACTTCTAGGTGTGAGCACAATTGGAGCACATTTGAAGCCATTCACAACAAGTAATGCAAAAGGTTGACTCCAAAGCACCTGAATGGCCTTGTCTTTTTGCAATACAACCTTCATCTATATAACCAAAAGATTGCAAGAAGGGGCACATATGATGCAATTGACCAAGATGGCATAGATTTGCATTCAGATTGGATCACTGATAAGGTGAAACCCATCGTTTTTTTTGGATGAGATCACTGATCTTGAGAAAGTAGCAGCAGAATGGACAACAAATGTAGCAACACAAGAGGAGGCATCAATTGGATCTTCAGTCGATGCAGTTACCTATGATATGCCTAAGAAAAATATTCAGCTCAAGCAAAATCATTACCATCCACTCCAAAGACATCAAACAAACACTTAAAAGTTTTACTTGTAGAAGAATTTGTGAAATATTAATATGCATTTGTAATTTATGACCATATGACACTCTGACGTGTATTGAATTTTTTTTGTGGATAAATGAAAAACTACTTATGAATTCTCTAAATTCAGTTTCATGCATGTTTCTAAAGATTATTTTGTAAATAGGTGGTCAAGATTTACTAAGTCCAAGATTTTAACCATAAATGTTGCCAAGATTTGCCAACTCCAAGATTTTAACCATGGATGTGGATAGGCATTATGCCTATTTTAAGCATAGTAACTGGCAACTGCGGACAAAATTCCAAAGTAAAATTCCTTTATTGCAATTGTGAAAAGGAAACCGTGCAAACTTAACTCTTACTATAATTATTTGAATATGGTGTCATAGCAACATCCTACCCTATTGATCTCCTTCTATAATTAGAATTTCCATGGTCCATATTTTAAATCACAATAGAACCTATTTGTTTGCATAAGAAAGAGAAATATTCATTAAACAGACATCTGAATATGCCTATCATACTTGATGAATCCGTACCTTAGTCTGACTACACATTAGAAAAAAAATTTAACAGTAACATCTGTATTTAATCACTTGGACGAACATTCAAATTTGTATGATAAATAAGAATTACTTTAAGTATCAGATTTTCAAAAACCTTACCGTATGAAATGGGACATTGTCCTTGCCCATAAATTGAACTAGCTCCACATTTTCTGGATTTTTCCACCATTGTTCCCAATCTGATGTATAACAGGCTGTTATGGATATGTACCCAATTGGAGCATCAAACCATACGTAGAAAACCTGAACAAAACTTAAATATTAGAAAGTATATTGTATCTCAAACAATGGCAGTCTCATTCACCTTAAAACTTCCGTATCTTCCTTCAAAAGAAATTGTACAAAATAATCATTCCTGTGATTCAATAACATTATTGGATGAGAGGTAACACGAAAAATTTGAACTTTCAGAAGTGTTAGCATTACTTTTTCTTTAGTGTTGGCATCACAATAAAGAAAAGGAGAAAAAAAGGCTACAAAAATTAACATGATACAGACCTTATCTTTAAACTTTTCAAGTGGAACAGGAACACCCCACTTAAGATCCCGTGTAATACACCGCTGCTTCAATCCTTCCCTTAACCAAGAATTAGTTGTCTGAATAGCATTTTGACTCCAACCACCAACTGCAGATGTATTGCTAATATACTCCTCCAAGCGGTCTTGCAGCTTTGGGAGTTCCAAGAATAAGTGCTCGGTGTCACGAATGCAAGGAGGGTTTCGACAGACCTACAAACGAAAACAATTTTCAACTGCGTCCAGCTTGAACTTGTATTTTTTTTCTTTCAGCCTATCCAGAAAACTTTTACTTAGTGATGAGATTCATAAGAAAAGAAGTATGAGAATATAAAAGTAATAAACTATTGTTTGCACTTTGCACCTTGCACCTAGGATTTATGAGTTCTGTAGGGTTCAACATTTTTCCACAGTTTTCACATTGATCACCCCGCGCATCCTCGTATCTGCATGCACTATCAGGGCAAGTACCATGTACAAATCTGTCTGCTAAAAAGCGATTGCATGTATCACAATATAGCTGCACAATCATTGTTGGAAAATGTCAAAATGACAATGATAAATGCATCACATTTTGAGATTACTATGTTAAGAAGAAAGAGATCAAATGAACAAAATTAAATGAATCAAATATTGTGACAAATGATGACACAAGTTAAATAAATTACGCTCATTTGTGGTTAGGAGTTTTTCCAATAAATATCAATAGCCCTAACCCTCGGTTATAAGCCTGTCTCATCAGAACCAAATGGCTTCTCACAAAGGCTCAAAATTATAAGTTTCAGTGACAGAAAATGAAATATTCTTGCCGGTAATTTTACAAAAACTATTTGCAACCCAACTGAATGATTTTATTTTATAAATTAAATAACCACAAATAGACTGGCATTTGAACACAGATTTTCAACAAGTCTGATAATTCAAGTAGTCATATATATAATGCCATCACTCTCGAGGGTTCCTAACAATTAATAATATTTCCTTTCAATACAAATTCCAGTTACAGAAGCTAGGGACAGAAACAGAAGGCAATTTCAGTCATCAATCGTTTGAACACATGCATACCAGTTGGCACCAAATGCCAGTCTGATCACAGGGCATTAATTACAGCTGCTGGTGGCTGGAAGGAATGGTTACTGGGCTTCACAGGCAGGCCGCTGTGCCACAACAGACTGTAGCTGATTGCTGGAAATTACAGCAGACCCATAGTATTTCACAGAGTTTGCAATATTACCTCCTAGCGTCAGGAAAATCACCATAATACACAGTAATATGAATTTAAGCTTCAATCACTGCCTTTAAACTCTGTAATTGGTAGCCTTCAGAACAATGCTATCTCACATACTAATAATCGCTGCCTTCCTTTGCAAGATTTCTTCATGAAAAACATCTTATATGGGCTGGGGTTTCATCCAGACCAGGTACACGGGTTTCGTCCTGTTCAAAAGCTGTTGCAGGACTTTCAGAGCTAAGACAAATGTATATCAAATGTTGTAGAATGCCCAGACAATGGCATCGACCTCCTTTTAAAAGGAGTAATTGAGCCTTCTAGAACATTCAATGCTTTTAGACAATTCGCCTTGGATCAACCTAGGTTTATAATTGCATTAATATTTATTTCTTGTACCACCATGGTGCCCACCTAGGTGAAATAACATTGTTTTTAAAAGTGGCACACTCTTTAAGACTCAACGAAGAATTATAATAATTATTATCATAACTATTGCTATTTAAGGTTCAAAATTAATTAATCACTCATTCCCTTTATTACGTATTTAATTCTAGCCTTGGGAATGCTGCAGGTCAGAATTTGACATCCTGTGGCCTGTCATTTGAGAAGGGACATTACAGAAGATCAGAGCCAAAATGAACTGGCTCCAAGAAGGGGACAAGGGTTCCACATATTTCCTCAAATTGATTAGACACAAACATAGTAGAGAGGAAATTGGACATTGAGGATAAAGGGACAGTTTCAAAAGGGCACACCTTTATGAAAAAGGCCTTCCACTCTTTCTTTCAAAATTTGTTTACCTCTGACTTGAATGATAAAATTCTTGAAGCTATAAAGTTTTGTCTCAGAATGATTCCAACCAAGGTCTGTTCTGAGGATGCATTTGAACTTGAAAAGGATGTTACTATAGCAAAAATTGAGGAAACTATCAAGTCATTAACCAATTCCAACTCTCCGGGGGCTAATGAGCTCAACTCTAAGTTCTATATTACTGATATTGAGTGAATTATTACTAAGCTTCTAGAAGAATATTGTTATGAATATAAGACAAACGCCTTGGGAACTAACATCAACAAAGGTATCATCAAGTTGATCCCTAAGGAAGGAGATAAAACTTTGATCAAAAACTAGAGGCCTATTACACTCCTCAATGTCTCTTATAAGATTATTGTTAAAACTTTGGGCAGAACACTCTCAGGAATGTTAAAGAAAATTGTTTCAGTGACTCAGACTGGCTTCATCAAGGGGAGGTATACTTGAAAATTCGATCACTAGTTGGGAGGGCATGCATTGGGCTAAACATGATGGGCAGAATGTTGCTATGATTCTACTTGATTTTGAAAAAATTTATGACGAGATAGAATAGTCTTTGTGATTGACATGCCGAATGCATTTGGGTTTCCACATAAATTCTGCAAATGGATGAATATCCTATTTAATGACTCTTCCACTCAAATAGATTTTAATGGAGAGCTCACAGACCCTATTCTCTTCCAAAGATCATTGCTCTTGCATTATTTGTTCTTGCTGCTGATGCAATGCATTATCTTCATAGAACCAATCTTATCTCTCCTCCAATCAAGGGTATCAGGTTTCCTAACTAGGAGCAATTAATGCCTAGTTTGCTAATGACACTACTCTATTGAACTATCCGAGGAACATTTTGACAACATTATAGACAAAATGCAAATTTTTTGTGATGCCTCTGGTTCTAAGACCTCCCCCATAAATCAACTCTGTTGGGGTGGTCTAAAGATCCTCCCACTTGGCTTGCCAGTAAAGGTTGGACTGGCAGTGGGCTGACCCATCAAAGGTGGTAAAGTACTTGGGCATTCCATTTGCAATATCCCCTTCCATGTAAAGTATGTGGAAATGGGTCTTCCAGAAGATTGAAAAAAAACATGCCAAATAACAAACTCACCTGCTTTCCCTTGTAGGCAGACTTCAGGTTGTTCAAAAAGTCTTATCCTCTCATGCTATTTATCATTCTTCAGCCTGGTTGTTTGGTAATGTTCAGTTTGATAGACTTCAGGATTTTGAGAGATTTTCTTTGGTCTAATGGGAAGAGCGATAAGAAAAGACAATGTGTAAGGTGGGAATGGTGTTGTCTCCTCAAACAAATGGGTGGCCTTGGCCTTGGATCTTAGGATCCAAGGCATCGCACTTGCTGCTAAATGGATTTTCAAGGCCCTTTAAGGAGATGAGCCTTGGAAAATTCTATTTAAAAATAATTTATATCTCTCTAGACCAAAGAAAGGACAGCAGTGGGGCCCTCTATCTTCAAGATATATTGTTTGGCCATTTTGAGGTTAAGGTTTTTGGCTCGCCTATATTTGCCACTCTATGGAAGGCATGGATTAAGTCAAACATTTGGTCAGAAATGGAAATGCTATATCTGCATCTCTGACGTACTGTGTTCAGAACAGATCTTTATGGTAGAATGTGGTACATAATAAGAAGCGGTTGGCCTTGTCTCAAGGCCGCTCTGCAAAATTTTGCAATTCCTTGGGGGTGCAATATATGCAAGACAATTTGGTCAATAACAATACGAGGACTTGGGAGAAGATGATGGCTGACTTTGGTATTCCTCCAACCCATAAAAAAAATATTTTATGATTAGGAAAGGCGTGGGAGATACATTCCCAGGGCAAGTGGTTTCTGAATCAAATCTCCTTAACTTTCAGGATATGACTGTTAACAAACTGTATACTATGATTACTAGCTCTGGAGAGATTTAGAGCTGGCTAAACCTTTCTTGGAAGATTGATTGGCCTGCTGCTAAATGGTCCACTAGACTCCTTCACATCTAGCATTACTCTGTGGAACCCAAGAAAGCCTGTTTTTTGTTGGCTTCTGTTGGTCATGTTTTACAATCCTATGGTCTGACTACTAGAATTTGTGATATTTGTGATGTCCCTGAGACTTTTGCACATCTCTTTTTTGAATGCAAATGTACAGTGGCTATTTGGTCCCTTTTCTTTGGTCTTCCTGTCAATTGATCTGATCCTTGTGGTTTTTCTTGGTATTAAATTTTAGCTGGATATGTTGATGCATTTAATGTTGATTTGAACAAATTTTGGCCTGATTTGTCTAATGAGATTTTGTAACTTATTTGGAAGAAGAGGAATGCAGAGATTTTCCAAGGCATTAGGAGGCATCTTACTAAAGTTCAAATGCGAGCTCACCTACTTTTCTATTATGTTGCAGATCTTCGCAGCTCTTGAGATACCTAAGGACCGGTTCATGATATTGCTCAAGGAAGGCATTACTATTGTTTACAAAACAGAAATTAGATCAGCTCATTTCTTTCCACATGCAAGGAATATTTGAATCAACAAGAATTGAAATTACTCAAAAAATTCATGGAGGAGAAAAAGATCCCTAAACCAGCAGATGATGAAGGCAACAGTAAGATGAAGACACCAGACCAATCCATACGTCCAAAAGCATATCCCAACCTGATTGTGCCTCCACTTGGCACCTATGACTGTGACAGGGCTGAATGTAGCATGGGATTAATAGTCTTTTTGATGGTCTAGTTAAATATGTATCTGTTGTAACTAAGAACTCTTCGTCTTACTTTTTTTGACTGGTGACACATGTTGATACTATTTGGAGCTGCTGCTCCTCATAATGTACTCGCTGTTTTGATAAACTATCTTGAATAGAAAAAAAATATATCAACAGCTGTGAATACTGCAACTGTCAAATTAATTAGACACTAATTCTTACTTATGCCAAATTTTGCAGTCTTGTATTCTTGTATGGTCTATCTGAGGTCTGTTTGAGTACTTCTGCAGTTCATGGAATGATAGTTTTAAGAATAGGAACCAACATAATGGCTCTAAATGTAATTTCATTTTTTCAAAATAATATATCAGAATTGAAAAAAGTTATTAAGCTCAGCATATCTGTATGTGCACAATTTTCAGGTTCAGCAATTTATTTCTTATCTTATTTTTCATGTCTAATGTTGTAGTGTGTATCTCTTTTTGCAGCAATAATTGTTTATTTATATACTAACCAGTTGAACCTGAGGGTTCCCCAAACTTACAAGGGGTAATAGAGCCAAAAATGAGCAGTTTTTTGTAGGTTTATCATGTCGGCAGCATATCCATCAGAAGGTATACATTTAGTCCTAGTGTAATCAATTCACGACATAGCAATGCCTTCAATCAACCCTAGTAGCCATTTTCAAGGAAGAAAACTATGATTTTTGGACAATCAAAAGGAAGACTGTTCAGTGGACAAGATATTCAAGAGTTGGTGGAACGAGGTTTTTCAGAACCTGCAAATGCAACAGAATACAATGCTCTTACATAAGATGACGAGGACCTGTTGACAAAGAATCGATGAAGAAATTCAAAGGTGCTTTTTCTAATCCAAACAATCTTGCATGATTTAATTTCCCCAAGAATTCTGTTATGATATTTCTTGAAAATAAATAGCAAACCACTTCAAAAGGGTGACCTCCAATAATCAGATAATAATATATGTATCCAATATTTGATGATAAAATGGTATTCCTTATTTATAGGGACACACCCCTCCATTTTAGTTAAGAGAAGTCAAGGTATTATCTAAGACTAATGTTAAGGCTAAGCATGCTGCAAGTGCTTATCATTATCATACTTAAGAATATGTTATATAAACTTAGGAACATATGATGTTAGAATCATAACATTCCCATCCCCTTCAGAAAAGTGTTACCCTCAACACTTGGCAACTCTACATTCTTTTGTATGAATTAATCATCATTCCATGTTGAGTCTTCAACTGTTAAATTCTTCCATCTGATTAGGAATTTTGAGATGGCTCTATTTTGCAACATGATTGTAGGAATTCCATAAACTTTTTGTATAATGTTCATCAATAATTTTGCCATAGTACTGTGATTAGAAATTTTAAGCATGCCGCAAGTGCTTATCCTTATTTTACTCAAGAATATATTATATAACTTATAAATATATGATGTTTGAATTATAACATTTCCATCCCCTTCACAAAAGTTTTACCCTCAACACTGAGCAACTCTGAAAACTTTTGTATGAATCGATCATCATTCCATGTTGCATCTTCAATTGGTAAATTCTTCCGTCTGAGATAGGAATTTTGAGATGGCTCTATTTTGCATTATGATTGTAGGAATTCCATAAATAAATGAGAGTTCACAAAAATGTCCATACTTAATGAGTCTGTCCACAACAACCAAAATTACATCAAAATTATTTGACTTTGGCAAAACTCTATAAGTCCATAGGCAACCCTATAAGAGTCTTTATAGTTTCCCCTTGATTTTGTTGGCATATCAAACATTCAGTCACAAATTTTTGGACATTTGATTTTGTACCTTCCCAAAAGATATCTTTCTTTATATAATGTTAGGTATGAACAAATCTTCTTTAGTATCTTATTAGGCCCCAAAATCCACTCAAACCTTCAATATTTTTAGTTTTTCGCCACTCTTTCACTGATGTAATCTTCTTAGGGTCTTAACACTCTCAGGTAACATCACATGTCCTTCTAATTCTTTACCCTAAAGACACATTTAGATTGTTTTGCATAGATTTTATTATCTGTCATGCCCCCGTCCTGATACCTTCTTGAAATCTGATTAAGAAAATTCTCTTATTAATAAGACATCACAATTTTCTCATATCTGGCTGACTCCCTTACATAAACACTTCGGTTTAATGAAAATAAGTAAAAATAATAATGTCCGACCTTTATGAACAAAGAACAAAATGATAAAAATGATTAAAGGCCACCACATTCTTGATTGCCTGAGATAAATACTTAAGGAGGCAAAGTAGTTGAGAGCAAGATAGAATTAATTAAATAAGGGCCAATCTACAAAGTATTAGCACCCACAACAAGAGGCCAACCTTGTGGGAAATTAAATAAAATCAAAGTCATTACTAATGGGAGGCTGACCCTTTGAAGAGTTGCTTCCCTTTTAAATATTCACCCCTCTTGATGAGGAATGAAGGGGTATAAAAAGAGGATAAGATGGGAGTAGGAAGGTATTGATGTGTTTTTTATGCACATGCGAACACAGAATAAAATACCTAAGGTACCTTATCCTCTCTTGAACAAAGTTCTCGACTGCTTAAGATTTCGCCGAAGGATCAGTCAAAGTAACTCCAAGGTTCTTGTATGTAGTGTCTCTACATGTGGATAAGCTCTTTGCGGTACGATGTGATTTTGCTGGAATCACAAGGGGACTTACACTCGATGATTTGAACGTCTGATTTGCTTTAAATATTACTGGAACACAGGATTTCACTAGCCTAGATTTTTGAAAAGAAGGAAAAAAGGACGAGGGCGAGGGAAGGATCTAATTCTGACACTAAGAATGTAGGAGCAATGAATGACCTTTGATGAAATTCTAACTAAGTCTTGTTTTGACATCCCAGGACCATCTCCACAAGGTTAGTGCGATCTTCAGAGGAAAGCTTTATGATGTTCAGATCATCGCTACGAGCATAGACACCATCAGGCTGATGCATATCAGTGAAGAAGTGACAATTGGAGTTAGGCTTAAGCTGAATGATTCCAGTTGACTACACAAGGCAAGTCTGCAATCAACAAACTGCTAGTAGTATGGATATACAAATTTCATCATCAATCAAACACATTTCTTCTACTCATCTAATAACATGAAATCAAACCTGAGAAGTATAAAGACCATGCAAATTGTTGAATCGACCCATAGATTTCACCATTTCTTCAATGAAGTTTACAAGTCTTTTACAACAACATCTTGGCAACAATCTTTGCCTTCTCTTTCTATTCTACTCTAACTGCTATTCTATTTGCTATTAATAATTAGCTATTCTAACCTCTATGAACTAACTATTAACCTTCTAGCTATTAACTATTAACCTTTACAAATGAGGAGCCAAGGCTTTATATAGGAAGCCCTTAATACAATTCAATGGCTCAGATCAATTTGAGATCAATGGCCGAGATTTTACAATGAAAACCCTAATTAGGGTTTGTTACAACAAACTCAATTCTGGCCAATGAACTAATTGCATTATTTGGACACATGTCTTCTCTGGAATATTTGACCAATGGATAACAGGGGTAGGTACATCGAAGTTTGTGTCATCTTTGATGAGTCAAGTACATTGAATCTAGACACGCTGAGGGGGACCAATCCGACTGGAGGAGTGATGACTGGGATGCCACCTTGTCTGACACTTGTAACTTGGTAGATGTTCAATTTGATGATGCTGAGAAGCTAACTTTAATTAACTCTTCTGAAACTATTGGCTTCTTCAACGGACCCTTGCTTTAACCTCGTTTGTCTTTGATGCGCAGGATGGATAGTGTACCTTTCCTTGAAATGCTGGACTGGAAGAGGTCGTCCTTGATGATGCTGGACTGGAAGAGGTCGTCCTTGATCTAGTCTGGTTTTCTTTCATCTGCAAAACAAACCAAAAGATGATTAAGGACACATAATAAATTCATTTCAACATAGTATTTTACACCTTAAATCATCAACAAAAGATATTAAAATGAAGTTTGCTCGAGATTCTCCCCAGGGACAGGCCCTATAAGAATTTCGCCCTAGACCCTTTGGAAGGGTCAGGTGCGAAATTTGCATTCCTGGCTCATTTAGACCTCACTTCATCATTATCTCACAACTAGCCCTCGCTTGGCCCAAACAGGGTGAAAAAAAGGAGTTTCAAAAGATTTCGCCCTGGACCCTCCGGAAGGGTCAAGAGCGAATTTTGTATTCCAGGATGATTCTATTACTTGTTTACTCCAAAACTCCTCCCAAGGCAAACATATGATAGTTTTCCTTCCTCCAGAGCCCAGGGATCCATGCCTTGACCTTCATCATGAGCAATTTGAGTGAAATTGGGAATTTCGCTCTGGACCCTCTAGAAGGGTCAGGAGCGAAATTCCTATTTTAGGCTTATTCCTCCATCTTCTTTACTTTCAATTTATCTTGCAAGGCTTAAATAGCCTCCCTCCAGTCTTTTCATGCCTTAGGAATCAAAATCTTGTCTTGACACAAAGGGGAAATAATGATTTTGAAGAATTTCGCTTTGGACCCTTTGGAAGGGTCAAGAGCGAAATTCACTTTTTGCTTGCCTATTCACACTAAATTTCACTTTCTTCACTTCACTCCATCTGGACACCCTCATATTGAATCCACTTCTCAACTTGGCAACATTGGTTTGATCTTCACAAGGTCTAAAAAGTCAAATTCGCTCAAAAACCTAGCCAGGGACAGGACCTATCCAGAATTTCGCTCTGGACCCTTTGGAAGGGTCAGGAGCGAATTTCTTCCTCCAGCCCAAAATTTGTACTTTTAATGATTAAAAAACTTTCCAAGGCATTCCAAATGGCTTCTCTCACCCTAGACTAGGCCTGACTTCATTCAAAATTTGGATAAAAGGATGGTTGGAAGAATTTCGCTCTGGACCCTTTGGAAGGGTCATGAGCGAAATTCACTTTTTAGCTTAAAATTAGCATATTTGAAGGCAACAAACTATTCAAGGGCAATCCTAGGGGCATCCCTCACTTGATCTAGGCCTGAATTGGCACAAACTCTTGAATATAGGATGTGTTTTAGGATTTTCGCTCTAGACCCTTTGGAAGGGTCAGGAGCGAAAATCTTGTTTTTGAGCTTATTCCTCCATCACCTCATCTTGAATCAACCTCAAAAAGCAAGAAAACACTTCTCCTCACTCACCTGAGCTATAAAAACCTAAGTTTGACTTGATTTGGCAAGGAAAATGGGTGATTGTAGAATTTTCGCTCTGGACCCTTTGGAAGGGTCAGGAGCGATTTTCATCATTTGGCTCAATTCTATCAAACTTGATAATCATTGGCAATTTGGAGTCATTCTTAAGGCCTTCTTTGATCTTGATCCTTACTAGATTTGGCATAAATTTAAGGGAAAAGATAGGTTTTGTACAATTTCGCCTTGGACCCTTTGGAAGGGTCAGTTGCGATTTTCCCTTTCTAGCCCAAAATCATAATTTTTTGAGACAACAATCAATTCAAGGGCAATCTCAAGGGCATCCCTCACCTTGGTCTAGGCATGGCTTGGCACAAATCTTGGAGAAAAGGATGGGTTTTAGGATTTTCGCTCTGGACCCTTTGGAAGGGTCAGGAGCGAAATCCCTTTCTAGACCAAAATCATCATTCTTTCAATCCCAATCTTTATTGCAAGGTAAAATCTCATCTCTCTTCGCCCTAGGAACAAGGTTTTAAGCCCAAGCAAGGTTTAAAATATAGGTTTGCAAGGAATTTCGCTCTGGACCCTTTGGAAGGGTCAAGAGCGAAATTTCCTTCCTTGGCTAAAACACTCATTCTTCAACTCTTTCAAACATTCCCAAGGGCCACAACATGTTCATTCTCCCTTTCAACATGCCTTGGACATCAAAATTTGGTCAAACTAGGGAAGAAAAGAGGTCTAAGTAGATTTTCGCTCTGGACCCTTTGGAAGGGTCAGGAGCGAATTTCATTTTTTAGGCTTGATTCTTCATTTCTCCAACTCCAAACCACCTCAAGAGGCAAAGACGTGCTATCTCACTTCCATCCACACCATTAAAAAACCAAGGACTTGACCTCTTCCAAGGAAAAATAGGTGTTTCTAGGAATTTCGCTTTGGACCCTTTGGAAGGGTCAGGAGCGAAATTCACTATTTGGCTCAAAATCCTTCACTTTTCAATGCTTTCAAACATTTCCAATGGCAAAAGATGTCCATCCTTCCTTTCAAGATGCCTTGCAAATCAAAATTTGGTCAAACTAGGGAAGAAATGAGTCTTAGGTAGATTTTCGTTCTGGACCCTTTGGAAGGGTCAGGAGCGAAAATCTTAGTTTAGGCTTGATCACTCACTTTTCCAACTTCAAACCACCTCAAGAAGCAAACTTAGATCATTTTCCACCTAAGGAACAAGGATTGGATCCCAAACAAAGTAGCAAAAGAGGGGTATAGTGAATTTCGCTCTGGACCCTTTGTAAGGGTCAGGAGCGAAATTCTCTTTCAGGCTAAAATCTTGATCTTCAAAATCGTCCAACTCCATCTCAAGGCAAGAACATACCAATTCATCCTCCATCAAGCCAACGCCTGGCCAAAATAAGGAAGAAAACAAGGGTCATAAGGATTTTCGCTCTGGACCCTTTGGAAGGGTCAAGAGCGAAAATCATGTTTCCAGGCTGATTTAGCACTTTATTCATCCAATCCTCCCCCAAGCTTGATCAAACCAACTTCCTTCCACCCTAATCAAGGCAACCCATCACTCAACTAGCCCCAGGCAAAGTCAAACTAGTTTTTCTAGGCTAAAAGAAGGCTAAATGGAGGATTTTGCTCTGGACCCTTTGGAAGGGTCAGGAGCAAAATTCTCCTCCCAGGTTGATTTTCATCATCTTAAGGTCTAAAAACTCCTCTTCAAGGCAAATATGCATCAAAACCTACCAAACCATGCCTTAGAAGCTCCAAACTTGGTCAAGCTAAGAAGCAAAATAGAGGAAATATGAATTTCGCTCTGGACCCTTTGGAAGGGTCAGGAGCGAAATCCATGCCTTATGTCATAATCTTCATCCTTAAATGCTTTCAAAACACCTCTTAGGCAAGAACATATCAAAACCTTTGTTGGTGTAAATAATTATTCATCATGGATATTATTACACTATACTTAAGTTTACTTAGGAAATGCATCTCATAGTAGTTTGGGTATGAGACACTTGGGTGTTTGTGCCACATTGGAATAGCGTGTGTAGGAGAATTTCCACCTTTTATGGTGTTGATCTTGTTACTACTCTATCATATCCACTTATTGTGGAGTGATAATTCCACATTCAATGGGTGATCCACCTCATGTGGAATATTATATTATTTCTCCTACCTACCCACACCTATTTCCTACCTACCCTTGTTTCTTATTGAGCCACATGTCATGTTTGTGTGCTCACATATCCATAAGCCTTGCCTATATAAGCAGGCTCATCTACATTGTTTGTACGGGCAATCAATCTATATCTTGTAATGATCAAGTTGATCATATTTTGCATCTTGATAGAATACAGTTTATTCCTATCATCTATTTTGTTCTCTCTTATTTGTGCTTTCCATTGCCTCTAAATCTTGGCAAAATCTCACATGGTATCAGAGCTGGTCCAAATCTCACAACCTTCGCCACAAGTCTAAGGAACAAGACTCTTAGTGCAAACAAAGTGAAGAAAGGATGTGCTTTGGAATTTCGCTCTGGACCCTTTGGAAGGGTCAGGAGCGAAATTCACCTTTTGAGCCAATTTCTCACATATTTTCTCCTCCTCATACCTTGGACAAACTTCATTAGGCCTCCTTCCCTCATGATCATGCAAATTTATCCCTTAGGTTGACATATAGCTCCAGTTTTTGCGAAAAAAAGGGTTTTACATGGATTTCGCTCTGGACCCATTGGAAGGGTCAAGAGCGAAATCCATATTTTGGGCTTAATTCACCTCCTTTTCTAATTAACTCTGCCTTAGTCTTGATCTTTGATTCATTCCTTCCATATCTTAGCCGAATTTGCTCAACCACTCACTGACTTCCTCGAAAACTAAAACGGGACACCACCAGCAAAACCAAGCCTAAGGAAGACCTTGAAAGAAACCCTAACTTGGAGCATCTACTAACTCATCCTAGCTCAAGCAGAGCGTGCTATCCAGCGATACCCCTGACAGCACTCATCACGCAAAGGCTAACAAGCAAAAACCCAAAAAGACCAAGAAAGCAAACCCCAGAAAGCAAAAAAAGCAGGGGTCCCCATTTATAATGGGGCGATGTGTGAATACGTCACAACAGAAGGGAAAAGAAATTAAGATACAGCAGTCCATTCAAAAAGCAGAAGAATCAAATAAGAGCAGATCTGATATAAGGTATCAGATTAAAGCATACAGCAAATTAAGTATTACTCTTGTGATGTGGTATGAAATACTAATTATTGTGGTAGGCAGCATAATGTAATTCTATGCATAACTACTCACACATGAACAATATGTATGCAACCTAATGATACATGAAGAGATATGATACAAGGAAGCCAGATTCAAGCATACAATCATTAAGTATAACACTTGTGATTTGGTGGTAGGCAATATAATGTGATTCCGTATGGATGCCATCTATTATATTATTATATGATCGCTTACATATGGGATATAGACAATAATGTTTTATTCTTCCTATGTCTGTTTAAATGTGGCAGACAACCATGATAGAGATAATGAGGGAATACAAAGAAGGGAAAAAGTTATGAGGTCCTCTTCTAAGTATGCCACTTCACAGTGGTTGACCAGTGGTCCCATGAGGCCACTAGGGTGCAAAGAGTGCCCCGCCCTTGGGCTTAGAAGGGAAGGACGTTCCGGACACCCTATTGCAATTTCACCTCAAACCTCTAACGAGGATGACTATTGCATTAAGGAACTCCAATCATAGGGGGGATAAGGATGACAATGAGGGGGAATGGCTCTAGGACACCTCACTAGGTACACCACCTCATATGGATGGCAAGGGCCACGAGGCCAAGAGAGATGGTATATCCACTCTTGGGCCTACGGTAGAGGATCACATTTAGGCCCAATCATGCCTCCTTATTCTAAGTCTATATTGGTTGAACTCCATCAATGAATTAGATATATCATATGGCTAAGATAATTATTGATCTTATGAATTGTATCTTCAATATTTGTCAAACATGATTGTAGGATCTCAACACAGATCTATCTTGCTTTACATCCTTTGGGTAAAGTTATATCTCTAACTATATTATGTTGCATGGTTTTATTGGATTTGTGATTCTCGGGCAAAATATACAGTAATCCAAAAGGGGGGCATTACATTATCTCACGGTTCATTTGAAAGAGGAATATGAAACTCGTCTTTAAGAGTGATAATGTGTAGCTTTTCGTAATGTAAGCACATTCTCCATGTACCATCCATTTTGTTCAGCATAATCATAAGGGATGAATAGGCACTTTTTTGGGATGAACAATGCTTCTAAGTATTAATTCAATATCCTGATTATGGTCTCTGATTAGAGGTACAACCGTGGATTATTGAAATACTTATTGATGGTGTAGAATGATCTCTTGAATTTTTGGTTGACCCTGAGCGGTCATTTCTTGTCATTACCCAGCCCAGTACTAAGTGAAATAGTTAATTGCAAAGATGAAACTGTCTTACGAAGTAAGACTTCACAGTTTCAGAAATCGAACATGCTACAACAGTCAGGGTACTACAGAATAGAGATAATGAAGCTTACCATTTGATCGACCTCCTCTCCCTCTAGCAATAGCAATCTCCTCTAAACAGGATGAAATATTAGTTTTGAAATAAACAATAGAGCATTAAGAGAGCTAGTTAAGCATGAAGAGGCATGAAGAGTCAAACGGTTGAAAAGAAACACCACCCATTCAACAGTCACCACTCAAGGGAAATACATAACCCTCCACCCTGATGGAGGGGTATAAGAAGAACAACATTCAGCATCCAAGGAGGCATCGAATCAGACAGATCAGACTGAATATTAATGAACATCTTAGGGTTTGGTATGAGTTCTTTACACATAGCATGATGAATATTATTTGTATCTGCTCATTACTGATGAGGATATGCTGTTGCTTATGACTGATTATCATATGTAGAATACATGCATGATATTGGATTCTTTATCTGTACACATTGATTATTAAAGTCAGCCGTGGTAGGGGTAATGAGGGATTACAAGGAGGAAAACGGTGATGGAGTACTCTTCTAGATACACCACCTCATGGTGGTGACCGAATGGTCCCACAAGGCCAAGAGGGTAAAAAGGGTATTGCCTTTGGGCTTAGGAGAGATGGGCTTCTGGGGCACCCTATAATGAATACACCTCATCCCTCTATCATGGTGAATTAATACACCAAGAAGTCCAATCATAGGGAGTGGGAAATGGATGGCAAGATGAAGAGGGAACGTTATAGGACACCTCATTAGGTACACCACCTCATATGGATGGCACGGGCCACATGAGGCTAAGCGGGATGATATATCCGCTCTTGGGCCTAGGGTAGAGGATCTCTAAGACACCCTATCAAGTCCCCTTATCCTAGCTCTCCTTTGGTTGATCTTCCTCATACATACTTAAGATATCTTATGATCAGATTGATATTTATGCTATATGCTTTAATGATTCCTAATTAAGAAGATCTGTTTTATGAATTATTGATGTAAATGGTTCCTAACCTGTTTTGCATGGTTTCGATCAGGTGAAAGATATCTCTAAACCTGCTCTTGCTCATTTGGGAATTGTGATTTAGGGCTATATTAGGGCATTCACAAATAGGGGACATAACACATCTTGTGCTTGTATAATATGTAATTGAGCCCCCATATTATAAAAACCATTTCTTGAGCAATTTCTCCATCCAATGGGAGCTAATGATTTCACTTGATTGTGATTGTATTCCCAAAAGTTCATAGTTTTTCCCATGTGTATTCAAAACCATAGATAAGTCTTGAAAATTGGAAGACAATAATTCTTATTGTTTAAGCCACTGCATGCCCAAAACTACATCTACTCCCCTAATAAGGATAGCAAAAAATTCTAAATCTAGTTGCTAATTTCCCATCGAGAGCTTTATATAATGGCATTTAACACCACAATAGAGTTGTTTCCCATCAACTATCATGACTTGAAATTAGAGACAGGATAAATAAAACAATTGAGCTCATTAACTCATCTTCTATCAATAAAGTTGTGCACTGTCAGTATAAACCAACACTTTTACATTATGCTTTTAAATATAACCAATTACTTTGAGTATTTGTGGTGAATTTGTGACATTCGATGCATGTAGGGAGATGGTAGAGCTTTCTTTTTCCTTGGAATTCTCATGCTTAAGTTCTACCTTTGGTTCTTTTTAAGGTACTTCTCCCTCTTTTTCAACATCTTCTGAATAATCATTAGTGGTTTTTCACTTCTAGAACAGTAATGACCCTTGACCAATCGTATCACAATTCCAACATAGACTTTTTTTTCTCTTTTCTTTGTCTCTTGTTGAGGAGAGAGCTTGCTAATTTGTCTTAGGTTAAAGAAACTTTCATGTTTATTTTAATAAGATGTCATGTTTTTGTAATTTAATCTTATTGTTTCACCTTGTATGATACTTTTAGTGGTGCTTTGTTTCTCAATATGCAATGCTCATTGCAAAGCTTTCCTAACTATACAAGGTTCCAAAAAATGATCATGCTGAATTGGGTCACTGCGTCCATCAATGTACAATTGTGGCCTTTGATAAGGTGTCACCTCAGGAGCTTGGATTGCCAATCTCAAATGCTCAACATTATTTTCAACTACAGACCTTAATTGTTTTAAATTTGTTAGTTGAATAAAATAGCTTGCATTGCATGGTTGCTCATAGAAGTTTGCTAATTCATTAGTTAATTCTTTCCAACCAACTACCAAGCATATGCCCTTACTTGGCACTCATCCTCCATTAGTACATGTATTAACTAAGACTAATGTTAAGAGGGGTTAATGTATTAACTAAGACTAATGTTGAGGTTAAGCATGCCACAAGTACTTATCCTTATTAAACTTAGGAATATATAATGTTAAAATCATAACAGATTCTCGGGGCATCTTACAACAGGCCTATCAAGGCACAACCAAGATGAAAGTGGTGAAGCTTCAGATGTTAAGGAGAGAATTTGAAACACTGATGATGAAAAATATGGAAATATGCAACACTTTTTTAACAAGGTAGTAAATCAAATCAAGTCCTATGGTGAAGTTTTGTGCGATCAAAAGATAATTGAGAAGACTCTGAGGAGTCCTTCAACAAATTGAACCCAGTTGTTGTATCCATGTCTAAGGACTTGAATGCACTATCTGCAGTTGAGCTTATGGTTTCCTGGCAAATCCATGCGCAAAGATTGAATAGATCAGCAGAAGGATCATTGGAGCAAGCATTTCAAAGAAAAGTGAATGTTGCTAATCCTAAAGGCAAAGGAAAGGAGTAGCAGTCTTATTTTAAGAGTAGTCTGATAAATTGTAGAGGTTAAAATAAACCCAGGCCATGGGGAATAGGATACAGCAAAAGTTGTGGTAGAAGTTGAGCAAAGAATCTTCTCCTGATGGAAAATATCAACAGTTCGACAAATCGTGCATCCAATATCAACACTGTAAGAGGTATGTATGTTCACTACAAAGGTGACTATAGAATAAAGAAATTTGATTTAGATAAGCCAAGAGTAAATTTCATGGAAGAAAGTGGTCAGCAAATTGATTTATTTCATAAATGTGATGCTGCACATAATTTTTCCAGAGGATGTATGGATTTTAGATAGTGGTTTCAATAACCAAATGACAAGGAATCCTGGGATGTTCTTACTGTTGGATGAATCAATCAAATCTAACGTAAAGTTTGGACTTTGGAGACAATAAAGAAATCCAAATAGAAGGTAAAGGTACAATTTCAATAAGAACTAAGCCAGGAGAAGTCAAGCTTCATTATGAGCTATATGTTCCTGCCTCAATTCACAATCTTTTAAGCATTGAGAAGCTTCCAAAAAAGGTTATCTAGTTTTTTATAACAATGAATTATAATCTATGATAAGAATGGCAACAATATTACAGCAAGATTATATATGACTAATGGCCACATGTTTCCTTTATACATTGTTACTTATTTCTCACAGGCATTCAATACTACAATAAAGAATTCTTCATGGCTTTGGCAATTGAGGTATGGTCATCTGCATTTTCACATTTTGAGTTGTTACACAAGAAACAAATGGTTAGTAAGCTGCCATTCATTTGAAACAACGATTAAATTTGTGATAGATGTATCTGTGACAAGCAGCATAGTGAAGTTTTCCAGTCACGGATAAGTTGGAAAGCAAGCGAGCAGTTGGAAGTGACACAAAGATCACAATTGTGCAAATTTGATTAATTTCAGTTTGATGTAAAATATCCTTTCAACTAGCAGCAGGCCATGGCATTTTAAGGTGGATATTAGGCAGATTTGAAAGTGTTTCAAAGGAATTTCATTAAGAAGTAGATCACTGCTGACTTAGCAGATAATATTAGCAGCCACTGCAGAAGCAAAACTTAGTCTTTTCTAAGCTATATTCTAAACATTAAATCTGAATTAGATAATAAACTATTAAGTGCAATTTCTAGGTCAATTTCATATTTATGTTTAATTGTGCAGACTACTATTATTGTCAAAAAAATAATTGGAATATTACAGAATAAGCTTGGAATAGTGGGATGCCTAGTGTTGATCATCTAATGGTATGTGGTTGTGTTGCATGTGGCCCTAGTGCCCCAAGAAAAATGCAAAATATTGAAAGAAAAAACTAAAAAGTGAAAAATGTGTATTTGTGAGCTATAGTGTAGCTATTAGTGATGAGTCATGATGTTGTTTTTGATGAAGAGAGAGTTCCATATCAAGAGACAGCAACAAGAAAAAAACAAGCACCAACAGTAGTTGAGTTTGAATTTTCTGAAGAAAAATAAGTGTCGCACTACTAGTCCTAGTGCTAATCATATTTCTGGAGTTGGCCCAATCTAACAGAAACAATCTCCACCTAATGCAAGTTCAAGAGCGGTAGCAAGTCCGAGTTTATCTAGCACTACAAGGAGAATTCCCAAAGATCTTCCTCCAAATCAAGTGCTGAATCTGTATTTTAATCTAAGAATAACCTAGTCACAATCTTCAATTTGGGGAGGTAAGCTTCCCCTTGAGCCTAAACATTTAGACAATGCAGTGAAAAAGAAGGAATGGCAAATTGCAGCCATTGAGACGAACAGAAAAGGGATCTTGTAGATCTTCCACCCAACAAAGAAGTTATTGAAGTGAAGTGGGTATACAAGACAAAAAACAAGGCAGATGGATCCATTGAAGGTTGACGGCTAAAGGATACTCTTAACAAGAAGGTACAGAGTTTAATAAGATATTTGCACTAGAAGCTAGACTAGACACCATAAGAACAATCTGGCTCGAACCGAATGGAACAGATGGCAATTTTTTCAATTGGATGTGCAATCAGCAACGTTTAATGGTTTCTTGGATGCTGAAACTATATTGAATAGACACAAAGTTTTCAGGTTGAAGGTCAAGAATACAAAGTGCACAAAAAATGAAGAAGGCTTTGTACATACCAAAGCAAGCACCTAGGACATGGTATGGCCCAATAGACAGCCACTTTCACGACAACGATTTCAGGAGTTTTCCTACTGAGCCCACACTCTATTTGAAAAGCAATGGTAAAGACAATTTTCTAATTGTTTCATCTGTATGTTGCCGATCTTATCTATATAGGTAAAAGTAAAAAAATATGAACAAATTTAAAGAGGATGTGATTAGAGAGTTTAAGATGACAGATCTTGGCCTCTAGAACTATTTTTCAGGTGTGAAAGTTAGGCAAATGCGGAAAAAGGATTTCATATCTCAAGGCAAGTTTGAACATGATTTACTTAAAAAAATTAAGATGTCTAACTGCACATGTTTTTCAGATTTTCTCTGTCTTTCACTTTAGAAGAAAAGTTGTTAAAGACAATGGAAGCGAAAAAGTGGATGCAACATTGCGCAGAAGGCTAGTAGGTAGTAATATTATGTTTATTGTAAGTTTGGATTCAAGATTTGTGCAAAAACCAAGTGAAATTCATTTCCCAACAATTAAAACGATTATTAGGTGTGAATGGCAATAAAGATTTTGGCACTTTGGCACTCTCCTTCTGATGGTTGGCTTTAGTGACAGTAATTTTGTAGGTTCTATGAATGATCGCAGAAGCACTATGGATTACATCTTTAGCTTGGCAAGTGGAAATGTGGAGCAATATAATGGTTTTCAAAAAAGGAAGCAACAGTTTCTTTTCCTTCAGCAGAGGCAATGTAGCAGTTAGTTCAGTATGCAAAGCAGTACAATTAAGGCAAATATT
The DNA here is from genome assembly GCF_030272615.1 of Cryptomeria japonica. Lineage (NCBI taxonomy): Eukaryota > Viridiplantae > Streptophyta > Pinopsida > Cupressales > Cupressaceae > Cryptomeria > Cryptomeria japonica. The sequence goes on from NC_081412.1 coordinate 98,445,020, forward strand.
GTTTGATTTGGGTTTGGAACCTGTTTCAGCTACAATGCTCTATAGTGATAAGCCGGTAATGCTACATTTTGTGGTCTAGTATAATCTATTTGACGTTTGTTTGAGTACTTCTGCACTTCAAAAACTGATAATCTCAAGAATAGCAGCCAACATTATAGACATCAATGTAATGTCATTTTCAAAACAACATATCAGAATCAACAAAAATTATTGAGCTCAGCAGAGCTGTATGTGCACAATTTTCAGGTTCAACAATTTATTTATTCTGTTATTTTTCATGTTTAATGCTATAGTGGTATCCCACCAATAATTTTGTTATTTGTGAACTAAATAGTTGTTTAAGGGGTTACCAAAACCAGCAACTACGTTAAAAGAAACTCCAAAGTTAGAATTACATCGCACACCTAAAAAATAATTCTGCAAACTACAAAAACAGACAATTAAGAAAAAAAGTTCAGTTAGCATGCCTAAAGTATGAAACAACATTGTCAATTTATGTACCTGCTGCATTGTATTCTCAGAGAGCCAATTTTGATCCAGAACCTTTTTAAAAATTGCTTGGCATATTTCTGTTTGCTGTGGAGTTGATGTGCGGCCAAATTTATCAAAACTTATATCAAACCATTCATATATTTCCTTGTGGATAGCATGATATCTGCACCAAATTCCCCATAAGAATAAACCTCCAATAAGGCATTTTGTAACTAGCAAAAAATTACATAATCATGCAAAATACAAAATAAATTAAAGGAAAGACCAATTAGAAATAATATTTAGAAAATTAATGGCATAAATTTGAAACACTGTTTAGCAAGTGCTGAATGGTCTGCAAATTACTAGAGGAACTCCATGTCATGTAATACAGAAATAAATAAAAGTAGCATATCTATATGGAAAAATGCAGAACAGAGAAATGAATTGTAGAAGGCACACGTAAATTTAACCTTCAAGCACATAGGAACCAGACTAAAAAAATAGTCAAGTAGAATTTTACACCATCTAGCGAGGACTATTAAAATGCAAATTAGGTATTGCAATCACCAAACAACAGATAAATAGCATCTAAAACTATATACAAGGAGATAACAAGAAGAAAAAAAATATAAGAGTACATACTTATCACAGATCTGCTGTGGAGTGCAGTTCTCTTCCATTGCCTTGGTTTCTGTGGCTGTGCCATATTCATCAGTCCCACAGATATATATCACATTATAGTTCCTCCTACGACAATATCGGGCAAAGACATCTGCACTTAGAACACCTGCAATAAAACAAAACCATCAAAATTGAAAATATGCATCAAAACATGTGATGAATGATAATATTCATATAAAAGAACTGCAGACATAAACTTCATCATTTCATCAACAAAAAGACAATTCTACCAGAATTAATTCTTAAATTCTTCTTAAAATAAGAAGCATCAGTATTTAACCGGTTGAAAGGCCCTTACATGCATTTGCAGCTATAATGGCTGCTCACTCCTAGAAAAAAAATATGACATCCCCTCATAATACATTTCTTGTTAAGTATATGTCTCAAATTGTCATTCCTGGTACTGGACATTGTACTGACAAATAGAACAATGTTTCTATTTCTTTTTTTCCACAATTCATTTAGTACAGACATAACAAAGCTAAAATTCATGTTAAGAGAAAACAAATTTTTCAAATGGATTTCTTACCAGCACAAGAAGTATCCATGTCTCCTTCTTTTCTTCCTAGAATTTTAAACATTATACAGTACTTGAAAAGCATATATCAAAAAAAAGTGTCCTATATAAAAACAAAATCAACCAAACCCTCTTGAAAAACAAATAACTAAAGAAGGATATCTCAAAACCTTACATCCTATTATATTTCATTTGAAAAGCATGTAACCAAAATTCCCCAATATGAAAACCCAAAAAAAGAAAAATGCAGCAAAAATTTCTAACGAAACAAAAACATAAAGCAACATATCTCGAACACTTACATCCTATCAGGTTTCCCAGATGTGGTACATTGTTCACATAAGGAAGCGCGCTTGTGATTAATACATTTCTCTTTCCAGGCTCTGGCAGCTTGGGAGCAGAAACAGCTTCTTTACCTCCAACTTCTGCAACTTCTCCCATGGCAACTTTTACAGAAATCCCTACCTTTTGAACTTTAAATAAACGGATATAGTCAGAATCAGGGTATATCTTCCAGGCTAGCTTCACCTATTGACTTTTTCTAGACAAAAAACTTAAAATCTCATTTGCTAAAATCAAAATTGGAAACATTCACTAAATTTTGAAATAAAATATACATAAATTCGATACCTTCGCTTAAATATGCAAGTTTTATTGGTCAATCATATATTTTAGAGCAAAGAACAAATATTTTAACAGAAAGACATTTGCCAGGGGTTTTATGGATAACATGGCAGATGTTTTCGCATAAATTTTTTTTATTTAATTCCTGTAAATTTCCTTATATATCATACTGTCATTCATACATCCCTGTTTTTAAAGACGAAAATATATGCCAGCTTCTCTACTCTTATTAAGAAATAAAATCATTTAAAATTTCCCCAGCCATTAAAGCATCAAAAAGATTCAACTATTTCGTCCACAAAATATGATAAACTCTGCTGATAACCGCAAATTTGGTGATAAAAATAATGTTTATCTCTTAAAAATGTCCCTGCCATTTAAACTTCGAAAACATTCTATGATTTTATCCATTAAAATATAACAGAATCTTAATACGACAGAAAATTCAATGATTATATTAAGTGTACAAAGGCTTTTGGTAAATCTACTTCGATTGAAATTATTTTGCCGATGGACGCATAAACTGTAAGCGTGAAAATAAGTTGCAAAACATTATCATTAAGTGTAATGATACCTGTGGAAATGGCTGCTGTAAAACGACGCAATGAAGGAATTTGCACAACAAGATTGTTCGGCTTTGAGATGCCACACAAGTTGCAGATTACCTTCATTCATCAAAGTCAGACACAAAGTGGAGAACTAGGGTTTAAGTCAGACCGCACCATATTCCACAAAGCCAACAATAAAAGCAAAAGTAAATAACGAAATAGAATATTCTTATTTTCTAAAATGCTTTAGGTAGTGAATCCAAATAAGTGATTTCTTTTTTTTGTCCTACCCAACGTACCCTTTTATTTTTTCAATTAATTTTATTATTTTTAAATGATTAAAGCACAAAAATGACATTAGAAATTTAGAATAATGTTTTTTGTGTGTTTCTCAAGTCTTTTGTAGGTTCATTAATCTTGTCTTAGTTATTTTGTAATCATGTAAATCAAGTCAATAGTCTAAGTTCAATGCTTTTATTTTTTCAAATCATTTATCAACTCAATTAATGACTAATGTGTACATCATAAGAAAATTACATTTTTCTTTAAAATTCTCTTGTCCCCTTCAATGACATTCAAATCTATACAATTAAATATACAATCTTTTAAATAAAAAATCTTTAGAACTTTCAAGTTTGATGAAGATCTTTTCTTCTTGGATTGTTATTTATTTATTTTTATTGTAATATCTGCTTTGATCAATACCAAAAAAAATCATGTAAATCATGTAAATCAAGTCAATAGTCTAAGTTCAATCATGTAAATCAAGTCAATAGTCTAAGTTCAATGCTTTTATTTTTTCAAATCATTTATCAACTCAATTAATGACTAATGTGTACATCATAAGAAAATTACATTTTTCTTTAAAATTCTCTTGTCCCCTTCAATGACATTCAAATCTATACAATTAAATATACAATCTTTTAAATAAAAAATCTTTAGAACTTTCAAGTTTGATGAAGATCTTTTCTTCTTGGATTGCTATTTATTTATTTTTATTGTAATATTTGCTTTGATCAATACAAAAAAAAATACCTACCTATTTTATGTATTGTCTATCTAACAATGCTTTCATTGTATGTATTCAATATTATCTTAGATGAAAACTATATTTTCTAATGCTTTCAAGAAGTTGAAACATTAAATATGCTTTGGTATGATTCTATAATATTTAAGAATTGGTGGACTCCATGAATCTATGCTCATAAATATCGCAACATACATTTATTATGTTCAAATGTAACTAACTAATCTAACTACAATCATCAACAACTATGGGAGGAACATGATGCAATGCATCTCTTGTTCAATACATTTTTTTTAACCGTTAGTAGAGAAGTTGTTTGGAGTTGTATTGTATTAATTTAGGAATTAATTTGTCAATAAAATTATTATCTTTTATGTATGAAAGAGAAAGGTGTATAATATTTTTATTTTATTTTTTTTACTATATCTAATGGTGAATTGCACTTCTAAACTCACCAAAAACCTAAAAACCAACTCATAAAACTTCATAAATTTTCATTTTCACCAAAACCCACATCATCAAACTCATGCAAATCATATATTCTTTGATTGAAACAAATAACCAACTAGGTTGGGTCTTTCACCACTAAAACCAAACCAATTACAAAGGGTTTACATCCTCAACAATCCTAAGAAAAACTCCAAAATTCATTTTGACAACATATTTTTGTGTGTTAAACTCCAAGAAATGAGAGCTTAAACTCCAATTTGTAGAATTTGGAGCGAATTATGGTACTTTTAAAAATTCAAATATAGTATTTCCCTCAAAAAGCTCGTAGTAAGCTTTTTTTTTAAAGAGAGTTTTGTTTCCCCTGCAACCTAAGTATCTAACTTTGGCGTTAACACTTAGCACTTTATTATTTAACAATAAAGCAAATAATTTAAAGTCACTTTATAGATTTAGTGTAAATATTGAAATAGTATCCATCACCTTGCGAAACTCACCAAGACACTAGAAATAGAAATTTTATCATGTCAGAACATAATTGAAGTTGAAAGATGATAGTTGATGTTGAGACAAGTACATACTATAAATGGCAATGTACTCTAAGAACCAAAGAGAACAAACCCAAAAAATAGAAAGATTGATTCATGTAAGCACTTACTATAAATAGTAGTGTTCTTTGAGAACCAAAGAGATCAAACCCAGAAAGATCAATGTCATACAAGCACTTACTATAAATAGCAATGTTCTCCAAGGACTAAGGAGAACAAACCCCCAAAAAGATATAAAAATCTATGCCATATGAACACAAACTGTAAATAGAAATTGCTATCGAAACCCACTAAAATTAATAATTGAGCTCACCACGACATTGAAACTCTCCCAGTGCATCTAGAAACCTGTAAAAAAACCTTTAAAATTAGCCAACGCTTGCATAATAAGATAGTATAAAATGAAGACGTGACAATCTTCCCTCCCTAAAGATCACTTGTCCTAAACTCGTAAACTAATTGACCCTAGATAAAACTAAATGAGACTCCTGGATCCCAACCAAAGCTAAGAGATATGTAGCTATGTCTGCTTAAAACATTGTAATGTCGGGCTCCTGCACAAGTGATCTATTGAAATCCTCATGTAAGAACAACAACCAAGCATTGCAAAATCTTGGTCAACTCCTTAGAAAATTGTTTTCCACAATAAAAAAATCTATGACACTGTAGAAAACTCAAAAACTTAAGAAAGTTAATGCTAACTTCCTCATTATCAACACCATACACTATAACATAATGGTTGTCACTAGAAAGTAATATGTTTTCCCAACCATAAGTACAATTTAAATCAAGAAACAACCACTAATAGATGCCCAAACTCCCATCCAACACTAGACTTGGTCAGTTGCAACACTTATCCCATTCGTGTGAAACCAATAACTAACCCTATCAAGAGGTTGAATGGTCTAAAAATGCTTAAATTTGTACTTGTTCAAGTCTAATTTTTCAAACTTCAACACCTAGAAAGAAGGACAATAACTGCAACATTGAAAATCATTATCCAATAAAAAAGTACTAATCATTCCTTTGCCTAAAAATGTCTTCCCAAGAGTCGCCAATCAATCAATGTACCATACTTTCCTCAAAGCCTCTCTCCAATCCACTTGCATGAACACAAATAGGCTCATAATATGATTGTAAAAAGAGGTAACAATAGAATTATTTTCAATGTTTTGATATGTGTCGTCTCATGGTATTCCTCTCTCATCATCTTTAATTCCAAACAATCCATGCAAATGACCTTGGACATAGGTACTCATCCCCAAAGTGGCTCCATCACACTAAATCCCATCAACCTCTAAGTCACAATAGCATTCCTCTCCATGTGGTGAATTCATGAGGTCATCCATCATACCATATCAATCCCATTCATTATTACCCATCATAGGAAATAAACTATCATTTGGAACTTATTCTTCTCATAAACTATCAACATGCATCTCAAAAAGAGGATTATGAACTACAAACTCCACATCCATGTTAAAAAGGGGATATCCAAAATCTGAAAATCATCAACACCACCTTGTTGTGACTTTATAATTGGCACATGATCAGCTACTCCCTACATCATTTTGCATGTAACAATATATGATCCTTCATGTGTCATTCCTCTCAACACTACCATTCTATCACCATTCTAAAATTTTAGCTCCATAGATTTTATGTTCGATGTGATCTCACCAAGAGAACAAAGCCATTGCATACCAAGAACAACCTACGTGCCTTCTGTGTTCACAATGTAAAAACCATCATTAACTTCATAGTGGTTCAAGAAGAGCCTCAATTACATAATAATCCTCATGCAAGACATAGTGTGTCCATTCATCACCATGATTATAAAGCCCCCAAACTTTGTGGTTTTCAACCCTCTTTTTGTTACTATGTCCTCATCAATGAAATTATGTGTGGTAGCACTGTTAATAAGAGCAACAACTTTCTACCCAACATGCCTCTAACCCTAAACAAATCATTATTTTTAAGAGTATAGAGTATAGCAAGTATTTGTCCACTTCCCTTCTCTTCTCCAGAATCTTCTACTAATTTTCTTCCTCATTATCATTTGTTTTAGTTTGTTGATCTAAAAAATTTGATTTAGATTTATTAAATGAATATGCATCCAATTGACAGTTGTTTTCCCTTTTCCATACAGTAATGACCAGGGGCCCATTGTTATTGGAGTAATAAGGTTATTTACTTAATTAATTAAATCATCTCAATTTAATAATTTAGACTCCTTTTACTTTATTTTTCACTTAAGCTAAACTTAGGCACATTAATAATTAATTCATTATTAATTATTAACTAGCTCATCCTAGGGTTTTTACTTTTAGGTTTTGATCTCCTTTTACAAGGATTGATACCTTTGTAATTATTCATTATTGCATATGTGTTTTTGCTTTAGACTTTCAAAGCACCTTGTTTGTGTTTCAGTATCTCTTATATGTGACAGGTTATTTGCATGCAAGTGTTCACTGGGTTCTGTGAGGTTGTATTTCACAACTTTAGCATAGTATTAGAGCTTCAGATCTGCTGCTTCCTGTTCATATTTTGAGGGATCATGTCTTGAAAGTGAATTTTTTGTGCATTTCCAGTCTTTTTTTACCTCACCATTGAGTCCAGAATGCTCGAATTAGTCAAGATTGACCTTTTGTTTGTCAATTTCGGACTCACGGCGTCAGATTTGCAAGGGTTTGAAGATTTGGGATTTTCCAGATCTCAGGGGGTGCCTACAATTTTGGAGCATTTTGGGCCCAAATGGACCTCACCATTATGCTCAATTAGCCCGAGAACCTAGAAATCAACTATAAATTTGTCAATTTTGGCCTCCGTGACCTTTGAGGCAAAAAAATTCTGAAATTTGTATCGTACAAGTCGTACAGCAACAATCTGTGCATTCATTGTAGTGGTCGAAAGTTTTGTTTTTTTTAAAAGCACAGTTAAAAAAAACTATCGATTTAAATCGGCGATCAGTAAACCGCCACCGCTCAACAACCAAGTAGAGCCCTCACCACCAGCGGCTTAAGCCACAGACACACCATGGTAGCACGACATTGGCTTACAAACAACCAACCCACCATCAACCTCAGTGACACTAGCGCTCAACCGCCGCACCATTGTAGCTCATTCAACCCACCACCACCACTGGCCAACCACTAGGAAGAGCCACACAACCCTTGCTCAGGTCCTTTTTTTAGCACCCTAGGCCTTTTTTGCGATATCGGGAGCATACGATATCGAAATCGCACAAACAAGATATCGTCAAAAAGTTGATTACGAGCACGATCCAGAGGTGAAGGTTATTTTTCCTGATTTTGTTATTTTTCTGCTTTTATTGCCAGTTAAAGTTAGAACTTGTTTTTTGCACTTCTGGGAGCATATATTTTGCATACGGACTCCATTTTTCGCAAATGAATAGGTGTTTGAATGCTCTTTCTAGATTTGTGGCTTATTTCATCAGAAAATTTATCAATTACACAAAGAATAGTCAGGAGTGTTTTTTGCTTCTTCACGCTTTCCAGCTTTCAAAATTGTACTGGGGTTTGGTTTTTTGTGTTGTGGGGGTGTTTTTTTCATAAATCTCTCTCTAAACACATTTCAAAACCATAAACATCATGGCGGATACCTCTTCATGTGATTGACTTACTTCAAACAATTATCATACCTAGAAGGCATATATGACTAGAGTTCTCATGTCTAAGGGGTTATGGTCCTGTTTGGATGAGAATCAATCTCTATTAACACATCCCTTTGAGGTTCTACGACACAGAAACAGAATGGATGAGGCCATGGGTTTGATGTCTTTACATGTTACAAACAGTCTTCTTTTTCACCTAGAGGGTTACACAACTCCTTGGGCTATATGGACTAAGTTTCATGATCTTTTTGGCACCATTAATCAGTTCAAAGCACTTCAAATTGAGGCAGAATTGACCACCTTGGCACTTGATTCTTTTCCATCTATTAAGGATTTATTGATGAAATTCAAATCACTGTGATCAATGTTACAAGGTTGTGGCAAGACCAAAACAAACACCGAGTGTATATACCTAATTCTATCTAAGCTTCAAGGTTCATTTAAGATATTCTTTGCTACTGTGAGGCCCTACCCCGACTCAGTTTGACATTTTCAGTTATTTGCATATTGAGGCTATTATGGATGCTTTATTTTATGCTTTATGGATTTAGAACCTATATGATTTCCATGATTTGGATCACATTGACATATGTTGATGCTTTATTTTATGCATGATGATTATGAAACTATATATGTTGCTAGAATAGAATTATTTTGAAATGGTGAATGTCATTATTGGAATTGCAGGACTTCATTTTGATGATAGAAAAATGATGCTTATTTTATGAATGGTTCAATTTTGAGAATTATGTTAATGGCTTATGTGAGATCGAAATTGAATGAATGAGATATTGAATTATTGTTGCCAAATGTATGAGTGTTTGATGTGCAACGAAATCCATGTATTTAATTATGTATAGTTGTGATTATTTGGAATTACTAATGTGTTAATTGAGATGCGCAGGAAAATTATCCATGTGACCATGGAATTTATATGGAGAACCAAACCTAGACCAATGTACGTTTGTTAAGCCAGGGGTTGTCTATTTGGAGACACAACACCCCATTTGTAATGTATTTTATTTGTGAAGTGTATGATGCTTGAGTGTTAAAATTAATTTTTATGTATATGTGTAATCCTACAAGAGACAAATTCCATGTGTGATTTTTATAATGTATTTTATTGTGTCACTTGACACATGTGCTGATTAGTGTCATTGATTTTGACTTATCTCTTGGAGGGAGTTTTGTTTCTACCAAAGCCATTCAAAAACATGAGTGTGGTCCCAAATTTGCCTTGGGTAGGGAGTCTTGGGAGTGGTCAACTCAGGTTTGACCCGTAGGTAAACTTCAGTTGGGTTTCTAAGGGGTTAAATGGACTCCTAGGGTCAGTTTTAGGGCTTTTCCAAAGGTCCAAAGGGTATACCTATGGGTTAGGGGTATTTTGAAACATGTGACTACTCCCATGTGACTGTTTAGTCACCTCAAAAAGTGGTTTTTTCAAGGAGAGCGAAAATTCAACTTAGAAAGTTCCTCCTAGGATAGACAACCTTCCCTTTTGATGTCAAACTCTCTTCCCCATCTCCTCTCACCTTTTCCCTTTCCAGTTTTAGTAATGTGTAAGAGTTTGGGAAGAGCAACCAATGGGAACTCTCACCTCACCCAAGGGGTTGGGAAGTGTGTGAGAGGCCTTCTTAGGCAAGGATTAGGGACTTAGTGAGTAATCACCCACTCTCCATGGTTGGAGATTTTGGGATTGTTTTGAAAATTAGTAGTAGAATAGAATTTTTGGGAAGGATTGGAGAAAAGTTTGTGTGGATTTGGATAGCTCATCCCCAACTAAATCTAGCATACCTATTGGCAGAATAAGGTTGGTTTTATTTCCTCTTATTTATGTTGTTTATGTTGTTTTGTTGAAGGAAAGAAATGCTTGTTGAAAGAGATGTGTTTATGTAGATTGTTGTTGAAAAAAAAAAAAAATAGTTTTCATTTCTATGTCTTGTTCATGTGTTCTTGTTTTTTTTTTGGGAGTGTCCAAGATCTCCTACTCTTGGGGGAGTAGGATGGTCTTGGGGTGGAAGGAGTATGACAGCCTTGGGTGAGAGGCTCTCCTTATGGAGAGTGATCTCAAGGGTGTCCTTTGCGACCCTTGCTGCATAGCCTTATGTATGCATTTGGGGGTCATAAGGGGAGAAATTATGGCCTTGAGCCTTTGGGGGGCATAAGGTATGGAGATGTATCTTTGTTGTATTTTGTATTGCCATGAGGTGGCTTGAGTTGTAAATTTTGGCTTGCAATCTCCCCAATGGTACTTGGTCCACTTCCACCCGTGGAAGGATCATCACAATGTGTGGTGAAAGTGTAGCTTGGGAAGGGAAGATGTATGTTGAGTTTTTGCCTTATTTTGTTGTGATGTTTACTTGTTTGTAACCCGTCTAGTGCTTGGTTCTCCAAGCTCGGGGGTGGCTTCTAGTAAGCTTCGGCTGGGAGGTGAGCTCTCCATGGTCAAGTTATGTTTTATTGCAGGTTGCTTGGGATGGGAAAGGAAAGAATAAAGAATGTTGTTGCTGTTTTATGTTGCAGAAAAGTTTAAATGACAAATGTATTTTATATTGAAGTTTGTAAAGAAAAAAAAAGAGAGCCATTGTTGTATTTATTTTCCAAAAGAAAAGAAATGTATTCCTATTACCATGGAAAGGAGAATATTGTAGGGTTCTCAAACCCATTTGTATTCATAGTTACTTTGTATCTACATTTGCTAAAGAAATATATATCTTCACAAGCACACACACACACACACACACACACACACACACACACACACACACACACATATATATATATATATGTTAGGGTTTCAAGCAGATCCGAAGCAAATATGAACTAACAATTATATGCAGATTTAAATACAAAAGATAAAGAAATAAAACAGGACACAGAGATTTAACGTGGTTCACCCAGAATGGGTTACGTCCACCATACACAGCCATCCAATCTTTCTTATTATCTAGCAAAAAAAGTACATCAACCTTACAATGCCTTAAGCATCCCAGCCGCTTATAACATGTGTTTTTAGGGCAACAAACAAAGTCGGCCTTTTTTAGGGTTTTATTACAATGTCGGTTTTCATCAACAACAAAAACGGCAAAAAAAAAATTTCTCGGGGGCTGCCGCCCTCGAACCCTCGCTTTCTCGGGGGCTGCCGTCCCCGAACCCCTGCTCGAGGCCCGGCCCGGCCCGGCCCCGGACCCCGGCGAGGATACGTGCTGAGTGTACAGTACTTTGCTAATCAGTCGCCACATTTCAACAATATATATATATATATATATATATATATATATATATATATATATAAGTAGTTTAACTCCTATATTCATTGGAAATCAAATTTGTTAGTTATAAAATTAAGTAAAGTTTTCTTTTGGGTTTTAATTAAGAGTTGATTTGGATTTATTTATTTTTGAGTTAAGGCCAGGGAGAAACATTAACAATCACCCTTGCATTGGGAAGCTTTAGAAGTTAAATAATCTTGGCCTTCATTAAAATAATTTTATGGCACAAATGCTATTATGGGATTAATTTGACCCTCTAGTCAAGTGGTAGGTAAATTATTCATAATGTTAAAATAAGCCAAGGATTAATTAGTTATTAAGAGATTATTAGACATTTAATTTTAAAGATCGTATATTAAGCTGGAGATTAATTGCTAAGAGAGTTAATTAATTATTAATGGAAGATTAGTGATAACTATTTTTGGGAAACATTAGCTCGCTTATAACTTAGTTAATTTTATCACCAAACTAAAATAATGGTTTGAATCACTCAAAACATAGTTAAGACCAAACTAGTTTTGCATTATTTTAATTAAGTAAGCCGTCCTAAGTTACGTATTTTAAAAAAAATTTATTCCGTTGGTGCCCAAAAGTTTGGGCATGACAGCTACCTTCTTTTCCACCATGGATGTTTTGGGTCCACGATTTACCATGACTACATTTGAGAAATTTTGTGATCTATTGACACGAGAGTAGTCCCACCTCACACAATTGGATGCTCTCCCAAGATCAAAGAACCAAGCATTGGTAGCTCAGCTATCTCGGGTGAAGAAGAAGCAAAAACTAAAGCCAAAGATAGATTTAGCAAGCAATGAGAGTTCCTCCAAGCCACCACCGAAGTCTACTTCTAAACCACAATCCAACCCTAAGCAAGGTAAATCTTCTAAGTCTGGCGAGTCTTCCTCCAAGACTGAGGAGAAATCAGGTGAACCTTGTAGTTTTTGTGGCAAGGAAGGTCATCCAGTTTCCAGGTGTTGGAAGCGATTAGAGGCTTTAGAGGAGGCCATGCAGTAGCATCACATCACCTCACCTTAATCACCTTCCCCACCCACAAGGAAAGGCCATGCTCTTTTTGCACAAGCACTGCCTTCAAGATCCACTTGGATCCTAGATTGGGGTGCTTCTCACCATATGACATGCACTTAGGAGTTTATCATCGCACTTGCCCATTGTGGCACTTCATAGATTGCAGTTGGTGACTCTGCACAACTTTTTGTTATGGGTTCAGGTATTGTTTTATTGGATGGTGGTTGTCTTCAAGATGTCCTTGTTGTTCCTAATATTTTGACAAACCTCCTTTGTATCTATCAAATTTGCCACTCAAGCATTGGTAAGACAATTGAGTTCTCATCACATGATGTGGTTATTTGAGACCTTCATGGTCCTGACTTGGTTGTGGCTACTAGGAGTGTTGATCCTACATCACGCTTATACAAATTTGATGGCTTTGAGATGAAAAATGGTACAGGTTCATCTCTTATAGCACATGCAGACACAACGAGCAGACTTTGGCATGAGCATTTTGGCCATGTCAATTATAAATATCTACAACAAACAAGTACATAGGCAATCATGATTGGGCTCCCATAGATTTCCTATACTGATGGTATTTCTCAAGGTTGTGTACTTAGTAAACATCACAAGGAATCTTTTCCTATGTGTAGAGCTGGTACATAGTGACCTCACGTCATTTCTGACTCTTTCTTTTTTAGGGGCTAGATATGTGCTCACATTTATTGATGACTTCTCTAGACATACATGGGTGTACTTTCTTAAGTACAAGTATGATTTTTTTGATTCATTTCGGATCTTTAAGACATTTGTAGAGAAGCAGTCTAGACTTTCTATCAAGCAGATACATACAAATAATAGGGGGGAGTATGCAAATAAATCTTTCAGGTATTTTTGCACTGAGCATGGTTTACAACATCAGTTTACAATACCTTGCACCCCTCGATAGAATGGTGTCGCTGAGAGAAAGAACAAGACTTTATGGGAGATGGCCAATTATATGATACAGTCACAATTTATGGATTCTTCTTTTTGGGCTAAGGGAGTCAATTGTGCCACTTATATTCAAAATCAGATGCCTCGTAAGGAATTACGACATATGACTCTTGAGGAAGCTTGGACCCATGTCAAGCCCGATGTTTCTACATTCCAAGTATTTGGCAGTGAGGCTTGGGCATTTATTCCTGATGCTCAATGGAAAGCCATGGAGAGGAAGAGTCGACCACTCATATTTGTTGGCTACTATGAGGATGTTAAGGCATAAAAGTTGTTTTATCGTGATTCCAAAGAGGTCTTGTTTTGACGGGATGTCTAGTTTGATGAGCACTTTCCTCCCGTGGATTCTCCATCACCGACTTCTTCCTCACTACCTACTCCTCCCTCTCCATCTCTTAAGGATTGATTATCTCTCGAGGATGATGTAGATGTTGATCCCCCATCCCCACCACCACTAGATCCACCATATTTTCCCAAGTGGGCCCTCTTTACTGTAGAGACAACTAGATTTATGGCAAGTGACCCTTAAGATTCTTGCCGTACATGAGCACACGCTTCAGGTGCTAGTCTCTTGAGTCATGTCATTTTGGATGATCCTAAAAGGTTTTCAGAGGCGACAGGTCGCCCTTAGTGGGATAGGGCTATGGAGGAGTATTCTTCTTTGATGAAGAATAATACTTGGGATTGTCCTCTTACCAAGGGAAGAAAGTTGGTTCGATGCAAGTGGGTGTACTATACCAAGTTTGTTGTAGATGGTTCGATAGATAAGTAGAAAATGTTTCACGCTTAAAATCATCATAGAAATCATATATAATTAGACTAAAAGGAACAATCACAAAATTCCTTGACTAATTAAACTAATTATAAACAAAAACCAATAGAATGGATGCAAAAATCAAATTAATTTAAACAAATGGAACTCCCTATTCTGCATCGTAGCTTCTATTTTCCTTCTTTAAAATTATGTTATGGGTGGCTCTCAGAAATTGCACTGGGATTCTTGCATAGATTAGACACAATAATTTCAAAGATCGTGATTGTTCGAAATGAAGAAATGAGGTTGCTTTTATGGATTTTTGGGTGAGATGGGGTGAGAAATGGAACTCAAGTGTTGATTGATAGTTGACTGATTTTGATTGATCTGTTAACTCATTTTGATTGATTTGTTAAGTGGATTGATTGGAAAGATAACTCAATTGATTGATTAGTCAACTACATAGATTGGCTAGTTAACCGTATTGATTGAGAAGACTGAATAGATTGATTAGTCAGAAAAAGGTAATTGAGAGTGAAAAGGGGAGATTGGAGAGTTAACTGAGTTAACTGATCTATTTAATCAGTCATGATTTTCAACATGTGTTGTAGGATTTTGAAATTGAAATTCATTTTCATTTATTTTTTTATCGGTAATAGTTTTTGTATTATATCAATGCAGAATTTAAAGCATACATAAATGCAGTCTCCCATAGTCCATTTACATGTAGACAAGCAAACCCCCTATACTATCCACAACCATTCAGTATGTTCTAAAAAACCATACATCCTATGGAAGTCCAAAAAAAACCAGTTCAAAGATGCTCCCGCCAAACTCAAAAATTACAGAAATAGTTAAGTTTGAGCAGTAACTATTATCATAAATTTTTTAAAGCATATATAAATAATGGCCAAATGGCCACTCACTCACTATCGCTCTGGCTCTCCTTCTCCCCTCCCTCCTTGGTGGCTGAAGCTTTTCCTCTTGCCGCTTCACATTTCATCTTTGGGATGCAATCCAAACATCCAAAGTCAAGGTCACCTTCCAAGCTCATCAGTAATTGAACAGCTCATCCTTCCTCAAACCTGTCTCAGGTCTCTACCGACTTCCATCCGTGCTACCACCTGTAATGCTTTCAAGACTTCCTCAGCCCTAATTAGTTTCACACATAGCTTCATAGATTCCCATCCAATACGAGCTCGTTCATGACATTGTTCTTTTGTTTCATCCTCCGGCCAACGGACAAATGATAGTAGCTCCTCCTAGACATCTCCCTCCTTGATACGAATGCCTACTCGACGCACAACCCACTCCAAAAGTGAGTCTAGATTGATCAAGTACTCCCCATCAATCAGTTTGGTCAATGTGAGTCTAATCTTCTCCACCTCCAACTCAAACTCGCATGCCCATGCCAGAATCAAAGAGTACACCTCCATATTTGTTCGGTATCGATGATGGACATACACCGCCTCTTCTACAAGCATGAGGTGAGCCGCACTCCACAACTTCTTCGCCTTGTAACAAAAAAGTCCTTGCATCCTCTTCTCCGTCGCTTTGCCCAGGAATGACACCAACTTCTTATCTGTGCGCAAGGTGAAGTTTGCTTCCATAGTCTCCTGCAAATTGAAACTGCACCAGTTTCTGCAAAGACAATGTCATAAAAGCCACAAAGTAGTGCAATCAATTAAAAAACACACAAACCTAGCTCGCAAACCAAAAGGAATTAATTTCCTCTGTCGTCATTTGGGATGAGTAATAAATGTAGAAGTGATGGCATAAATACCATGAGATTGCACGAAAGATTTACTATCATCCTCCGCCCTCACTAAAACGTGCGACCTGCCAAGAATAACTACCACATTCAAAGAGCAAGCACCAACTTGCGTGGTGTACTTGCCAAAAAACTTTGCTTACATATAGTGGGCTACAAATTCCTAAAAGGCTGCATTTAAGACCACCTCCACAGTCTTCCATCTCTTTTCCACCACTCGGTTGTATAACTGTCCATATCACACCCAATATTAGATAGCAAATCTGCCACTGCATTTGCTCCTCGCCTGACATGGGAGACACGAAATTCCTGGATTTCCTCTTGAAGCACCACCCCAACACCTGAGATTCCTGGATTTCCTCTTGAAGCACCATCGAAATTGACCTTTATCCACTCTTTACTAGGTGGTTCTCATATAACATCCCCTATATCAGACGAAGGATCAACCCCCGAGGACCCATTAACGGGTTAGATTCATTTTCATTTTAATTTGAATTCAAATTTTGATTTTAGAATGATGAATTGAAATGCACATTTAGTTGAAATTTGATGAAATTCAAATTTGGGAACTTGAAATTGGATGAAATTAGTTGAAATTCAAATTTGGGGAATTGGAAGAATAAATTAATTAAATTAAATTATTTAATCATTAGAAATGTAATTAATTAAATAATTAAAAATATTTAATTAAGGAATAAATCACAATTAATTAAATAATTAATATTTAAGAAAGGTTAAATGATTAATTGACGGAGAAGATAGAAAATGAATAATTAGAAATGTTTGAAGGTGATGTTTTGAATTAGTTAGAAGAATTAATTAGCTTAATTAAATAATTAAAGAATTATTTAACTAATAGGACGATTAATTAATACATGATAGATAAGACTTTTTAGGTGTCTACATTTGCCCCTCTTTGATACGATGTCGAAACAATGTTGTTCCAAAGAAAACGAAAAATTTATGCCCCAGTATGCCACGGTGATGCTTAGGGTGTAAATATGCCCCCTCGGAAAATTGGTCGAAAAAATTATGGAACTGAGACCAATTTAACGATACCATGCTAGTGAGTAATCGTGTCAAGTTTCGCGCGATTTCAAATTCCTTTGACTGGTCTACAAGTGCATTGAAGTTCACCTGATTGCAAGCTCTTCATGCTTCACCACTGGCAATGTATATTTTACTTGCAATTAGGTCCTTGAAACCCAACTGCAAGTGTGCAAGTACTACCCTTTCACTTTTAATTGGTCCACAAAACCCCAATGCAAAGTGTCTTAGCCAAGTCACCTTTCTTTTTAAGTGATGAATGCAAACGTCTATCTTTTTAAGCCTCTTTTATGTGTAATCAAATCTTAAGGTCCATGCTGCAAGTTTATATGCAAACTCCACGACCGTCGGAGTGGTAAAAACCCTAATTTTGAGCTATAAATAGGAATTTTTTTATTTTCATTTGCTCATTTGTATTCTTTTGAGTTCATTTAGTTTGTTTGCTTTGATTTTTGAGCTTTCTTGCATCCATTCAAGAATCATCGCCAGCTACAGAGCATGACAACATCTATCAAATCAAGTGCGTTCATACCAGAGACCACTCGACACTGGAGACATGGTACGTCTTTCAAAAATTTTGCTCGTTTTTTCCTATTTTTGTCCAAATTTCTAAATTTTATCTGTGCCAATTTTTTTTATTCAATTCACATTCGATGTTCGATTTATGTGCATTCACCTTTATAATTTTGCAATCAATTTAAATAGTGTGCATTTGATTAAGTGTACCACAATCGTTATTATTATTGCACATTTGATATAACTAATTCACAATTGCCTTTGTTGATTTGCATTTGACATAACTGCTTCACATTTGGTTTTAGTGATTCGCATTTGCCATGATTAATGCATAATCGACATAAGTAATTCACATTCGTTGAATATATGCAATTTTTAACATTATAGATTTTGATTTTTTATGTAAATGTGATATCTAACTTTTATCTCGTTTGCGATTGTAGGAGAATCTTAGTGTGTTTGTTTCCAAACAAACGAGGACTAATGGTCTTGATCTTTGAATTGAGTTGAGTGGTGAGTATGTTGCCCTAGTCAAACATGTTGGGTTATATCATGTGTTGCATTTGCTTGAGGTTATGGCCAATAGGGCCATGATCATTGTTTTGGTCAAGCGTTGGAATTCTAAGACTTGCTCGTTCCATCTGCCTACTGGTGAGGCATCCATCACTATAGAGGATGTTTGGCATATTCTGCATATTCTGATCCATGGTGTCAGGGTTGTATATGAGCATAGACTAGGTATCTCTGGATTATGTGACCTATGGGAGTGTTCAGAGCAGGACCTTCAGATGAGGGGTCGATACAAGATACCCTAGGAGCACATGGATTATGATGATCTTACGATTGTGTTGTACAGTATAGTAGCAGGTCCTCTGATACTGGACAAGAGGACTCATGGATTTCTAGTTGGATGGGGTAGATTGATCTATGATATGATTGTGCACAGATGTGTGTTTGCATGGGGTCCATGTCTACTCACCACTTTGTATTACCAGATGCATGAGATTGTCTGCTTGAGACAGAGATCCATTGATTGCGGTGCCACTTTTCTCCAGGTCTAGGCTTGGGAGCATATTTCTATCTCTCGACTAATTATACATGCAGATCTTGAGGATGAGAAACCTTATGCTTGCAGATATACTCCAAGGATTAGACACAAGGGTTCATACAACATCCTATATTGGAGGCAGCAACTTGATATCTTACATCACTTCCTTTGGTGACCTTACTTGGATTGTCTCGGCTGGGTCGATGATGCACAACATCTATCCTTCTGTAGATAGTAGAGGTATCTTATTGGTTGGTCAGTTGATACTCAATGTATTATTGATATGCATCTCCCAAGATGAATGCTTCAACAGTTTGGGGAAGTACATGGTACTCTAGATGTTACAATATATTTTGCTCAAGTTTCTCAGGAGGTTGGTGATTGGGGGCGTGCATTCAGCCTCATGTTGTTGTTGAGTTCGATTCACTTCATCCTATTCAGTGGGGTTGGGCAACATGGGTAGCAAATCCAGGGACTACTCCATAGTTTGATGCTTGGTGGGCTAGTCATAGGCCTTTGCCATTGACAGATCCAACTGTTCCTATCTCGCTTGTGCAAATTCAACACTAGAGACTGCGGGGAGGAGGGGATGGTGGGAGGAGAGCCAATGCAACCATTGCTATTGTAGGAGGAGAGGAGGAGGAGATGGAGGGAGATGATGAGGGAGAGGAGGAGGGAGAGTAGGAGGGAGAGGAGGTATACATCGATGGTGACATCGAGTCAAGCAATGGAGAGGATGATGATAATTCATCCTCAGGATTATCCAGCAATGGGGATTCTGATGATGAGAGCTCACAGGACACTGATATGCTAGAGCTCGAGGATGCTCTTGCTACAACAATAGGTGGACAGGGAGGAGATGACAATGATGACAATCCACAGGTTCTCAAAGCTAGGATACATATTCTAGAGGTTGCACTAGCTAGAGAGAAACAACAGAGATGAGATGATAGGGATCTGTTTCAAAGGGAGTATGTTGTTGTTGTTATTGAGAGGGATTAGGATATTTTGGAGCGAGATGATGCACATTGGTGAACACAATTAGTTCGAGATGTTTATGATCAGCATTTTGCTCCTGGTTCAGATATACAAACACAATCCAACAATATTTTTGATGTTGCTCAGGAGGCATTATAATATAGACAGCTTTATGAGGGCTTGGTTCCCGAGGGACCAAGAGCTCCTAGTTATCGTGCGTAAAAGGGTCGATCAAGCTCTAGTAGATCTTTATTATGGAGGGCAAGCAATGGGGGTGTTATGGGTCCACCTGGGGCACCATCATGACATCTTGGGGCCAGATCCAACAAGCAGGATCCACTAACTCATAGAGGAAGTGTCAGTTGACACTTTGTTATTATGAGGCTTGAGTGTTCAAGCATTTCATGCGATTGTATTCTAACACGTTATCATTTTTGAGCTATGTATATGATATGCAATTTTGGTGGCAATTTATATGCCTTGTGTTATATCTATGATGCATGATTCTATATGCTTTTATGATGCATTCTATATGATTTTTTGTGTGTTTTATGTTGATATAATGATAATGATTTGATGTATGCATGTAACTAAATAAAATACTTAAATGTTATTTTATACATAATAAATCTAAATGGATGCAATGATTTAATTATATTACATGATGATGCAACTATAATGAATTTACGTGATAATGCAACTTAATTAAAATATGCTATTAACATAAACTATATGAACTACATGGTAATGCAACTATGAATGAATGCAAGTACTTGATCATGCCCCTATATGAAAATGCAATGAATCTAAGTGTGTGAGGAAATTAATGTTTTTGTTGGAATATGCCATAATATTTGTGTTTTGTTTCTTGACTAGATTAGGAAGAAATGTTAGTAGGAATGAATAATTAGAGAGAGAGAATTGATGAAAGAATATGTTATATGAGAAATTGATCTTTGAGATAGAATTAGCTTGATGAGATGAAACAAATGAAAATATATGATTGATGAATATCGATGATCTTTTGTGTCTTTATTCATAGTGTGATATATATTCATCACTGAGCCTTATTATGTAAAATTGTAGCATTATATGCCAGGGTATAAGAAACCAAGATGTAAATATATCTCATTGCAAGAAACAAACACGTAGCAGACAAGGAGTGAACCCTCCATTATGGGAATGATGCTAGGAGTCAAGGTATGTGTGGCATTCAGAAAGTGAACGCACTTATCACAGATACCCATAACACCATTGCCCCAAAACTTCATTGGTTCATGCCACAAATAACAAATAAAGAAAAGGATCATGCCCATCATAACTCCTCCAGTCACTTTTGGACATTCTTGAGTAGCATAGGAACATGACCTATCGCCGACTAACTTGTTGACTTCTCTTTTGTGTTATTTGTCCTTGATGTCAAAACTGTTGGCTGTTTGGTACATTGATCTTGGCATATGGCATATTCAATTTTGGCACACTTGGTCTTGGCATTCTTGTCTTAGTGTTATGTTTTTTACACTATCTTGTTGTGATACTGACATCAGTTCACACTTATTTTTGATAGATTGGATTTCTATTTTACTCGGTTCTATGGTGACACATATAGGTGATTGTTTTTAGATTAAAGGTAATATTCATTTGATTTCAGTGTATTTTATGATATACTTTGTATTGGCTTACAATCAGTTTTGCATTCATGAGTTGGCCATTACATAGCTTCATACATACTACACTACATATTCAACTAAGTATCCTTGGTGCAAGTTGTTTATCCATACATATTGCTCATATATATTTTTTTGGGTAGTTGTCAAAATGGTAATCATGTTTCATTTAGCCCTTGGGTTATATTGATTTGCTTAGCATGAAACAATGCTTAGTATTAAGCATTAAAGTAGTTCATTCTTACTCTTTGGTATTGGGCTTACATAGCACTTTATACACTTTTCATAAGTGTCGGGTCCATTTATATTGCATATCTTATTGATATCGAATTACATTTAAGTTGGCACTTAAGCCGACTTTTATATATGATTATTGGGCTCTATACAATGTATTAACATCGACTTAGATAGTCGATCACCATTACATTTTATAGTGTTTTAACACGAGGTTTTGGGTTTCATTTGAGCACATGTTTCTTAGCTTTGACAACAAAGTTTTATCATTGGCAGTGATGGGTATATTGTCGTTATGTTGGCAACAACAATCTTGATGACATGGACAACATTATAACTCATGTGGATGTGAGTAGAAATTGATTTGGCACTCAAGGATAATATCATTTTGTCCATTCTAAACGGATTTGAAAATGATTGTATTGTGACTTATGGCATTCATTATGTCTTGGAACTTGAATGAAAGAATTTAGGGTAAACAAAGGTTCATTTCATTTTGCAAGAATAACACTGAACCCTAGTGCTGCCATGATGAGATTATAGTTATAGTTTGAGAGTGTTCTAGGTGGTTTTTTGTCTTGGTTTTCAGATATGCTAGATTATGAAGCGTGGAGAGTTGGTTGGTGGACTCTCCAGGAGCTGGAAGCAGAGGTAATAGAGGATTTTATGGGATTTTGTTTGCAGTTTGAACCACTATAACAGAGGTAATATCTATACATTGCTTTGGTCTTTCAAAGGTAAATTTGGTAAATGGAACAGTAAAATGGAAAAGATTACATTAGTTTAGTTTTGAACATATTTCTTTTACTTTGTTTTGTATTGAAAAATAATGAAGTTACAGAGTAAAAATGAAAGAAGAATTACTTCATTTATGGTTATTGTTTTTAGTTTTGAAAAGAATTACTTTTCCAGATTCTTATTTTTGAAAAAAGAAAGAGTTAGAAATTGCAGTTGAAAAAGAACTGTGGTTTTATAGTTTGGTTCAAGGGTTTCACTTTTACTTGCTCTATAAAATCATGACTTTAAGTCATTGTTAAGTTGGAATGAAAAAGAGAGAATGGAGTAGTATTGAGGCTCTATTGTTCCATTTGAAATTTTGTAAAAGTTTGAAAAAGACTTAGTTGTCTTTGGTTTTTACAACAAAGAAATCTATTTCAGTTTGAGAAAGATTTGGTGGTACTATTATCTATATTACATATTGTAATTGGCAACATTGAAAATCATATATGTTTTCTTTTTGTACTCATTGATGATTTTAGGACTGCAAGTTTAATGTAGTTGTAAGGTCATTACTGACTACAAACTTAGACAGTGACTTTGTAATTTGAGGGGTTGGTGCTCCTATGAAGTTGGTATTTTAGAATAGATGTTGAGTTGTTGCTCCACCATTGTTACAGAGTTGGTGTTCTTTGATCAATGAAAAGTAAATTTTAGAGAGTGTTTTTTTATACCCCATGAGGGTTTTTCCACTCAATAAATCTTTGTGTTATGTGATGTTATTTGTCTCTCATTCTGTTACATGTTAATGTGTTCATTTAGTCAATGATCTGATACTTTTAAGTTTGTTCAAAAAGGTTCATATTTCAAAGTGTTCAAGTTTGTCATGCAAAGTTGAATTGTTTAAATCTGATTACAAAAATCTTCCATAAAGCATTTCAAAACTTGCATTGTGCAAAGTTAAAGTTCTATTTCAAAAGCATAAACATGATTGTTCATACATTAATGGAACAATGTTACATGATGCTTTTAATATGAGTTGTTAATGTTGTTCACTTGCATAAACAAATCTCTCGCATTGGTTCAAGGTCAAAATTTTAATTGTGTATTCAAGTCAAAAGTTTAAAAATATATCACTCTGATTCACCCCCCTCCCTCTCAGAGTGAATCCACTTCCAACATAACTAGGACAAAATTCAGCAGCCATACTTATTTGTGCCTTTGCTTTGATTGTTTGATGTGATGGTTGATAATGTCTGATCTCAGAAAGTGTGGACCTTGTTTAAGACTGACATGTTTGGTTTCGAGTGTATCCATCTTTGTTTAAGACATGATTATGATCACTTGTTATTGATATTGATTCGATTGATAAGACAACTTGGTCAGTTTGATTGCAGATATTTGATAAGGTAGTGATATCCTTTGATGACTTTGTGTGAAGCGTTTGTTGGATATCTGCTAGGGCATTTGTTTCTTGCGAGACATTTTTATTGCAAATTTTGGTTTTATTTTTTTATTTTTAGTTCTTTTTAAAGAGTTTTTCGATGTTTTTGATTTTTTTTGTGTTTTTCAATGTTTTGGATTTGTTCAAGATCATTTTATGATTATTTACTTTTTTGGGTTTTTCTTTTTATACTTTTTACGGATTTTTCCAGGACTTTATCTAATTTTTAGGATTTTTTAAGGAATATCTATTTTTTAGGATTTTTTTAGGACTATATTTGATTTTATGATTTTTTCATAACTTTATCTGATTTTTATGATTTTTTCAGCCATGCACCCAGTATGCAGCTCTATTATGACATGATGATCTATAAAATGCATGTGGAGACAATGAATTTTTGAAATACTGTTATGCTAGATGCAAGATGCACGATGAGGATGTATGTCCTATTTGAATAAAGATGATTGTCTGCACTTTTCACTTTGTCATGGACTGACTAATGTAAAGGTAAGAAAATTTTCAAAGATATGAGTTCACTTCGTTCTCAAAAAGACCTAGGATCATCCAACTTAACACACTATGTAACTAAGATTTATAAATGGAGACGCGGAAAAATTCCCCATCGATTCTTTAAACTTTGATCTTCTTTTGCCCATGTGTGTGCAACTAAAATTTATTCTGACGCTTATAACCATTAGAGACCCTTAGCATTCCAAGTGACTAGCTATGTAGTTTATTTTGACTTGAAAAGTATCCTCAATAGAGTCTCGTTTTTAGTTGAAAATCTATAGCCCCGACAAGGTTATACACTATAATCTCTCGAATATTGTTCCATTGCCAACAGGTGTCCATAGCCCTGATGAAGTTACTCATATGTTCCCATAGCCAAGGTTTATTGCACTTTTGTGCATGATATTTCAGTTGTATATATTTATTTCTTTTGCCTTGAAATAGAATTTGGCATAGCTATTTTTATTTTATTTTTATACTCTTGCCTTGGCTTGTAAGTAATGAAACCTACATGGGTATGACAATTACAATGACGCTGAAGTAGAATTTTGGATTTTTCACTAGCCACGTGATCAACTAGGTATTTGTAATGACTTAGAGTAAATGATTAATGTGTGAGATATAGCAATTGACAGACTTTGGGTAACAAGGCCCAATAGTGAAACTTCTACCCAACCACAAATAAAGCTCAATCCCAAGGTGACATTGAAGATGAATGACTTAAAAATTTCAAGAACTTCGTGTACAAGTATCTAAGAAATGAGACAACTTTGGCTTCTTTCAGTGCAGACAGGTGAATCACTAAGATAATTGCATTTCTTTATTGATGCAGTTATATGCGTATGCAGAAACTACATGCTATGAAGATTATGAGTGTGATGCGTTTAGAAAAGAAACTATATGCAATGCAATGCTGACAAAAAATGATATGCAGATGCAGAAAGTAAAGTCTAACTTAACCCAACCCTTAGATGTAATATCACTTAAGGTGCATGTTGTTCATAGTTTCAGGGGGTGGATCTCCCTCCATTGTTGTTAAGTTATAGGCATTTTTGCCAACAACTCTTGTTACCATGAAAGGACCCAACCAATTGGGTTTGAATTTACCTAGTTGTTTCCGTTCTGCTAGGTTTCTCTGATTTTCTTTAAGAATAAGATCTCCCACCTCAAAGCAGCATGGTCTCACTCTTTTTTTATATCTTTTTCTCATCCTGTTTTGATAACCTTGTAAGTGATTTAGAGACGTTTGTCTCTTTTCATCTAGTAGTTCCAGCTCTTGCAATCTTGCAAATCTATAGTCTTCTTCTGATATGATGTTTCTTAAACAAACTCTTAATGATGTCAATTCTACCTAAATAGGTAAAATAATTTTTGTACCATATACTAAAGAATAAGGTGTACCACCTGTAGTTGTGAGTACACCTGTTCTGTAAGCCCAGAGAGCGGGATTGAGCTGGATGTGCCAATCTCGTCTTGCTTCATTGACAACTTTCTTTAGGATTTTTCAGGATCGTTTTATTAATTTCTTCTACTTGCATGTTTCTTTGGGGGTAATAAGGAGTTGTAAAGTGTTGTTGGTTGTAGAATTGTTCACAAAGTTCACTCACTTCTTGGTTTTTGAATTTGCGCCCATTATCTATCAAGATGCACATTGGGACTCCATATTTATAGATGATGCAATTTAGAATGAATTTTGCTATCTGTTTGCCCATAGTGTAAGTCATAGGGATTGCCTCGACCCACTTATTAAAATATTCAGTGGCATTAAGAATGAACCTGTGTCTATTAGAGGAGGTAGGGTTGGTTTTCCCTACTAGGTCAAGTCCCCACTATGAGAACGACCATGGTGATGTAATGGGTTGAAGGTCTTGTGCGGGTGTGTGAATAAAATCTCCATGTATCTAGAACTGTTTGCATTTCTGTACATATTTATAGGCATCCTTCTCTAGTGTTGGCCAGTAATATCTCGTTTTCAACAGTTTCTTGGCTAGTGCTAGGCCATTGACATGGGCGCCACAAATTCCATTATAAACTTCTTCAAGTGCCATTTGTGACTCTTCAAAATTGAGACATCTAATAAGGGTAGTATCTAAGCTTCTTCTATACAAAGTGTCCAATGATTGTGTATCTAGATGTCTGTCGTATTAGAGTCTTTCTTTGATTTGAGGAAAGGTAAGGAGGCAAGTACTGGTTGTGTAGATATGTGTATACTTCTTGATACCACGAGGAATCAGGTCCCACTATAACACAAACATATTCAGAAGCAGGTATTTCATTAGATGACACCATCAACTGCTCTACTATGAACTCAAACTGAGTTCCATTATTGGACATATCAAGGAGAGATCCCACAGTGGCCATTGTGTCAGCTGCTCTGTTATGTACTCTAGGAATCTGCTCAAAAGTCACATTGGAGAAATGTTTCTTTAGTTCCTCAACTAACTGCTTTTATGGTGTTAGCTTGTTATCTTTGGTGTTATAATCATCGTTCACTTGATTGACAATGAACTGGGAATCTCCATAGACTTGTAATTCTGTCATCTTCCACTGTATGGCAGTTTGAAGTCCTATAACTATTGCTTTGTATTCACCTATATTATTGGTACACGGGAAGCAAATTTTGAATGACTTTGGAATGGAGTCACCTTGAGGGGCGATGAAGAGAATTCCCACTCCTGGTCCATTATTTGTGTATGATCCATCAAAGTACAATTTCCAACTTGTGGATGTTGTGAGTGTAAACATAGACTCATCAGGAAATCCTATCAACATTGGATGGTTGTCTTGTATAGGTGCTTCTGCCAATTGATCAACTATAATCTGACCTTTTATTACTTTTATGTCCACATACTCTAAGTCGAATTCACTCAGGATCATGACCCACTTGGCTAATCTTCCTGTTAATGTTGCTCTATTCAATAGGTACTTGAGAGGATCAAAATGTGCAATCAGCTAGACCTTATGACTCAACATATAGTGTCTAAGCTTCTGGGATGTGAATATCACTGCTAAACATGCTCGTTCAATAGGGGTATAGTTGAGTTCATGTCCTATGAGCATCTTATTGATGCAGTAGATATCTCTCTCTTTGCCTTGCTCATCATGTTGTGCCAACAAAGCTCCCAAAGAAGAGTTTGTTGTTGATATGTACAATAGCAAAGGTTTCTCATGTACTGGTGGGCTCAACACTGGTGTTGAAAAAAGATAATCTTTTAATGCTTGAAATGCCTCCTGGCATTGTTCTGTCCATTTGAAAGTAACACCTTTCTTGAGAAGGTATTGAAAGGGTTGGTACTTATTTGCCAATTGTGCAATGAAGCACCTTATGGACTATAGTCTCCCTTGAAAACTTCCCAATTGCTTGAGTGTAGTGGGTGATGTCATTTCCAAGATTGCTTTCACCTTTGCGGGATCTATCTCAATGCCTCTATTAGATACAATAAACCCCAAGAGTTTACGAGATGTTACTCCGAACACATACTTTTTTGGGTTGAGCTGGACATTGTACTACTCATGTCTGTCAAAGATTTTGGTTAAAACATCAAGATGGTCATCCCTGGTTTTTAATTTAGCCAGCAAGTTGTCTACATAATCTTCCATGATGTTATGTATCATGTCATGAAATAAGGTGGTCATTTCTCTCTAATAAGTGGCGTTGGTGTTCTTGAGACCAAACTACATTGATGAGCCTAAATAATGGCTCTATTATTGATAGTTTTTTGTTATAGTATTCCTGCCTAGGTCTTGTGATTAGATGATATTTGGATTAGGATACTCTTCTAGTTGATACCTTTTAAGTGTTTCTGGAACTAATTTGTTTGATACTTAAGGTTGTCATATAATGGTTTATCTATGCAAATATCCAAATCAATCTTAAGTATGGTTTAATTTATGGCATGTTAGCATTAGTATATACACATATTTGTTGTGCATGTTAACATCATAGTGCAGGGTCGGCAAAAGAGAAGGAAAGACTAAGTGGCATTTTAAAGGAACACCAAGCATGTTGCCACAATGCAAACCGAGTCAAAGAAAAACAACATTAAAGGAGATCAAAGCCACTTGACCGATTCTTCAACAAAATGATTTATGAGACATTTATAACTGTTCTTATTGGAGATTAGATCTAGGAATCAAGTCATGCTATATTTTCTCAGCTGCAGGACAAATGTTGTTCTGTTTTCTTGCGCTGACTTCTTCTTTAGTATAATAAAACCTATTCGCCTATTCCAGAGGATGTGGTTGATCAGTTAGGAATTTGTTATAAGTGTCCATATAAATAAAGGGCCTCTCTCTCCTCTCGGGGATAGAAGAGAACGACCATAGTATTTGTAATACTCAGTTTTTTTTAGACTTGTGTATTTTCACAGTTGATTTGGAATAAAGAGATCAAAGTGATTTTGAGCTTAACAATTGTAATTTGAAAGTTATGGATATACTCACTCAAGGGGGCCCACTTGGTGAGTAATCCTTTGTGTTTTCCAGTTAGTTTCCATCTTGCAATAGTTGTTGTTTCGACAATTGTCTATTCTTGCAGCCATTGGAAACAATTCCTATGTCTGTTCTTGCAGCCATAGTGGCAGAGTAGTTTCTATCCGCTTGCCAGAACATTATCGTTTGGTAGTAGTTGCTTAAGTTATTTCCAGTTGTGAATTATGATTAAAGTATTAGTTCATTATGATTTTGCATGTTTACTTCAAAGAATTTCCTTTCCTGCAGTAGGATAGAATGGTTGCGATATGAACTTGGTGCACATATAGTGTGTTGGCATTTTTACGATGTTGTGATTGTCATTGATGGACACACACTTGTTTTGTGATCACTTTCTTAATGTATGAGTTATACTCAATCGGTAATTGTTCTAACCGGTATTATGTATTATATTCTTTAGACTATCAGTGTTTTGTGGAAGATGCTACCGGTCACAAATTGATTGAAGACCCAAAGCGGTATGAAGACCTCAAGCGGTTCGAGGATCTCAAGCGGTACGAAGGAACAAAGCGGTAGTTAACTGTGATGCTAAAAATGTGGTATATAAGAGACATACACATATAATGAGACAATAAAAACATAATTGAAAAGCTTAATTGAAAACTAGATTAGAAACGCAAACCATAAGCCTTCCTTGAAATGTCCCATTTTCCTCTATTCTTGAGGACCTTGAAGGTGTTAGATTGATGGGCTCTCAGCGGAGCAAATGACCTCCAAAGTGGCAACTCAAGAGTTGAGTAGCTATTTGATCATGATTGACTATGGAGATGATATGAAATGCATGATTTAAGAAAGTAGATTAACATGCTATGATAAATCCAAAAGCTAAATGCTAGATAATTGAAATGCAAATTGCCTATAGTAATGATGCCTAAATTGATATGAGATGGGATCCTTATTGCTCCAAAATGGGGGATAT
Organism: Cryptomeria japonica; assembly: GCF_030272615.1. Classification (NCBI taxonomy): domain Eukaryota; kingdom Viridiplantae; phylum Streptophyta; class Pinopsida; order Cupressales; family Cupressaceae; genus Cryptomeria; species Cryptomeria japonica. The sequence goes on from NC_081412.1 coordinate 98,474,895, forward strand.
TTATAGAAATTCCAAGGCCAAAGCTGAGGTGGCAGGAATCAATAGTCTAGATTTGATCTGAAGATATCAAGGGCCAAGATTGAGGAAGTTGGAGAAGAGGATGGAGGAAGAGACACTTGTCATCTCTGTGGTGACAAGTGTCAAGGAGCCTTGCTCATGAGAGGGCAAGTGTCCAAGGGAGGAGACATGTGGCAAAAGTGCCATGTGTCTCAAGGAGAGAATATCCACACCATGGGAGGTTAGGATAAGGAGGTTAGGATGTGCAAGATAGGATAGGGTTGGTTAGACCCAAGATTAGATTGAATGGGTTAAGCTAGAGGATGGTTAGGTTGGGTGGTTAAAGTTAGGAGCCATGTGCTCATTTGAATTTAGAAATTCAAATAATTGGAAAATGGTAATTAATCTCAACAAACTTGAGTTTGTTAATCTTAATTAGGGATTAGAAGAATTGATTAATATGAGGAGACATTAATTAATTTAGAATTAATTAATCAAAGGGGATATGAGATGAACTATATAAATAAATCATTTAGATTTATTTACTAGTAGATGAATAGAGAAATTAATTAAATTGCTTGTGAATTCAATTAATTGGGAAGGGGAATTAATCAAATAACTGCGTACTTAATTAACTATCTTCAGACCATTTTTAGGTGTATACATTTTGCCCCTCTTTGAAGCGATGTGTGATGACAAGTTGATTCAAAGAATAATCTCAATGCGATGATGTTGATGTGATATTTATTTCGATGGGATGCAGATTCGATCTTGATTTGATGCGGATTTGGTTTCGATGTGATACTGATTTGATTTGGAGATGATAAATCTCAATATGATGTGGATTCGATGTTGGAGATGATAAACCTCGATATGATGCCCCAGACGCTAATTGATAGATATTGATGCGAGGATGCCCCCTCGGAATATCAATTGAGATAATTGACTTTTGGAGTTTTTTGGATCTTTGTGAAATTGATTTCCTGATAGACTATTGGATGATTCCTGCAACCGTGGTTGATGAAAGTGCGAGTTCTTTGATCACTTTGATGTGGTTCTTGATGTGATGATTGATAGAGTTTGATTGAATTGTTAGGATTGATGAGATCGAGATCAAGTCTGGTTTCAGTAATGGCACCTCCCGTATAAGACAAAGATGATCAAAGCGTCTAGTTTTAGGAACGATATATCCTGTATAAGACTTGATCAGAATGTCTAGTTCCAGGAAGGATTCATCCTGTATAAGACATGATAGAAAGGATCAGATGAGATGGATTGATAGAATTGATAAGATTGATTGGATAAAGAACTGACAGTTTGTTGATATCATGTTGCAGGAAGGTTCAAAGGAGCTAATGTTGGCATATTTGGGGGAGTAGCATAAGATTCGTGTTGGGTTGGGGAGAAAATTGCATTTTTCAGATGGGTTTTTTTTTTTAGTGAAATGGGTTTTTTGGATTTAATAAAAAAATTCATTCGAACCCCCCAAAAAATTAATTATTCATGCATTTTTTTTGAAATTTTTGGCGGGAGAGGGAAAGGCGGGGCGGAGCGGGGGAGAGGAGGGCGGAGGTGGAGGCTCGGCAACAGCTACCACCGGCGCTGCGAGTGCCACCGCAACCACCGCCGACGCTGCGGGAGGCATCGCCAGCGTTGCGAGAAGCACCGCCAGCACTACGGGCGGAGCCGCCGGTGCCACGGGGGCCGCAGGGGGAGAAATTTTTTTTTTTCGATTTTTTGATTTTTTGATTTTTTTGATTTTTTGATTATTTGATTTTTTGATTTTTTGATTTTTTTGTTTTTTTCAATTTTTTGATTTTTTTGGTTTTTTGATTTTGATGACTTTTTCGTTTTTTTTGGTTTTTCGATTTTGATGATTTTTCAATTTTTTTGGTTTTTCGATTTTGATGATTTTTTTGGTTTTTCGATTTTTATTTTATTTTTTATTTTTCAATTTCGATGATTTTTTTTTTTTTTTTTGGTTTTTTCGATTTTTTGATGATTTTTCAAATTGCGAGGAATTGATTCGATTTGGACTTGGAAAAGATGAGCATTGTAATCCCATGCAAGAATGAAATGCAAGCTAAATGCAAATGCAAAATGAAATGCAATGCGGTGATCGGACCGGTCATGGAGTCATTGCTATGTTTCATCATTGAGCCTTTAAAAATGTGGGAAGTGAGTGCAAACATCAATGGTATAATTGAACCATGATGACTTGAGCACTACTTTCTTGGGTTTTGATATTGCAAGTTAGCACAAGCATCGAGGTATAATTGAACCAAGATGACCAGAGTGTTGCTTGCGTAAAACAGACAGTATTAACCATTTCTAGATGCAAGTCCGAAATGTCTTCCATGATACTCTGATGATCATGTCCTTAGACAACTTTGCACATATTAATGATTAATTTACATACAGTATACAAGAAAAATATCATGTTCCTTCCTCATTCCTCTAGTCAAAGACATCCTGAAGTTACTCTAAAATCATGATAGCGAAAATCCAAATAAAATAGTTGAACCATTATTGTCAAAGTGTTAAAATCATGAGTCAAGATATATCATCCATTGATATGTGTTTTGTCGTGTTTAGATTGATACGTGATAGTTAATGGTTGACAATGTGATCTTATGTTCAATGTTGGATGTATCTCAGTTTTTCGCTTGACAAGTGTTGTCTGACTGTTGTTCTACCTATTTGATTAAGCTCAAAATGATCAAAATTTTTTGCTCCCAGCCAGGTTCAGGATTTTGCCCCCAGCCTAGAAACAAACCTTATTATGATACAGTCAATGATCCAAACCATGACGAGAAATCACTTGGGATGCTTGCGTATGTACAAAGGCTTTATGATGAATATGAACAACGCTGATGGAAAATAATGCAAGCGGAAGAATGCGTGAACCAATAGATGGCAGAGCTAGCTGATAGATAGCGCTTGTTTGCCAGGTTTTCACCATCTGTTTTTATTGCATTTTTTCTCATATTTGATTTTTTTTTTTTTTTTTGATTTTTCTGCTTTTTCACTGTTTTTGGATTTTTCAGACATAAAACCTCTTCAGATGCATGCTATTGATGGGTTCCTCGAGCTGATCTCCATCTTGTGTTGATAGCTGATATGCTCTTGACCCAAATACTGTTGTGACCACAAATGGACCTAACCAGTTTGGTTCAAATTTTCCTTTCTTTTCTCGATCTGACTGGTTTCGGGGATTTTCCTTTAGTACTAGATCAAGTCTCCATTAGCAGAAAGGCCAAGATGTTGCTAAAGCATGAATTTCTTGTGTTGGTGCATGGATCAAATTTCCATGGATCTGACATTGTTTGCATGTTCTAGCTATCTGAAAAGAATCTCGTTCCATAGTTGGCCAATAATAGCCTAAGTGTATGAGTTTTTTCGAAAGGGTAAGACCACTTGAATGAGTGCCACAAATGTTGTTATGGACTTCATTTAAGGCCTTCTCAGATTCTTCTTGTTCGAGACATCTTAAGAGAGTACCGTCTAGACCTCGTTTAAATAGGGTATCCACGACGAGAGTATAATGGGAGGATTGGTGAATAAAGTTTCTCTTTTGGTTCTTTGATAGGTCAAGAGGTAAGGTGTTATCTTTCAGGTATGTGTAAGTTTGGCCATAGCAGGAGAAATCATGTCCAATAAGTTGACAAATGGTTTGGGAATCAGGACAATTATGAGAAGGATAAAACAACTCTTCAACCAGGAATTCATAACGCTCTTGATTTTCTTGTGTTTGTAATAGAGAAGAAAGTGTTGCCATGGCATCTGCTGCTTTGTTATCATTTGTGGGAATCTGCTCAAAAGTGATTTCCACAAAGTACTTCTTGATATCATCCACCATCTTTTTGTAAGTTATCAACTTTTCATCTTTTGTTTGATAGTCATCATTGATTTGATTAATGACAAGCTGAGAGTCTCCAAAGACTTGAAGTTGTTTAATGTTCCATTCTGCAGCCATTTTGATAAATAGAATGCTTGCTCCTGATTTATGTTGTGTTCCATTGTTGATGCTTGTTCCTGGACTGATATTTGGGTGATGTATTATAAGATCTGGATCGAACCCTGGAATGTCTGCATATGACCAGGTAAAATTGATTTGCCATCTTTTGAAGGGTTCCAAATATTTTTGCCTTGCTAGTTCTGATAGAGAAGTTGCTGGATATAGATCAGTTGTGCTAATGTTAACTGCCTTTGTCGGTTCTATTAAAATAGATGACCTTTCTTGATAAAATTCAGGTAAGGTGTCAAATCTCCCATCTTCTGGCGCCTCGAGGAGGTTTTCACCATTAGATGTGTCCTTTATTTTTACTTTTTCCTGGTCTAATGTTGCCAATAAATGGTTTTCAACATTATACCTGATATTGTTTTCTTCATTTTCATTTTTGCGACTAGGATATTTGGCACCTATTTGACTTGAAGATACGTTAGCGGAATCCCTGGTGAAAGTTGTTGTAGGTTTGATTTCATTAAGATATAAGGATATGGCATGGTCATTAGGTAAGGTATCAATGTTAGTATGTCCTTCATTTTCCCAGTCCATAGGTTCAGGATAGCTTAAGGATAAAGGATCTTCAGGTTGAATAATTTCAAAGATATTAGGGGTCATGATAGAGATGTCAGAGCTTTCAGTATGTATTTCCATGTCTAGAACGATACTCTCGTCAAAATGACCTTGTGCAAGAAAATCCTGATCATCCTCGGTTAAGTCCATGTCAGTCGGATGTGATTCTGATTCAAGTAGGCTAGTTCCTAACGTTCGTTCTGTATACGTGTGAACTACATCAACACCTACATATGCTTCTTCCCTTTTAATTTCAAGTTGCTCTTGTTTGTTGTTCCATGATAATGAATATTCTTTGTTCCCTTGATCTCTTAGCTGTATTTATTTTTCCATGCTTGATAGAATTGATGCAAATGATTGTTCTTTGGATTGTGTGCTTGAATATGTTGTCTCTCTGTTATGCGATACAATGACCTCTTGATCTGATTTCAAATTATTACAACACTACAATGGATTTCAGTCTGCTGATATTGTGATTTCCTGTCCATTGTATGGAAATTTTAAGCACTGATGACATGTTGATGTAATAGCTTGTATGTCCTGTATCCATGGTCTTCCCAAGAGTATGTTGTATGGTAGTTCCAAATCTAGGACTTGGCATGCTGTGTTTTTCTGCAAAGGTCCCACTCTGATGGGTAATACCACAACTCCTTTAGAGGAATTCTCTTCTTCATTATGTGCTTTGATTTTGATCTTTTTTAGGGGATCAACTGCATCTTTTGAATAACCTAGAGCACGGACAAGACTCAATGAGCAAATATTTAAGCTAGCTCCCCCATCTATTAGGACACGTTTAACGAGCATTTTATGAATGAGGACTTCAATTTGCAAGGAAGCGCTATGGGGATGTTGCAAGAAATCAGTGCTTGGATATGAAGTAGATGAGTTTTGAATAGGATCCTCTGAAGTAGGTTTGATGGCCATTATGGATATCCCTTGGGTAACATCATCTTTGGATGTATTGTTTGGTGAGGATGCTATGGAAGGTTTTTGCAAGCTTTCAGGAGGTGTGGGAATAGATGCCTTTGGAGAGTCAATTTGCTTATGGATGGATGGATCATTGTTAGACATGGGTGCATGATTTTGATCTTCTTTAGCGAAATCCTTTAGGGATCTCTTTAAGAGGTGCATAAAAGAGCCACTTTTCTTCTGAGATGTGTTTAAATCCTTGTGAGGTTTTAACATAGTTGGATTTTGATTTTGAACTTGTTTGATTTCTCTGATATGTTGACTTGTTACTTGTATTTTGCTTTGGTATGTCACGTTGATATGATTTTTAGCTATTGCAATGTTCCTGTTTCTGTTTTAGGGGTTTGATTGTCTAAAAGTTGTTTTGATGAGTGATCAACAGTCAATGTCAAGGTAATAGAGTGATATGACACTAAAAGACAATTCAAGTGTTTAAAGGTTTGCAAGTTTCTTGATCTTCGGTTTTGGAGTGCAATGATGGTGATTTGATAAGAACCAAGTCTAGCAAGAACGATATATCCTACGATGTGGGACAAGATTATCCTGACCAAATGTTTTAGTTTCGTGATAAAGGATGATTAATCCTGATGAGAAACTATGTTTGAGTGATCAGTTTATCAAAGAGGGTGATAATGCACTTTCAGATGTTTAGATCTTGAACTTGTTAAGGGTGAATACTTGAGACCTTTGTGTGTCTTGTTCTTGAGTTTGTTTTGACAGTAGATAACCTGATTGAAAGACCCAAGAAGATGACCTCGTCTCTATGTTTGACTGTTTGAGAAATGGGTTGTTTTTGTTTTCTGATTTTGATGCAGTTTACTAGAAACACTGACAAAATGACCAAGAATGTTATTGTTTGGACCATAAACACTGCTATATGGACTAGAAAAACTGACAAACTTACCAGAAACACTGCTATACTGACCAAAAATGCTGCTGTTTGGACCAGAAACGTCGTCGTTTGGACCAGAAATGCTGTTGTTTGGACTAGAAACGTTGTCGTTTGGACCAGAAATGCTATTGTTTTTACCAAAAATGCTGATGTTTGGACCAGAAACGCTATTGTTTGGACTAGAAACGCTGACAGACTGACCGAGAACACTTCTATACCAGAAACGCTGCTATATGGACCAGAAACGCTAACAAACAGACTAGAAATGTTGACAGGAGGACCAAGAACTCTATTATGCAATATAGTGACTCTAAAGTTCAAATAATGATTTGTAGACTTAGGAAATTAAGTGGTTGAACTTAGGAGATTGCAATTTTGACCCAACTTTGTAATTTTCAGACTCAGAAAATGGATATTTACACCTAACAAGTGCATACTAGAAGATCTAGTGTTGAAACATGAGCAATTTGACATTCAACCCAAAAGAGCTGACGTTTAGACCAAGAGAGCTGACATTTAGACCATAAGAGCTGACGTTTAGACTAGGAACTCTGCTGTTTAGACCAGGAACTCTATTGTTTAGACCAGAATCTCTAATATGCTCAACCTTGGAGAGTTAATGTTGAAAAATGAGAAAGTTAACATTCACACCAAGAGAGATGATGTTTGGACTGAAAATGCAACTGTTTGGACCATAGGTGCGACTGTTTTGACTGTAGGTGCGACTGTTTAGACCATAGGTGTGACTGTTTGGATCGTATGTGCAACCATTTGGACCGAAAGATCTAATCTATAGGTGCAACTATTTGGACCATAGGTGCGACTGATTGAACCGTATGTGAGACCGTTTGGACTGTATGCGCAACTGTTTGAACCGTATGTGCGATCATTTGGACTGAAAGAGCTAATCTGCTGTGAAACTTGTAAATTTGACAATTTGAGGTTTGAGTTTGCAATTTTTGTTGTATTTTAATGGATGAGATCTTGAATTGACTTATAAACACAGAAATTAGATTGTATTTTTATCCCAAAGGTTTTGAACAATTAAAAACACATCAATCAGTCTATCCTAAGGAGATTCGCTAAGAATGAAAACCTTTGCTTGTTGACTTAGGTACACACCCAATAGCTAATTAGAATATGGCCGCTGAGCATCACGCAATGGATTCTCAATGTCGTATTATCCGACTCCAAACGCTAATGGGGGCACGATATGGCAAGTGTCTTGGGAGAGTTACTATCTCTCTTGCACAAAGATTATCACCCTTTCGGAGGTGAATCAGGTAGCTTCTATTTTTATAGTTCTTAGTTAGGAATTCCGTTTGAAATTACCCCTTGAAGTCACACAAGCATGATTGAGGCCTATAGTCCGACAAGGTACTGAAACAAGCTGTAGTCACGTAAACGTGATTGAGACCGTGAGGCCCTACAAAATGCCCGATATGAGAGATCTCAAAGAGAAAACTCAAATAATCCCATCCTTTGAGACTTTAATCATTAGAGACCTATTTATTATAGTGAGTTGGAATGCTCAGGTCCAGCTGTACTCACTTGGGTCGTTCTCACAGGGTGATTACTTTCTCCCACTGTGACAGGCCCGCTAAAGATATGCACTATTGAAAGCAAAGGATGAGTCTAGCTTTCTGATCACCTAAGAAAGGTGAGAGCATACTCGCCTATCATCAAGACACATAAGACATGTTTGTTCATTTCCATTATAATTAGTCTATGTGCCTAATTTAACAAATATAAGTGCAAAATCTCACGGCTGCAAACAAAGTTAGTAGTTTATATTGTATTCTTTGGTGGCGAAATAGTTTATAACTCCAGTCTTTCATCGAAATAAGTACCTGCAAAACCAACAATTTGCAAATTAGGTTCAGGAAAATGACAGTCCAAAAGCAGAAATGAGGAATGCAACATACAATATTTTCAAAATTAATAAAAAACTGAAAATGCCATCAAATTGACCAAGAATGCCATCATATGTGCCAAGAACGTTGCTCTGCACACTAGAAACGCTGCTCTGCACACCATAAACATTGTTCTGCAAACCAGAAATGTTGTTCTGCAAACCAAAAACGTTGTCAAATAGACTAAAAACGTTGACAAATGTACCAAAAATGCCACCATACATACCAAAAATGCTAAAGTACAGACTAAAAGCGCTAAAGTACAAAAAAACATAAAAAAAGAGTTGAGGAATCCCCATAAACGCCATTTGAGGTGCCGGAACACCACAAAAGAAGCCAAGAACGCGATTCAGGAGCCCAAGAGAGCCAATCTGCACTCCAAAAGAGCTAATCAACCTGTCAATGAAATTTCCTGCAAGCAAACTTGTTAAAGATCAAAGGGGCCAAGCCCCACGGTGGGCACTAATTAATGTGATGCTTAAAATGTGGTATATAAGAGACATACACATATAATGAGACAATAAAAACATAATTGAAAAGCTTAATTGAAAACTAGATTAGAAACGCAAACCATAAGCCTTCCTTGAAATGTCCCATTTTCCTCTATTCTTGAGGACCTTGAAGGTGTTAGATTGATGGGCTCTCAGCGGAGCAAATGACCTCCAAAGTGGCAACTCAAGAGTTGAGTAGCTATTTGATCATGATTGACTATGGAGATGATATGAAATGCATGATTTAAGAAAGTAGATTAACATGCTATGGTAAATCCAAAAGCTAAATGCTAGATAATTGAAATGCAAATTGCCTATAGTAATGATGCCTAAATTGATATGAGATGGGATCCTTATTTCTCCAAAATGGGGGATATTTATAGAAATTCCAAGGCCAAAGCTGAGGTGGCAGGAATCAATGGTCCAAAATTGATCTGAAGATATCAAGGGCCAAGATTGAGGAAGTTGGAGAAGAGGATGGAGGAAGAGACACTTGTCATCTCTGTGGTGACAAGTGTGAAGGCACCTTGCTCATGAGAGGGCAAGTGTCCAAGGGAGGAGACATGTGGCAAAAGTGCCATGTGTCTCAAGGAGAGAATATCCACACCATGGGAGGTTAGGATAAGGAGGTTAGGATGTGCAAGATAGGATAGGGTTAGTTAGACCCAAGATTAGATTGAATGGGTTAAGTTAGAGGATGGTTAGGTTGGGTGGTTAAAGTTAGGAGCCATGTGCTCATTTGAATTTAGAAATTCAAATAATTGGAAAATGGTAATTAATCTCAACAAACTTGAGTTTGTTAATCTTAATTAGGGATTAGAAGAATTGATTAATATGAGGAGACATTAATTAATTTAGAATTAATTAATCAAAGGGGATATGAGATGAACTATATAAATAAATCATTTAGATTTATTTACTAGTAGATGAATAGAGAAATTAATTAAATTGCTTGTGAATTCAATTAATTGGGAAGGGGAATAATCAAATAACTGCGTATTTAATTAACTATCTTCAGACCATTTTTAGGTGTATACATTAACATTTTTCCAGTCTTCATTTATTCCCGCTTGAACAGTTTCAACATTAATCTTCCCTTCTGGAGTGACCGGTATATCATCCGATAGGTTCTTTCTCACTTTGTAGGTTCTAGCAGTATGTCCCAGTTTGTTGTAATGATAGCATACCATTCCAGGGATTCTCCATGGTCCATTATTCATACTACCATTCTTCCTTCTGCATGTTGTAGCACTGTGACCGCTACCATGGCAGATAAAACAAGTTTCTCTCCAACCATTTGCCGCTTGATAGCCACCTGACCAATGGTCATAGGTATTATACTGGTTGGGATTCTAGTTCACAGAGGGTTCCAGAACAACTCCTTGAGTCCTTGGAGGGTATCTCCCAGTGTTGTGCAAAACAGACCTGCATTCAAATGCTCTATGCCCAAACTTGTTGCATGCATAGCAGTTTCCATTGAATCTATTGGATCTAGGCTTATTGTTTAGAAAATAAGGAAAGTTATTGTAGGCCTTGCTTCTACACACTTTAGCAGTAGGTCCTTCTTTGAGACAATTAAAGCATACAAGTTTAAACTTTTACCTACCTTTATCCTTTGATGTTGGTTGCTTCTTTGATGCTACATCTTTTGTTCCAAAGGTCTCACCTTCCTCATAACCAAAGAAACCAAGTCCAGTGGTATTCTTTACTAGTTTTGCTGATTCAAGCTTTTGCTCTAGCTTAGCAGTACTGTGATTGAATTTGGCAAGTATCTCCTTTGTCTCAGTAAGTTCTTTGGAAATAGAAGCATTGGATTCATTCAAGGTTGCATTCTTAGAAATAGCCATGTTTATTTCACCTTGCATTTCTTCTTTTTCCACTTTACTCTCTTGAAGATGAGCGGTAAGGGCACTGATTTCTTTCTTCGGCTTGGAAATCTCATGATCTTTGTCTTTTACCAGATCTTCAGCTTTCCTTCGGTTCTCAATCTCTTGACACATTTTGATAGTCAGTCATTCCAGTTCCCTTCTCAGGTTGGCATTGGATTCATTCAGTTTTTCAACTTCTTCAACTAGGGCATCCATGTTTGCTTCATCAGAAGAACTATTTTTAGTAAGCTCCATTAGTTTCTCAGCATGCTCTCTTCTTTTGGCCAAAGAGGCTTTGTACTTGAATTTGAGTTCATCATAGGCTCTCTAAGTCTGAGTGAGACGATAAGTAAGTTCCCTCACAGTGTATTCCCCCATATCTCCTTCCAAGTGGTTAGACTTATATAAAGGTTGGCTCTGATACCAATTGATGAATACTAAGAGGGGGGGGGGGGGGTGAATTAGTATACAAATAATTATTGATCTCAAATTTCTAAACAGTTTAGTAGATAACTGGTATAACTGATCTCAAATAATTACTGATCTCAAATTTCTAACTAGTTTAGAGGCTTATAGTTTCTATCCGCTTGCCAGAACATTATCGTTTGGTAGTAGTTGCTTAAGTTATTTCCAGTTGTGAATTTTGATTAAAGTATTAGTTCATTATGATTTTGCATGTTTACTTCAAAGGATTTCCTTTCCTACAATAGGATAGAATGGCTGTGATATGAACTTGGTGCACATACAGTGCTGGCCCATTTCAAGTTTATGTCCCTGGTCGATAAGTAAATGAGCCTTTGTTATAGGAAAGCTAGCTATTCAAGGATGTCGAATCTCTGAATTGTGTTTCATTACCTAGTTGCCATTCTAGTTGTGAGGACCAACCATTTTTGGCATCATTGTCGGGGATAGTGCCAAACTAAGAACCTGTTGTACCATTAGTTTTAAGTTTTTTTAGTTAGCTCTTTGAATTTCTTCATTAAATTTGTATGCATTAAGAAGATTTATTTCCTTGCATTCCACTCAAGATATAAGATCAAATCAAGCACCCGAAGTAAACCCTTTTGCATAAACTTTTATGCGAAATATAGGTGTTTTTAATTTGTTAGAAGGAGACCTAGACCTTTTAAACGACCCCCCTGAGAAAAACATCTTACCTTTGGTTCTTTATCAAGGACCAATGACAACAAATCCTCCACCTCTATCTGTAAACCCAACATTTGAGTTTCCCGTTCCTGACTAACATGATAATGAAAACTTGAAGAATATACCAGCTTCTTCTCTTCCAAAATTTCATGGCTCAGTAATAGAAGATCTAGATACCTTTCTGTTTGAATTTGACATCCTCTGTAGAAGTTATGACTATACCACTGATGCCCATAAACTCAAGTTATTCCCTGCTACTTTGAAAGAAGCTGCTCTGAGATGGTTTATGAGTCTAGGTAAAGATGTAATCACTACCTGGGAAGAGATGAAGAGAAACTTATTGGATAAATACAAATATTATTGCAGGGGAATGGAACGACATGGTGATGATATCTTCTAGATGACACAAAAAGAAGATGAGAGCCTAGAAGATTATTTGGAGAGGTTTCTCTTTAGTGTCAAAAAATCCAAGCATAACACCTTGAGTGAAGAATCCATGAAGTTGATCTTTATAAGGGGAATCAATGAAGATTGTGTTGACTCATTAGACCTCATGGGAGGAGGAGAAATTACTCAAGTTCAATGGGATGACATTAGAAAAATTTGTCAAAAATATTCTAGAGCCTCAACCAAGAAGGGAAGACACTATAGGCCTAGTTCTTCAATTGCAAAGGCATCTACAACAGTTTCAAGAATGGAGATAACTCACTTGTTAAAGGACTTTAAGAAGGATATTATTAACAATATGGTTACTCAGTTAGATACACTTCAAGAAAGAAAGAAGCATGAGGAGGTAGAGGCCATGCTTGCGGAGTTTTGTCCTCATTGTCGACAAAAGAAGAAGGACTGCAAATGTAAACTCGTAGCTAAAATTGATAGCCAACAGGCTTCCCCAGATTTCAAGCCAGTCTATGGAGATGATGAACAACTCTTTTATGTTGCATAATGAAGGCCTTGGCCTCCAAGACAAGGTATGCCACAAGATCCATTGTCTTTTTCTAATCTTTATATGAACTTCAATGCACAAAATAATCAGTGGCAACCTCCATACTCCCAAAATTTTGGAAATTATACTCCTCAGTTTTGGAATAACTTTCAAAACCCTTGGCCTAATTATCAGAGTCCTTCCTCTTAATGGTAGTAGCCATAAGGGAATTGGTCACCACCTCAAGGTAACTGGCAACAATCACCGCAATGGAGGGGAGGACAGCAATGGGCAAACCAATCATCAGGTTTCCTATAGCCACAACAACAGTCCCAACAATCGGCTTTAATGCCACCAGCTCCTAATGCTACTCCACCCAAGCCAACCCAACTGCCAACACATCCTATGCCAAATCCAAATAACAAACCCCAACAACAACATCATGTTTTTTTAACTGATCCTAATCAGTATCCTGCATATTCTCTCGATATAAGTGATATTCACTTACGGTCAGGAACAACTTTGCCTACCCCATCTCCTTTGGTCATAACAAAATTACCATCTGAGGAGATTGCTCAGGTCACTATGCTTGATCAACCTGGAAACCTTGAGCAGGTCCATCAGTCTAAGACTCCAGACACACTTGTAAGAACTCCCCCATTTCCTCAAATATGACAGGTAGAAGTGTCTAGGCAGCAGGATGACATAGCTTTTGATCTTATTGATCAATTAAAACATATATGTGTAAAGATTTCACTATTTCAAGCTATTAAGGATATTCCCAAATATGGAAAAGCTATTAAAGAGGCATGTTTGAAGAAACTTGGGCACAAGAAAAAGGACCCAAAAATAGTGCATGTAGTAGGGCAATTGGTTGATATTAAGTTAGGAAAAATTGTTGTCCCTAAATATTCTGACTCAGGTAGACCTATTATGAAGGTAGTTATTAATGGAACTCAAATTAAAAATGCCTGGATAGACTTAGGAGCAGCCATACATGTGATGACTAAGGATGTCATGCAGCAACTCAACATTACTAGTCTTAGATCTACTCCAATGGTACTGCAGCTTGTTGATAGCTCTACTGTCTGTCCTGAAGGGATGGTTGAAGGTATTGTTGTCACATTAGATTCTTGGGAATACCCAGTTGATTTTATAATACTATCTCCTAAGGAAACATTGGGTGGATATCCAATCATTTTGGGAAGACCTTGGCTTGCTACAACTGATGCATACATAGGTTGCATATAAGAAGACATGACCATTTCAAATGGTATTAGTACTAAAACTCTTGCACTTTATTCTCTAGAACAACCACAACTTGATCAAGAGCAAGCAGTATGGCCAGATATAGGAGAAGAAGCAGAGAAAATTAATTATATTCAACAACTAATGATGTTAACCAGGGAACCATTCATAGAACTTCAAGAAGATGATATGATACTCTCTAACATCATAAGAAATCATTATGGAGCAGCTCAACAGTCATCAGGTATACCAGCAAGTCCTTTGCATACTCTTCTTCCATTTGCAAGCTCTTTAGATTCTCCTGCAACCACAAACATATTTCATATATTATTACCACAGGAAATCCAAACCTCTTGTCTATCTAAAATATTCAATGTTGAGTCAGTCACTCAAATAGAGGTTACCCCAAGAAGAAATCTGAATGTCAATAGTCAACTAACAACAGATCAAAGGTTGTCATTAATAGAATTGCTCAAAGCCCAAAAACAAGCGTTCGCATGGGATTATCATGACATGAAGGGATTAAGTCCTACATTGTGTACCCATAGGATTTATATCAGAGAAGATTGTAAACCAATTAGACAACCACAGTGAAGGATTAATCCTGCCCTAAGGGAAATAGTTAAGGAGGAACTACAAAATTTGCTTAATGCATGATTCATTTACCCTATTTCAGACAGTCAATGAGTTTCTCCCCTGGTTATAGTTCCAAAGAAGGGAAGGAAATGGAGAGTTTGTGTGGATTATAGGGAGCTCAACACTACTACCAAAAAGGATCACTTTCCACTTTCATTCATACATCAAGTATTATATTCTCTAGTAGATAAGCAATACTTTTCATTCTTGGATGGGTTTAGAATAGCTCTAAAAGACCAAGAAAAGACCACCTTTACTTGCCTTGGGGAACATATGCCTATTCAGTTCTCCCTTTTGGTTTATGTAATGATCCTACAACCTTTCAAAGGGTTGTCCTCAATATATTCTCAGATATATCCCATGATTGTATGGAAATTTACATGGATGATTTTACTGCTTACGGAGCCACCTTTAAGGAAGCATTTCAAAATCTTGCCAAAGTGTTGCAACGGTGTGAGGATCATAATTTATCCTTGAACAATGAAAAATGCTTCATGATGATGCAAGAAAGAATAGTGTTGGGGCATCGTATTTCTCAATTAGGTATTCAAGTAGATCCAACGAAAATTGAGGTAATACTTGCTCTTCCTGCCCCTGCAAAACAAAAGGATGTAAGAAGTTTTTTAGGGTACTATAGGAGATTTATCAAGGACTTCAGTAAAATGGTAGGACCTCTGTATTCTCTATAAACAAAAGATGTTGAGTTTGAATGAACAACAACATGTGAAGAGGCATTTTCTAAACTTAAAGGAGCCTTAACTCAGGCCCCTGTGCTTCAAGGACCTGATTGGTCTCTTCCTTTTCACATTCATACATATGCATCAGATTTTGTAATAGGAACAATTTTGGGGCAGAAGCAAGGAGTTTTGGAGAATTTAATGTATTATATCAACAAAAATTTGTAAGGACCAAAGCTGAATTATACTATCACTAAAAAGGAAATGTTAGCTGTTATCTATGCCCTCAATAAGTTCAGGCACTATATCACTGGTTATCAAATCTTTGTGCATTTGATCATGCAACCATCAGGTACCTCATGAATAAAAGTTCCAATACAGGTAGGTTGGCAAGATGGTTGTTGTTAATGCAATAATTTGACATCACTATCATAGATAAACTAGGTAAAGCAAATGTAGTGGCAGATTTTCTGTCCAGATTTTAAACACCAGACAGTCTTGAAGCCATTGATGATTCTTTTCCAGATGAGCATTTGTTTTCAATTAATTTGAATAGTCCATGGTATGTTGACATAACTAACTACTTAGCAACTAACAAGATCCATCCTCATTTCTTGCCAAAGGAAAAAAGGTTGTTGGTAGAAGAGAGTTTCAACTTTTCATGGATAGTAGATTGCTTATTTTATACAGGACCAAATCAAGTTATGAGGTGATTTGTTAGAGAAGATGAAACTTATGATATCCTTCACGCCTATTGGCATGCCTGTGAAGTGTGATACCTGCAGCTACAACACAAAACACTCAATAGATCATTACAAGCATGGTTAGCAAATTTAAAACAAAGGAAGTGTGGATTTGCTCTCAGATTTGGATAAGCAAATTCCAGTGACTTGACTACACCTAGATGGAGGATTTGAAATGATAATTATGCAATTAGGCTAGAAAAGAGAATGATTAAGCTACATGATTCAACAATTATGCTAGAAAATGATCAAATTAAGCTAGATCTAAGATGCGATTGCCTATAACAACAATGCTCAAATGATATGCTAAGAGATACTATGCCTATAGTAACAATGCCTAAAATGCAAATAAGATGGGATGATTAGTGCTCCACAATGGGGAATATTTATAGGATTTCTAAGGCCACGGGTGAGGTGGTAGGAATCAACGGTCAAGATTGAGTATGAAGATATCAATGGTGAAATCGGAGGAGGTTGGAAAAGAGGCTGGAGGAAAGGGGACATTTGTCATCTCTATGGTGACAAGTGTCAAGAGGCTTCCAAGAGAGGGGACATGTGGCCCAAGAATGCCATGTGTCTCAAGGGAAGAGTATCCACACCATAGGAGGTTAGGATAAGGAGGTTAGGATGTGCAAGCTAAGATAGGTTTAATTAAACCCAGGGTTAGATGGAATGGGTTAGGTTTAGAAGTGGTTAGGTTAGGTGGTTAGAAGTTAGGAGGCATGTGGGTAATTTGAATTTAAAAATTAAAGTAATAGGAAAAGACTAATTAACTTTCAACAACTCATAAATTGATTTGTTTTAATTAATTAGAAGATTAGAAGAAATGAATTTAAATGGGGAGGGATTAATTAATTTGAATTAATTAATCAAAGGGGATTATTGAAATGAACCTATTAAATAAATCCTTAGATTTATTAATAAGTAGATGAGTGGAAGAATTTAATCAAATTGCTAATGAATTCAATTAAATTGGGGAGGAGGATAAATTAAATAATTGTTTATTCAATTAATTATCTTCAGACCATTTTTAGGTGTATACATCTGTCATGATGAGCCTTGTGGAGGTCACTTTGCTACTAAGAGAACAACTCTAAAGATATTGACTATAGGGTATTATTAGCCAACTTTGCACAAGGATGTAGTCAAATATACTAGGAAATGTGACAGATGTCAACGAATGGGAAGACCAACTTGGTCTAATGAAATGCCTTTACATCCACAAATGGTTGTTACACCATTTGACAAGGCCAATTGATCCATCATCAAATGGTCAGTCATACATTCTTGTTTGTACCGACTATGTCACAAAGTGGGTTGAGGTCAAAGCATTCAAGCATGCTAGGGATAATAAGGTAGCATAATTTTTATATGAAGAGATCTTTACTCGGTATGGAGTTCCTAGAGAAATTGTGACAGATCAAGGGGCACAATTCACTTCCACTTTGATCACCGCCTTGGTTAATGAATATAATGTAAGGCATATAAAATCCACTCCCTATCATCCTCAAGCGAATGGACAAGTAGAGATCACTAACAGGGAACTTGAATCTATATTAACCAAAACAATAGCTCTTAACCGTAAGGATTGGTCTAGCAGGTTATTTGAAATAGTATGGGCTTATCGGACCACTTGGAAAACCACAACACATTTTACACCCTTTGAAATGGTGTATGGGATAAAAGCTATGATGCATGTTGAATTTGAGCATAAAACCTTGAAAACAACCATTGCATTGGATATGACTCGTTCTGCAGCACAAGAGGAAAGGCTCCTGCAGCTTAATGCCTTAGATGAAATAAGAAAGTTAGCCTTGCAACACAGAAACAATTCAAAATCAGCGCATGAAGTGGCATGATCGCTATATCAAAGACAAATCATTCAAGCCAGCTGATTGGGCCCTTCTTTATGATTCAAGGTATAAAGACAACTTGGGAAAATTATAGACACGCTGGTTAGGACTTTATGAGATAATTGAAACATTCTCTAATGGTGTCGTCTGATTATCCACAATTGATCCTATCAAATTTAAATTGTTAGTTAATGGTCATCATCTGCGCTTGTACCACAAGCCTCTTAACAAGGACAAACTCCTACAGTAGTTCTCCATGCCAGAAAATCCTGAGATTCCTGTAGCAACCGGTGATGGCTTTGTCGTTACCTCTCCCTCCTAAATCTTTGTTGCATGCTCATAATAAATACTTCCATATCCGGTGGAAGTATATTTTTGCGCAATAAATATTCCATTCCGCATTCACTCATTTCTTTCCACTCTCTTTATTCATTTCCACGTTGTTTTCCGTGCATGACATCTCAATGTCTTTTATAATAAATTTCTTTAGCTACAGTCATTATTGCACGATGTCAGGTATGCTCGTGTGTATTATTTTTGTTATGTGTATATAATTAAACCATATTAACCATTATTATGATATTTTGCATAATGTCCTTTTTAGTCCTCCTCCATATGTGTGGACACCAGTTAAACCTTGGGTTGGGGGGGAGTACGATAAGAATTACTCTAGCAAATAATTCTTATGTCATCGCAGATTGAGTTTTGATTTTTTAAATTTTTGGTTCGAGGTGATATTTTGTACTCTGTCCTTTTGTCTGCCTAGAGTTATTTTAGAATTGCAGCTGGGTTCCGACCAAATAAGAGCATATTGAGTATATTTCAGTTACATAATTGGCCAAATTTACGCCATTAGTGTGTAGAAAGTGTTATTAGTGCAATGGGTGGTCCACCTGTTCGTCATGAACCAACAGTTTATGAAGTCCTTCTTCAAGACCAAGATTGTGAGCCAGTATTCCGTGACAGTGGGTGGCTAGATTATTTTCTGAAGCTGAATGAGTTTAATGAGGAAATTGCAAGGGAATTTACCCGCACACTTTCAGATGGAGAAGCCCAGGTAAAAGGTTTGATTGTTGTAGTGACAAAGGAACGAATTGCAAAAGTAACTAGGTTGCCAACATATGGAGAAAAGTACTCTGAATCTAAGGATGCACGTAGTGCAAGAGCAGAGTTTACAAGACAGCGAGACCCACCCTTTGTAATAGACAAATAGGGAGCTAGATGAGAATCTCTTCCGCCTGAATGGAGAGCAGTAGCATTGTATGTTTTGAAGTATTTAACTTGTGAAGGAAGGTTCTCGTGTCTACATTCCCATCATTTCAAGCTTCTGAGTCATCTACGCCACGAGAGAAGGATGAATGTTTCGAACATATTGTACAACCTTCTTTCCATGAGCGTTGCAGAAACCCAGAAAGGTAGGCCTCACTCTGTTTCTCATCATTGTCTAATTAAGTTGTTGGTTGAAAGATCTTTAAGAGATGTCTCTCCAATGTCTTGGAATGAATTTGTTGAAATTAGAAGGTTTAGGGTAGATAATGTGGGTCGAGTGGAACCGCTTCCATCTCAAGAGCGAGAAAATTTTGAAAATATTGAGAAACCTGGTTCCCCTATTGAACCCTCATCCTCTAGAATATCACCGAAGCAAAATGTTCCTGCAGTAGAGGAACCCTTACAAGAAAAAGCTACAACAGGGCTTCCTTTTCAAAGCCTAATGAAAACTAGGGCTGCCGCACGAAAGGAAAAAGACAAAGGGAAACAGGTTGACATGGAAAAGGAGGAGAAAAGTAAAAGTGAGAATTTACCCTCTCCTGTTGCCAAGAAAATGAAAGTCACAAAACCAGTTTCTCCTCTAACCACTAAAGTAGTTGAGGAATTAGCTATAGGAAGCAGTCCTACAACCACTAAAGGAAAGTCTCGGAGAAGCAGTGGTTAGGCTCCAGAAAAAGCTTAAAAATCAAGACCAATCATTGGAGCCAAATGTCACCATTCTGGTTGATTTTCCAGAACAAGAGCTACACAATCCATCCCACAATGATGTTCCTTCTTCTCCACCTAGGGAACTTCGAAGGGAAGAAGAAAAAGATAAAGAAGAAGAACTACAAAACATTGATGTGCAACTGCATGAAGAGGAAGAACTGTAGAACATTGACGAGCAGCTGCAGGGAGAAGTAGGTTTTGATAGGCTTGATAGTTTAGTGTCCGCTGCAGAATAGGTTATTGAAGCAAGGAGAAGAGTTGAAAAGATGAAGCCTAGGGAACCTATTCATAGACCACCTACTTCCCTTACCAGTCATGCAGTGGCACTTGCTCTTTACTAGGAATGAGAATTGGAGAAAGTAGAAATGCAGAGGATAATTAACCAACAGAAGAAGATTATTGAACAAAAAGACGAGGAGATTGCTCAACTTAAAACTAAGGTGGAAATGGTAGCCACTATGGTACCACAGCTAATGCAATGCCAAGCACCTCCTCGTGTTTACTCTCTGTATTTAAAGGAACAACATATTTGTTTCCAGATGATGAGAATTGTCAGGGATCTAAGTCCCTCGTTGCAAACACTTGAGGAATTCTATCATGTTTATCAGACATCTTCTACAACCATTAAGAATATGTTGTGTGAATTTTATTTACATAACTACGTTGTTCCTGATGATGTTGATTGGAACCCTCTCCTCTACATTGGAGATATCTAGTTGAGAGCTCTCATGTCATGGATGCAAAATGAAATTGTAAGAAGAGAGCAGTTCAGATACATAAAAAGGAAGAACTTGACCTTTCACTGGCATTAAGGGTTGAATCAAGAGAGCCTAAAAGACTTTATTTTGACTGGCAAAAGATTTTATATCAGCCAGATTTCACAAAAGATATTCTGCCCTTAAGAGAAGAGGTGTACAAAGTGTTGGTCCTTACAACTGGAATGGTAACTAGGTAATAAATCACAATTCAAAGATTAAATATTCTTAAATAGCTAACTTTTCATGTGGCAAAGGCTCATTTAGTTATCAACCAAGGACATAAACTTGAAATGGGCCAGCACTATATGTGCACCAAGTTCATAGTGCAACCATCTTTTATGATTGTAGAAAAGGGAATTCTTCTCAAAGTAAACACACAGAATCTTAAATGAACTAATACTTTAATCTTACAATTGGAAATTACTTTAAACAACTACTGTTAAATGATAAAGTTCTGGTGGGCAGCAAGAACTACTCTGCTACTGTGGCTGTAGGAACGGACACAAGAACTGTTTCCTATGGCTGTAGGAACAAACAACTGCAGAAACAACTGCTACAGAAGTATAAAATTAACTGAAACATACAAAGGATTACTCACCCCTAGTTGCTCTCCCCTCTTCCAACTCCGAGGAGAGAGAAGGGAGGTTCGCTAGGGTTGATGGTTTTCACTTAGGGGAGAGACTTTACATTCAAAAGAGGGGTTGAAACCCACAAGATCCAATCCCACACAATGCAAGCTTGGATGCTAAATGTGTTTCAAGGGTTAAGAAATCAAGGCTACCCTCTTTTGTAAAGAATGTGCATAGAAGAATTAAGCTAGGAATGCATAGAAAGTGACAAAGATTCACTTATAAACTGAGATAG
The DNA here is from genome assembly GCF_030272615.1 of Cryptomeria japonica. Lineage (NCBI taxonomy): Eukaryota > Viridiplantae > Streptophyta > Pinopsida > Cupressales > Cupressaceae > Cryptomeria > Cryptomeria japonica. The sequence goes on from NC_081412.1 coordinate 98,496,431, forward strand.
GAATACAGTATGAAGCTGCGGACCTGGAATTAGCAGTAAAATGTCGATACGGCGCTGTCCTGCAAATTTGAGCAAAAGTTGTCGGGACGATGGCGCCTGAGCGCCACGGTCCTCCGAAAAATCCGCGAAATGAAGGGGGATCTGTTCGTCTCTGCACAAGGATTCCAGATCTTCAATTTCAGCCACGTACCTGCAACCTACACACAGAAAAGCGAAGACAATTGGGGGGTTAGGGATTAGGGGTTTGCCTTTAGGTCAAACCCCGATTTTGGAATTAACCAAGAAATGAGCAAGTGCTGTAAATGTAAATGTATGTAAAACAAGTACTAATACCTTGTTCCAAGGATGTTTGTATCCTTATGTGTGAAGGTATAGATGTTGTATGTTGTTGTAATATGTAGTATGTGATCTCCTCTTCAATGGTTGAATCCTTGTCTTGAATGCAACACTTAGCCTTGAATGGAGACTTATAATGATCAATTGCTTGAAAAGAATGCTTGAATGCTTGAATGCTTGAGTATAGTTTCCACGCCTTTTCCCTCATGTGTGTCTCCTCTTATTTTCATCTTCTCCCCAAAATGAGAGAGAAAATGCAGTTTATATACTTGTCAATTAGGGCTGATAGACTGATTTTCCCGACCTTAGGCCGACCAGGAAAGTTAATTTCCAAATTGCAAACAAAAAGACCCGAGACCCCTTAGGAGACCGGGCCCAAAATAGGACCCAGGGACCAGGGCGCTGGGCGCTCTGGTCCCACCTCCCGGGACAGCAGGGTGCAAGGAGGTTCAGGCCAAGGTGCTTGAAAAATGCAGTTTTCAGTGTCGTGAGCAAGTTTCAGGGTCTCCATTCAGGTTGCGTGTTGCGTCGCCATCGTGAAGACCGAAATGCAGTCGAAATTGCAAGTGTCGCAATTTTAGGATGCTACATTTAGCCCCCACTTTAGCGGGAGTATGTATGCTCATACTTCCGGTAAAGTACAAGGAAACAACATTGAAAGACTTTCACCACGTCAAGGAGGCAAGATACACCAAGCCCCCAGTGGACTAAGGATCTTACGACTTCGATTGACCAAGTAAAAGGGAAGATCACGAGGGAGAACCATGACTGTCAGTAGTAAGGTTCCCTCACTACGAGTCATGCAAGAGAAATACCGAAAATTTTCAAGGCAAAGCTAAGTTCGCCAAGAAATTTTCAAGTATTTTGAAAAGATATGGACGGGATGTATGCCCCCCTACGTTAAAGCGATCGCACACGCCTCACCGGGGGTGATTGCTTTAAGGTACTGATACATATAAGAAATGAGAAAGGAAAGGAGCACGTTATCGCAAGGATTTAGCCCCCAAGTGTGAGATAAGCCCAAGGATAATAGACACAAAACACAAAGCACAAGGTGACTTCGCTTTCCTCGGGGTCAGTATGCTGTATGATAATTCATGTATATCATATGTATGTATGCATAATTGTTCTTCATTCCCCAATCAAGGAAGGTCACCTAGAAGAAGGGAACACATGTGTCTTTTGAGTCAACATGAGAGAGATCGAGAGATCTCAATGCTTTGCATCATCCTCAAGTAGACAACACTAAGGACAACAAATAGAAGAATGAGAATAACATATAGAAGAAGTAACACAAGAGAGGGTGAGAGAATCTGCTATGCTAATGTAACTAGTCTAGCACGTCATCTACCCCCCGATCTTGCTGATCAATGTTTCGGGAAGGTAGGGAACACGCTAGAGGAGGAACATCCAACACAGCAGATGGAGCTATCACAAGATCCAAACAAGGGCTATGTTCATGTTCCAAGACACGTTGTTCTTGTCTAGGAGCTAGGATAAGTGCTTTAGAAAATTCATTAGATAAATGGTTATCAATATCAACAAGTTCATATTCACTATCAGAAGTAAGAGGAATAACATTTTCATCTATAGGATCTTTAACTCGCACAGGATCAAGACCATCATGCATCTTATGTTTAGGAGATTTAGGCTCAATGTCCGGCTGAGGAGAAAATGGAATAATGCTTGTTGAAGGTGTTTTTGGAGATTGCAAAGTTTGAGAAGCAGCTGCTTGAGCTCTAAGACGACGCTTTCGTCGGCGTTCACGTGCCGAACGATTTCGTCTAGTCTTAGTATGAAGTTGCGAAGATTGAGGAGGAGGAATGTTCTCATCCTTAGCACTTGGGTGTTTAGGTTGTGGTCTCTTAGGCTGGATAATAGGAGAAGAAGAAGGTCTCTTCTCTCTATAAAAAGAAGGAGGAGGGACTGCTCCATACAAAGGAGGAATATTTGGTTTAGGAAGGAGACCAAGTCCATCATGACGAGGAGGTATAGGTCTACTTTTAGGAAGTTTATTAGGCATAGACATAATTACATCCATGGGAACGGGTTGGGAATCTTCTTGAGGAAAGACATTAGTTTTATCTTTCAAAGGAAGAACTTCCTTCTCAAGAATGATAGGAATATCAAGTTTAGGTGTTCTAGGTTCACTTAGAGATAGGATCATATCTGTTTTCCACTTTTGATAAGATTTGAAAAGATGATCACTTCGCGGAGGAAGAGATTGGAATTGTTTGGGCCAAAAGTAATCAATAGGAACGCTAGAAGTTCTTTCAGTTGGTTTAAAGAGACTATGATTGACAGTAACAACTTCACCATTATGGGGAAATTTCAAACACTTGTGAATAGGAGAAGCAATAGCTTTCATGGAAGATAGCCAAGGATAGCCAAGCTTCACACGAAATTGTTCGGATGAAGGAATAATAGCAAAGTTCACATCAAGGGATTTGTTATGGACCTCAATAGGCAATGTAATAGAACCAATTGCAGGAGAAGAAAATGCATCAAATAGTTTCACAACCACATCTGTTTTGTCATAGATCACTTGATTCAATTGCAAAGTAAAAAGAAATTCTTCAGTAATAACATTAATCATGCACGAAGGATCAATAAGCACTCCATGGCAAGGTGTATTCTTGACTTTTGCAACTATGTATAAAGGACCATCAGGTGCCCTAATGGTTTCACTGGAATTAAATGTGATGGAAGGTTCTTTAGGGATTTCTTGCTGCTCTACAAAGTTAATCACATTCGGAGTCATAGACACAAGACCAGTAGATGAGAGAGAGGAATCATTAGCCTCAATTGCATTAGAGGTATGAGAAGGTAATGGATCAGTGAAAATCTGAAGATTTTGATTAGGAGGAGCTACAGATGTATTGCCTTTATCATTCACTCCAGAAACAGAAATAGTGTTATTATCAATCAAATCTTGAATTTTACCCTTTAAAGAAAAACATTTTTCAGTATCATGCCCAGGCTGACGATGAAATTGACAAAAAGATTTGTTATCAAAATAAGGTGAATTAATCTTTGCAGGATCAATTTGCCTTATAGGAGGAAGAGTAAGCACATTTTGTTCCAATAACTTATTCATAATACTATGCAATGATTCATTCAAAGGAATATACTTTCTTTCTTTCTTGAAAAATTTAGAAATAGGAGGCACACCTGATGCTGCATTCACATTGTTGTTGATGATGTTTTCATTGAATTTGATGGAATCTCTATTCGGTTTAAACTTCCCAAATGGTTGTTGACTGCTATCACCCTTATCACTCGGAGCCATAGGATGTGATTGTTCCATTTGACTCACAGTCAGTTGATAATTGTGAAGAGTTGCACACAACTGTTGGAAAGAAGTAAACTCAGAAAACAGAAGTTTGTCTCGAATATCTTTTTGTAAATTAGAAATAAAGATTCTTTGAATATCATTGTCAGGCACTGGAAAAGAAATTTGAGCATACAAATGCTTATATCTACCAATGAAATCAGTCACTTTCTCTTTAACACCTTGTTTACAATGCATTAAATCAATCAAAGTAACTTTAGGACTTATATTGTTTTGAAATTGTTGAATGAAAGCATTTGCAAGTTGTTCGAAAGAAGTAATAGAATAAGAAGGCAACGAGCAATACCATTGTAGGGCTTTGTCTCTTAATGTTCTAGTAAACAGTTTTGCAAGCAACCTTTGGTCATAAGCAAAATCAGTACATATTGTTTGAAAAGTCTTAACATGTGTTAGAGGATCTCCTTTACCATTGTAAAGCTCCAAATGCGGGATTTCAACATGTTTAGGAGGGATAGCTCGAACAATGTCAAGAGAAAGTGGGCTCGCAACGTCAAATGTGGGCACACTAAACTTAGATTGATTCATAGAGGCAATTTGTTGCTGTAAAGAGGAGACAGTTTGTGCAAGATTGTTAATGGTCGTTTCAGTCGAAGAGTTCATATTAGATATGTTAGATTGAGATGGAGGTGTTATGTTATTGAAAGAAGGTAAAGAGTAAGGTGGTGGGACTCTATGATAATTAGTCATAGGAGATGATTGGACAGGAGAAACACTACAAGGAGGAATGGAATGGTTAAACGAATTTCCCCCTTGCATCATGTTCATTTGTGGAGATGTAATAGGAACACTCATTGAAGGAATGAATGAAGAAGTCGGATTAAATGAAGGAAGAGGGTTAATTGAAGAAGAGGGATTGCCCCCATGACTAGTAATCACGGGAGGAATGTCTTGTGTAGAAGTAGCCATTATGTTTGATGTAAAGGTAGGTACGCTAGCAATAGAAGTCATCAAAGGAATAGAATGATTGACTTGAGTAGGAGGTTGTGTATAACCCAAATTTTCAGCACAACTCTTCATAGGCATCACATTCGAATCCACAATGTGTGCAATACCACGCAAAATATCAATTCCATTCTTATCACTTTGAAGCATACGTTTTAGACCCTCAATTAAAGGAAGAGCTTGACTATCGAGATACTCATGAGACATCCATTGGTGAAAATCATCAAATTGGTTATCCAATTTCGAAAGTTGTTCTTCAGAAACCTCATGGAGAGCTTCTTCATCATTAGGAGGATTAGAGGAATTACCCATGTCCTCGTTAAAAAGGCTATTCAAATTAGGTTCCATCTCCTCAGTAGTTAAACCTCGGAAAGACTTAATTCTACAGCTTCGTCTAACGGGAATAGTGTAAGTAGGACTTATTGTTGTAAAACTCATGCACTAGAAAGAGAGAGAAGATTTTGAATTTAGAGGTAGCAATTTTCAGTAAAATCAGCCAATCTTCTGGATTTAAGCTGTTAAATACAATCAGGACAATCTCCCAAAATTTCAGAAAAAATGTCAGGGACCGTGGCGCTTCGGAGTGCACACGGTCCCAGCAACTTTTTTCGAAATTCGCAGGGATGAAAGTTATGATGATTTTAGAGCTAATCTGAAAAAATTGAGTGATTTTACGATTTGTAGATAGGCCAAATTAAAGTTGCAATCTCGAAATTGAACCCTACCAAGATTGTCGAAAAATGCAAAAATTTGAATTTTGAAAAAGAGAGGGAAACTGAAATTTTGAATTTTATGATTTTAGAGGGAATGTCAAAAGCAATGCAAATTTTGAAATTTAAAAATTGACTCAATTTCACGCAAAATTCAATTTTGAAAGCGGAAATTGAAGTTGTTGTAATTAAGCACTTAATTTCAAAAGTCACAAATTGCAAGAATTTGAATAAAGCACTGAAATTTTTAATGAATGCAAACACACTTTTCAGATTTAGGACAGTAAGAACACAATTTTGACACAAAATTTTGATTTCAATAATTTTTGAATGTTTAGAAGCCTTAATCCAAGCAATCACAAGACCAACTTTGACTGTAATTTTGAAAGTGTTAGATTTGATAAAATCAGCCAAAATTCTGGATTTTAGCAGGAAAACACAGTAAGATCTAGCTCCCGAAATTTCGGAAAAAATGTCGGGGACGATGGCGCTCGGAGTGCACATGGTCCTCGCAACTTTTTTCCAAATTTTCAGGGATGAAAGATATTGTGATTTTATTGCGGAATCCAAAGTTACAGCTGATTTGGAGATGTTTTGATCAGTGAAATTGTCGGACAAAGGTTGAATCAAGAGGGTTTCAAAAATTAGGGTTTTGACACTTAACCACTTAATTTTCAAAATTAAAGCACAGATATGAATTGACAATTTGTAATAGAAGGGCAGATCTGAAACAAGCATTAACAATTAAACATTTCACAGGCTTAATTACTAAAAAGAAAATTTAGGGTTTTTATGCAATTAACCTCTAAAATTTTGCCAAAGATCAAACATGGAAATGTAATCAAGGAATCAATTTTCAGATCTAACTATGAATAATCAGAAAGGATGTTCACGTCGGGTTCACCAAAATGTAAAGCGGAAAATCACGATCGAACCCTAGTTGCTCTCCCCTCTTCCAACTCCGAGGAGAGAGAAGGGAGGTTCGCTAGGGTTGATGGTTTTCACTTAGGGGAGAGACTTTACATTCAAAAGAGGGGTTGAAACCCACAAGATCCAATCCCACACAATGCAAGATTGGATGCTAAATGTGTTTCAAGGGTTAAGAAATCAAGGCTACCCTCTTTTGTAAAGAATGTGCATAGAAGAATTAAGCTAGGAATGCATAGAAAGTGACAAAGATTCGCTTATAAACTGAGATAGGAATACAGTATGAAGCTGCGGACCTGGAATTAGCAGTAAAATGTCGATACGGCGCTGTCCTGCAAATTTGAGCAAAAGTTGTCAGGACGATGGCGCCCGAGCGACACGGTCCTCCGAAAAATCCGCGAAACGAAGGGGGATCTGTTCGTCTCTGCACAAGGATTCCAGATCTTCAATTTCAGCCACGTACCTGCAACCTACACACAGAAAAGCGAAGACGATTGGGGGGTTAGGGATTAGGGGTTTGCCTTTAGGTCAAACCCCGGTTTTGGAATTAACCAAGAAATGAGCAAGTGCTGTAAATGTAAATGTATGTAAAACAAGTACTAATACCTTGTTCCAAGGATGTTTGTATCCTTATGTGCGAAGGTATAGATGTTGTATGTTGTTGTAATATGTAGTATGTGATCTCCTCTTCAATGGTTGAATCCTTGTCTTGAATGCAACACTTAGCCTTGAATGGAGACTTATAATGATCAATTGCTTGAAAAGAATGCTTGAATGCTTGAATGCTTGAGTATAGTTTCCACGCCTTTTCCCTCATGTGTGTCTCCTCTTATTTTCATCTTCTCCCCAAAATGAGAGAGAAAATGCAGTTTATATACTTGTCAATTAGGGCTGATAGACTGATTTTCCCGACCTTAGGCCGACCAGGAAAGTTAATTTCCAAATTGCAAACAAAAAGACCCGAGACCCCTTAGGAGACCGGGCCCAAAATAGGACCCAGGGACCAGGGCACTGGGCGCCCTGGTCCTGAAGGACCAGGGCGCTGGGCGCTCTGGTCCCACCTCCCGGGACAGCAGGGTGCAAGGAGGTTCAGGCCAAGGTGCTTGAAAAATGCAGTTTTCAGTGTCGTGAGCAAGTTTCAGGGTCTCCATTCAGGTTGCGTGTTGCGTCGCCATCGTGAAGACCGAAATGCAGTCGAAATTGCAAGTGTCACAATTTTAGGATGCTACAACTTCTATTTTGGTTGGATCCACTTGAATACCTAATTGAGAGATTCGATGCCCCAATACTATACCTTCTTGCATCATCATAAAACATTTTTCACTATTTAAGGATAAATTGTGATCTTCACACCGCTACAATACTTTTGTCAGATTTTCTAATGCCTCCTTAAATGTAGTTCCATAAGTAGTAAAGTCATCCATGTATATTTCCATACAATCATGAGATATGTCTGAAAATATACTAAGAACAACCCTTTGAAAGGTTGCAAGGGCATTACATAAACCAAAAGGAAGGACTGAATAAGCATATGTGCCCCAAGGGCAGGTAAAGGTAGTCTTTTCCTGATCTTCTGGAGCTATTCTAATTTGATTATAACCACTAAACCCATCCAAAAATGAAAAGTATTGCTTACCTGCAAGAGAGTCTAACACTTGATCTATAAATGGAAGTGGAAAATGATCCTTTTTAGTAGAAGTGTTGAGATCCCTATAGTCCACACAAACTCTCCATTTTCTTCCTTTCTTTGGAACTATAACGAGAGGAGAAACCCATTGACTATCTGAAATAGGGTAGATGAATCATGCGTGAAGCAATTTTTGCAGTTCCTCTTTAACTATTTCCCTTAAAGCATGATTAATCCTTCGCTGAGGCTGTCTAATTGGTTTACAATCCTCTTTGATATAAATTCTATGGGTACACAATGTAGGATTTAATCCTTTCATGTCCTGATAATCCCATGCAAAATCTTGTTGTTGGGCTTTGAGTAATTCTATTAATGACAATCTTTGATCTGCTACCAATTGATTATTTATATTCCGATTTCTCCCTGCAGCAACTTCTATTTGAATTACCGATTCTGCATTAGATATTTTAGACAGACAAGAGGTTTGAATCTCCTGTGGTAGCAATGTGTGAAACATATATGTGGCTGCAGGAGAATTTAATAAGCCTGCAGATGGAAGAAGGGTATGCAGAGGACTTACTGGTATACCCACTGACTGCTAAGCTGCTCCATAATGATTCCTTATGATGTTAGAGAGTATTGTATCATCCTCTTGAATTGCTATGAATTGGTCCCTTGATAACATCATTAGTTATTGAACAGAGTTAATTTCCTCTGCTTCTTCTCCTATGTCTGGCCACACTACTCGTTCTTGATCAAGTTGCGGTTGTGCTGGAGAATAGAGTGCAAGTGTTTTAGTAGTAATACCATCTGAAATTGTCATATCTCCACATCTGCAACCTATATATGCATCAGCTGTTGCTAGCCAAGGTCTTCCCAAAATAATTGGATATCCTCCTAATGTTGCCTTGGGAGAGAGGATTATGAAATCAACAAGATATTCCCAAGAATCTAATGTGACAAAAATATCTTCAACCATTCCTTCAGGCCGAACAATTGAGCTATCAGCAAGCTGCAGGACCGTTGGAGTTGATTTGAGATTAGTAATGTTGAGTTGCTGCATGACATCCTTAGTCATCACATTTATTGTTGCTCCTAGGTCTATGAAAGCATTTTTTATTTGAGTTCCATTAGTAACTACTTTGACAATAGGGCTACCTAGGTCAGAGTATTTAGGGATTGCTATTTTTTCTAACATAATATCAGCCAACTATCCTACTACATGCACTATTTTTGGATCTTTTTTCTTCCTCCCAGGTTTCTTCAGACATGCCTCCTTAATAGCTTTTCCATATATGGGGATATCTTTAATATCTTGAAACAGTGGAATTTTAACACATATATGTTTTAACTGATCAATAAGATCAAAAGCTATATCATTCTACTGTCCAGATACTTCTACCTGTAATCTCTGAGGAAACGAGGGCATTCTTACAGGTATATATGAAGTTTCAGACTGTTGAACTTGCTTAGGATTTCCAGATTTATCAGGCATGCTTTCCTGAGCAGTCTCCTTTGCTGGTAACTCTGTTATGACTAGAGGAGATGGAGTAGGCAATGTTGTCCCTGATCTTAAATGAATATCACTTATATTGAGAGAGTATGCATGATAGTTATTAGGATCAATTGAAAAAACTTGTTTTTGTTGTTGTGGTTTATTATTTGGATTTGGAATAGGCTGAGTTGGCAGTTGGGTTGGATTGGATGAGGAGGCAGTAGGAGCTGATGGCATTAAAGCTAGCTATTGGGACTGTTGCTATGGCTGCAGGAAACCTGATGACTGGTTTGCCCATTGCTGTCCTCCCCTCCATTGTGGTGACTGCTGCCAGTTACCTTGAGGGGGACACCAATTCCCTTGTGGCTGCTACCATTGAGATGAGGAATTATGATAATTAGGCCAATGATTCTAAGAGTTATTCCAAGACTGAGGAGTATAATTTCTAAAATTTTAGGAATATGGTGGTTGCCACTGATTGTTTTGTGCATTGAATTTCATATAAGGATTATAAAATGACAATGGATCCTGTGGAATACCCTGTCTTGGAGGCCAAGGCCTTCGTTGTGCAACATAAAAAAGTTGTTCATCATCTCTGTAGACAGGCTGGAAATATGGGGAACTCTACTGGCTATCAATTTTAGTTAACATTTTGCATCTACAATCCTTCTTTTGTCGATAATGAGGATAAAATTTAGCAAGCATAGCCTCTGCCTCCTCATGCTTCTTCTTTGCTTATAGTGTATCCAATTGGGTAGCCATATTATTAATTATATTTTCTTTAAAATCCTTCAATAGATGAGTTATTTCCATTCTTGAGACTGTTGAAGATGACTTGGCAATTGAAGAATCAGGCCTATAGTGTCTTCCCCTTTTTGTTGTAGCTCTTGAATACTTTTGACAGATTTGTCTGATATCATCTCATTGAACTTGAGTAATATCTCCTCCTCCCACTAGATCTAAGGAGTCAACACAGTCATCATTGATGCCCCTCAGAAAAATCAACTTCATAGAATCTTCACTTAGATTACTATGTTTGGATTTGCTGACACTAAATAAAAACCTTTCCAAATAGTCTTCTAGGCTCTCATCTTCTTTTTGTGTCATTCTGAATATATCATCACCATGTCGGTCCATTCGCCTGCAATAGTCTTTATACTTATCCAAGAAGTTTGTTTTCATTTCCTCCCAGGTAGTGATTACATTTCTTCCTAAACTCATAAACCATCTCAAGGCAGCTTCTTTCAAAGCAACAGGGAATAACTTGAGTTTATGAGCATCAGTGTATAATCATAACTTCTGCAAAGGATATCAAATTCAAACAGAAAGGTATCTGGATCCTCTGTTACCAACCCATGAAATTTTGGAAGTGAAGAGGCTGGTATGTTTTTCAAATTTGCATTATCATGTAGATCAGGAATGGGGAACTCAAATGTTGGATTTACAAGTGGAGGTGGAGGATTTGTTGCCATTGGTCCCTGATAAATAACTAGAAGCAAAATTTTTTGTTCAGGGGGTTCATTCAAGAAGTCTAGGTCTCCTTCTGACAAATTAAAAACATTACCATTTAGCACATAGGTTTCTGCAAAAGGGTTTACTTCAGGTGCTTGATCTGATCTTATATCTTGAGTAGAATTCAAGGGAAGAAATCTTCCTAATGCTTCTTATCCTCCTATGCATGCAGATTAATGAAGGAAATTCAAAAATCTAATTAAGAAAACTTAAAACTAATGGTTTACAACAAATTCTTAGCTTGGCACCATCCTCGGCAACGACGCCAAAAATGTTGGTCCTTACAACTAGAATGGTAACTAGGTAATAAATCATAATTCAGAGATTGAATATTCTTAAATAGCTAACTTTTCATGTGGCAAAGGCTCATTTAGTTATCAACCAGGGACATAAACTTGAAATGGGCCAGCACTATATGTGCACCAAGTTCATATTGCAACCATCTTTTATGATTGTAGAAAAGGAAATTATTCTCAAAGTAAACACACAAAATCTTAAATGAACTAATGCTTTAATCTTACAATTGGAAATTACTTTAAACAACTATTGTTAAATGATAAAGTTCTAGTGGGCAGCAGGAACTACTTTGCTGTTGTGGCTACAGGAACAAACACAGGAACTGTTTCCGATGGCTGCAGGAACAGACAACTGCAGAAACAACTGCTACAAAAGTATAAAACTAACTAAAACATACAAAGGATTACTCACCAAGTGGGCCCCCTTGAGTGAGTATCTCAAGAACCTCAGATTACAATTATCTAATTATCCAAAATCGCATTGATCTCTTTATTTCATCTTAACGGAGAAATACATAAAACAATATCAAAAGACTATGTATTACAAGTTACTATGGGTGTTCTCTGCCATCCCCGAGAGGAGAGAGATCCCCATTATTTATAGGAAAACTTATATTAAAATTCTAACTAATCGACCACATTCCTATGGAATAGGTGAACAAGATTTATTAACAAGAGATGAAGTCAGCACAGGACAATAGAACAACATCTGTCCTGCAGCTGAGAAAATATAACATGACTAGCCTCCTAGATATAAACTCCACTAAGAATAGTTGTAAATGTTCATAAATCAATCTGTTGAAGAACCAGTCAAGTGGCTATGAGCATTACTGCATTTCTTTGGCTGGGTCTGTGTTGCGGTTATGTATTTGATGATCTTTTGAACCACCATTTGTCCTTACTTCGCCTTTACTGACCCTGCATCATGATATTAATGCACATCAAACATGTGTATATACTAATTCTAACATGACATAATGCAAACCATATTAATAATTATTTTTAGATATTTGCATAGATAGATCATTACATCACATCCTTGGGTATAAGTTAAACCAGTTCAGAAACACTTAAAAGGTATCAACTTAAAAGAGTATTATAATCCAAATGTCATCTAATCATAAGACCTAGGAAGGAGTATTGTATCAAAAATCTATCAAGATAGAGCCATTATTTAGGCTCATCACAAAGAATATGAACAAATGGCTACAAGGGAAGGATAGGTAGCAATAGGACATTTGGTCCAATGTTGGAATAGCCTGCCAGATGAATTGAAGCAATTCGAGCGACACTCCTTACAAAACTACCATGCAACACTAAAGAGAGCACCCAAATATATGCACTTGGGAAGAACAAAAGGAAGACATTGGTTGCCTCTCAATTTTCAGCCTCCAATCCTCCTATGGCCACTAATGGGATGCAAGGATAATGATCCACCATATAGTGAAGTAACAGAATGTACCGGGTGGATGAGATTAGAGAAAATGAAAGGATTTTACTGGAGTTTGTCTATAGGAGGTTCTGGGCAGGTTACCCCTGGCAATTTCAGAATCAATGCAAGAATTTAGAATTTTCCTATTGTTGGAGGATCAACAATAAGTTAGGTTAGGGGGAGATGATGAGCCTAAATAATGGCTCTATTTTGATAGATTTTTGTTATAGTATTCCTGCCTAGGTCTTGTGATTAGATGATATTTGGATTGAGATACTCTCCTAGTTGATACCTTTTAAGTGTTTCTGGAACTAATTTGTCTGATACTTAAGGTTGTCATATAATGGTTTTTAAATGGTTTATCTATGCAAATATCTAAATCAATCTTAAGTATGGTTTAATTTATGTCATGTTAGTATTAGTATATACACATGTTTGTTGTGCATGTTAACATCATGGTGCAGGGTCGGCAAAAGAGAAGGAAATACTAAGTGGTAGTTTAAAGGAACACCAAGCATGCCGCCACAATGCAGACCCAGTCAAAGAAAAACAACATTAAAGAAGATCAAAGCCACTTGACCGGTTCTTCAACAAAATAATTTATGAGACATTTATAACTGTTCTTAGTGGAGCTTAGATCTAGGAAGCAAGTCATGCTATATTTTCTCAGCTGCAGGACAAATGTTGTTTTGTTTTCCTATGTTGACTTCTTCTTTAGTATAATAAAACCTATTCGCCTATTCCGTAGGAATGTGGTTGATCAGTTAGGAATTTGTTATAAGTTTCCATATAAATAAAGGGTCTCTCTCTCCTCTCGGGGACAGAAGAGAACGACCATAGTATTTGTAATACTCAGTTTTTTTTAACTTATGTATTTTCACAGTCAATTTAGAATAAAAAGATCAATGTGATTTTGAGCTTAACAATTGTAATCTGAAATTTTTGGATATACTCACTCAAGGGGGCCCACTTGGTGAGTAATCATTTGTGTTTTCCAATTAGTTTCCATCTTGCAATAATTGTTGTTTCAACAATTGTTTGTTCCTATAGCCACTGGAAACAGTTCTTGTGTCTGTTCCTGCAGCCACAACGACAGAGTAGTTTTTATCTGCTTGCCAAAAAATTATCGTTTGGTAGTAGTTGATTAATTTATTTTCAGTTGTGAATTCTGATTAAAGTATTAGTTCATTATGATTTTGCATGTTTACTTCAACGAATTTCCTTTCTTGCAGTAGGATAGAATAGTTGCGATATGAATTTGGTGCACATATAGTGTTGACCCGTTTCAAGTTTATGTCCCTGGTCGATAAGTAAATGAGCCTTTTCTACAGGAAAGCTAGCCATTCAAGGATGTCCAATCTTTGAATTGTGTTTCATTACCTAGTTGCCATTCCAGTTGTGAGGACCAACAAAACATCACATTCTAGTAGTATGTTCCCCAAGGACAAGTAAAATCTATTTTATATTAGTTGTCTAGCGCAATCCTTATTTGATTATAACCAAAGAAACCATTCATGAGTGATAACATGTCATTTTTTGTTGTCAAATCCACAATCATATCTATATTAGGAAGTGGAAAATCATCCTTGGGACAAGCTTTGTTTAGGTCCCTGAAGTCAGTATAGATTCGTATGCCCCTAGTGGGTTTAGTCACTGGTACTAAGTTTGAAATCCATTCTGCATAGTCTATGGGTCTAATGAAACCCACATCTAAGAATTTCTACAACTCTACTTCAAACTAACAAGGCTATTTGAGGGTGCATCTTCTTGAGTTTTTGCTTGTAAGGTTTCACTCCTGGTAGAAACGGTAGATGATGTAGGACCAATTCTGGATACAACCCTGGCATGTCAGCATACAACCATGCAAATTTTATCGATCGCTACTTGAAGAATTGAATGAATTTTTTCTTTCCCATGGGGTTTAAAGATTTATCTAGATGTATTTTATGTACATTCTCAGCATCTCCAATGTTGATTTCTTTTGTTTCTTCTACTAGCAATGTTGATTGTTCTTGATTTATAGGAAGATTCTCTAGTCTGTTTGTAGTTACATTTTCTATGTCCTCCACATCTTTTGGATTAGTAGAGGAGCTTGCTTCTCCAAAGTAGGTGGTTTTGTCCAAATCTATGGTGAAACCAACTTTGTGATCATCGTAGGGAAATCTAACCCCAGCACCTAAAAACTCAGCTATAGCTTCATCATTTTGGAACCAATCCAAATGTGGTTGTTCTTCTTGCTCCCATTCTATCCTCACAAAGGTCTTTGTCTTTAGGAGGAGGAGATGTTTTTGATATCATGCGGATCCTATTGTCAAATACATACTTGAATAACTTTAGATCAACTAGTATGTCCTCATATTCAGTGTCATCATCTATAGGTGATTGATTGTCCTAGGCTCTAAATGCTGAATATGTGCTACAACTTTGAATAGATAAGAATTCATAGTCATGGGAATCAATTATACTCTTAATATATGTCCCTCTATTTGATCCTTCTTCATCAACTTCCTCGATTGGAGAAAGAGGAGTCTCAACAGTGTTGATGATGAATGAGAGACTTTCATGACTTGTAGACCCTTCTTCCGTGATAGAAGCTTCATTTAAAGCTTCGATGAGAGATAGAGGCAATATAAAATTACCTTCTCTAGCTAGTACTATGTATTTTTCCCTTGATGAATTGGTTGAGGATGATGGTGCCAAGTAAGTAATTGATTCATCTGCTGGTGCAAGTCCTATTTCTGTCACCGCATTCACATGATATGCCGGTGCAAAGGCAATTATTGACATGTTATGGCTTGGTGACTCAAGAGCTTCCTCCTCATTTGTGATTTGTGTTGTTGTTTGAAAATTTTAAATAATCAAAGTAGCTAGTCTAGAAGTCCTTCTTCTTCTTGTTAGGCTCGTATATCCCAAGCCCCAATTCTTTGGATTTTATGATGGTAAAATAGGTTCTATAATTCCTTGAGCATGTGGCCCAAGTCTTGTTGTGCCATCATAACCATGTCTTTCTAAAATTGTGAATCAATTGCCATACTGATCTAAAGGGAGTTTGACATTTGGATGTTCATCTTCTTCTTTACAGAGCCATTTGTTGACATCTTCCTCTAAGGATTATTCATTTAACTCTCCCCATCTTATGAAGGAACAAGAATTTGAAAATTGGACTATTTCTTTCCCTTTATCTTTACTTGTGGGGTTTGGTAATACTCTCCTAAAGGATCTAGGAGACAATTGGCCTGCTGATATTGTATGCGGGAAAAGCGGGTCAATAGAACTTAAAATGTGAAAAATGAAGCCTAAGGAGCCTTTGCTCACACACCCACAAGACTTCTTGGTGCAAGTTATGGAGTCATGGAGAATGACTCAACTTCCCAAGGATGGTTCCATGGTTCTCTGTCTGACAAGGTCCCTCAAACCAATGTTTTTGCTCTCAGATCACTGAGAAAAATGGTTTAGGGATGACAAATGCAAGAACGAGAGATGTTTTGAATGATTTTATTATGAAATGCATCCTAAGCTATGCATGATCTTACGAATGTAATAAACTAGATTATGAGATGACAAGATTAGTAGCAAGACTATCCTAGCATGATATATTAGTCTATGATTGAGCTAAAATGATAAAGAAAATACTCTAAACATGCATATTTAGATTAATTCCTATCTAAAAGAGAGGCTAAATGATGAGCATAAATGATATATGAAAGCTTGAATGTATTTGAGTATAAGTATGATACTAAAGACTTGGGTCCTAAATGGAGGGATGGAGAGCTCTATTTATAGCAAAAATAGGGCAATGGATGGCCAGGATTGGATAATCTTATCAAGGGTTGAGTTTGAAAGTTGGGAATCCATGTTTGCAATTCTCACCAATGAAAAGGTGACAATTGTCAACATAAGGTTGGGTTGAGGAGAGAGGTAGAAAGCATTAAATGCTAGAGTAGACCTCATGGTTACCTTAAGAGGTAAGGATTAGGATTAGATTAGGGTTTATCCAATGGATACCAAAAGGATAAACTCTTGTGCAAGGGATTAAGGAATAATCATGGTCAAAGCATTAAAGGCTTGATGAGACCCTTGGGTTACATGGAGGTTGAGTTTAGGAAAATTCTTTAATCATGCTGGAGGGTTGAGTTAACCATTAATGGTTTGGGAGACTTTCAAAGTTTAGTGGTTGAAGCCTTTAAGGGTTTTCAAAGACTTTGAGGGTTTGAGAAGTGACTTCCCCTTGCTTAGGGATGTGACAATATTTAGGAGATGGGTTAGGCTAATTTAGAAGTGATTAGAAGAGTCTAGAAGGGGGTTAGGAATAGGGTTTAGGAGGCAAGTGGGAGATGTAGGATTTTGCAAGTGGATGAAGAGATAATAGGATTTAATTGAAATAAAGTTAATTTAATTCAATTTGGTTGCAATTTGGGGAATTGAATAAATTAGATTTATTCAATTTAGGATAACTATTTAATTAAATTTGAATTTAATTAAAAGTGGATAGAAGGGATTAAATTGAATAAAATGATTTATTCTTTTAAATGGAAAAAGAGGTTTAGTGAATTTAATTTAAATAAATTGAATAATTTACTTAATTTAAATAGAGGAATGTGGGCGATTCAATTAAATTGGATTTAATTAAATAGAGAAATGAACATAAAATATTCATTTAGGAATATGGTCATTTTTATATGTTTACATTTTGCCCCTCTTTGAAGTGACGTGTGTGCACATGTTATTTCAAAGAAAATGATGTGTCGCTAAAATTTGATTATGATCAGTGTTGTTTTGGATTTTTATGTCGTGCCCCAGATTTGATGTGTGATGCCCTAGATTCGATAAATGATGTTTTGATAATGCCCCCTCGGGAGATGAATCAAAATTTGGAAAATTTGATTTGATTTGATAATTGTGTTTGTATTGTAAAATTTTGTCTATGTGGAATGCTAAAATTGATTCATCTCCCGATATTGATGTGTGCGAGGGTACGAGGAAGACCGCGAGCGAATTACACACTCAATCCCCTAACCCTAATTTTATTTTACCCTATAAAAGGGGAAAAGTGCATTGTTTTGTCTCATTTGTGTTTGTTGATCACGGAGAGAGAGACTTTTGGAGAGAAGACAAAATGCCTATTCCATATTCTACACATCGATTCAAGCGCGTTTGGAGGTATCGGAGGCCTACCGCGTATGGACCACCGGTAAGTCAACCTTTTTGACCCTTATTTGATTTTTGATTTTGCTGTTTTTGGTACTTTTTTAGAATTTTTCATGCGGGTTTAACGTTTTAGCGCATCTAGGTCGTCGGTCAGTGCATACGAAAAATTTCGTAGTGCATAAGGTTTTAGATTTAGGTTGCGTTCAAAAATTTAGGGTAGCGCATAGGTTTGGTAGTTTAGCGCTTAGGTTTGCTAGGCTAGCGCTTAGCCATTGATTAGCGCATCAGGGACACAGGGTAGCGCAAAAGGTGAAATAGGTAGCGCATCGGGTAAACCTAGCGCATTGGGTACACAGGGAGTCGCATGGGTAGGGGTAAGTAGCGCGTAGGTTAGACCTACCGCATAAGGTTAGATAGGTAGCGCAGACGCAGAATAGGTTAGCGCATGGGGTGGGTTTAGCGCTTAGGGTAGATTAGTTGGCACATGGAGAAAAAATGCTAGCGCATAGAGTCAGTCTAGCGCGTAGGGTAGATAAAATAACGCGTGGAGAAAATAGGTTAGCGCATGAGTAAGATTTCAACGCGTAGACAAGTTTTTTTAGCGCATCGGGGAAAATTTTGTGATATAGGATGATTTGTGAATGAGGAAAATTTATAGGATAAGGCCAGTTTTGCTAGGATAGGTGTAAATTGTTCGTTTCTATGTGTTGGCTGTTATCACTTTGATAGTTTGTCCAATATGAGTTTTGATATAACTTGGTTCGATTTGCGATTTTCCAAGTTATGTATAGATATTAATGTGAAATTGATATGAATTTGTGGAGCTTGAGTTGTGTTACAAGCTGATATGGATTGGAAACTTGAGTTGTGTTACAAGTTGATGTGATATGGAAACTTGCGTTGTGTTACAAGTTTGATGTGATTTTTGAAAACTTGAGTTGTGTTACAAGTTGATATGGATGGATATGATGTAGAACTTGATTAGATTTTCAAAGTTTTCAAGTGTTTGTTGTGATTTTGATTTTGATATCTATGTTTTGATGAGGAAACTGATATTGGACTTGTTTTGCTTTTTGATAGGAGCGATTGGGAGTGGTTCAGTCACGTGAGCGGTTCCCTAGACCATGGGCATTGATACCATGATTATCACAGGCTGATCTGGATATCATTGATAGATGCGGCCTGTCTTCCCTACTAGATATGCCTCAGTTTACTGTGAACCGGGGTTTACTTACAGCGCTGACAAAGAGATGGCATAGTGATACGAATACCTTCCACTTTGCCATAGGTGAGATGATGGTGACTCCAGAGGATTGTTACTGGATTTTGTGTATACTGGTAGTAGGTTCACTACTACCTTATGAGCAGTCAGAGGAGGGTGGGACAAAGGCACTTCGTCGGATATTTCATGATGACACAGTGTGTGGATATGAGATCCCATGGTAGGAGTTTCTGGATTTGGACTATGCGCCTCTTCCATCGGTACTGACAGGCTTTATAGGTGGTTTTCTATGTCCTGACCGTAGGTCGAAGGGACTATCTGTAGGATGGGGATTGGTGTTGGAGGAGATGGTGACACAGGGTCGCAGGTTCGCATGGGGATCGACTATGCTAGCCCACTTGTACAGGGACTTGCATAAGGTTGTATACCTGGGTTACGACAGTTTGTCAGCTGGCGTGACGCTCCTACAGGTATGGTGTTGGGAGCACATTCCCGCAGCTAGGCCACTTACAGACAGAGACAAGCCTATCGGGCATGCATACGCATATGGATACAGGGGGTTAGTTGTCCAACGGAAGCTGGGCAAACTTGAGCATTGGAGGAGGGTATTAGATGACATTGATACGGTCATCTGGTGACCTTATACAAGTTACGAGGTATGGGCTGAGGATGGGTTGGAGATGCCATATGTTTTTATGACCCGATTTTTGATAGGGAGGACCCCATTTGTGATTGAGAGATTTTTGGCTACTAGAGTTTTGCGGCAATATGGTCGGCAACAGGGGATACCACAGGGGACCTATTTGTATGCTCGCCAGAGGTAGGATATACTGGATTGGGGTCCGACTATTGACAGTGCGGCGGTCGTAGAGGAGTTTGTGTAGTTAGCGGGCCAGATATGGGATTACGCCCCTGAGATACTAGATGCTGGTATGATGGATGAGTTTGCCCGATTGTTTGCAGCTCGTGTCGTGGCGAGGATATCAAATCCAGCGGAGATGCGACCCGCTTTTGATGATGATGAGGATGAGGGTGTTGGAGATGCGGATGAGGGGGATGATGGAGGAGGTGGAGGAGGACGACAAGGGAGAGGAGATCGAGGGAGGAGAGGAGACAGAGGTAGAGATGGTGGTGATAGAGCAGTGCGGTTGGAGAGAGCAGTTCGACGAGCTGTGATAGATAGAGGGAGAGGAGGCTTGGCGATTGGAGCAGGGGGTGAGGGAAGAGTAGGAGAGGTGATAGCAGCGGTGGGAGGGACTGATAGCTGAGACGAACAGCTCAAAGGAGGAGGACTGATGTGTTACCTCCACTAGCATCGAGGATAGGGGGAAGGACATGGAGTGCGTCTTCCCAGGTACCACTTCAGGTCAGAGTTCCGACGCATCGAGAGGATGCTTAGATTAGGACCCTACAGTTGACAGTGCAGTAGCTGCAGGCACAGGTATTGGCGCAACAACGTCAAATGACCCAGCTGACCCTAGAGCGTGATATGGAGATAGAGTGACGGGGTCAAGCAGAGGAGCTAGCAGGGAGTTTGCAGAGAGCGGTAGCAGGTGGCCCTATGAGAGATATTATGAGAGAGCTATCCTTGAGAGTCAAGGAGGCAGAGCATTATCGGTGCCACTATGAGGATACAGTGCCTAGGGAGCGTAGAGTGTAGAGCTTCATGTAT
Organism: Cryptomeria japonica; assembly: GCF_030272615.1. Taxonomy (NCBI): domain Eukaryota; kingdom Viridiplantae; phylum Streptophyta; class Pinopsida; order Cupressales; family Cupressaceae; genus Cryptomeria; species Cryptomeria japonica. Next base: position 98,517,102 of record NC_081412.1, read on the forward strand.
TCGAGATTGAGTCGATCTCGAGAGACGGGTTCACGGTCAGAGAGCAGAGGCATGACAGGGCCTTCTAGACAGGATCCACCTGGAGATCCAGAGGCTGGGACATCGACAGCGAGACCATCTCCTTCAGGAGATAGTCATACTTGAGAGACGTGGTCTCTATTGTATTTTGATCATTGTATTGGATATTTTGGGTATATACATGACACATTTTGAATATATTGATCATTGGTTGAGATATATAGATGACACCATTTTATTTGATTCTCATGTGATGTGTTATAGATTTATTCTTTCTATATGCTTTTGCTTATTCTATGATGATGCAATGCTTAGATAGATGTATGTGATGTGAATGCATGATGTTATGAGATGTATCTTGAAAATGAGATGTATGATAATGATATGCAACTAATTGTTTTTGATATGCTGTGAGATGTATGTTGAAAATGAGATGTATGATATGATATGCAACTAATTGTTTTTGAGCATCCTCATTCTGCATTTGTCATCCGATATAGCCATAGTTATTTGCTGTCGATATATGTATCATCATTGAGCATTGATTTATTTTGGGATATGTTGAAAATTTATACAAGCATAATGGTATAATTGAACCATGATGACTTGAGAAAAATTTACATGATATTTGATTTTGCAAGATAGCACAAGCGTCAAGGTATAATTGAACTAGGACGACCTGAGTGCGGATTGCGTATAAACAGACAAGATTAAACCATTTATATGCGTAAAGTGGAATCATGTCTTCAGTGATATGTTGTGAATCACGTCTCGAGACAAGTATTTACACAGTACAAATGATCGCCTCACAGACAGAAGACTAAGAAAATATTGGAGTTTCTCGATGTTCTCTAGCTTTGAAGCATTGTGGAGAAAATATAGAGACTCCAATAATTCAAAAAGTTTTAAATGCAAAACATATTCAAAACTTTAATGCAAGATGCAACATGTGATACTTCAAAAAATCATCCATCAGTTCTTTGCTTCACGATTAATGGTTTGTTGTTGTGATTGCACTAGTTTTTGGTTGCCAGATGAGATGTTCTGAGTTTGCTTTGAGTGTTTGATGGCTTGAACATGTTGTAAGTTTTGACGAATGTTTCCCCTAGATAAGTGTGCCTCTCGATGTGGATATGTACAGTGATTACCAAGCCATGGTAAGATGTGACAAAGGAATATGTGGATAAATCAGGATAGTGACTACACTAAGTATGTCCTGAATGGATATGAGGATGAGAATGTCAGGTGACGGCTGATAGTGTTTTAAGGATATGGATAAAATGGTACAGATAGAGGAGCTATTCTCTCACAATAGCACCTGTTGCCAGGTTTTCACTAATTGCTTTTATTGTACCTTTTTATTTGCTTTTTCTCGACTTTTTGATTGTTTTGATTTTTTAAATTTTTTTTTTACTTTTCCGTGCATTAGACTTCCTTAAGTATAGTATTTCTTTCGATGGATATTGTTAGTTGGTTCATCAAGCACATCTCCTTCTGAAGTTGTTAGCTGATAAGCACCTGACCCATAGGCTGATATGATGACATAGGGACCTAACCAGTTAGGCTCAAATTTTCCTTTCTTTTCCTGATCTTGTTGGTTTTTAGGATTTTCTTTGAGTACCAGGTTGCCAAATTTGAAGATTCAAGGAATGAATTTGTGATTATAGCTTCAACACATGCGTTGCTGATATGCTTTGAGATGAGTGTAGGCATGCTGGCATCTTTCATCTAGGAGTTCAAGTTCTTGCAGTCGGTTAACTCGATACTCTTCATCTGGGATTAAGCCTTTCAAAGATACTCTGAGAGATGGGATTTCTACCTCTAGAGGTAAAATAGCTTCAGATCCATATACCAATGAGTATGGTGTTGCTCCTGTAAGTGTACGAATGCTAGTTCTGTATGCCCAAAGTGCTAGATTGAGTTGCACGTGCCAATCTTTGCCTGCATCATTCACTGTTTTCTTTAGGATTTTCAATATTGTCTTGTTAGATGCTTCTGCTTGACCATTCCCCTGGGGGCAGTAAGGTATAGAGAATCGATGTTGGATTTTGAATTTTTCACAAAGTTCTTGTACATCTTGGTTTTTGAAAGGTCGTCCATTATCTGTGATGATAAAACTCAGAATACCATATCTGTAGATTAGATAATTAAGGATAAAAGAGGTAATTTTTTTTCCAGTTACTGTGGTCATGGGGACTGCTTCTATCCACTTGGTAAAGTATTCTGTTGCAGTTATAATGAACTTGTGTGCATGTATCAGATTGCCATGGATCTGGCACTTAGGACACTTCTTAGCAAAGTGATAAGAGTCTTTTTCCATTGTCGGCCAGTAATATCCCATTCTTAGTAGCTTTTTAGCAAGAGTAGTACCACTTGAATGTGTGCCACAGATACCTTCGTGAAGCTCGTGTAAAGCAGAGTCAGATTCATTAGGATCAAGACAACGAAGAAGAGTACCATCTAGACCTCGATGGTACAAAGTATCAGCAATGAGGGTATAACGGGCGGCTTGCCGGATAAAGTTACGTTTTTGGTTATGGGATAAGTCAATAGGTAAGATATTGTTCTTGAGATAGTCATATATTGGTCCATACAATGGAGAGTTAGAACTAGTTAAGGCATAGATAACATGGGATTCAGAATGGTCATAGGCAGGGGAGAACAGTTGCTCTACCAGAAACTCGTAATGACTCTGTTGGTCTGGAATTTGCAGTAGTGAAGCGATAGTAGCCATTACATTGGCTGCTCTGTTATTCAACCTTGGTATTTGCTCGAAGGTTATGTGCACAAAGTAATTTTTGAAGTCATCTACCATTCTTTTGTAGGGTAGCAACTTGTCATCTTTCGTCTGGTAGTCATCATTAATTTGATTGATAACTAGTTGTGAATCTCCATAGACTTTGAGTTCTATGATTTTCCATTCCACTACCATCTTGATGCCTATAACCAATGCCTCATATTCAACAACATTATTTGTGCATGGAAACATAAGCCTATATTCGATCTCCATTGGTTTCTTACTAGGTAGTGGCGCTTCTGCCAGTTGATCTGCTATTACTTGTTCTTTGATAGCTCGGCACTCTGTGTAGTGGATATCAAATTCATTGAGGATCATGATCTATTTAGCCAATCGGCCTGTAAGAGCTGCTTTGCTAAGTAAATATTTGAGAGGATCAATCTTTGCAACTAGCTTGATTGTGTGAGCCAACATGTAATGTCGAAACTTTTGAGAGGCGAAGACCACAGCCAAACAGGCTTTCTCAATAAATGTGTAGTTGAGTTCATAGCCGTTTAATGTCTTGCTGATGTAATAAATAGCCCGTTCCTTGCCTTGTTGATCTTCTTGTGCTAATAGTGCCCCCAGTGATACATCTATTGTTGAAATGTAGAGAATAAGTGGCTTCCCTGCTATTGGTGGTACTAGAACTGGTGGGTTCATCAGATATTGCTTAATTTGATAGAAGGATTCAACACATTTGGCTTCCCATCTGAACGGTACATTCTTATGTAGTAGATGATTGAATGGTAAGCTTTTGTCTGCGAGTTGGGCGATGAATCACCTAATTGATTGGAGTCGTCCTTGTAGAGACCTGAGCTGGCTGATATTCTTTGGTGGTGGCATCTCCATAATGGCTTGTACCTTTACTGGATCCACTTTAATACCCTTAGCTGAGACTATGTAGCCTAGTAACTTGCCTGATGTAACCCCGAAGACACACTTCTTAGGGTTAAGTCTGATGTGGAATTTTTCCAATCTATCAAAGATCTTTTCTAAAATGCTTAGATGTTCGACTCTGGTGAAGGATTTAGCTAGTAAACCATCCACATAGTCTTCCATGAAGGTATGCATCATGTCATGGAAGATTGTTGTCATTGCCCTTTGATAAGTTGCCCCAGCATTCTTCAAGCCGAAAGGCATGATGTTCTAACAATACGTTCCCCAAGGATAGGTGAACGTTGTTTTATCTTGATCCTCTGGAGTAATCTTGATTTGGTTATAGCCTGAAAAACCATCCATTAGTGATAACATTGCATGGCCTACTGTGAGGTCCACAATTATGTCAATACTTGGCAAAGGAAAGTCATCCTTTGGACAGGTGTTGTTGACATCTCTAAAATCCGTGCATATTTTGATACTGCCTTCTGGTTTTGAAACTGGCACAATGTTTGAAATCCACTCAGCATAGTCTATGGGTCGAATAAATCTGACATCTAATAATTTCTTCAGCTCAGACTTAACCATGAGTGCCACATGTGGATTCCTTTTTCTCAGTTTTTGCTTAACTGATTTAGCTCCTGGAGCCATAGATAAATGATGCATGATCAATTGTGGATCGATCCCGGGCATATTTGCATATGACCAAACAAAGTTGATTTGCTTTGCTTTGAAGAATTTGATAAATTCTGGTTTTTCTTCTATTGTAAGAGATTCTGTTAGATGTATATTTTTGGCTGCTTCTGTTGTACCAATGTTGATTGATTGAGTGGGCTCAACCAATATGGGTGATCTCTCGTGGTAATGCTCCGGAAGAGTGTCAAGTCTCCCATCTTTAGGTGCCTTAAAAAGGTTTTCACCCTCAGATGCGTCCTTTATTTTTACTTTTTTGTGATCCATTGTTTCCATTGACTGGTTTTCAACAATAGATCTTTTATTGATTTCATTTTTGCGACTGAGAGACTTGGCACTCCCAGGATTATAGATGCCGTTACCTTGTTCACTGGTAGAGTCTGCTTCCGGGTTAACGATGCATAAGTAATGGATAATAGATTTGTCATATGGAAAAATTGGTATATCATGTATTTTGGGTTCGTCCCAGTCAATGAGGTCAGGAAAGACAAGTGGTAAGGAATCGTTAGGTGGATCAAGGTCAAGTACTGTAATTATCATGATGGAGGTATCTTCGTGATTGGACTGGATGTTAAAGAAGTTAAGGATTTCGTCGAGGTCTTTGATGGTATCATCTTTCGTATAGACTTGCGCATAATGATGCTACTCATTTTCCTTAGCATCATAGATATTTTGCGGACCAAATTCAAGTGGTCTTGGTTCTGTGCTGTATGCATTTTGAGAAATGGGTGTATGATTGTCATTTTCACAAATATCCTCAGTAATATTATAACAACTGCCCCATTCATATTCATTGGAATCAGTCTCAGAGGTAGTATCCCAGATTCTTTCTGTGCTGTAGACTGGTATGTTGTAGGGTGAGAATAGATCTTTGATGATTGATACAAGTTTTGTAGTTTTCTCGGATTCTGTGTTAGATCCTGCTTCTACCTTTTGTATTTGTTCATATATTGTCCCTCCTTGAGGATGAATGATATTATCAGGAGGTAGTTCTGCTTTGTTGGATATTGGTTTTAAGATGTGATGTACTTCTGTAGATATTGCCTTCTTGTGGATGACGGGCTCTGCTTGGTGCTGCTTCCTTTCATACTGTTCTCGTTCTTTACATATTTTCTCTGTTGACTCAAATAGTGCCTCTTGCCAGGATTCTTCCTTGTATTTTTTTTTGCTTTCCACTGGGGTTTTTGATACTTGCGTGGTGCTTTTCTTGGTAGTAGAGTGAGTTCATAACCCAATCCTATTTTGTCTCTACTGGATTGTGAATGAGGATCTATTGGTTCTGTGACGCCTTCCTTACGCTTTCTAATAGGTCCTTTGCCATTGTATCCCATTTGTTGCATGATAATGTAACCTTTTCCATACATGTGTGTTGGTATAACTATTTCCAGAGCAGCTGCTCTACTGTCTTCTTCTTCATCTTTGTATAGCCAGCTAAGGATGTCCTTTTCCTCTGATTCATGTGCTAGAGTACTGAGTTGGATGAATGTACCATCAAACTTGGTGATGGGCTTAGTTACCTGATGTGTTGATATTGTATGTAATCCATGAGATCTGGGTGATGTTGGTAAGTCGGCTAAACACATGGGTTCCAAAGAGTATTCCCCCATGCCGTGCTCTTTGATCTGCATTTTCTGTTTGAAATCTCCAACAAGTGATTCAGACTTTTCTGGTTGAAGATCAGATGTTGAGGATTTTTGTTTTTCCCTATTATGTGGAACCAAACTGTCCTGGGCTGCCCCCATTGCATTACAATTTTGAAATGGATTGTGATCAGCAGATATAGAGACCTCTTGTTTGTTATATGGAAATTTGACACACTGGTGATACGTAGAAGGCACTACTTGCATTTCATGTATCTAGGGTTGACCTAATAATATATTGTATGTGAGGTCTATGTCTAAGACCTTGCACATAGTATCTTTCTGCATCGGTCCTACCTATATTGACAACATCACTGTTCCCTTAGAGGATCTATCTTCATCATCATATGCCTTTATAGTAATTTTTTTGTGTGGGTCAATAGACTCCTCAGAGAAGCCTAATACACGGACGAGTTTTAAGGTACAAATATTGAGTCTAGCTCCTCCATCTATTAATACTCTCTTAACTCTGTGTTTATAGACTATGACTTCAATATGGAGAGGAGTATTATGTGGATGGCTCAATGAGATATTATCATGCTCAGAAAAAGTGAGATTATGAGGCCCTGTCATATGGGTGACCATGACTTGGAATTTGTCAGCATCCAGATCTTGAGGTACATTTGTTTCCAACAATGCTTGCTCTAATATGTCTTTGTGTTTCGGCAAAAGTTTGAGCAACTCTAGTATGGATATTTGAGCCGGAGTTTTGCGCAGTTGGCTGACCAAATCATATTGAATTTTGGGTACAGTGTTTGTGGTTGACATATGTCCCTTCAAGACATATTTTTGAGCTCTGGTTGTTACATTGACCGATTCATGATTATGCTGGTCTCAGATTGTGATGACGTTTACATGATTGTCTACAGCTGATATATGATTGATGGTGTTATTGTAAACGTGATTGATACGTGCCCCATGAGTATCCTTTGAAGTTGAAGCTCCATCTTTGTTGTAGTTTGGAAGAGGATTCTTGAAAGCTCCATGGTCACCATTTGTCTTGAGACCATCTAGTGTTAAATCATCTCTATCAATCATGTCCTGAACAATGTTTTTCAATCTCATGCAATCATTTGTTTGATGACCTTTGTTGCGATGAAAATCACAAAAGTGTGAGTCATTCCATCAAGGTGGTTTGATTTGTGGTTCATAGTTGTTGATTGCAGGTAAAGAGATAATTTTATTTGCCAGGAGTTCTCTGAATGCTGATTCCAGTGATTGTCCTAATGGTGTGTAGATGCACTTTTGATAAGTGTTGGTGGTACTCCGTGAATTATTATTAGGCCCTCGATTTGTGTTATTGTTTTGAGTATTGTTGGTGTTGTTTGTGTTATTGGTATTCGGTGCGCAAGTGTTAGTGTCTGGGTTAGCACCTTTGGGATTCTTTGTAGCTTGAGGATTTCCTGATAATGCTAGCACAGGTTGCTTGGATTTTGGATCATTTGATTCATTGCCTCCTTCGTTTCCATTGTTTTTATTTTTGGTCCAAAACCTAGATTTGTCTAAGTTGTTGTTGTTCTGATTGTTTTGTTGTTCTGATTGTTATAGTTTGACGAACCTGTTCCTTCTTTGAAGAATTTTAGCGTTCCTTTCTTGACACATGCTTCCTCTACTTGAATGCCATTTTCTATTAGTTTAGAAAAAGATGGTATGCATTGGAGCTTGAGCCTATAACTCATCTCACTATTCAAGTTATTGATGAAAATTTCCATTTTCTCCTTTTCAGGAATATCGTGAGGATATCGTGAAACCATACGACGCCAATGTTGAAGGAATACCATGAATGTTTCATTGTTTTTCTGTTTGGTATTACAGACGTTTAGCAGGTGATAGCATGTTGAATGTTATAGGAATACTGAGTTATGAATTTATTGACTAGCTCATCGAATGATCTGACAGGAGGTGTGATTTTGGATAACCATTCCATTGTTTGTCCTCCCAAGCTTCTTGGGAATAACCTCATCAGATAGGTGTCGTCATGAGCGAATTCAAGACTCATTGTGCATAATTCTCGAACATGATCACGGGGATCACTTTTCCCATTGTACTTGTTAAATTTGGGAACGTCTGAGTTAGGAGAAAAAGGTACCATGTTCAATCTTCTGTCAAATGGATAAGGACAAATTTCATTTAATGAGTACCGTACTGGCGTCCGTTGTTGCATGTCTTGCATTTGTCTTTGCAACATTTGCATTTGTTGAGTAAGAGCAACCAAAGGTGCATTATTTTGCCGAGGGAGAAACTCTTCCCTTCTATTGGTTCTCAGTTGAAAAGGTGTTTGGAATGGTATATTTTGCTTTGGAGTGTTTAGCTCGGGTATATTCAGTTCTGGTATATGTTGTTCAGGTATGTTTTGTTCAGGTATGTTTGGCTCAGGGTCACGAGTTTCCTCTTCTCTTTATTGTTCTTGATATGCATAATGTCGAGATCTGGTTCTAAAAATATTTGCATCTAAATCTTCTGGAAGTTTTACGCCTTTACTTGTGAGCATGAGTAGATATTTTTCTTTGTCATTTTCCATGAGTCTTTCCACAAGTTTTTGAAAGGAAACGCTTTCCTGACATTCTCGAAGGATTTCTTCTGTGATTCCCAGCTCCTCTAGATGTGGACCTTCAAAGGGATTAGATAATCTTCAAGTCATGCTTGATTTTGGTGTTGTTTCGCTTTGTTTGTTTCATTGAGAGCGAGTTACCGTAGGCATTTTAGATGTATTCGGGAGTTGGGGTGGTAACCTCGGGAAGTCGTAAGTGATGCACTCATCGGGAAAGAATGCTGGATTGATCTTTCCTCCACGATTTATGATTTGATTGAATGCGGATTTTTGACAATATGCCCTAGTCTTCAAAGGCTCTTTGTCAAATTCGGTGGATTTGTTCTCGATATAGCATTGAACGTGATGAAGAAATGTTCGATGAGATTTGAAAAGTTGACGATTGATATATAAAAATTTATTTCTTTTGAAAAATTTGGAAAAACTTGGTTGTTGTTTCTTCAATGTGGTGTTACGATAAATATTCTTTCTTCTCAGAATATGAGGATTAGTCATGCATAAGTAATCAAATGGGTTCCTTTGAGTTGTTGAGGATTTAGTTTATCTTGTTTTGGAAACTTATGTTTTACTTTATCCAAGTGAAGGTTTAGATGCCCCCTCACGACAAAGCATGTCAAATGATATGGAAAAAGTTTCCTGATATGGAAACTTGATTTGACAACTTGAAGTTTTTAAACAAGTGTGCTTGGGATAAAATCTGTGTGATAAAAAGGACCTATTTGTCACTTGTGATGATGTCTCCTGATTTTGATAGGATAGATATGCTTATCGTGCGATCAGTTTTGGATCCTGGACAACTTTTGTTTGACTAGAAATTTGCTCTAGAAATAGTTTTTAACGCTCTGTTTTGACGAAAAAATGAAGGTGATGAAAAGAGGTTTCCAAAAATATCTTCGAAAATTTAAAAATTTTCCTCTGTTTTGCCCCCTATTTTTTTGGTTTCTGCCACGCACTAAAACAGAGATGCGACGTGCTACAGAAAGTTTACAATGCGCTAAGGAAACGACCACATGCGCTAGGCTGCCCTCGGCTACGTGCTAATTTGTTTTAGACTATGAATTTGGTTTTTTGTTTTGGTCAAATGATCATGCGCTAGTATGGGCCTGCTACGCGCTAACTGACAAACCTAATGCGCTAGATATTAACTCCCACGCACTAAGTTGATGCTTTGACGTGCTAGACTATTTTTTGGATGCGCTAACAGTTTAACGCTGTTTCTAAATTTTTATAAAGCGCTACTGTTAAAACTGGACACGCTAAAGTGAAGGTTTGATTCGCTAAAAGATGTATCACACACGCTAAGAAGTTGCTCTCACGCGCTAGACTGCCCTGATATTTTCTTTTGTTTGGTTGTTGCAATTTTTGAATTTTGTTTTGAGTTTTTCAGTACTGATAGATGATTTTTTGAAGTAATAAATGTAAACACAACACCAAATAGACAACCATTTTGCTTAATCTAACAATAAGTGTATGTTCTGCGAGGATGTGTTCAAATCTCCAATGTTTTAACAGGTTTGGATACAAATAATACACTTCAGAAAGACTTTTTATTCAAGGGTCATAAATAATACCATAGCCCACTAGTCTCGATACTCCGTCAGCTCAAACAGCCGTGTCACCCCCTAGGGGGTGCCCCTTTTTTTGTCTTTTGCCAGAAATTAACCCAAAGTGAATTGCTTCACAATTGAGTAGTTATCTTGGGAGATATATGGTGAGTGATCTTGGGGGCGGATTCTTCCCCACCCTTGCACTATGATATTACAAATGTCTGGTTATTGACTCGGCTCAAGGTTTCTACTTCTAAGGTTCTTAATCAGGCTTCCTGTTCGGCCGTCAGTGATAAACTCCCTCAGGAGGCTTCCCAACCTTTAGAACAAAGACTTTACATATCTCAAGGATACTAGGGGAAGGCTAATCGCTGCGCGTAACCATTGAAAAGGACTTTCGTCACTTTCCACTTTTGATTATAGTGGGTTGGAATACTTGGCGTCAAAGTTGTTTCCCACTTAGGTCGTTCCCTTCACACTGGCCATAAATGGCTTTAAGAGTTGATTTCAACCCCTCGGGAAGGCAGGTCTGCTAAAGATTTAAAATACTTGAAATGACTGAAAGCGTAAGAGTAGTCTGGCTTTTTGATCACCCAGTTAAGGGGAGAGCATATACCTTCTACTTTCGAGACAAGACAATCAAGTTGTTCCTTTTACCTTTCAAGTCAGTGATTTTCTAAGATCTATATGGAGATGTTGCTCCATGAAGACATGGTGTTCTTTTTAACTCTTCAAGGCAATGATTTTCTGATTTATTGAAAAGAAATGGTCAATAGAACAAAATTTTGATTTTGGTCAACAAAACAAAAGCGATGTGTGGTCAACAAAATAAAGTGATCAAAAGGGGAAGAACTTCCCTCTTTTGATTGTAACTGACTTTTATGACTTAGTGTGATTCTTTACTTTGCCCAAATTTTAAAAATGGATCCTTTTAGGCACCAAAGGATGGCGACATTCTTTTTAAGCCCTTTGCCAAATGAAAATTTGGCTAGTTCTTTTTAAAGCCCAAATTAAGGATTTTCTTCCTAGAAAAGCAAGAAAAGATTTTGATTTGTGATTCGTTTTAGATACCCAAATGAAATATGAATTCAATTTAAGAAAAAGAAGTTCAAATTTTAAACTAACTTAACTAAGTTAGTAAAAACTCTTACTATCTTAATAGTCTTAAAACTAAGCTCCTATCTGCAATAAAATCGTTAGAATCCTGCAAAATAACAAGCAAAAAATGTTAGATAACTGGTGGACTTCAACAAGTCTAATTTTATCCTCGGTTACAAATTTTATTTTTCTTGTCTTTGTCTATCTATGATGCACTACAGGACAAACTGTACGTGCTACAAAGTAATAGTGATGCGCTAAAAGAAGGCAGAGATGCGCTATACTATTTTTAGGATGCGCTACTCTGTGTTCTGGAGGCGTTGCTATGTTTTTCTCTCGCGCTGAGACCTACAGGAAAATATTAGTATGATGATGCGCTAAGTTAAAGCTATCACGCGCTAGCTGATGAACCCCATGTGCTGAACAGTAAACGGGATGTGCTAGACTGTTAACCAGATGCGCTAGGGAATGTTTCCCACGCGCTGATTCTTGTTTCCCGCGTACATGCAAAAGGGGCTAAATTCAAAAACCGATTTGATATATGGGGTCGGGCCCCACGGTGGGCACCAGAAATGTATGCGGGAAAAGCGGGTCGATAGAACTTAAAATGTGAAAAATGAAGCCTAAGGAGCCCTTGCTCACACACCCACAAGACTTCTTGGTGCAAGTTATGGAGTCATGAAGAATGACTCAACTTCCCAAGGATGGTTCCATGGTTCTCTATCTCACAAGGTCCCTCAAACCAATGTTTTTGCTCTTAGATCACTGAGAAAAATGGTTTAGGGATGACAAATGCAAGAATGAGGGATGTTTTGAATGATTTTATTATGAAATGCATCCTAAGCTATGCATGATCTTATGAATGTAATAAACTAGATTATAAGATGATAAGATTAGTAGCAAGACTATCCTAGCATGATATATTAGTCTATGATTGAGCTAAAATGATAAAGAAAATACTCTAAACATGCATATTTAGATTAATTCCTATCTAAAAGAGAGGCTAAATGATGAGCATAAATGACATATGAAAGCTTGAATGTATTTGAGCATAAGTATGATACTAAAGACTTGGATCCTAAATGGAGGGATGGAGAGCTCTATTTATAGCAAAAATAGGGCAATGGATGGCCAGGATTGGATAATCTTATCAAGGGTTGAGTTTGAAAGTTGGGAATCCATGTTCACAATTCTCACCAATGAAATGGTGACAATTGTCAACATAAGGTTGGGTTGAGGAGAGAGGTAGGAAGCATTAAATGCTCGAGTAGACCTCACGGTTACCTTAAGAGGTAAGGATTAGGATTAGATTAGGGTTTATCCAATGGATAAAGCTTTTACCCAAAGGATAAACTCTTGTGCAAGGGATTAAGGAATAACCATTGTCAAAGCATTAAAGGCTTGATGAGACCCTTGGGTTACATGGAGGTTGAGTTTAGGGAAATTCTTTAATCATGCTAGAGGGTTGAGTTAACCATTAATGGTTTGGGAGACTTTCAAAGTTTAGTGGTTGAAGCCTTTAAGGGTTTTCAAAGACTTTGAGGGTTTGAGAAGTGACTTCCCCTTGCTTAGGGATGTGACAATATTTAGGAGATGGGTAAGGCTAATTTAGAAGTGATTAGAAGCATCTAGAAGGGGCTTAGGAATAGGGTTTAGGAGGCAAGTGGGAGATGTAGGATTTTGCAAGTGGATGAAGAGATAATAGGATTTAATTGAAATAAAGTTAATTTAATTCAATTTGGTTGCAATTTGGGAAATTGAATAAATTAGATTTATTCAATTTAGGATAACTATTTAATTAAATTTGAATTTAATTAAAAGTGGATAGAAGGGATTTAATTGAATAAAATGATTTATTTTTTTAAATGGAAAAAGAGGTTTAGTGAATTTAATTTAAATAAATTGAATAATTTACTTAATTTAAATAGAGGAATGTGGGCGATTCAATTAAATTGGATTTAATTAAATAGAGAAATGAACATAAAATATTCATTTAGGAATATGGTCATTTTTATATGTCTACAGATACTGTTCTAGAACATGAATATTCGCCACATCCTTCATCCTTGATTTGGAGAGGTGGTGTTGTAGGTGTGCGAGATGATGATGTTGGTGTATCTGAAATATTCAAGGATTCCATTTGCATGGTGAGTGGAGTTGCTTGATTGATTGGGATTCGATTCTCTGTGCTTGCTCCGAGGTAGTTACAATGTTGAAAGGTGTTCAAATCGCCCTGTATTGTGATCTCAATGCCATTATAAGGGAACTCAACACATTAGTGGAAAGTGGAAGGTACTTCCTGCATGGCATGTATCCACGGGCGTCCTAGTAGCATATTGTATCCCACCCCTTGGTCCAAAACTTGAAAGGTGATATTGGTGGTGACAAGTCCTACTTGTACAGATAAGGTCACCACACCCTTGGATGGGCGTTCTTCATCATCATAAGCTTTAATATTTATTCACTTAGTGATATCAATATGATAATGTGAGTAACCCAAAGCTTTGATTAGGTTAAGAGTGCATATGTTGAGTCCAACTCCACTATCTATTAAGATTCTTCTGACTTTTCTTCTGTGAACAAGTACTTCTAGTTGAAGAGGATTATTGTGCATGGGTCTATCTATTGGTACATCTTGCTCTGTGAATTCTACCTTGGAGGCAGCTAGATTTCCAACCATGGATTGAAGGGTGTTTTCATCTATGTCATGGGCGACAACAAATTTTTGGAGAGCCTTATCTAGGATTGCCTTGTGACCCGGGGAGATACGAAGCAACTCAAGCAATGAAATTTATGCTGGGGTCTTTCTTAGTTGATGCACTACACTATAGTTACTAGTTGGTGAAGGTGGATAAGATGGTATCCCTTGCAATGTGACTTTGGATCAGTGAGTAATAACTACATAATCTTGGTTCCTTGGATTGACAGTAATGGTAGCCACTATTTCATCTCCTGCACTAATTGTATTGATTGCATAATCATATGCTACATTGTTATAATTTGTAGTATTATTCTGTGTCCCTGAACTGGAAGCCTTTCCTTTGTCATTTTTGACAAAAGGATCCTTGAATATATTATGCTCTGTGTTAGTAGATCCCTTTTTAGCATCCATATTAATGTCACCCTGATCAATGAGATCTTGTATCAAATTTTTGATATTATAACAACTTGCTTTTTTATGGCCTTTAGCATGATGATACTCACAAAAGTCATTGTCATTCCACCAAGCAGGTTTGAAAGGACCCAACTCATATGGTCTAACTTCTGGTAGAGTGATGACATTGGTTTGAATAAACTTTTTAAGAGCTCAATTGGTTCCCCAAGGGGTGTATAATTCATTATAGGTGTATTGATCCTTGGAGGGCTTGATTACCAGATTGGACTGCATTAGCATTTGTTGATGTTGTATTACTACCTTGAGATTGATTTCTATTGGAAACAAAAGAATCAAATAGTCCTTGAAGTGATACCATTGGTTGAGCTCTATGGACAACACAGGCGTCTACAACCCCGTCACTTGTTACATTCTTATTCTTGGACAAGAACTTTGGTTTTTCATTGTTTGAATTATTGGTTGGTCCATTGTCTTTGTGACATTTCAATATCCCTTGCTCTACGAGTCCCTTTTCACACTTTATACCCTTTTCTGTTATTTCCTTGAATGTATGAAGACATTGCATTTGTAATGGATATTTAACTCGAGGAATGAGGTTCTCAATGAATATTTCCACTTGTTCATCTTCTGGAATATGATTGAGACATGTGCGGTACAAAGCTCTCCATCGTTGTAAGAATAAAGCGAATGTCTCACCTTCCCTTTGCTTGGTAGCACAAAAATCCATTAAAGTGATTGAATTATCTATATTATGTGAAAAATTTGTTATAAACTGCTCTACCAATTCACCTCATGAGGTAATTCTTGGTGGTAAATGAGAAAACCACTCTAATGTTGTTCCTCCTAGGCTCTTGGGAAATAAACGCATCAAATATATGTCTTCATGGGCTACTTCAATGGATATTGTATAAAAATCTCTGACATAATCCAAGGGGTTACTTTTTCCTCTGTATTTATCGAACTTTGGGGTCTCAAAATGTTGTGGAAAAGGAGGCATATACAAAGTCCTATCGAAAGGATAAGGAAAAATATCTTCCATGGTGTAGCTCTTATTTTCACTTCCTGTTTGCATATGAGTCATTTGTCTTTGGAGATTCTGCACTTTTTGAGCTAATATTTTTGTTTGGGTCAAAGGTGTACTGGCCATATAGGTATTTCCCATAAAAGGACTGGTGTTTGAGTATGTTGGACGTTGCTGGAACATTGATTGAGTATGCAATTGTGTACCTTGATTTTCACTGGGTGTTGAGAAGAATGCAAATTGAGTACTAACACTAGGGTGGCTTGATCTGTACATTCCAATGGAGCCTCAATTCATATTCTGACCATTGTAGGTAGACCCAACTAAAACTGATCCTGAGGGTTGGGTAGCACTTGTTGTTGCAGTATTTTGAGCCATTGTTACTGCCGTTGTTTGTGAAGTAACATTGGAAGTAGTTTGGGATGTAACTCCTGATTGATAATTATGAGTTGACATCATCATATTTTGAGTTATTGCAACTTGTGTGCTTTGAGATGTACCCTGAGTTGAGTTTGAAGACGTTGCTTGTGTTTATATAACAATGGGTGTCTGATTCATATTTTAATTTAAGGTTGCTCCTGGTGTTAATATTGTTGAAATATCAACCATTGGGAGTAACTTGGCCCCATTTTGAATTAAAAATGAAAGGTATCTATCTCTATCATTGTTGATAAGTGCGTTTAAGATCATGAGGAGTTGTAGATCTTGTTGAGTTGCCTCTAATTCTTCTTGTGTCAAATTGTCTTGTATTTCATCAACTAATGGCAATTTATTTGTATTTAATGTCAATGTTGCAGGTCGTCTAGCCTATGGTTGTTGGTAAGTTGATAAATCCATGTTCCATGTGGGGTTGAACAATGGGTCATTATTCAGATTCATTTTAGCTCTTTGTGATCTAGTAACTGGCATGAATGACTTCTATGACACCTAGGAAATACAAGACCTTGGACAAGTTATGATGTAATCTAAAATAATGATGTTAGACTCTAACACTCTATTGGGGAGGAATTTGTTCTTGTTTGGTAAGCCTTTCAAGTTGTTATCGAACAATTTCTTGTGCGGCTTGCCTCTCAATCCAGACTGATTTTCAGATTTAGTTGTCTATAACAAATTCAACTTCTTTGTACTAAGGAAGATATTCTCAACTCCCAAGCAAGGTTATCCAAACCATCAATTATTTCTAATTGATCATCGTTTGGCCCAAGGTTGGGTTGTTCAAAAGGGTATTCACCATCACCTGGTAAACCCATGCAAATGATATGCTACAAGACCTCCTATAGATAATGGGTTGTGATAGATGTGAGTGAAGACTATGCAAGGATTAATTTGAGACTAAAATGATCTACATGGACTTTGATGTAATCTATTGAAGTATGCAAAAATAACTCTATCCTAAGAGGGACGTAAATGATTGTAATGCAAAGATAATTTTGGATGCAACTAAATGACAAAGACCGACCTTATTTCTAGGCGTGAAGTGAGGAATTGTGCAAAGACTTATGCAACATGAGGATGCAATTTGTGACCATGCATAGACTATAAAAATGTATGAGATCTGAGATCACAAGAGATAATCATGTTTTCTCCATCCTTCTGAAAGTGATAAACTTGTTCAACTTGTTGGGTTATTGTTGACAAAACTTGATTGTGTTTGACTGATTTTTTGGTTGTGTTTTGACTGATGTTTGATTGTTTGATAGCTAACCTTGAAAATATGAATAAAACACAACAACAAGTAAGAATATAGTTTGATGTAATCCAAACAAAAGAGTGTATGTTATTTACATGATCTTTTCAAATCCCCATTGTTTCTAGGATCTTTTCAAACCCTGATTGTTTTCGATAGATTTTGGCCAAACGAACACAAATCAGTCAGACTCTTCTAATATCAAGGGTCATTTATAATACCATAGCCCACATATTGATACTCCTTTAGCTCAAACAACCCTATCACAGCCTAAGGTGTGCCCATTTTTTTAGCTTTTGCCAAAAGTTGAACCATAGAGAATTTCTTCTCAATTGGATGATTTTCTTGGGAGATGTATGGTGAGTGTCTTGGGGGCAGATTATTCCCCACCCTTTCACTGTGATATTACAAATGTTTGGATATTGACTCAGCTTGGCCTATATTTCTTAAGGTTTGTAGTCAGGCTTCTATTTGACGTGTCAATGATAAACTCCATAAAGAGGCTTCCCAACCTTTAGAACAAAGGCGTTTCACATCTCAAGGATACTGGGGGAAGGCTATCAATGAACACTGATGTTGGATGTGATTTTCATTACAATCCACATTTGATTATAATGAGTGGGAATACTTGGCTTTAGCTGTTCCCCACTTAGGCCATTCCCCTCTCACCGGCCTCATGGGCTTCTCAGGAGGGTAGTCCCGGTAAAGGTTTTATCCTAATTGCAATAAAGGAAAGAAAGCATAAAGAGTGAATATGGATTTTTGATCACCCAATTAAGGGGAGAGAATATACCTATCACTTTCGAAACATGGTAGACAAATTTCTTTTTATCTCATCACAATGTGATCTAATTGCTATTTGGAGATATTGCTCCAACAATCATGGTGTTTTTTAACCCAGATAGCAATAGTTAATGTTCTTTTTAAGCTCAAACATTGCAGTAATAAATCTCAATATTAGTTTGAAAAGCGTTGCAAGAAAATAAGCCTCGTAACAAAAGGAAATATGACATGTTCTTTTCCCATATAAATTGAAGTGTGGCTTGTTCTTTTTATCCCTTTGTAGCAAAAAAGTAAAATTTGACTTGTTCTTTTTAATTTGCACCAAAAAGACAATGTGAGCTAATATAAATCCATTGGACCTACAACAAATATTAGCACCTGCAAAACCCCTTGAAACATTAGTCAATATTGTGGGTTGACAAGCCTGGAATTTCCTTTGGGTTACAAAACTTTGCTTGTTGTCTGTGACTGATACGCTGGAACAAAAAACATTAGCAAAACTAGAGTGTCATAAATACTTGAGAAAATATAGAACAGAAAGCTCCTGAAAACATCCAACGAATGTGAATCATATTCTAATCGAATGTGAATTACTATATAAGCAGATGCGAATTTCTGTCACATCGATTGTGAATTTCTGTCTGTGCGGATGCAGCTTAGAGTCTAAGCAAATGTGGTGTTCTGTTTGAGCGAATGTGAATTGAGAATAGACATAATTTTTTAAAGACAGAGAGAAATCTGCAAAACAGAGGATCAATTCAAAATAATATTACCCATGACCTCAATTTCATCGAATATGTCTATAGACACCTAAAATTGCCCTGTCTAATTAAATAAATATTTTTATTTATTTAATTATTTTATCCCAAGTCTTCTATTAATTAAATAAATCTTTATTTATTTAATTAATTCATTAATGACACGCCAAATATATCTGGATTTCATGTAGTTTGCACCTGCATCATCACATGTTAGCATATCTCATTTCATACATACATATAGATATTACAATAGCGTCACATCTTGCATATATCATTATTTGCATTCTCATTTAAAATATAAAATGCCAAAATAATAACACATCATGCATCTCATCCTGTGAATAATCATATCATATCATTATCATGCATCCATATGCATTTAGTACATTCACATTTGCATCATGAAAAACATAAAAGAACAAAAATATATTGCATTTAATCATGTACATATTTGCATCAATATCATAAGAATCATAAAATCATCATAAAGCATATAGAACATCACATAGGAACACATGCATATAGCTGCCACAAGGAATTAATCATCACACACACACACACACATCAAAAAATAAAGTGTCATGCTACAATGATGTCAAAATATTTCATATGGCTACAAAATCACCCAAAAACTGATGCAAAATGGATCCAAGAGAGCTATGATGAAGACCCTCCCTCAGAGTCGACATTCTTTGAAGGAATCTGAGCTCCCAAAGGACCAACCCTTGGATCATCTCGTTTGTCCCCTCCTACAGACCCTGCGGTACCATCTTTTTACCAAAGCAATCAGCAGTCTTGTTTTTTCCCAAATCTCAGGCATATACATAATGTGTCTCAATCCCATCACCTTGATCATGACGCAGTCCTTAGTAGTCAAATATGTTCTTAACTTCTGTGTCACAAGGAATCACTCTCTAGACTCAATACGGGGTAAGTACTCCTGCATCCAATCAAATCAATCGTGTCAATCCTAGTGGTACTCATGTTCATCACATAGTGCTTCTTATCTTATCCTAGCCTAGCCTAGTACCTATGTCCATCACATGGTGTTGCTCATTAGGCTCTATCCTAGTGCTTATGTCTATCACATGGCGCTGCATCCTAGTGTATATGTTTGTCACATTTGCACTTAATCCTATTTTGCTAGAGCACTCACTAGATTTTATCAATTCGATGACTTATCTTATACTCAGCTTAGCAAACCTACTTGTTTTAGGGCACCTGTTGAGTGAATCCTCTCGGCAACTTATCCAATTGGCAATGTATGTTTATCACATAATTGTCAATTCTAGCCTTGTTTTTAGTTGTCTTCCCTAAGGCACTTGTTTGAGTGAATCCTCTCAATAGCTTATCCAATTGATAGCATATGTTCATCATAGAACTATCAATTTTGGCCTTTTAAGACATAGACACAATTTTATTGATTCCTCTCGAGTCAGTCTTTTTCCTGCGTGACCTTGTCACCCTATCTTGTCAGTCCTTTCTAGCCTTTCTTTCTTATCGAGAGATTGTCTGTGATCTTTGCAAACATTTTCATCCAATCTCTCAAGGGGGCATATCATTCCCATCTTGGGGCAACTTTGTATCAGTTTTTCTTCTTTGAGCCAACACGACAAGCTGCATTGTCTCAAAGAGGGGCAAAATGTAGACACCTAAAATTGTCCTGTCTAATTAAATAAATATTTTTATTTATTTAATTATTTTATCCTAAGTCTTTTATTAATTAAATAAATCTATTTATTTAATTAATTCATTAATCCTCTTCTAAGCCTTTCCTCATTTAAATAAATACTTTTATTTATTTAAATTGTCCTTTTCCTAAATTAAATAAATAATATATTTATTTAATTGATCCCACTTTTTCTATTAATTAAATAAATCTTTATTTATTTAATTGATTCATTAACCTTTTATACCCATGACACATGTCATTCATCTCTTAATTCTTCTCTTACCTACCCCCTTAATCATTTAATTATTTCCTCTACCTACCCTTTAATCCTAGCCGACCATTTATCTTTACAACTTTTAATCTTATCCCTACATTTCTTATAGTGCTTTCTATATAAGAGGATGCCCTCTTCCTTTTCAACCCTAATCAATGCATCTAATCAATCCAGCTCGCTGATCAATGCATCTAAACACTCATATGCAATAAAGTCTTCTTATGATCAAGCTATCAACCATAATCCATTCTTTATTGAGCTCTTGTGCACACATAAAATCTGAGAGCAAATATATCAAACAAGATCAATGGAGATAGGAGACAATGGAGATTGAAACCCTACTTGACATGTGAATGGTAATATTGTTTTATTTTGTTGATTTGCATGATCTTAGGTATCTCTATTGGTATTGGTGAATGTTTCATTGTAGGACCTAGATTGTTTGTGGTTGAATCTTTATGGTTTTACAATAGTTTATCATCATCACTTTTCACCGTATACAATGTCAAATTTCTCCAGGTATTTATGCACAAGGCTATAGTTTTGGATAGAGCAGTTAATTCTTCTAGGTTTTGGAGTTTTCTTTCTATCCCGAGTACTCGCTGATGAGCCCTTTGTTGTCTTCAGTTCTCTAATTTCCTTCTTTCACTTGAGATCTTGAATCTTACCTTCCTTGTCATGAATCATATGCATTTCACACAAAAAAAATAAAAACTTCTAGATTTAGAAATCATATATGGGTTAGAAGCACAAATAGATCGTGAACTACAATGATAAAAGAAATCGAGCATATGATTAAACCCAACGAATGTGAATCTTTGTTTAGGCAAATGCAAACATGGATATGAGCGAATGCAAATTTATGTTTGCTTGAAGTCGTAGCACTTCCTGTGTGTCTGTACAAAATCTGCAAAAAACACAAAAAATCATGCCAAAAAGGTTAAAAGCTATTTATTCATGTCAAGTTCACCATTTGTTTCATGCTTTAAATCATCATAGAAATCATAGTTAATTAGACTAAAAGGAACAATCACAAAATTTCTTAACTAATTAAACCAATTCTAAACATAAACCAATAGAATGGATGCAAAATCAAATTAATTTAAACAAATAAAACTCCCTATTCTGCATCATAACTTCCATTGTCCTTCTCCAAAATTATGATGTGAGTGGCTCTCAGATATTGCACTGGGATTCCTACATAGATTAGACACAATAATTTTAAAGATCGTGATTGTTCAAAATGAAGAAATGAGGTTGCTTTTATAGATTTTTGGGTGAGAAATGGAACTCAAGTGCTGATTGATAGTTGACTGATTTTGATTGATCTGTTAACTCATTTAGATTGATTTGTTAAGTAGATTGAATGGAAAGATAATTCAATTGATTGATTAGTTAACTAGATAGATTGGCTAGTTAACTTAATTGATTGAGAGAAGACTGAATAGATTGATTAGTCAAAAAAAGGTGATTGAGAGTGAAAAGGGGAGATTGGAGAGTTAACTAATTTGATTAATCAATCATGATTTTCAACATGTGTTGTAGGATTTTGAAATTGAAATTCATTTTCATTTTAATTTTGATTTTTGAATGATGAAATTGAAATGCACATTTAGTTGAAATTTGATGAAATTCAAATTTGGGAACTTGAAATTAGATGAAATTAGTTGAAATTCAAATTTGAGGAATCAGAAGAATAAATAAATAAATAAATTAATTTAAATAAAATTATTTAATCATTAGAAATGGGATTGACTAGATAATAATGATTATTTAATTAAGGAATAAATCATAATTAAGTAAATAATTAATCTTTAAGAAAGGTTAAATGATTAATTGATGAAGAAGATAGAAATTGAATAATTAGCAATGTTCAAAGGCGATGATTTGAATTAGTTGGAAGAATTGATTAGCTTAATTAAATAATTAAAAAAATATTTAACTAATAGGACGATTAATTAATACATGATTGATAAGACATTTTTAGGTGTCTACACAAAGCACGTCTTATTGAGTATAAAGCTTGATGCATCACTCACACCCAATAGGGTAGCGAGAAGAACTATGCTTTGATACCACTATAATAGATACCCCATTTTTTTTGGAATTTATTTGCTAAGTTAATAAGTGGTAGCATGAAATGAAGTATTGATTTCTTATTGATTGAAATATTTTTTAAACTTCATTTTATTTTATTTTTATCGGTAATTGTTGATTATTTATATTAAAATATTAGGATTTAAACCTGGCCCGGACTAGGTGAGGTTACATCAAGGGAACCCCTCCCCATACCAACAAGGCACCATAGTGCAAGACCCTTTAATAGGTCAAACATTACATACTAGTTTTGACTCTGCCCTTATCATGAGAACGAAGAAGCATATTGATTGAAACTTCCTCCTTAACTCTCTTGTCCCTCTTACTCTTCACCTCTATCCATCCTTTCTCATGATTCCTAGCTTCCTGCATCTTTGTCTTGTATTCAAAAATAGGAACCCGCCTAACCTCCAGATTTCTTGCATAATCTTGATTTTAATTTTTTTCCAACCCATCACAACAACTTGCCTTTGGGCAGGTTTTTACCCTCAATCCTTGATTACTACCCTTTCCTGATATGTCATCTCTAGTACTAGTATCATCATTGGCATTAGTCAGAGTCATAGAATCTCCTTCAGGCACAAAGGAAGAAGTGTCATCATACTGAGATGTAGCATGAGCAACACCCATCTCCTTGGAAGCTTGAGGGGAATCAATTTGGCTGCCATTTTCCACCACATAATGGGTATCAGAAACATCTTTCCGCCACATACCTTGTATTTTTTATTTTTTTCTATTCATAACTTGCAACAATATGACCCATCTGGAAGAATCGACAACATATAAAGGGGATGCCCTCATAATCCACTGGTTGTAGCCAATTTCTCTCTCTAGACTTAAAAAAAATCAGCGAAAAATCCTTTTTTGACATCCATTTCAACTAGGATATGGGCAAAGGTTGTGTGCTAAAACCCTAGGGAACCCTTGTCCACTCCCAAGAATTTTCCCAATGAGTCTCAAATAACCTTGAAACAAGACTCAAATCGGAATCGCAAAGGAAGTTATGGAAGTCTTGCCCACATTGGAACTTTGTCAAAGGATTTTGTGGTCGATTGAAGGTTGGATACCATGGTTTTAGAAGCAGCAAATACTTATCCTCCCAACTCCATTAGTATTCACAAAGGACTTTTAGATCTAGTTCATTGTTGAAAACAACCATGAAATGGCCTCTTACCCTCGAGAAAATCTAGCATCCCCCTCAAGAATGGATTTCCAAAATGTTTTGATCCATTTGTGAAGTTTGCTCAAAATCGGCCAAAAACCCTTGAACCTCCTGATCAATCCCAACTTAGAAAAATATTTCTCATTTTCTTTAACTTCATTAGCTATCTTGACCCCTAGATGCATTGTCAACTTTTTTGTAGCTGGGATACCCTGAAAGTTATCCCTATGTTTTACTTGTCATTTGCCAATTCCCCTCCTCTATATCTTTCACCAAGCAAAACTACCTTCTCTCTTCCCCCACCCTTTTGAAACACATTCCTATGAAATCTCTTTTTGATTGCGTTATAGAAACCCAAACCTTCTCTCCCGAAGCATCCGCTAGAAGCAATTGCCCCCATGTATGACTTAGTCCATGAGTATTAATTGTACCCCCTAGCACCAATGAGAAAGGTGGAATCACTGCCAGCCTTACGACCAGACGTAAAGTAAACCCTAGTGGTAGAAGGAAACAACAATGCCATTCTCAACTTCATTCATTTTTTTTTTCAAGGAATTTGTAGGACATAATGCATGGAATATTGATAAAGCTAAAATACATAAAGTAACCAATGATAACATTATTTCTTCTCTATCCATATTACATATTATATGTACATGAAATGATTACAAACATAATAGACCTATAACAACAATATCATTATAGTTTGTAGCTATCTATTATTAATCTAAAAACTCTTTTTGGCTTTATCCTTACACAAAATAGGGTCGATGAGATTTTCAAATCTTTTATACAACAACACCTTCCAATTTCTAGACCTCAAAGAATATGCTCCATGGACTATTTGACCATCCCATATTCTAAATTACATTTAGAACACTCTGCTACAACAATTTGAGCACCCAAAACTCCAAGGGTGATTCAATTAATGAATTGTCAATCACCTCTCTTGAGCTCCAACTACCAGAATTTTTTTAGATTTACTTTTTGCACATAGACACCTCAATGGAAGATAGTCTTATAGTCACAAAGGGTAGATACAACCTTGAAAGTCTACCACGTGCTAGCTTTAATAGGAGTACGACCATGCGATTGTGTGAATTTTTTAGGAATATTCAATAACTCACTAATCTTTGTAAATAACAACTCAATCTTGGTTTCCCAACTAAGGTAAGAACAAAGAAACTGTAAGAATTTACCAATAATAACCAAGATCTAGAGGCCAATGAATTGCACAACACAAGAGGGACAAATATAGACAACTAGAAACTTTATTCTCATCAAGAAGCAAAAAAATGACCGATTGGATAAACCATACAATGAATATGGGCCTACTTATCAAGGCAAGGCCATAGGTAAATGAGAGCATAATTATGACGCGTGGCCTAATGAGATACAAGGGTAGGTAGGGGTAGGTAGGAGAAATAATACATATTCCACTAAAGGTGGATCACCAACAAAAGGTGGAATGTGATAACTGTTGTCCTTGTTTTTGGCTGTAAGAAAAATAGGATAACCCCTACAAATTTTGTCCAATTTTTAGTCCATGTAATATAAGCATGCTTTTTGAAGTAGTCTTTATTCCCCCTCATGCATCATTTAGGACCCTCGATTTTGATTCAAAAGTTCTAGTCCTTTTTTGGGTCTTTTAAGTGAGTTTTTGTGTCTTAGTGTAAATCAGGTTCACAAACCCGAATTACACCTCTTTTATGCACACAAGTGTAAATCAAGGTTACAAACTCGAATTACACTTCCCCTTAAATTTTTTTAGTCCGGTGCCAATTGGGTTCGTAATCCCGATTTACACCACTTCATAACCAAGTCTTTCATGTCAGGTGCAAGTTGGAGTTATAACCCTGACCTACACCTAAAGCCTTAGAAGTCATGTTTTTGTTGCAAGTTGGAGTTGTAACCTTAAATTACATCAAGTCCTCCCATTTTGGTGCAAGGCAGGGCTTTAACCCTGACCTGTACCAAGTCGCACCCATTTTGGTGTAGATCGGGGTTGTATCCCCAACCTACATCGAGTCCTCTCAAAATGGTGCTAGGCGGGGTTATAACCTCGACCTACACTGAGTCCTTACCCAATGGTGCATGTCAGGCTTATAACCCCAACGTACACCATTTTCTTTGCATATTGCTAAGTGCCAAGTATTGGTGCAAATCGGGGTTGTAACTCCAACTTGCACCATAATTCTTTCTTAGGTGTAAATCGGGGTTATAACCCCAATTCATGCCAAAGTCATTTTCTTTGCTTTTTCATAAGTGCGAATCAGATTTATAAGTCTGATATGCACCTATATGATTGTCAACCCTTCCCAAATGCAAATCAGACTTATAAGTCTGAAATGCACTTCATGATCCCATTTTAGTCATTTTTGTCCAACTCTAGGAATTTATCAAATCCATTTCTGTAACTCCACTTTAGATGCCAGATTCAGCACATTGGGACTAGATGACTGTGAAATACTACTTTTTGACAATATGACAATTTATTAAAGCAAAATGGAGACAATGATGAACAAGACTAGGCTCATGACACTTAGTCATTTTTATGCATCTCTAGTCTAGTGTCATGTTGTAATCTCAATCAACACCTCAAGTGTCATTTTGTATTCAAGGTTTTGTATCCAGAACTTGCATGTGTCCTAAGTCAAATTGAACTCTACCTTTGACTTATTCACAAATTAGTTGTAACTTTCCTAGTTTCATGTTGGACCTCTCCTCTATTTATACGAGGATTTTCATTGTAATAAGGATCTTCTTGATCTTTTTGGATCTATGAGGAATCTCTAATCTATATGCCAAAACTCTGCAGGAGTGGAGCAAAAATGAAAATTTGTGTTCCTATTGTTATTTTGCAAACTTGATCGAATAAGAAGAAATATTTGGTATCTAGACTTTGTGTTGGATTCATTTGTGGTTTATGGTGAGAGTGTTCTTATGTCATTCTTATTGTAAATTATTATTTTTCTCAAGTAAAGGTGTTATTGAGGAAATATTGTTAAAGAGTAGAAACAATGGTTGGTTTCTGGACTTTGTGTCATATTTCAACTTTTTTTTATTAGGATTAATAGAAGGAGATAACAACTTGAAGACTTTTAGCTTCATATTGTTATTCCAAGAAAATATTATCAAAGTTGTAACAGGTTATCAAGATATAGACTTTGTGCTTTTCTTCGTTATCTGAAGTGCATAATTGTGGGTTATAGAAGTCATATGAAAAAGGTTGATAGGATTATAGTGATTACAAGAATTTGAGCTTGAACATTGTTTTCTTGTCCCGAAGAAGCAATTGAGGACTTTGGGCCTTTATGGAAACTTTGCTTCTTCACTTATTTGTATTTTGATCATTCCTACATTTTGAGTTAATTTGTAACATTGAAATTGTAAGAATGATTGCTGCTCTATATTGTAAATTCTTTCCTAAAGAAAGGGAAAAGAATAACATCTATTCTAAAAAAAGAGAATAGGATGATGTACCACCTTGTTTAGATTAGAGACTAGAAGTTTTATTTTAAATAGAGTAAATTAGGAGGGATTTAATCTCATGTACTGTGGTTGAAACCACAGTTTTGTAAACTCATCTAGTTTGCAAAATTATCATCCAACAATAACAAGATA
Source organism: Cryptomeria japonica (assembly GCF_030272615.1). NCBI lineage: Eukaryota > Viridiplantae > Streptophyta > Pinopsida > Cupressales > Cupressaceae > Cryptomeria > Cryptomeria japonica. Next base: position 98,544,500 of record NC_081412.1, read on the forward strand.
ATACCACAAAAGGTGGAATTTCTCCTACAACCATTTTCCCTAGATGCACACTTCCCTAGGTGTCTCATATGAAAACTACAATGAATGCATTATCCTAATTCAACTTAAGTAAAGTGTAATTATGAGACATAATTTGCATCAACACCCCCCCCCTTGAAATAAACTTAAGAGAATGTAGAATCAAGCTAACAATGCAAGATAGATCCTAGCTACTAGGCAAAGTTAAGTACCCATGAATAAATGCAATGCAATCTCTCACAAATGGAGAAAGAGAGAAAACCCAGTGGAGAAAAACTCCCCCCCCAAAAGAGGGATGAAAATACAAAAGAATTCTCAAAGAAGAAGGACAACACCTCAAGAGAGGAAAAAGCCCCCTCGACCCCCCCCCCACCCGCCCCCATAAGAGAGGATGGAGAAGTCAACTGACCCCCCATGAAGAAATATCTCGCACCCCCGAGAGAGCTCACAACTCATTAAACTTACTCTCAATAAAGTTTTGGTGAAGATGTTTGTAACCTACTCTATTATAGGACAATAATGCAAATCAATGATCTACTCCTGAATCATCTCCCTGATGTAGTGCATGTTGGCAACCAATAACACTGAGAGGGGGGGATGTGAATCAATGTTATACTGGAATAGTAGATTTTAGCCTTAACAAAACATTCATACACCAACCGGTATACTGATATAAACAAAATTGAAAGAAGTAAAGCAACCAATAAACCAAACACATAAATGAGAATCATAACACACAGATTTATACATGGAAAACCTCAAAGAGGAAAAACCATGATGGGATTTGTGACCCACAATATCGATCCATTGGCCATATGAAGAGATATTACAATATATGAGGGGCCTGCACTTGAACGAAGGCTTACAGCCTAGAGCACACTGCTCAATCACAATAGGAGCCTCACTGAGTACATAGAATTCCAGACAACAATTCGGAGAAGTGTGAACTGCTAAGTTAGCATCTTCTATGCCAGAATACAGTTCCAGTTTAAGCTCTGCCTATTCCGGTCTGAAATCCTAAACCCTTTATCGGAATAACCCTTACAATGAATTCCTCACATACATAATCTCTTTGAATAATTTTGCATCACATTACATTCGCATCATAATCTATTACATCTATTCATAATGATCTAAACATACTGACCTATATACCCTATATAGCTTTTATGCCTTATGTCGACTTACAAAGATATATACAATATCAGATTACATGTTAGCCAGATAACATAAATGTATAAACATTAAAACAAGTTGCCGATGCCGGATCCAAGATATGTCGGCCTCCAATACTGGTAACCTTTTCTATACTATGTTGGCTTGTATTGCTTGTGACCAAAGAAGTCTTCCTGACCTGCCAGTGTCGGTGCCAGTGCTGGTGTAGAATCTGTGAAGTGTCTTCCGGTACACCATAGAATCAAAACATGAAGCCGAAACACAAAATCATGTTGCCATCAATGACAACATAATGAAACCAACCAATAGAGTGTCAATTGCCAACAATCTCCCCCTTTGGCATTGATGGCAACACTCATGTGAAAAATGGTCAAGGTTTCATCTGCCGGTTTCATCCCGCCCTGCTCCCCCTGAGCTGAATATGAAAAATACTCCATATCTCCAAAAATCCAAAACTCGGTAACTCCCCCTAATGTATACAACCCTTTTATTCTTTTTCACATCTATACTACTCCCCCTTTGACATCAATGCCATTAAGAATTCTAAAAAGAATGTCAAAGAATAAGAATTGTACAATGAATATCCCCAAGAATGTCTTACCGGAGCTTGACCAACTTCAAAATTTCTGGATAAGCCTTCTCAAGTAACTCCACATAAGTATCCCAGTAGGTTTTGAATGTGCCAAAAATAGATACAAGTCCACTCAATAAATGTGCAAAAGATTCTTTTTCATTTACCTCTGCTGGTGTGGGCTTTCCCACCATATCCATGCATTCTTTCTTATGTACAGAGAGTGAATCCAATCTTGGACTCACCAAGCCTCTCAGACTTCTGGCTCTTTGAATTATTTTGTCTCTTTCCTTCTCAAGAGCAGAAAATTGGTTCTCCAAAATGAAAATTTGACCATCAACTGATGTAGTCAATGAAATTAATCCATCAAAAGAGTTAGCAATACTTACAATTTTCTCCTGAATCTCCTTTATCTTTTTATCTACATTTGTTGTAAGTATTTCAGTATTGCAACGTATCCTATATTTATTTGTACATTGTTTCAAAGAATTTTCTATTAGGATTAGCTTCTCCTCAATCTTTTTCTTCTCTGTTTTGAATTACTTGATCAAAAGCGACTCGCTTAGCCTGAGTGAATCTTTCTAGTGCTTGTTGGTTAGATATTTGCTATAAGAATTGAAAGTATTTTGATATGTACTCAGTGATTACCTTAAGCTTGCCGGAAGGGCTCACTTCATTTTCAATCTTACACTCCAAGACCAATCTGTGTAAAACAGTGATTGATTGATCTATAATCCCCTTGTCTGTGGTTCCCTCCTTCATCAATTTTTTAGCAACCACCATCATCAGTTTAGTGGGACTCATCTTTGTGATGGTTTTCTTTTCTACCTGAGAAGTGTCAATTGACAATAATGATGGGCCAACAACTGGTTCCCTACCAGATTCCCCTGTTTTCTCCTCTGATGTTTTATCCTTTATAACGTCCTCACTTGCACCGGTGGCTTCGCCACTTGGTGCAATCTATATAACTGTTGGCTCCTCTATAGGAACAATATCCTCAACCTGTACATTTGTATCTAGAGGACAATTGTCCTCAATATTAGTATCATGTACAATGTTAGCTTGTTCATTCTCATTATTAACCGATATCTCAGTATTTGTCTGTACATCTGTATTTACCAGTGGCTCAATTTACACTATCCTAATATTTTTTGAAAATTGAGGGTGAAGGACCCATAATGCCCTTTCCTTTTCCTTCAACCGATGTATCTACAGTATCTATCTTGGTCTCCGGTGAAGTAAAGAATCCTCCGTGTTCTCCCAAAAATTTAATCCATTCTTTTTGAGTTTCCTTTATTACTTCATTCACTCTCCCTAGCATCATACTAGTTATCCTATGTTTGCTATTAAAGACTTTTCTGTCTGCCACCTCAATTGTCTTTTCCATTTCATTTGGAGCTATAGTAACATAGATAGCTAATAGTTATTGCATTTTAATGTGTTTATCCTCTTGCATAGCAGATAATCTTCTAGCATCTAACATGTTATATAACTCACTCGATATTTAATTTTCTATCTCTATTAAGACTTTCTTATAGATATCCAAGTATAGTAGGACTGTTTCTTCTACCTCTCTCTATTCATCATCCTCTAAGTTTTCATAATAAAATTTAACATTCTTCAACATGCCATCTTTTGTGATTTCATCTATAATTTCTGCACAAGTTTTAGGTCGTATGATAGTTACATTACCAATTTCAAGTGCTAAGTCAATGTCACTCTTCTTCTTCCTCTTGCCAGTACCAGATGTAGTTGTAGGTGTAGCTTTAGGTGCTTGCTTATGTGCCAGTAGCTTGATTGTGACCTTTCTAACCGGTTGCTTCTTTTCTTCCACCTTTGTTTCCTCTGGTTTCTTCCTAACAACCCTCTTAAATGCTAACAGTGTATCATCCTCTGATTTAGATTATGCAGTAACAGGTTCAATATGAACTTGCAGATCCTTCCTCTTTCTACCTTTCTCCAGGACAACATCAATTAGTGCCTTGATGTCCTTTGAGACCTTCTGCACAAACTTACTTGCTTTTCCTTCTCATTTCTCCCTTTTCTCCCGGTTGAACTCTATTTCAACCTCTTGAATTTTCTGCTATGCAGTTCCACAGGGCTTCTCTGCTTCATCAATTGGTGCATCAATTAGCATTTTTGCGTAGGCTTCAAGAATATGTGCATCCACCTCATAGCCCATTTCTTCAATCCAAATCTTGTGTAGCTTAACTACTTCCATGAGAGTCTCATCCTTCTTTACCATGAAGCATATGTCGGTAGAGTATTTTTCTACTACATGCTCAGGTACCCTTACCCTAGATCTCATAGATTTTTGAAATGCCTTAAAATAACCCCATATCTTATCATCTCTCTGACTTCCTAATGCAACAATTGACTGTTTCAATTCTCTTCCTACCAGAATGTCAAAAGCCCATTGCCTCTTACCAGAACTGGGTGAATCATTCAGAAAATATAACATCAAGAAGACTAACAAGTTCCCATACTATAAAGTGCCCTTCTTCTCACCCTTAATCTTTCCTAAGTTGATTAACAACTCATCAAGCATCCAACTGCATAGATCTAACTTTATATTATCTCTCATCATTTTATATGCAGCCAAAATACATGAACTGGAAACAAAATTTAGTCGGTTTGACTGAGTTACCATATATCTGATAATCATGCTACCAAATTTGATGTTGGTGTTGGTGATAGTGCTCAATTTCATGGATCTTTTGTTAGATGTAGCACCAACGATCTTCCTCATGAAGTTGTTTGAAACTTTCTTGTCTGGATGTTGCCCTACCGATGGCAAACCAGTAATTGCTTGGATGCCTTCCTTGGTGATTTTTTAAGGTTTGTTCAGCCATATGAATTCCCCATGTACTCTACTCAGTACATATATGATTATCTCATTCTCAAACTAAGGAATATCCAGAATGCATGTAAACCCTAGTTCTTCAATATGTTTATATACTGGTTTGATCTTTCCAGATTCTCCCATTAGCTCACTCGTATACATTCCCTTAATTTTTGAAGTTCCCAAGTCCTCGATATGACAGTGAATATATACCCTAATATCCTCTACATACACAACTCCTTCTGGAATGCGAGAAACTGCTCCAAGCAAGTCTTCCAGGGTAGCCACATGTGGATATTGCTTGAAAATTGGCCTGGGGTGGTCCTTGACCTCTACGATAGTTGGGTTTGCAACAAAAATAGGAATAGAAGATTATCCTGCTTCCATGTTTAAAGAAAAATACCCCTTGATTGCTCTCGATAAAAACCTTCAACAAATTCTTTCAGACGTCGGTGAAATCGCTCAAGAAGAAATCTGATTGCCTCTAAATAGCCTCTGATCACACTTAGTCACTCTGAAATTGCTCTGAATGCAGGGTGATTAACAATGAAGTGTATTCGACCTTTTAATCATCGAGAAAAACCCTAATATTCCATTGACATAAATGACTACCGGTGAAAGATACCAGATCTCTCTCAGAATATATCCATGCCGAATAATCCTCTCTAATATCTGGAACATCTTCCACAACCTCTTCCCGAGGCATATGCAACATCTTCATGAATTTTTCCTACCCCTAAGGCATCTGCCTTAGTTATTAGATGAGCTTCCTATTGGTGCAAGAGCAACCTCTTCTGCTGGATAAGTAACTGGGACATTCCCATCTGATGATTGTTCTTCAGTCTTCCTAACCCATCTCTGAGTATGATCTTGCCGGATTTCACTAAACTTCACTTTTCCTTTTTCATTTGATCCTCCATTACTAACCGGTGGATTTCTGCTTCTACAGAACTTAGGAATATGTCCAACTTCATTGCATGCATAACATGTAACATTGTTCTTCTGAATTGCTTTGTTAAAACTGGTGAAATTGCTTGACCTGCACTGATTAGCTATATGTCCAATTTTTTCACAAGCATAACATTTAACATTTATTCTGCAATCTTCTGTCTTATGACCAAACTTATTGCATTTAGAACATTTACCGGGAGCAGAATCAGGGTTCTGATTTGCTCTGTTTCTACATTGCCTAGCCATGTGACCAAATCTATTGCAATCAAAGCATCTACCATTGAATTTATAAGTATTAAATTGTCTTACCGGCGCCTTATGGTTTTGATCTTTATTAGCAGTACCAGAACCCTATCCTTTCTCAAATCCAAGTCCACTGGAATCTCCAATCTGTCTCTATCTCTTCAATAACTCATCAAGTTGTGCTGCGCTGATCTTGAATTTTTCTTTGTACTCACTTGCAGTAGTTAAATATTCTCTTAGTATTATCATTTTTCTCTCAAGCTCTTGCTCATTACTCTGAGATTGTACCAAATCAGTTCTCAACATATCATTTTCATGAACTGACCTACCACATTCTTCAAACTTGTTTTTCAGGGATACAACAAGATTTTCTTCCTTTTTCTTTCTGTCCTCAATCTCCTTAGACATCCTCATAGTTATAAATTACATTTCATTCTTCATAACCATTTTCGCCTAACTGAATTTCTGACATTGCTCCTTAAGTGCATTTTTCTCTTCATCATCCCGATTTTGCAAAAGTTCCTTCCTCCTAGATTGAATAGATGATAGCCTCTCTTGTAGGACAAGAATGAATTCCTTAGCGGAATTCAATTCATCTTGTATCTTTAAGTTCTTCAACCTTTCAGCATCATAATCTTCAAGTGCCATTTCAAGCAACTTCTCCAAAGCCATATTCAATGATTCTGATTTCAGGATCTTCCTCGAGCTGTTAAACTTCCTCTAAGGCACAAGGATATGATCCAATTGTTGGAAACCAATAACACTGAGAGGGGGGGGGGGGGGTTGTGAATCAATGTTATACCAGAATAGTAGATTTTAGCCTTAACAAAACATTCATACACCAACCGATATACTGGTATAAACAGAATTGAAAGAAGTAAAACAACCACTAAGCCAAACACATAAATGAGAATCATAACACATAGATTTATACGTGGAAAAGATCAAAGAGGTAAAACTACGGTGGGATTTGTGGCCCACAATATCAATCCACTGGCCATATGAAGAGATATTACAATATATGAGGGGCCTGCACTTGCAGGAAGGCTTACAACCTAGAGCACATTGCTCAATCACAATAGGAACCTCATTGACTACATAAAATTCCAGACAACAATCCATAGAAGTGTGAACTACTAAGTTAGCATCTTCTATTCCAGAATACGGTTCTGGTTTAAGCTCCGTCTGTTCCGGTTTGAAATCGTAAACCCTTTACTAGAATAACCCTTACAATGAATTCCTCACATACATAATCTCTTTGAATAATTTCACATCACATTAAATTCACATCATGATCCATTACATCTATTCATAATGATCTAATCATACTGACCTATATACCCTATACAACTTTTATGTCGGCTTACAAAGATATATATATATATATATAATATCAGATTACTTGTCGACTAGATAACATAAATGTATAAACATTAAAACAAGTTGCCGATGACGGATCCAAGATATGTCAGCCTCCAATACCGATAACCTTTTCTATACCATGTCGGCCTGTATTGCCGGTGACCAAAGAAGTCTTCTTGACCTGCCGGTGCCGGTGTCGGTGTAGAATCTGTGATGTGTTTGTCGGTACACCATAGAATCAAAACATGAAGCCGGAACACAAAATCATGTTGCCATAAATGACAACATAATGGAACCAACCAATAGAGTGTCAATTTCCAATAGTGCATGTGGATTTTAAAATGTTTGGTCCGTTGATGATGAATCGGGTTCTTCGAGATTTGAATAACACTCTAATTGTTGCAATGAAGGACTGTAGGTTGTGGGTGGTGAAGCCAAACTCTATGAGAATATTTTGAAGCTAAATAGCCTTAGTAGCTACATAAAAAACCCCTCGATACTTAGCCTCAGTCGAAGAAAGAGAAATAGCATGTTGTTTCTTTCTCTGCCAACAAATGGGGCCCGAACCAAGATGAAAGCTATAACCTAAAGTGGACTTACAATCATCAAGATTGCCAACCCAATTTGAGTATGTGTATCCAATCAAGGTAAGTCCTATGCCAGTTGCATAGTGAATCCCATAGTGATGTGTACCCCATATGTAGCGCAATATGTGTTTGGCATATTTCCAATGAATCTCATGTGGTTCCTACATAAAGTGTGAAACCATTCTAACCATGAATGAAGTAGAAGGGCATGTGTGAGTCAAGTAGATGAGACTCCCAACAAGCTGATGATACAATGTGGCATCAGCAAGTGGAGTGAAACACTTAGCCTAAAGATTGACTCCTGAAAGAAAGGGAGTCGGTGCAGGCTTACAATCAGCCATGTGGAACCAAGCAAGAAGATCAAGAGCATACTTGGGCTGCACAAGAGTAATCCCAAATGGCAACTGAGAAATCTCAATCCTGAGAAAGTAGTGCAAAAGGCCCATGTCAATCATAGAAAATCTCTCATGCAAAGTAGATTTGACACTGACAATGATGGATAAGGTACTCCCCATAATGATCAAGTCATCAACATAGAGCACAAGTATCAAATGAGAGTCATCCTGTCGCAAAATATACATATTTGAATCAAAATGACACCTAGTGAATCATGTAGAGAGAAAAAAGGAATCCATCTTGGCATACCAATCCCTAGGGGCCTACTTGAGGCCATAGATAAACTTCCTCAATCTGCAAACCAAAGAAGAATCTTGAACGAATCCCTATAACTGCTCCATGTAAATCTCCTCTTTGAGATCCCTATGAAGGAAGACACTCTTCACATCCATTTGATGTGCGACCCAACCATGAGTTGTGATGATAGCAAGTGTCAAGCGATTGAAGTTCATCTTAGCTATAGGTGGAAAGGTCTGAGTATAATCAACACTAGGAACCTATGAGAAACCTCTCGCAACAAGCCAAGCCTTGTACTTATCCACACTACCATGCGCTGCAAACTTAGTCAAATAGATCCACTTACATCAAAACATCTTTCTCCCCTTAGGGAGAGGGAATAACTCCCAAGTGTTGTTCCTCATCAAGGAACTATACTCTTCCTCCATGGCTAAGTCCCACTCAGGAACTCTTGATGCTTCCTGAAAGGATTGTGGATCAGAAGCTATAACAATTTAAGTATGTATAAGCTCTTGATGTTGTGACCAAGTCCTTCGAGTGTCTAATGGATCTCTAATAAGATAATTCATGGACTCAAGAATCTATCAAGCCCCATCAGGTCTTGGAGGAGATGAAGGATGAGCTTCATCAATTGCAAGTGGACCCTGTAGAGGTGTGAGCCTATGAGCTGAAGTTGAGGGAGAATCATCATCCAAGTCACTATCATCACTATCCATAATGGAGGAAGGAGGAGGAGGATGAGAGGCTAAACTAGGAGATCCTTACTCAAAGTGAACACTCCTTGTAATGAATACCTCATGTGTCTCTAGATCCATAAGTCGATATGCCTTAACACCCTTGGGATATCCAACAAATATGCAATGCCTACTCTGAGATTCCAATGCCTCGTGTTTCTATGGAGGAATGTGAGCCCATGCTCGACACCCATAGACCCTGAAATATCTTGTAATTGGTTTTCTACCACACCAAACCTCAAAAGGAGCGACACCCTTCAAAGCCTTGTGGGGAACCTAAATTTGGATGTGTATGGCATAACTAATAACTTTTGTCCAAAAATCTAGATGAAGAGAATGAGCATGAATCATGCAACTAGCCGTCTCCTTAAGGGTTCTGTTCTTCCTTTCTGTAACACCATTCTATTATGGAGCATAGGAAATTGAGTGCTGAAGATCAATCCCCTCAAGAGTGCAAAATTTCTCAAGTCTATTGTTCACATATTCCCTTCCATTGTCTATATGAAGAAGCTTGACAAGATTCCCTAAATGCTTCTCAACATGAACCTTGAAGGGTATAAATCTATCAAACACTTCACTCTTTTGAATATGAAAGTAGACCCAAGTGAAGCAAGAGTAGTCATCAATGAAGGTGAGGACATAGCGGGCCTTGCTAAATGAAGGCATTGGAAATGGACCTACTACATCGTTGTGCACCAATTGAAGAACTGAACCAAAGCTCTCCAAGACTTCCCCTTATCAAACTTCTCTTTGGGATGCTTGCCCATGGAACACCCTAAACGTACACCATTTAAAAAAGCTAATTTGAGGTAGAACTGTGACCATGTCCTTAGAGCTTAGCTGCTGAAGATAGCGGTAGTTGAGGTAACCAAACTGCTCATGCCATAACTTAATTTCTAAATTTGAATGAGTGAAAAAGGCCATACAAGGAGATTGAAGCACAGAGTGGGAGAATGAATAAAGTCATGAATTATGATTGGCTTGTCCCACTACTACAAAGGCATCATTCTCAAGTTCTTTTACCACAATAAAATTAGGTATAAACTCAACTTTCTTTCCATCTCCATAGTGGGTGACTTGGTAGATAGAGGTTGGTGGTCAAGTTAGGAACATAGAGAACATTCTCAAAAGTTCCATCATCCATGAAAATCAAACCTTTCCCTTCAACTTTCACTTGTCTATCATCACCAATAAAAATGTGAGGTACATTTGGTGGCTCCAATGAGGAAAATTGCTCCTTTGTAGAACCTATATGATGCAAGGCACCTGAGTCAAGTATCCATTGTTGTGGAGAACCTATTTTAGCCACAAATGCTTGCCCTTTTCCTTTTGATTGTGAGGAAGTGGAAGGAAATGATTCCTTCTTCTTGTAGGTGGATGTCAAATTGATGTTGTTCTTCTTAATGATGTTTGTCAGCTCATCAATTTGCTTTGAGTGGGAATGATGCTCATCATGACCAAATTTCTTTCAATACGAACAAGTTGGCCTCTCCTTCTTAGGAGTATTTCCCTTCTTGGAAGAGGATGAAGTATTGTCTTGTTGTGGAAAGGATGATTGTGCTCTATCTTGTTGTGGCTTTGGCTTAGGCTAATTTTGGTTCTTGCTTTTTCTTTGATTCCTTTGATTCCCTTGATTAGCCACCAAAACTTTGAACTTTGAAGATTTGAGAATCCTCATTTTGATCAACTTTACTTGCTCAAGTATCAACATCTCTGTGAATGCTTTAAATGATGGTGTAGTGAATGAGGCACCTGAAGTCAACCAATTGAGCATCCTTTTTGTCAATGCCACAATCTTTAAGCTTTGCTCGTAACTTATTTGCACTTTTATGCCATAATCTTGTATTGTATCAAAATCCTTGGGATCTAACATTGTGAGTTTACTGTCAAGCTTGTATCCCGTAATCTCATCAACTTGTCCATACAATTTGCTAAATATATCCCAAGCCTCTTTAATTGTAGTACATTTATCAATGTGAAAATGAGGTTATTTGATACATACTTTCTCAAAGTTCTAAGCGCCATGAAATTTTTAGTGAGCCATTCCAATTGAGCATTTGGATCAACTTTAGGATCTGCTAGTGTTGTCATTGTTCCATTTATGTAATGAATGAGTCTTTTTTATATTAACTTACTCCATGCTTTAATTTTCTATGATGCATAATTATATGGAGTTAGAAGTGGAAATTTAGGAGAACCCATATCAGCAAAATGAAAGAGCATAAGATAGAGAGAGATACAATCACACAAGACACCCCCCAAATTTACTCAATTAGAGAACCCTCCTCCAAAATGATGATTTGGCACTTCTTAGTGCGTGTACAATGGGTCACTTGCAAACAAGGGGAAAGTGGACTTTTAATTTCAACATTATACAATGAAGGAAGACTGAGAGGGGGGGGGGTGAATCAGTCTTCATCGGATATACAAACTTAACTATAAAAATAGATCTGTTAAACTACAACACTAATAAATATAAGAAAATTAATTTCACAGCACACAACACCAAGATTTTGATGTGGAAAACCCGGTTAAGGGAAAAACCACGCTGGGAATTGTTGTGACGTATTCACACATCGCCCCATTACAAATGGGGACCCCTACTTTTTTGCCTTCTAGGGTTTGTTTTCTAGATCTTTTAGGTTGTTGTCTATTAGCCTTTTCATTTTGAAGAGTTGTCAGGGGGCTCATTAGGATAGCAAGCTCTACTTGAGTCAGGTGAATCTTCTCAAGAGGTCAAGTCAATTGAGTGATTAGGGGTAATTTAGATCATTCCTAGGGTGTTTTTTGTGTACTATCTGGTCACACTTCAAGTTGCTAAATCAAACCTTGGTTGAATGCATAATGTCCTCCTAGGTCCCATCCCTTACATCAAGGGCATAGCAAATTCACCTTGAGAAGTCTGGAATGTCATCCTGATCCTCGAATGTCCTGAAATTTGGCTGTCTGGAATGTCATCCTGATCCTGAAATTTGACTAAGTCTGGAAAATTGAAGAATCCTCGAAAAACTAGATTTTTCATTATAACTCCTGGAGGTCCGAAACCATTCTCAAACATCCTGACAGTATATATGGAATATAACTTAAAGCATAATAAACAAGAAAGATATAAGGAAATGTCACTTATACTTAAATGTTATATATTTGAAGACACCTTTTTCTTCCTGGTTTGCACTGAAAGTCTTGTTCCTTGGACATGGTGGGGGTAGATTGATATGTTCTTTCCTTAGGAAGTGATTGAAAGCATTGAAAAGTGAGGATTTTCTCCAAGATTGTGAATTTCGCTCCTAACCCTTCCAAAGGGTCCAGAGCGAAATTCTTCATAAGCCTCATTTGCTTCCTTGTTTAAACTACCAACCTTGTTCCTTGGGCGTATTTGGAAGGAAAATGACGTGTCTTTGAATTTTGTAGTAATGGAATGTGAAAGAACGAAGGATTTTTGACCAAGACAAGAATTTCGCTCTTGACCCTTCCAATGGGTCCAGAGTGAAATTCATATGAGACCCTTTTCTCTTCACAAAACCTTGAAGTGAATGCTAACTTGGAATAGAGGATGATTAGGAGAGGCCTAATAAGTTATATCCAAGCCAAAGAAGGGAGGAAAAAGGTGAAAATGAGCCTAAAATGAGAATTTCGCTCTTGACCCTTCCAAAGGGTCCAAAGCAAAATTTACTTTTCCTCTATTTTGCTCTTTGATATGGCCAAGTTTTGGATTTTTGAGGCATGGTTGAGGAGGATTTGATGCATATTTTCCTTTGAGAAGAGGTTTGAGGTGATGAAGTGGTATAAATCAACCCAAAAGGAGAATTTCGCTCCTGACCCTTCCAAAGGGTCCAGAGCGAAATCCTCAGTTTGACCCCCTATCTTGCCTAAAATGATGAAAACGACCTTGTTTTGAGATAAAAGGATGGTAGATGGATTTGATTATTGTGAGGAGAAGTGAGTTTGATTAAGATTGAAGTCAAAGAGAAGCAATGGAGTGTGAAATCAACCTTAGTCAAGAAGTTCGCTTCTGACCCTTCCAAAGGGTCCAGAGCGAAATTCCAAGAACACACCCATTTCTTCCTTGTTTGGACCAAGATCTTAGTTAATTGGGACAATTTGGAAGTAAATCAACATATTTTTCCTTAGGAAGTGAATGAGGGCAAAGGGAATGAAGAATCAAGACTCAATCTTGAATTTTGCTCCTGACCCTTCCAATGGGTCCAGAGCGAAATTCTTAAAATCCCTCTTTTTCTTCCTTTTTTTGTGTCAAGCTAAGTGTGGATCAAGGTAGATTAAGCTTGGAAGGACCCCTAGGCATGCCTTTTAATTTATTGTGGCCACCAATGATCAAGATTTTAAGCTTAAACTAGGATTTCGCTCCTGACCCTTCCAAAGGGTCCATAGCGAAATTCTCTAAAGGTCCTCTCCTTGGCCATGGTTTTTAGCGAAATTCTCCTTTCAGGCCTTGTGAGGTCAAAAAAGTCTTGTCTTCATTAAAGGGGGATCCAAAAGGGAGATTCAAAGGAAATTAAGGTATGGAGAATGAAACTAGGTGAAGGAAAACAAGCAAGTCAAGAATTTTGCTCCTGACCCTTCGAAAGGGTCCAGAGTGAAATTCTCAATTTCACCTAGTTTGCTCATGATGAAGGTCAAGTGTAGGATTCCTAGGCTTTGGTAGAGAGAAGTCTAGCATATGATTGTCTTGGAGGCATTTTGGAGTGAAAAAATGATAGAATTTGAGCCTAATTCAGGAATTTCGCTCTTGACCCTTCCAAAGGGTCCAGAGCGAAATCCTTCAAAACTCCGTTTTGCTCCAATTTTGCATCAAAATTGGTATTGGTTGAGATTGAGGGCATCCTTAGACATGCATCTGAGTGAGTATGGTCACAAAGTGAGAAGAATTTGAGCCAAGAATGCAAATTTCACTCCTGACCCTTCCAAAGGGTCTAGAGTGAAATTCCTAAGTGGTCTAATATTTTGCCTAGGTTCTTGAGCAAAACCTATTCCTTGGAAATTTTGGAGGTTAATGACTTGATCTTGGCGAGGTAATGTTGAGAATGAGTTCTAATTGAGCAACTTTGTCAAAATTCACTCCTGACCCTTCCAAAGGGTCCTGAGCGAAATTCTTATAGGGCCTATCCCTGGGAAGGATTCTAAGGAAAATTCTATCTCGATGCCTTCTTGTTAATAATTTAAGGTAATAAATGCTATGAATAGGATAAATATATCATGTGTACTTGATCATCTTTTGGTTTGTGTTGTAGGTGAAAGAAGACCAGGCCAGGACAAAAATGACCTATTCAAGTCTATCATCATCAAGGACATTCCAAAGGCATAAAGGTGGACTCAAGGTGTTTTGAAGCATTGGAAGACTACAAGTGTTCAAGAAGTTGCCATCCATCTCCAAAAACTTCACTTCGCCACACTAAGAAACCACAAGATGAAAAAGAAAGGCTTTTCCAACACTTCAAGGTGAGATATGCTACCGAAGGAAGAAGACTTGACCATAAGGAAGCCTCATCAAGCATAGGGGAGTCAAGGAGGTACATCATTCATCGCGTCAAAAGACAGAAAAGAGATCAACCAAGGCATATACGTCAGACAAGGTGGCATCCCAGTCATGTTTCCTCCAGTTGGATTGGTCCACCTTAGCATGTCTAGATTCAATGTGCCTGAGTCATCGGGGATGGCACAAAATTCAGTGTACCTACCCCTACTTCTTATTGGTCCTCACTCCTGGAATGTAATTTTCTCATTGGCTAAGGAAGTTTGTTATAATAAACCCTAATTAGGGTTTCTATCTTGTAATCCTAGCCATTGATTCTAAGTCAATCAGAGCCATCGATTTATAAAGGGCTCTCTATATAAAGCCCTGGCTCTTCATTTGTAAAGGTTAATAGTCAGAGAATAGTTAGGAGTTAGCAAAAGAGAGATAGTTAATAATTAGTAGCTCAATAGTAGATAGCATTTTAGAGTAGAGTAGAAAGAGAAGGCAAAGATTGTTGTCAAGACATTGTTGCAAAAGACATGTAAACTTAATTGAAGGAAAGGTGAATTTTCTGTGTCGATTCAACAATTCACATGGTCTCTATACTTCTCAAATTTATTTTCATGTTATTAGATGAATGGAAGAAATTTGTATGATCAATGGTGAAATTTGTATATCCATACTACTAGCGGTTTGTTGATTGCAAACTTGCCTTGCGTAGTCAACTGGAATCATTCAACTTAAGCTTAACTTCAATTATCGCTTCTTCATTGATATGCATCAACCTGATGGTGTCTATGCTTGTAGCGGTGATCTGAACATCATAAAGCTTTCCTTAGAAGATCACACTAACCTTGTGGAGATGATCCTAGCATGTCAAAGAAATACTTAGTTAGAGTTTCATCAAAGGTCATCCATTGCTCCTACATTCTTAGTGTTAGAATTAGATCCTTCTCCAACCCTTATCCTTTTTCCTTTTTTAAAAATCAAGGATCAGTAAAGACCCATGTTCCAGTGATATCCAAACCAAATCAGATGCTCAGGTCATCGAATGTAAGTCCCCTTGTGATTCCAACAAAATCACATCATACCGTAAGAGCTTATCCACGAGTAGAGAACCTACATAACAAAACCTTGGAGTTGCTCTGATTGATCCTTCTGTGAAATCTTCAACATTCGGGGAGCTTTATTCAAGAGAGGATAAGATACCTCTGAGTATTTTATTCTGTGTTTGGTCGTGTACAAAAGACACATCAACAAGAACCTACCCACAGTAAGATGATACTCTGCAGTAGTATGTGAAAATATTATAATGGGGAATGCACATGCATTCAGGAATACTGCCTAGAGCTCACTGCTCAAAAGATAATGACCCAAAAGGCTACAACCCTTAGGGAAGTATCACTGAATTACAATAAGATTCAAACTACAATCCAGAAGAAATGAACTGAAAGAATATCATCTCCAAATGCCTGATTACAATTTCAGTTAAGCATAGTTGTCTTCCCTACAACACCAATCTCTCCTCAATGTCAACACTGAAAGATAGATCACTTTTTCACACATAAAACTTTCTTTGATAATGAAGACACAACATCGAGGCCTAAATTACATGACAACATCACCTATTTATACAGTTCATCAACCTTGATAACAAGGTCGGCTAAACCCTCAATTGACAATTATAAAATTACATCACACGATACAAAGATCGATCACCAGACCAACATGATTATTTACATGACATAACACGAAACTAATTCAAATTCCCAAATTTTCAGCTCCACCGAAAATCACGCCAAGAACAACCGCAACACGCTACACCACCAGAAATACCGCATAACACAAAAATCATCACTGGTTCATAGAAACCACCAAAAAATTGCACAACAATCATTGCAGATCACCAAAAAAAATAGGACATGACTAGGGAACACCAACAAGCATGTTAAAATCATCAGAAATAGCTGCACCAACACCACTTATCAAATCTTCATCCATCAACATCTGAAAACTTAATAACACAACCAATCAACAACTGTCACGAAGAAAGATAACTTGCAGAGCACCAAATCATGATTCATTTGAAATGAAGATACAAAAGACCATCCCAAACAATATCCCAAAAACTCAGCACAAGATCTGATCACACTGGAATATACCAGAGGATATACTGAACTCTGCAAAACAGTGATCAACAAAACAAAATTGCAAAACAGGATCATAAGATCTTCCCAATCTGCAAACACTAGAGAAAATCATAGGAATATGTTGACATCAATGATAAAAACATATCCTAGTAGCAACAATGACCAACAATATCCAACAACAACTACCTTACATAGGCTATAGATGACTCAAAGCAATAATGCACAAGGTCTAAGTTGAGATCCAATCAACTTACAAGTACCAAAAAGGCCAAAAAAGACCAAATTCTGAAAGTGATATTTTATACTGAAAATGGTAAAAAATTGATAGCACCATGTGAAAGTAGACAAAAAATTATGCACTTTCCAAAAAAATGACACCTGAAAAGGAGGTCGTCTGAGCCTGAACGGAGCTCAAGAAGTTGCAGAATTGAGGATTGGACAAGTATAGTTGTGAAAAACTAAAAATTCTAAAGAATCTATCCATCAAAATAAGAAACTAACCACACCACTATGGAGTGTAAGGAAGTTAAGTAGCAGAACAACTTCCTACACTAACCTAGAGAGGAGGGTAATACAATAACTTTTACATATCATTTCAACTAGCAAAAATAAACATAATATCATGCATACAACAATACAACAACACAATGATTTACGTGGGGAAAACCCTTTCAGAAGAAAAACCCCACACTCCAAAAGCAACTCAATAGATTATTCAACAATCAATAACAAATTATAATATAATTACAGAGAAAACTCTTCATAGGAGTACCACTAATTAGACACTCAGAGGTAACTCAATAGCCATAAGACTCTTACACACAACCTCTATCTCATGCACCTCATAAATAAGAGATACAATACAAGAAATTGTTAAATGGTATTATAAAACCATGGGCTAAAACCATCCAATAAAGTAGAGCCAACCTTATCTCCATTATAGATGCCTTATGACCTGTCAAAACACACTAAACACGTGTTCCTCCCTTTTACAACTCATTTATGTGTTCGATGCAATTTATATTTCCTATTTTAGTAGTCCAAACTTCTGGAGGCCATAACTTGTGAACCGTGTGTCTAATTGATGAACCGTTTGAAGCGTTGAAAACCTCACAAAGTGCTCTATTACTTCATGAATCGCTATTCCATTTATGCCCACTTTTCAAGGCATTTATGAGGGTTTAAAGTCATAAAAATTAAATTTAAACCTTCCATTGCACCCCTCCAAAACAAAAACACTAATATCTTCAAAACTAGTTGTGATCTTGCGATGAAAATTTACTAGCATGCTTATCTAGCCAACCAAAAGATTCAGGGAGAATTTCACACCATTCCATGCTCAAACAAAAAATTACTATAAATAGTAACCTCATGTAAATGCAAGGTTGGGACACTATTTTCCCAACATTCTTCCACCTATCAAACACCTTGCAAGAGGTAAGGGAGTATCAACACAATAATTTAATTGCTAAGGGCCATGAGGCCCATAAACTCTGAACACCATCTAAACTTCTCTATGCTCACAACCTTAGTTAAAGAATTTGCAACATTCACCAAAGTTTCTAATTTAACTAGCTTCACCCTACCATCTTCGACCATATCTTTGACAAAATGATTCTGAATATCAATGTGATTGGTCTGAGCATGAAACATCGGGTTCAAGTAGCTAGGCATATCACACTCTTACTGTCACAATAAACTGTCATTGCACCTTGTTTTATTCCAATGTTTGAGCACAGTCTCTTAAGACAAATGTCTTCTTTACAAGCATGCGTAGTTGCCATATACTCTGCTTCTATAGTGGACCAAGCAACCACAACCTGTCGATTACTCATCCAACTAATTGCATCACCAAATAAAGTAAACACATAAGCACTGGTGGATCTTTTGCTATCAATATCACCTACCCAGTCTGAATCCACATAACCATGAATATCAAGGGAAATCACATCTCCAACCAAATTACTATGATAACACAAAGAATACTCTGAGGTACACTTCAAATATCTGAAGACTTTTTTGACTGCATCCCAATGAACTCTACCAGGATTAGACATATATCTCGAAAGAACTCCCACTTCTTGGGCAAGGTCTAGTATAGTATAGACCATAACATACATCAAACTTCCAACTGCAGTTTGATAAGACACTCTACTCATGTCTTCTATCTCTGATGGAGATGTAGGACAATCTAAAATAGATAATTTTGTTCCAACTTTGAAGGGAACACATAATGGTCTACAATCCTGCATGTTGGAACTCTATAATACTAAATTCACATACTTACTCTGGCCTAGCCATAATTTTATGTTCACTCTATCTCTTCTAATCTCCATCCCAAGAATGTGTTTTGCTACACCAAGATCTTTCATTTCAAGTTTAGTAGCAACTTGAGACGTTAGTTCTGAAATCATACCTTTCCCTTTACCAATGAATAACATATCATCAAGATATAATGCAATGTACAAGAAACGATCACCATCAAATTTATAATAAACATAGTGATCTAATTTAAAAATCTCAAATCCCAATCTCAACACATATGTATCAAATTTATGGTACCACATCCTAGGACTCTGTTTGAGGCCATACAAATATTTCTTCAATTTATAAACCAAATTACTTTCACCTGTCACCACACAGTTCTCTGGATGTGTCATATAAATATCCTCCTCCAAATCACCATGAAGTAAAACAGTTTTTACATCGATTTTCTCGAACTCTAAATCGTAAGCAGTAGCAATAGAAAGCAAAAATCTAATGGATGTCATTTTTGCAACAAGAGAAAATATATCACCATAATCAACACCCTCAACCTGTGAGTATCCTTTTGCAACCAACCTTGCTTTATACTTCTTAATGATTCCATCTGAACCTATCTTTTTCTTGAACACCCATTTGCAACCAACATAATTCCATCCTTTAGGCAATGGTACAAGATCCCATGCATCATTCTCTTTCAAAGATGCCATTTCTTCTTCCATAGAAATCTTCCAGGATTTTGTATCATTCATACCTAATGCCTCTTCCATAAATCTTGGTTCATCCATATTAGTATTCAAAGCAAAAATACATCTGCAATCATCATGTGAATACCTTTCGTGTGGTTATCTATGTCTTGTAGACCTTCAAACAAGTTGAGTTGGAGGTTCTTCCTCCTCTTCTGAAGATTCAGAGCTAGATGAGCTCTCCTCAACTTCTTGCCTATTAAGTGGTCTCAATTAAACTCTTTCAGGCGTAGAAGGGAATTGAATCACATCTTCCTGTTTAGTCTGTTTTGGCTGTAATATAACAAAAGGAGACTTAATTTCTGTAAAAATAACACTTCTGCTATGAATTACCTTTTGAGAAATAGGGTCCCAAAGCTTGTATCCTTTCATACCATAACTGTAACTGATGAAGATACATTTCACAGTCTTGTTCTCCAACTTTTTTTGCTTTTCCTTTGGCAAATCTCCATATGCCTCACAACCAAAAACTCTAAGATGTCTTAATGAAGTCTCGTGACCTGACCATGCTTCCATATGCATTTTATCAACAAGAGCTGATATAGGAGACTTGTTAATCAGGTAGCAAATAGTGACAATAGCTTCAACCCAAAACTTTTGTTCTAGACGAGCGCCACTCAACATACTCCTAGCCTTTTCCATCAGTGTCCTATTCATTCTTTCTACAACTCCATTCTACTATGGAGAATACAGAGTTGTCTTCTATCTGTTAATACTACAGTATTTATAGAATTTATCAAAGTTATTAGAGAAAAAATCACCGCCATTATCAATCCTCAAACATTTAATTTTCTTTCCGATCTGCAACTCAACCATTGCTTTAAATTCTTTAAAAGGACTAAAAACTTCAGATTTACTTTTTAGAAAGTATACTCAAGTCCTACTAAAATCATCAATAAATGAAACATAATATGTGGATTTTCCAATCAAAGGAACATCTACATGACCAAACACATTAGAATGAATAAGATCCAAAACACCACAAGATTTATGAGAACTTAAGTAAAACTGAACATGGTTTTGTTTTCCATGAATGCAATGCTCATAGAAATCAAAGTCAAGATTACAATCATTCAAACCTTCAACAAGGTTTTTATTTTTCAAGGTCCTCAGACTCTTTTCTCCAATGTGGCCAAGTCTTTGGTGCCATAACATAGTTTTCTCTGTAGGTAACTTTGCTTTAGAAGAAAGAGAACCTTTAGGTATCCAAAAGCCATGGCCATCTACCGAAGCTGAAACTCTCAAATATTTTGACAAAGTATCCACAAATTTACTTTTTATATAAGTTCTATTACAGTCAACAATGTATGCCTCTAGCTTATACAAAGTGCCAAACCTGACACCTCTAGCAATCACCATAGCACCCTTAATCATCTTACATCCTGCATTAGAAAAGACTACCTGCACACCTACATCTATCAGTTTTCTCACATATAATAAATTTCATATTAATCCAGGGATATGTAACACACCACTAATCCTTTTTATTCTACCATTAGGAAACCTGATCCTAACTTTACCTTGACCAACAATGTCTAAATGTGAATCATCACCCAAGTACACCTCGCCTCCATTAAATTCTTCATATTAAGAAAACCAATCTTTATTGAAAATCATATGAAAAGATGCACCTGAGTCAATTAACCATGCATCATTACCTACATGAGTAGCCAAAGCTGCAATGAATGCATCACCATCTTCCTTCTCGGACTCAGAATCAGAATCAAACTTCTTCTTTTTCTTCTTATTTTCTTCTTTGCAGTCCTTATAGATGCGACCTGAATTATCACAATTATTGGAAATGACTTTAGAGTTTCTAGGAGATTTTGATCTCCCTTTGGATTTGGACTTATTGTGCTTCTCATTCTTCTTGCCTTTTTCCTTAGGTCTTCCACGAACAGTTAGGGGTTCCTTCGAATTGATGGATACCTTCCTCCACATCTCTTCACCAAGTAGGGTACCCACCACATATTCAGACTTCAAAACAACATAAGTACTACCGATAGCCATAACAAGAGAATCCCACTAATCAAACAAAGAACAAAGAAAGATCTAAATTTTTTCTTCTTCGTCCATCTTAACACCAACAAATACCAAATGAGCCACCAACATATTAAATGCTTCTAGGTGGTCTGCAATTCATCAACCCTCTTCCATCTTCAAAGAATACAATTTCTTCCTCAATAAAAATTGATTTAATAAATATTTGGCTTGATACATCTCACCAAGCTTAATCCATAACTTATTTGCAGAGTTCTCTTCGTGGACATTGATCAGAATAGAGTCTACCAAACACAATCTGATTAGACCCTTGTCTTTTTGGTCCATATCATCATCCTGAGTAGCTGTTGTAGGATCTAAGGGTCTTGAGACATTCAGATCAATAACATCCCACATATCTTGATCTATTAACAAATCTTCCATCTTCAACTTCCACATCTCAAAATTATTACCATTAAATTTCTCCACCTCTATTCTCCCTTACGAACTTGTCATCTGAAAATTCTTGCGACAAGAGCAAAAAGTATCTTCTGCACAACCTCTCACTCAAATTTGGATTGGTTCAAAAAAACCAACAACCCACAACTAAAACTAAAGGTGATCAGGCTTTGATACCACTTTTAAGGAAGTTAAGTAGCAGAACAACTTCCTACACTAACCTAGAGAGGAGGGTAATGCAAAAGCTTTTACATATCATTTCAGCAGTTACAAAAACTTAACAAAAATAAACATAATATCATACATACCACAACACAACAACACAATGATTTACGTGGGGAAAACCCTTTCGGGTGAAAAACCCTACACTCCAAAAGCAAAAACCCCACACTCTAAAAGAAACGCAATATATTATTCATGTTGGCATATGGACACTCCAATGAGACATTGTATGTGATTGAAGGTTTTGTCATTGATGGCAACCTTGCAATCCTATGGCACCGGCAAGACATTATACCGACAAAGCATTACACTGGCAAGATAGTGCATCGACATCAGCAGAACACTCTACACCGGCACCGGCACAGAAGAAAGAAAGTATACCGGCATAGAGGCTGACATGATTTTTGTTATGTAATATTTTGTTTATTATTGTAAGCCGACTTGGCAAATTGTAAAATGACTCTTGTATATAAAGGAGATCATTGTAGACATTTGTAGAAGTGATGAAAGGGCATAAAGAAATTATTAGGCAGACCTAATGTGCGAAATATAGGTCAAGGGTATATGTAAAGAACAGAGAAAGAATTGGTACTGAATCTGGCATTGAAGATGCTATTGTAAAACAGTACAATTCATTGGATTAGTATAATCCTTATTGTAAGTCAGTGTGACTTCCCATTGAGCAGTGAGCTCTAGGCAGTTGGCCTTCCTGCATGTGCAGACCCCTATTATAAGTAATATTCTCTTATTGGCCAGTGAGTGAATATTGTGGGTCACAAATCCCACCGAGGTTTTTCCCACACCGGGTTTCCTCGTTAAACATCTTGTGTTATGGTGTACTTTTCACGTGGATATTCTTGATTCTATTTATTGCATTATTTCTTGCATACCGGTACATTGTTATATTATGTTCTGCATGTTTTAACTTAAGAAATTCTTATTACCGGTTAGATATTGATTCACCCCCCCCTCTCAGTATCTGTGGGACCCCTAACAACTGGTATCAGAGCTTGGTCCTCTATTTTCAGAAGCCTAACAGCTTGAGGAAGATCTTGACACCGGTAAAGATGGAAAATTTGATGAAGCAACTTGAAGGAGCTCTTACAGACTATGATGCAGAGAAATTGAAAAATATCAAATTAGAAGATGATTTAAGGGCAGCTCAAGATATCATTCAGGCACTTCAAGAAAAATTTACTGTTGCAAGAAATATGAGAAGAGAAATTTGTGAAAAACTGTAAACTGAGAATGATGAAAAGGAATCACTCAATGATATGATAAGCAAGTTGAAACAAGAGTTCATGACAACAAAAAATGAAATGGAGGATATGACTATGAGATTTTGCAAAGAGATTGAGGATAGGAAGAAGAATGAAGAAGAATTGACCAGAAGACTAAGTGATGCAGCAAATGAGAACACAAGACTTAGCTATGAAAATGACATGTTGAAGACAGATCTGATGCATACTCAGAATGACTCAAATGAACTGATGAGACAAAAAGAAATCTTGGAAAGAGAACTAGAAACTGCAAATCAAAACAAAGAAAAATTCAAGAAAAGTTCAGAGGAACTTGGTACCTTGCTGAAGAATAAAAAACCTAAAGGTGACACTTTTGGAATTGGTTTTGAAGTTGGTGAAAGCTCAGGTACTGCAAATACCCAGGATCACAACAAACCGGTAAGACAACCTAATGCTTATAAATTCAATGGAAAATGCTTTAACTGTAATAAGTATGGTCATAGAGAAAATGAATGTAGATCTAGGAATTATCAGAATATCAACACACCCACCGGTCAATGTTCAAAATGCAACAAAGTCGGTCACAACTCTGAAAACTGCAGAATGATTGTGAGATGTTATGTTTGTGGAAGATTTGGACACTTATCAAATCAATGCAGAACACAAATCGGCATAGGTTATGGGAAAGCTATTCAGAAGAATAATGTAACTTGTTATGCATGTAACAAGATTGGGCATATTGCTAAATTTTGTAGAAGTAAAGGAACACCGGTAGACAACAAAAGTGCTAGCTTGAAAGGTAAAGAAAAGGTTGAAGAGGTTAAGCAAGAATTCTCAAAACAATGGATTAGAAAAACTGATCTAAATATTGGGAATACTTCTCCACTGGTAGAACCAACCAATGCTTCACCAGTAGGACAAAGTGATACTTCACCGGCAGGACAGAGCAGTGCTCCACCGGCAGGAAGTTCTTCATCTAATTGAAGAAAATTTCCTTGAGGGTTTGGCAATCTAATGACACATATGCTAATTATTCCCTCAATTAGAGATAAGAAGTTGAAAATTACTTATCACTGGTAGACAATGTTAAGTGAATACTTAACCAACATGTAATAAATGTGGTAGATGGCGAAAAGACATTATAAAATAAGGTTTTGGCTCCATTTCATTTCACCGTGATTTCAAATTTTCAGAGAGCGCGAAGATTCCGAGGTAAGGCATTTCGAGCAAGAAGCAAGCACACTCCAAGCAATCATCCATCCAAGATAGTAAAAGGTATTTAATCATGGCATCCACCTCTACAATTGAATACATAGAAAACCCTACTGTTGTTGAGGTAATTAAAAGACCTAGGCCTGTATTTCAGTTAGTTCCCGAGATAGCAAAGAAGGATGATACCTTAGGTGCATTTTCTCAAATTCCTAAGGGAGTTGTATATGCTGAAGACCCCAGAATGTACATCCACTGCAACATTGAAGAGTTAGGAGATGAGGAAATCAAAACCATGTATAAAACCGTAATATGTGATAACAACGACAATGTGAAGAATGAACACAAGATTATTGAAACCCTAGGATTTATAGAAATCCTTAGCATTCCTGAATTTCCTAAGGATGTGATTAGGATAGTTTTAAGCAGAGTACATGGAGAATTTTTCTTGTTAGATGCAATTCATAAGATTACCAAGGAAGCTGTGAAAGCTGTCACAGGGTTATCGACCACCGGTAAGAGACCAGATAAAACCAAGAAGGTTCCAAATGACCTAGTTACAAAACTAACTGGTGCAACATTTGACAAGAGATCTCTAAGGGTTAATGATGTAAAAGATATCAATGTGAGATTCATAACTATGATATTAGGTTATAAAGCCACTCATGCTAATAGACTTAACTCAGTTTCAAGTTTATGCATTAAGAGTGCTTATGATATGGTAACAGACAATGCAAAAATCGACATATGTGAATGGTTAAAGGATGAACTAATTGACAACCTTAGAAAAATCAAAAGGGACAAGAAATGAACTTTCAGATTTGGAAATCTATTAGTATGCCTAATGCTACACATAACAAAACAGGTTCCCGGTATATGTTATAAAGAACTTGGATATGACATACCGGTAGGAAAGCAATTGACAGAACTGTTCAATAACATGGGTGAGAACAAGGAGAACAATATTAATGACTTCTTTCAAGCATTAAAGACCAAAATGAAAAAAAGAATAAGGTTATCTCAGAAAATAGTAGACAAATACAAAGATGATATATGCTTTGTCATTAAGAAAGATGAAATCTGGATGGAAGCGGTCATCCCAAGAACAATTTGGGTAACCGAGATGGGCTATGAAACAAATGACCACATAGTTGAAACATATGCTAAAGCACTTTTGGAAGCCCCCAATGAACCTCAAGAAGAAGTATTTGGTAGTGCTGAGACTATAGAAAGCCAAATACAATCAAAGAAAAGAGTAAAGAAGGTTGAGGCATTTGTGAGGAAAGGATCTAGGCAAGCAAAAGCCATTAAGGAAGATGTATTGAAGAAAACCGGCATAACAGAGGATGAGTTGGAAGCTCCACAACCTGAAACTCATCTATCAACGGTAGGTACTTCTTCGGAAGGTGACATGCCATCAACTTTTAAAAGAGTTGTAAGAAAAAGAGATCCCTCACTGGCAACCACTCCTTCACCTAAAAGGACAAGGCAAAAGCAACAAGCTGTGAGATCACCAGTTAGAAAAGCCACACCAAAGAAGAAACTCACACCTAAGAAGAAGAAAAGGACAAACAGAGACTTGGCACCTCTTGATGTACTGCTAAATAAAATCATAGAGGAAGGAAAACTGAAGAACATAGGAAAAATCTATGACACTCTAACTGCTGATGAGAAAGAACAAGTTGAAAACAGTGTTATACTGCATATGGACATGTACAAGAAATTTTTGATGGAAGTAGCAAATGAAATTCCTGATGATTTATTCAAAAGACTTGAGGCCAGAAGGCAAGCAGTGATAGAATTAGATAAGAAAATAAAAATTGAGAAACTACTTGCTGTATATCTGGTAAACTCTCCTAAGGAAATTGATGACTTGATTGCTCAAGCAAACCGGTTAGTATTCTCTACTGCACACCGACATATTTCATTGATGGCAGGAAGAGTTACTGAAGTGATAGAGGAAATAGAAGATGCATGGGATATATTCCTGGTTGACAAAGAAAAACAAGAAGAGTACAGGAACCCTAAACCTATAAAGGTATATCAGAAAGATAGGGACAAGGGGAAAGGAAAAGTTGGTGGACCACCAAGCATCAAAGTTAAAGACAACCTACCCCCACTGGTAAAAATAACAACTACTGAAAATCAACCGGCAGCAGAAAGTATGGATGTAGAGGATAAAAATCCTAATTCTGAAGTTCTATATACTATAAATGTTGATACCCAAAAGATCAACATAATAGTGGATAAAGATACAACTGAGAAGTCAGATATGGCTAATGAGCCTCCGGTAGCAGGGGAAACAAAGAAATCGACACAAGATACAGAGAAAAAGGTAGAATCTAAGGCACAGACAAAGACAACACAACATACAGAGAAACCAACAGAGCTAAAGGCTCCGGAACAGATACATAAGGAAACAGTGCCACCAGTAAGTAGTGAAGTAGGAAAACCAGTGCTAAAAGAAATGCAGACACAAACTGACCTGCCAAAGGTCAATACAAGCATGGTTACTTCCACCGGTACTCAGATTGTTGGATCATCATCAGTATTCAAGTCAACAAATGTGACTGAGGTATTACTTGATTCTATTAAGAAAATAACTGACTGCAGCTCACAGGCTTATAAAGCAATTGATGATTCCATACCAATTTTGAAGGTAATTGCACCTAACTGTAATATAGATAATAAAGATTCTTTAGGGCAATTGGATACATTGTGTAAATAGATTTCAGAAAATATTGAGAAAATAAAGGAAGAATCAGTGAAGGATAAGGTAGAGACTGAAAAGTAGAAATTCTTTGATGAGGAAATAAAGAAGTGTAACAAAATTTTTGACACACTTCTACCGGAACTATGCAGTTTGTTGAAAGAATACAAAAATCTGTATAAAGATACATGTAAAACAAACTTTTTGACTGTAGATATTGACAAGAAAATAAGCAAGACACAGGATGAGATAAATAAACTTGCAGACAACTTTGCCAACTCACCTGATTCACTATCAGTTTTTGAAGAGAAGATAGCAAATTTTGAGGAAGAATTACTCAAACTGAAAAGAGAAAAAGAAAGAATAATAAATAAGGCAAAACATGTGAGATCTAAACTGAGTCCAAGATTGGACTATTTAGCATCTCTGTGGAAGGAAATTTCAGAGGCACTAATACAGGGTAGCAAAACACTGACAGAGCATTTGCAACATCTCACCGGTACAGTAAAGAGGACTGAAACAACAATAAAAGATAGTAAGAAGTTTATGGATAGTATAAACTTAATTTTGGGAGATCTTTTTCAGATTATAACCACCCAGCTACAAGGTTGAGGTTATGGATAGCTGAACCTACAAACTCTACTGACATCTTGACAACCTTTGTCATTGATGCCAAAGGGGGAGTAGTGGGATGAGAAAGTTCAAACACAAGAATCATATGCTCAGGGGGAGCTCTCACATTTTTTTTGGTAACATTTTTTTAGACTGCACACTTTTGGACACTTTTTGAAATTTCTCATGAGTGTTGCCATCAATGCCAAAGGGGGAGATTGTTGGCATATGGACACTCCAATGAGACATTGTATGTGATTGAAGGTTTTGTCATTGATGGCAACCTTGCAATCCTATGGCACCGGCAAGACATTATACTGGCAAGATAGTGCACCGACATCAGCAGAAAACTCTACACTAGCATCGACACAGAAGAAAGAAAGTATACCGGCACAGAGGCCGACAAGATTTTTGTTATGTAATAATTTGTTTATTATTGTAAGCCGACTTGGCAAATTGTAAAATGACTCTTGTATATAAAGGAGATCATTGTAGACATTTGTAGAAGTGATGAAAGGGCATAAAGAAATTATTAGGCATACCTAATGTGCGAAATATAGGTCAAGGGTATATGTAAAGAACAGAGCAAGAACCGGTACTGAATCTGGCATTGAAGATGCTATTGTAAAACAGTACAAGTCATTGGATTAGTATAATCCTTATTGTAAGTCAGTGTGACTTCCCATTGAGCAGTGAGCTCTAGGCAGTTAGCCTTCCTGCATGTGCAGGCACCTATTGTAAGTAATATTCTCTTATTAGCCAGTGAGTGAATATTGTGGGTCACAAATCCCACCGAGGTTTTTCCCACACCGGGTTTCCTCGTTAAACATCTTGTGTTATGGTGTACTTTTCATGTGGATATTCTTGATTCTGTTTATTGCATTATTTCTTGCATACCAGTACACTGTTATATTATGTTCTGCATGTTTTAACTTAAGAAATTCTTATTACCAGTTTGATACTGATTCACCCCCCCCTCTCACTATCTGTGGGACCCCTAATAATTCAGCAATCAATAACATATTACAATATACTTGCAGAGCAAGCTCTTCACAAGAGTACCACTAATCAGAGAGTCGAAGGTAACTCAATAGCCATAAGACTCTTACACACAACCTCTATCTCATGCACCTCATATATAGGAGATACAATACAAGAAACTATCAAACGATTTTACAAAACCATGGGCTAAAACCACCCAATAAAGTAGAGATGACCTTATCTCCATTCTAGATGCCTTATGACATGTCAAAACACACATCAACACGCGTTTGTCCCTTTTACAACTCATTTATGTGTCTGATGCAATTAAAGTTTCCTATTTCAGGAGTTCAAACTTTCAGAGGCCATAACTTGTGAACCATGTGTTCGATTGACGAACCGTTTGAAGTGTCGAAAAGATCGGGAAGTGCTCTATCTCCTCATAAACCTCTATGCTATTTACACCCACTTTTCAAGGCATTTAATAGGGTATAAACTCCTCAAAATTGAATTTAAAGATTTCATCGCACCCCTCCAAAATGGAAACTTTAATATGTTCAAAACTAGCTATGATCTTACAACAAAAATTTACCGGCATGCAAATGCAAGGTTGAGACACCATTTTCCCAACATGGAGAGCATGGATAATTAGCCTCCCCCCCCCAAAAAAAAAAATTGCACTGAAAAAAGCCTCAAAATGACCAAGTTATGAGCCTTCAAAGTTGGATTGCAAAATTAAAAGGCTCAACGGAGAGGGGTAATTTTTTTTCCAAAAGGTGTTGATGTCAACAACTCATTGGGCTAAATTTGATGGTCGTATGGTCATTACACCAAAAATATCTACCTATGTGTTTGTCTGTATGGTATGGAGTGCTGACTTGTCCATATGGAAATGTTGACTTCGATGTTGATTGGACCATATGGATGTTGACATGTGCACTATACTGATTTTTTGTTTGGACCATATAAAAATCTAACATGGATAGTGACATGGTAAGTTGAGTCATCCTACAAATGCCTATATGTTAGGATGACTGAGCAAATGACATTAGTTATACAGATGGCCACATGTGCACTGACTGGGCAAGTGATTGTGAAGATCTGACGAATCACTGAGTGCCATGTGGCACTGTCTAACAAATAAAATGAAGCCACGTGGCACCTTGCATTTCATTGATGGTAGAGACTATGGAAAATAAAGGGCTGCCACTTGTCAGCATGTTTTTGGCGTTAAGAAAAGGATGCCCAGAGGTAGTGGCAAGGCTTCCTAGTGGAGGAGATGGATCGGTGCAAGGAGAAACAATGTCGGTTGAGGATGGTGGCACAGGAACACGGGCTGACGATTGGAGTACAGGGCCTAACAGGGGCCAAACACGGGGGCTGTTAGAAAAGAAGTATGACCTACCAAAAAATCTGACACAATACTGGTACGATTGGCAGGGGACAGAGAACCCCCCCCCCCCCCCCCACCAAAAAAAAAAAAAAAAAAAAAAAGATTTTTTTAATTTTTTTAATAAATAGAATTTTTTTTGAATACAAATACAAACTACAAAAACCAAATATTTTTAAAAGATTTGCAGAAAATGATTTATTCTTTTTTGAAAACTCTATACCATATTGCTTAGGAGGCAAAGAAAAAATTCTGATGCCTTAGATGAAGTTGACCAAATATAGCCGAATTTATAGTAGAAATTTATGGAAATGGCCTCCTAGACTCAATGGTGATATTGGATTCGGTATAGGACACTACCAATTGATGCTTCTCCTTAGATATGAATGTACACAATGCACCAAGATCTCTCAAAAAAAGGCTACGCAATGGCGCTCCAATTATTCTGATACCATGTAAGAATTTCCAATAATAACCAAGATCTAGAGGCAAATGAATAGTGCAACACAAGACATACAAATATAGATAAGAAAAAATTCTATTCTCATCAAGATGCAAAAAAATGATCAATTGGATAAACCATACAATGAAGATGATTCTGCTTATAAAGGCAAGGCCATAGGGAAATGAGAGAACATAATTATGACATGTGGCCTAATGAGATACAAGGGTAGGAAGGAGAAATAATAGAATATTATACTAAAGGTGAATCACCCAATGAAGGTGGAATGTGATAACAAGATAACACCACAAAAGGTGGAATTTCTCCTACAATCATCTTTCCTAGATGCCCACTTCCCTAAGTGTCTTATATGCAAACTACAATGAATGCATTATCCCAAGTCAACTTAAGTAAATTATAATTATGAGACATAATTTACACCAATAGAAACAATATCTAGAAGCAAAAGATCAATACTCTTAAGAAAATGAACTAAAATCTAGGAAAACATGTGCCTAGATGCATATGGCCAGACTTGCTTTTAACCCAAAACTCACAAAATTTGAACAACACTTCTAATATCACCAAACACACCAAAGCCCTAAAAACCAACTAAAAAAACTTTATAAATCTTTATTTTCACCAAAATTGACATCACCACACTCACACAAATAATTGTGTTCCTTGATTAAAACAAATAAACAACCAGGGTAGGTCTTTCACCACTAAAACCACACCAATTTCAAAGCATTTTTATCCTCAACAATCCCAAGAAGAACTCAAAAGTTCATTTTGATAACATCTTTGTATGTGTGCAAACTCTAATTGAAGAAATGAGAACCCAAACTCCAATCTATAGAATTTGGAGGGAAATATGACACTTTAAAAAATCAAAATGTATTAATTCCCTAAAAAAATTCCCACTAAACTTTTAAAAACAAGTTAATTTTTATTTCCCCCACCACCTAGGCATCCAACTTTGCACTTTATTATTTAACATTAAAGAAAATAATTGAAAGTCACTTTATATATTTAATATTGAAATAATACCCGTCACCTTATGAATCTTGCCAAGACACCAGAAATAGAAGTTTGATCATGTCGGAACATAATTAGAGTTGAAAGATGATAATCTATGTTGACATGAGCATGTAATATAAATAACAGTGTTCTTTAAGAACCAAAGAGAAAAAAACCTAAAAAACTAGAAAGATTAATGTCATTCAAGCACTTACTATAAATAGTGGTCTTCTCTAAGAAACAAATAGAACAAACCTAGAAAAACTATACAGATTAGTGTCATGGAAGTACTTACTATTAATAGTAGTGTTCTTAAAGGACCAAAGAGAACAAACCCAAAAATATTGGTGCCATGCAAACACTTACTATAAATAGTAGCATTCTATGAGGATTGAGGAGAACAAACCCATAAAAAGGTAGAAAGACTGGTGCCATGCAAGCACTTACTATAAATAGCCATGTTCTTCAAGGACCCAGGAATAAAAACCCCCAAAAATATAGAAATATTTGCATTAGATGAGCACTTTCTATAGTTAGAAACTACAATTGAAACCCACTAAAATCAAGAATTGATATCACCAAGAACATTGGAACTCTTCTTTTGCATCTAGAAAACTACAAAAAACATTGAAAGCTAGCCAACACTCATAGAATAAGATGGTGTAAAAATGGGGACATTACAATGATGATGAACTATTTATTAATTTTTTGAGAATATTTAAATATACTTATTAGTTTTTGTTAGTACTATTTTTTTTTTTTGTATAAAAACCTGGTTTTGTGGGGTCCAAGAACCTGCAAAAGAATTCAAGAAGGGAAGAACCCCATCGAGACTGAGCTCATAAAAGCAAGCGTAAAAGATGTTGAAACTAGAGAGGAAAACATATAAAACATGGATGAAAACATTAAACCTTCTTGTCATCTATAATACTAGAGACCTCAAATGGGATGCAAGTGTTCCAAGATTTCAATGCACAACTCGACCTAGAGAAGAAATAGACCCCCTCATTAGTAGCCCAATTAGCTACTTTATGATGTATTTTTAGAAGAATACATGGGCATATGAGAGTGTAACAGTTATATTTGTGGGCATATGAGAGTGTAACAATTGTATTGTTACACTATGTCAAAAGTTTTTGTGCAAAAAATCATTCACTATGTCAAAATTGGCATAATGGTAGGTATCAATGATTTTGAATAGAGTAAAGTTGATTCAAAATTTGGTGGAATTTGTTCAATGTATAAAAAAATTAAAAAACCTTTTTAATCAATTTATTGCAAGCAATGCAAGTAGAAGAATTTTTATGAACAAAATTAAGAATAAGATTGAGCAAGATAATGTTGTTAAGCTTTGCTTTGATTTCTAGTTGTTTTGGTTACGTATTTCATATTTTAAGCTAGGTTAAGAAATTAGAAATATTAGACAATTGAGATAGTTTGAGTTGACATTGTGCAAAACAAAAGAGGTGACTTGCCTATGCTTCTGCATTTTACATAATTTATATTATTTGCAATGCTACTGTTATTTTTTGGCAGAGATAATCTTGAGTTTTTGTATAATTTATCTTTGTATATTTTTTTTGATCAAGAATTTTATTTTATTAAAGATAAAAGATTTACATCCATGCAAGTCTAGAGTCCATCCAAAAAACACATACCACCCATCCTCAAAACCAACCAAACTGCTGACTAAAAATGTCGTGCTCTGTGAAGTGTACCTGTATCTGCAAACACAATGCACTCAATAAATCATTACAAGCAATGGTTAATAAATTGAAACAATGAAAGACAAAACCATAGCTAATCGACTTATTGCCTCCTAGTAAATGCGAGTATGAAAAATGCTCTCAGATCTGATTATGCAAATTCTAGTGACTTGACTACATCTAGATGGAGGATTTGAATGATTAAGATGCATAGAAAGAATAGCATGATTAAGCTATCTAGCACAATTAAGCTAAGATTTAAGCTAAAATGAGCATGAAAACATTGCTAAAACTGATAAACCATAAGCTAGATGCCTATAGTAACAATGTATAAGATGAAATCAAATTGGGACCCTTTGTGCTCCAAAATGAGGTCTATTTATAGGATTTCCAAGGCTAGGGGTGAGGTGGCAAGAATCAACGGTTGAGATTGATCTGAAGATATCAATGGTTAAATTGGAGGAGGATGGCAAAGGGGGTTGGATTAAAGGGAACACTTGTCATCTCTATGGTGACAAGTGTCAAGAGGCTTCTAGAAGAAGTTTGGATAAAAAGGAACACTTAGTCACAAGTGTCACAAGGTTCTAGAAGATTTTGGATGAAAGGGGACATGGTGGTAGGTAGAATGGGTTAGGTTTAGGAATGGTTAGGTTTAGGAGTGGTAGAAGTTAGGAGAATTTGAATTTAAAAATTCAAATAATATGAAAAGGACTAATTAATTTCAACAACTCATGAATTTGATTTGTTTTAATTAATTATGGGATTTAGAAGAAATTATTTTGGATGGAGGGAATTAATTAATTAAAGGGGTGAAATGAACTTATTAAATAAATGCTTAGATTTATTAATAAGTAGATGAAAGTGGAGGATTTAATCAAATTGCTTAGTGAATTCAATTAAATTGGGGAGGAAGATTAATTAAATAATTGCTTATTCAATTAATTGTCTTCAGACCATTTTTAGGTGTATACAGAAACCACTAGACAAATCACCCTACCAAAACCACTAAAACCATTGTTCTAAGCTCCAAACAAATGCTCAAAAAATCAATTTTATGTCCATCTAAGCTACGAGAGATATCTAAACAACCTACTAAACAACTAACAAACTACACTGAAGGATGAAAAACTAGGGTTTAACCCCAAGGAGCATTATACACAAAAGAAGAAACAAGATTTTTAAACAAAGCTACCTGTGCCTTTCTCCAGCTTCAATGGTTGTCACCTTCCTCTTTCTCTGTCATCAAAATTTGGGTTCTACAAGGATCGCTTCCTCCTTTGCCCTTTGCAATTTAGCCTCAATCTCCATCAGCCTCATGAAAATTTTTAGTGCCTCCTATCCTCAACGAGCCTCCTCTCTGCAACGAGATTTGAAAGGACCCTTCGACCATCTCATAAATACAATACATTTTTGAAACACTTCATGATTCAAATTTCCAATGCTCTCCCGAACCTTGAATCCAACACCAGGGACTGCCCATTCCAAGATTAACTGCATGCCTTCCAAGTAGTCTTGGTGCACAATTGCTGTCATGACCCCTCTCACAACCTCCACCAAATCACCAAAATACAACCCCCACGCCATTATCAGAGAGTAGACATCCATATTTATCAGATACCAGTGTCTTAAGTCGCTAAACGAGTCTTCTAGAATCAATTTCACACATTTAACCAACCTCTCATCCTTGAACAAGAATATTCCATACAATCTTCTTTCTGAAACAGAGCCAAGAAATGGGCATAACTGTTTCCTTGATTTAAGTGTGAAATTTGCTTCCATCTCTTTGCAACTACAATGGCACCACCTCACGTGTTCTCTCCTAGTCACTTTCCTTCCACCATTTTCTCTACAAAAGCATCAAGAAAAGGAAAGAAATGGATTACACCAACCTTCTATCATACAATCAATTCATCCCATAAATGCACAGTACTAAAGCTACATCGTCACCCTTCATGAGAGTCCATTCTCCAAGAACACTGCATTTAATTCGATACCAAGTACACTCCCAATAGTACCAAAAGCATTAAAGGCAATAACATAAGCTGCCAAGTAAGCTGACCAAAGTACTTCCTCATCAACACTACCCCAACATTGGGTTACAAAAGGGTCCAACTCACATGCCACATTGGACAAAAAGTCTGCCACCCCATTCCCTTCCCTTAAGATATGTGAAATCTGAAAATCTTGTAAAGAGATTAACTTTGAATAGATGATTGAAATGAATTTACTTATTTGCCAACATGGAGAGGATCCCTTTGAAATGACATCTATAATTTTGGAGTCTCCTTCTAAGTGTAACTTCAAAATTTTAAGGTTGCAAGCCAACTTGACTGCAAGAAATGTTGCTTGTGCCTCCACCTCATTGTTAGTAAATTTATCTTTATATTATTAATTGAGTTATCAACTATAACAAATTGAAAGTAATCACGTGATTGTGCAAAATTGATATATGTATCATATTTAGAAATACTTGGTAATTTTTTTGTGAGTTTTCAATATTCAATAGCAAAAAGTAATTTAAGCAGGTAAGTGAAGCATAATATGTGTTGTCAAAGTATCTAGTTGCCAATACATTTAAAAAAAATAGTGTTATTAGGAACTAAACCCCTTTATGGTTGGGAGTTTTGATGGTTTCCCTTTGAACGAAGTATTTGTTTGTTAATAGCTTTGTTGGACCTTCAAGTATTGTTGAGAAATAAAGCCTCCTTGGCAAGTTGTGGCAAGTTTTTATGTTTGGTAGAACCTATGGTTTTTTAATTTTTGTTCACTCTCTTTTTATGATTGATATCATTTTATTTTGATATAATTTTTACCAATTGAGCTTGGGAATACTCATCTTTTAACTTTTTTGAAATGATTTTGTTCATTTATATTTGTTTCTTGCTAGGGGTTATCAATGCATCAATAACCTCCAATATTTGAGACAAGTTTCAATAATACCTTTGTCAAAACTCTAAACCCTATCAAGAACTAGACACTTTGTGAGAACTAATTTGAAGTTTTAATTTTTTCTTACAACCTATGTTTCTTCTATCTATGCTTCACTTGTTATTTATGATCGATAACTTTATTTAATGATTTCCCTTTGAATAAGTATGTGTTCATTAATACCTTTGTTAGACTTTTGAGTCCTATCAAGAACTAAACCCTTCATGGCAATTGGTTGGGAGTTGTTATGATTGGTATAACTCACAATCTTTGCAAATTCTCATTTGATCCCTTTTTAGGATTGATAGCATTTTATTTTGTTTCGATTTGGACTAAATTGAACTTGGGGACACTCACCTTGTAACTCTTCTAAAATGATTTATGTGTTTATTTTTTTTCTTATTAGGGCTTGTTGTTGCATCAAGCTTGTCTAATATTTGAGATAGGTTATATTAATACCTTTGTCAAAGGTTTTATCCCTATCAAGAAATAGGACCTTTGTGAGAACTAATCTGAAGTTTTGAGTGTTTCTATAACCTATCATTCTTATGATATATTGTTTGTTATTTCTTTATGACTAATAGCTTTAGATTTTCAAAGCAAGAACAACATTTTGATTTTCATAGTTGTTGCTAGAATTTTTGGATTGTCAATGAAAACTGGATAAAAAAATAAAGACATTTTAGAGTTGGAGACAAGATTATTTTAGCCTTTTAAATAAGAATATTGGATGTGAGTTGAAATTTATTTCAAGGTTAGGCATTTCTATGTTTCAAGCATGTGTGGCATTAGTCTATGATATAGGTGTTACTTGAATCTATTGACAATGAATAAAACATGGCAGGCGTGCAATTTTAACATTATAAATTATTTTTTACTAAGATTATGTGACTTGTGTAATGGTGTGGCTTGGTAACTAAACATTTGTCTGTAAAAAGTAAATCTTTTGTGTATTAGGCCCTATTATATTATACTCAACAATATTTCAAATTAGTCATTTTATGCCATGTGGTGACACTTATTGGCTATGTGGTTTATTCCTTTCATCTCCATGTTGATCCGTTTTAGACTTGGTCAGGCTTTTGGTATTCATAAGCAAACAATGTCTTGCTTGCAGAAGAAAAATTTGCATGTCAACAATGTTTTAGATTGGTGTAGTGATTTTGTGCAATGTGACAACATCTAGTAGCTCTATGGTTTATTCATTTTTTTCTCTATAATGCCCCTTTTTAAAATTTCAAGAACAAATGAAAGAAAAACTACAATTGAAATCAGAAAAAAATTTAAACTATTTTTAAATTATAATTTGAACATCTCAAAGTTTAGTTCTATATAAATAGTTCAAAATAGAATCAACATTAAATACATTATATTAGTTGTACTTGAAAAGGAATTATTTGTTAATATTCAAGTGTTTTGAACCAACTATATCATTTGTAAAAAGTATGGGATACTAATTATGGTACTTTAATTATATAAAAAATTTCATTGCATACATAATATCTAATGAGAGCATTGTATATCAAAAGATGTTTAATATGCATGAGAATTGAATCTATTTAACATATTAAATAATTCGAGAGTACAATGGTGTAAGATTGGAGTAATGCATTGTATAGCAAAAAATGTTTAATATGCATGAGCATTGAATCTATTTAACAATGGTGTAAGATTGGAGTAATGTTGAAAAAAATTGTTGGCAATTGTAGAAGGGCTTTGGGTAGCTTTGACTTTCCTTTCTTTGGCCTCTTCAATCATTATTTTATAATATTATTCAAGAATATATAGCTTTTTGGCAATGAAATAGTTTCTCACACTTTCCACGTCCATATTTGCATAAGATTCTCTATTAGGAAGTCTTAATATAGTGCTCATATAGAGCCCATCTAGTTTTACTACCAATAGCAAAGGCTTTCATAGAAAAAATAAATCACTAAACAAATCACACATTTATTCACTTAAGTTTGTATAGAAGTTGCTAAACAATGCTTCAAATTAGCTTTGACTCCACTATCCATGACCAGTAAATTCTCATATGCTCTTTGTATCCAACACTTGTAGATGCAAACTATTTATTGAATACATTTGAATATGCTCAACTCACTTATTATATTATAATCACCAACTCACTTAATATCATTAAAGATATTAATTAACATTAATTTCTGCCTTGATTCCTTCAACACTTCCAAGAAAACAATGGACTTAGTGAAAAGGTAACATATTTCATTTTTCATAGCGATATTTTTCATGGCGGAAGTGGGAGCAGCTACGGTAATGGGCGAACTCAAATTTCAAATTCTCAGCAAGGCGGGAACCCTGGTTCCAATGGTGGGAGCGGGCAGATCAAAGCTGCTGGTCCCATAGGCGATAAGGATAAGCCTCTGGACATCCCAAAGGCTGTTGTTGACTTACAGTCTAATGGTACTTTGCCAGAGGAGATAGCGGGTTCATTTGGGCTTCTGGGAGAAGGGTCCAATGGGGGCCCATTCCACATGATCACTCTGTTGATAACAGAAGGGAAAAAAAGAAATGGTCGTCCCTTTTTGGAACTAGACCTACTGGTAAATCCTCTCTACCTCCTATTAAGAATATTTCTGACCCTTTTGATGGTAAGTTCGCTATCTCTATCCCTGACCAGGTTCTGGACCATAATATCAATAGTATGTCGAACTCCTTGGTAGGGAAATTTATGGGTTCGCGTCCTAATATTGAAGTTGTAAGGGCTTTTGTCAAACAAAAATGGATCCTCAAGGGAAATGTTGAAGTATCGACTTTACCTAAAGGCATCCTGTCTTTTTCTTTTTCATGCGAAGAAGATAAGGTTAAGATTCTATGCGGGATCCCCTAGATGGTAGGAAAGACAACTCTGGTCCTTAGAAAATGGCATCCGAACCTAAACATGAATGATTCTCTCCTGGCGCAAGTTCCAGTCTAGATAAAGCTACCAGGATTGCCTCTTGAATATTGGGCAGAAAGTATTTTCTCTGGAATAGCAAGCTCCTTTGGCCAGTTGCTTTCAATAGACCCAGTCATTGCTTCAAAAAGAAGACTAACTCATGCAAGGTTCTGTGTAGGAGTAGCCCCTGAAGCAGATATGGCGAAACAGATAGATCTAGTTTCAAAGCTGGGAATTGGGAAACAACACATCGAATATGAATCTATCCCTTTTGCATGCTTCCACTGTAAAAAAGCAGGTCATTGGGCAAAATCATGCCCAATCAAGCTAAAGGTGGAACCTAAGCAGCCTAAACCCCAGATTGAAAATCAAAAGTTGCCAGAGAAAATGGTGTGGCAAGTTAAAAATCTAGAGAATAAGGAAGAAAATCCCAATCGCTTTAATCTTTTGGGGGAAAAGAAGGAAGTCACCTCAAATTCTATCTCTAGTCCCTCAACCCAAGAAGTAGTGAGAAATGAACCAACCAAAGTCAGCCCCTTGGGTAGAACTCAAAAAAAGGAAATGAAAGATCAGAATGATCTTTCAATTGAGATAGTTGAAGTGGTTGTTGACACTTATGAAGGCAAGGAACTGGAAACAAAAGATTACCAACCTGAGGAAGGAGAGATCCCTGACCCCCAAGAAGAAAGGACTGATTCTTCCCTAGCCATGCCAAGTTTTGAAATTCAAGAAGCCCAAAAATGTGCAATTTTGGGTATGAACCTCTCAGACTCAGAACAAAGCTCAAAAATAGTGAACAATGTTTCAACTAATTCCAGAACTCCTAACTAGGGCAATGAAGAAGAAATCTCCAAAATCCTCAACAATATGGAAGTGGCTCCTATGATAGAAACTGAATGGAAGCAACCAAAATATAGGAATAAGAAAGGATCTACTCCCTCAACTTCTCTACTAAGGAAATCCAGCAGAATAGCTCAAGTTGATGTGGGGTATATTTCCTCTTCCCTAGGATGGCCCTCTAACCACAAAGTCAGAGACAAGGAGGCTAGCAAGAACTTTGCATATGGAACCCAAAAGACTCTCAAGGAGCTGGGAATTGGTAAGCAGCTATGAAGATAATCTCTTGGAATATTAGGGGACTCAATAATCCCCATAAACATGATATTATTAGGAATATGATAAGAGATAGTAATCCTGATATTTTTCTAATTCAAGAAACCAAAATGAGTAGAGAAAAAGTTGAATCTTTGAAGTTCTTCAAAAATGGTAATGTTAGTGGTGGTAGTTCTGAAGGTGCTTCAGGAGGCATTGCTACCATTTGGAACCTTAATACTGTTAAAGGTTAGGTCATAATTTAGGACAGTAATTTCTCTTGTATCAAAGTTGAGCATTTAAAGGATGGTACTTCATGGGTTCTTACCAACATTTATGCTCCTAATACCCTAAAGGCTAGAAACTCTTTTTGGAAAAAAACCATTCAGGCTAGGGACAGCTTCAAAAATCTTAGTTGGATGGTTATGGGGGACTTCAACACTCCTTTGAGAGAGGAGGAAAAATTTGGAGGTAGTCCTCCTCAATTGGAAAGTAGGATGGCCCTTATGGATTTTATTAATTCTTAGGCTCTCAATGACTTGGAAATACAGGGTTGTAATTACACTTGGACTAACAAAAGAACTAGTAATGACCTTATCCAAGTACAACTTGATAGGACTCTCATCTTTGATGACTGGTATAGTCAGTATTTCTATTCTTTGTCGGCCCACATACGGGTTGGATTTGATCATTTCCCTATCACCTTCATTGCTAACTCAATCAATAGAAAGAGAAACTTTCCCTTCAGATTTGAAAAAATGTGGACCCTCCATCCCTAAATCAGAAGAAATATTCAGAAATGGTGGAGCATTCAAGTTGAGGGAACGACTATGTTTAAAGTTGTCAAGAAACTCAAAAGTGTGAAGGACAATATACGACTCTGGAACAAAACCAGTTTTGGAAATATATTTGAGGCTAAGAGTAAAATTCAGGAAGACCTTAAAGAAATACAAGATCAGATCCAGAAGGATGGTTTCAGTACTGTGTCTATTGTTGATGAAAACGAGACTCAAAATATACCATGATATTATTGCCAAAGAGGAAACGTTCTGGAAGTAGAGATCGAGATGCATCTGGCTTAAGGAAGGAGATAGGAATACAAGATTCTTCCATATGTCGACTATCAAGCATAAAGCAGTTAATAGGGTGAACAAGCTAGTTGTGGAGAATGGGGAGCTAGTCAAGGAGGATGAAATAAGGAATGAAGCTAAGAGGTATTTCTCAGACCTCCTCAAGAGGGATCATAGTCTGGATGCTGAAGCCCAATCCTCTTTTCTTCAGAACATTCCTTGTCTCATTGATGCTCAAAAGAATGCCTCCCTCTCCTCCATTCCCTCTAACTTAGAAATTAAAAATGCTATTTTCTCCTTTGATGGTAACAAAGTGCCTGGCCCAGACAGCTTCCCAATGTTATTTTTTCAAGATTTTTGGGAGATTGTTGGAATTGATGTTTCCAATGGGGTTAAGGAATTTTTTGGGGCTAGAAAACTCTTGAAAGAAATCAATGGAACTTTTATTGCTCTCATCCCCAAGATTCAAGGTGCCGATTCTTTGGACAAATTCAGACCTATTAGCCTCTGCAATTCATTTTACAAGATTATCTCCAAGGTCCTTACCTCTAGAATTCTAGCTGTCCTTCCTGCCTCAATTAAACACCAGCAAAATGGGTTTGTTCCTGGAAGACAAATTCTTGACTCCATTATTACGGTCCATGAGAACATTCACTCTCTTGTTAGAGCAAAGAAGCAGGGTCTCATCCTAAAGCTAGATCTCTCCAAAGCCTATGACAGGGTTGACTGGTCTTTACTTCAGAAAATCCTCACTTCTTTTGGGTTCTCCTCTAGAGTTGTCGACCTTTTCTCCCAACTTACCACCTCTGCTACTTTTGCTGTTCTTGTCAATGGTTCTCCTTCTACTTTTTTCCAAGCTTCTAGAGGTATTAGGCAAGGAGATCCTATCTCCCCCATCCTCTTCATTATTATGGCCAAATTCTTTGGAAGGACCATGGAAAAAATGGTGTTGCAAGGCTCCTTTAAGGGCCTCCAACCATCCTCTACTGACCTTATCTGCTCCCACCAGCAGTTTGTTGATGACACTATTATTATGGGGAAATCAAGTATTTTAGAAGCTAAAGTTTTGAAGAGCACCCTGTGTAAATTTGCCTCTGCTTCGGGTCAGCTTATCAATTGGGCTAAAAGTGAAGTCTTTTTCATTAATACTCCAGAGAGAAGACAACAGAGGATTAGCAAAATATTGGAGTGTAGGACTGCTAACCTTCCTGCTACCTACCTTGATCTCCCCATGGGAATTGCCCCTCCTGATCCCTTCTGGAGTTCTCTAGTGGACAAATTTCATAAAAAACTTGCTGGTTGGAAAGGGGCCCTCTTAAGTCAAGCTGGCAAGCTCCAACTCCTTAAGGCTACTCTTCAAAGTATTCCAATTTATGCTCTT
This sequence comes from Cryptomeria japonica, assembly GCF_030272615.1. Classification (NCBI taxonomy): domain Eukaryota; kingdom Viridiplantae; phylum Streptophyta; class Pinopsida; order Cupressales; family Cupressaceae; genus Cryptomeria; species Cryptomeria japonica. The sequence continues at coordinate 98,587,590 of NC_081412.1, forward strand.
AGTCTTTTCAGAATTCCAGTTAAGTATGCTGAAGCAATTGAGAAAATTCAAAGAAGATTCCTATGGTCTAGGGTTGAGGATAAGCAAAGAATGTCCTTGGTGGCCTGGGACCAGGTCTGTAGGCCGAAAAGCAAAGGAGGTCTAGGCCTTAGGAGGATTCATACTTTAAATGAAGCTCTCCTATCCAAACAAGTCTGGAGAATGTTTCATTCTGATTCTGAATGGTGCAAAATTTGGTGAAGTAAGTACTCTCTTCTGTCCTCCTCTCTCTCCTCTTTTATCAATTTGGATCTTAGTATTAATGGATCCCACATTTGGAATCATGCCTCTAAATGTAAAGAAAGTATAGCTAAAGGAGTGATATGTAAACTTGGAAATGGTAGGAAAGTAAAATTCTGGGAGGATCCTTGGCTTTTTGATAAACCTTTAATGGACTTCAATGAATGGCCCCCCCATGCTCCCTCCTGTATTAGATCTTTTGGCTCCTTAGTTGCTGAGTACTGGGATGGTAATGAATGGCAGAACATTGAAAGTATCCACCCTAGCCTTTCTAAGCTCAAGATCCATCTGTCTGCGGTATGGCTGAATAATGAAGAGGACTCCCTTATTTGGAAATATGATCCCAAAGGAACTTTATCTGTGTCTTCTATGTATTGTGTCCTTCCCCCCCCCCCTCCTATTAATCCTTATTGGTCTAAAGCCTGGATTAAGGGTCTTACCCCCAAAATCAATTTTTTCTTCTGGACTATCCTCCAAAATAAGATCCTGACCCTTGACAACCTCAAAGGCAGAGGTTTTGCCCTCCCTAATAGATGTGTGTTGTACCTTCAAGACGAAGAGTCTGTGGACCACCTTGCTCTCCAATGTTCCTTCTCAACCTCTATTTGGGAAAGCTTCCTCAAGAGCTTCAGTATTGCTTGGGTGTTTCCTAATAACATTAGAGATATGTTCTCCTCCTGGAATATTCAATGGGCTAACCCTTTTTTGAGATGTTTGTGGTAGCTCTCTCTTCCTCACATCTTGTGGGGTCTATGGAAAGAAAGAAATAACCGAATCTTCAGGGATGTCTTCCTCAATCAAGATATTGTGTTCCAGAAAATTCAATGGTCCATTCAAGAAAATATAGGGATCATTGAGGGTCCTTGTTACTCGAACAATCCACTAGATTCCAATATCTTAAGGGTATGGAATATGAAGATCACTGATGGTCCTAATCTCAACCATGATAAAAGACTTGAAGCTAAGTGGCAAACCCCTCCTCAAGGTTGGCTCAAAGTTAATTTTGACGGTGTTGCCAAAGGTAACCCAGGTCCTTCAGGTTGTCGAGCTATTCTTAGAGATCATAGAGGAATTTGCAAGGAAATGGTTGCTGTCCCTATTGGAACCCAAACCAACCATAAAGCTGAAGCAATGGCAGCTCTTCAAGGCATCATCCTAGCCAAAAAATGGAAATGCCCCTATCTATGGATAGAAGGGGATTCAAATAATATAATAAAGTGCCTTAATGGGACTTCAAAACCTTCTTGGTTGATTCACAACATAATCACCTCTGCTATTGACATTATTAGCACCTTTAAAAAATGCCATATCTCCCACATCTACCAGGAGGCCAACGGCTCTGCTGATTGGGCTGCCAATACGGTGGTTAAAAGTGAGGCAATTACCATGTGGATGGGTGAAAGCGGACTCCTCGAAGATGTCAAACAAATCATTAGCAATGAGCGATATAGAAGCACTCCAAAGACTCTTGATGGACAGGATAATTATGAAAAGTACTGATGTGAGTACTTCAAGTTATTTTAATAATAAAAAAATCACTCATTATAACATCAATGCCATAAAATCTCATGCTTTCTTGGTAATTGTTATAGCTCCGAAAAGCTCTTAGTTTAATCAGCTCTGTAAGTTTCAAAATTTGGCCGTGAGTAGCGACAACATGGGCGGAAATAGGAGGCGATATGAACCAAGTAGTTGTAAAGAATGGAAACAGAAGGAAGAGGTTTGGGGTATTCTGTAGCAAGGTGGTCTCTTGAACTTCATGGAGAGACTCCACGGTCGAGATGGTATGGTAACCAGTCTTTTCTGCAAGAACTGGAAGAAGGGCATGTTAAAAATGGGCGATCAAATGGTTGAAATCGATGAAGATTTAATTGCTCAAGCTACAGGCCTCACCAAGGAAGGTTGCAACTTCTACAGAGATAGGAAGGTCAACAGGGATGCTATTGAAAGGTACCCAGTAACTGAGAAAGAGAAAAAATGATTGGTAAAGTTGAGCAAAACCTACTACCCGCCTAGGGCTTTTGCCAAACCCTGGCGGGAGATTCTTTTTGTTTTAATGCGATATATCACTCTAGATGGTAGGTTTACGAAAGTTTATGGGTATCAATTTGTTCTGTTAAATCACTTTAGGCACAATGATAAGGTCAACTTCCCTTATTTCCTACTTTGTTCAATGAATGCATTCCTTAATGCTTACAAAGAGAATCCTCTAGGTGATACTGCTATGCACCAAGGCCTAATGGTCCTAATTTATGACCATTTAAAGGCCACTCAAATTGCTCGGATGCAGCCCTCTGTGGATTCTGAGGAATAGATGTCTGATTCTGCCTTTTCTGAGGAGGAGGAATCTGATAGTGACTCTTCATCTGATATAGAGGACAGTTTTGATGACTCAGAGTATGAAAGCGGGAAGAAGAGGAAATATAGAAAAACAAGACCCTCTTCATCCAAGGGCAAAAAGCCTCAAAGCAAACCCCTGATTAGCAACTCTTTGGAAGGGGAGGATTTAGATGATTCTGAGAAGGAGAACCCTAAAGGGCCGTTGAAGAAGAAAACAAAAATCCATACCCAGACCCAGAAAAAGCACAAGAAAAAAGAGGAGACTGGCAAGGAACCGGAAGCTGACAAGCAAGCAAGGACCCTGGAAGCTGAGCACAGCCTCGAAAAGGAGACTATGGAAGAGACTCTCAGGGCTGTCGACACAATTTCTGCCCTCCACATCCCCAAAGAAGAATAGGTTACCCCTGGAAAAGCGGCTCCCTCATCTGGCCCTCCTCCCGAGGGTTTGCATGGTTTCATGGAAACAATGGAGTGGCTCATTAATGGTTACAAGAAAGCTGTGGATGAATACAAGAAACTCTGTAACAGAGTCTTGATTCTAGAAACCATTAATATTGGGGAGGGAAATACAATGGCCGACTATATTGAGGACCTAAAAAACACAATCGCCAAATCTGAAGACATCAGAGATGCCTTCAACCCCAGGTTTGAGAAGATTGAAAAGGAGATGCTGGACAGAAAAAGCCTTGCGGACACTAGCAAAAAAACCCTCTCGGACACTATCACCAAAGTTGATAAAATTGAGGAGTGCCTGAAGAACATCGTTGAATAGAGCCTAAGTATCTTGAAGATCTCGGCCAACAACAACCACACCCTCATCAGCAAGATGAATGACGAAAAGGAAATCCAGGACTTAGAATTGGAAGCTGAAGGAACGGGGGAAGCTCAAGGTCCCAAAACTCGCACCAGAGGCAAGAGGAAGGAAAAGAAACCAAACAAGGATCTGGAAGACCTGAAAGCTGTTGGGGCCACCTATGACGAGCTGGTGACAAAGGCGGAGGATCTGCTAAAGAAAATCGCTGTGTAGCGCATTCCCTGTTTCTTTGTTGCTTTTTTGTTAAGCTGTTCTTTCTGTTCACTGGTCTTTTGGCTAGTCTTTTTGTCTGCGGACTCTATTGTTCTGTTCTTCTTGGTGCTTTTTCTCTTTCTATGCTGTAAAGGTTTCGGGTCTTGAAAACCTATTTTTTTAATTAATCAGAACATTAATTTCCGCCTCACTTTTCATTCAACACTTTTTTGATGCAATATATTATATTCGTCACCAAATATATCAGGAGAATAATAATTAATTATCAAAACAAACCAAAAATAATTTTTTTCAATCTTTATTTGTAAAATCAGCTAGTAGGACAAGCAACGAATCATAATTAAAAATGCCTAGTTAGGAATTTGTTGGTTCTAGAAACCACCATCACCATTAATACCAGTTCCTTGAACAACCCAAATTGCCATCAGGTTCCCAATCTGACAAACAAGAATAACTATTGCCAGCAATAATCAATTCCAAAATAACCCCCAATTCTTGACATATAAAATTAAACTTGACAAAATAGTCAAGAAAAGTATTGTTACTTCCACAACAAAACACAAACCTTGAAAAAGGAATTCAACTATAGACAAGACCAACCCATGTCCAAAAAGTGAGAAGTTCCTAGTACACTAACAACTAATGATCAAAGGCTTCCACCAGTGTCACCACCACCAACACTTCCTGGAATAGTAAAAAATTGATGTTAACTTCCAAATTTCAGCATAATCCTTGGCCGCCGCCAACAAAGGAAACACAAAATAGAAAAACAAAGGACTCACACTTCTAGCCCATCACTTGATTCTCTAATAAAAAAAATTAACTATAGATAAGACCAAAACTTATCCAAAATTTGAGAAAATTTCATACACTAACAACCATCAACCAAAGACCTCCTAAAATATAAGCAACAACCCATAAAACATTTGCAATAGAAAAGGAATAAATCATAATTAAAAATAAAAAATCCTTGATTGACCAATAAGAACAACCCTCACTATCAACAACCAATTCTAAAATAACTCCCAATCCATGACATAGCAAATCGAAAGATAGAACAACAAGAAAAACATTCCCAATTTTCTGATAAAAGAATTCTACCAAAAAGACCAACCCACATCCAAAATCTAAGAAGTTCCTCATACACTAACAACCATGGTCAATGAATTCCACCACTACCATTACCTGTCACACTTCTTGAAACACTAAGAATCAATATCAAATTCCTAATTCTAGGACAACCCTCGATTACTGACAATGAAGGAAAGACAAAACAACAAAAAAAGGATTTACATTTCCAACACATAACCCCATCCTTGACATAGGAATTCATTTAAAAATATGATCAAAACATATTTGAAAAGAGGATTTCTTCATACAATAATAATCATCGACCAAATAGAGCCAACAATGATAAAAATAATAGCTTGTAGTTGAAATTGGGGCAAAGGTAGTAGTAAGGAGTATTGAGGACAAACTTCATTGAGGGCATGGGAGAAGAAAAAATGTACCAAGGGCACACGTATCCCTTCCTTTTCCATTGGTGCCAATGTGATTCTACTAGGTCAATGAACTAATGGTGGAGATAATGTATCACCTTAAGGAATGGGCTCTCTTTGTCAAATGTTGTGATCAAGGCCTACCCAAAAAAAGGATAACAAAGTGGTGGATGAACCTATTTGGAAAAGAGGTAAGCATCAATTCCTTAGCTAATGATTTATTTTTGATTGAGTGGAAAATAATAGATTTAAAGAAATAGATCCTCTATGGATCCCCTCAGTTTATTGAGGGCTTTGATTTCTATCATATAGACTATAAACTATAATTTGGTCCACAAACACACCAAACAAGGAGAGTCCCATTGTGGATAAGATTTATTAACATATCCTCAAAGTATTGAAATGTGAAAACACTTAAATTGATTGGTGATGAACTAGGCCGTATATATGTGTAGACGAAGATTTCTTTTAAAGTAAGATTGGATCATATGTCAAGATATGTGTGGAAATAGATCAAGTTGATGGTTGTTGGGAGGAATTGGAGATTATGAAGGGAAAGAATAATCAGAGGGCATATATTGTTCGATTACACAATGAAGGGAGCTAGGGATTTTGGAAATGGTGATTGCCCCTATTTAGGCCCTAAGATTTAATCCACAAAATCAAAAGAAGAGATTTCTATTGGGAAAAATCCTTTAGATATTGGAGGTACTCAAACTCTTCAATATCAAAGAGAAATCTTAGAAGGCATGGGGAATAATTTGGAGGAGATAATATCCCCAAGTTCATCATCAAGGAAGGGGATGAGTGCTCCTCTAGGATCAAAGTTAGGATCAACTTTTTCAAAAGAGGAAGCATGGGAGGTTGCCAAATAAAGCCAAGCTGTTCTTGAGCAACTTCAATCTTACTATATCAGAAATAAATTAGAGAGAATGGATTCTAGATCAGTGCAAGAATCTTCAATCAATGCAACAGTCCAAGGGATCGACAACTATCCCAGAGATAATGATACCTTGATCTTTGAAGTGGCAAGTGACTTCTTTGGGAATCACAAATAGTATTCAAGATGGTAATAGGAATAAATATTCTATCATAGAATTGATCAATCCACAAATCAATGACCCCCAAAATGAGCTTCATAAGGAAGCTGAACTATTAGAGGAAGAGAAAAATATGTTGTTTGGTAACACAATGTAGGTGGATATAGAGATGGAGCTGATAGATAATGTTGGAAAATTGGGTATCAATAAAAAATACTTAAAAAAGACAACACCTAACCATGGGAAAGGTAAAATAAAAGGTAGGAAAACTAATCAAGAGAAGAGAAACATGAATGGGGGTGCAGAAGGGTAGTCAAAATAGCTAGGTTATTAAGATAAAGGAAGGGATCTCCCCTTACCATGAAGCCATGAAGCTCCTATCACGGAATGTTAGGGATTAAAATGCCCCTAACAAACAACATTTGGTCAAGCATAGGATGGAACCCTCAAAAGTAGACATTTTCATTACTCAAGAGTCTAAATTGACCAATGTTGAAATGAATTTATTTAGGAGAAGGTTGAAAACATGGCAAGTGATATAAGTGTAGTCAATGGGGGCCTAAATACTTTTCAGAAGCCACAGACGATTATTTTAAAAAAGCTTGCAAAGGGAAAAAATTGGGTTGGTTGCAAGGTAAAAAGTTTGTCTTCAAATACACAATTTATCCTGGTGAATGTTAACGGGCCTAATTAATGCACCAAGAAAAAAAAATTTTAGGTAAGACTTGAAATTTTCCTTGCAACACATACCAATCTTTGTCATATTCTTTGGGAGACTTTAATACAATTCTTTGCAACAGTGACAAAATAGGGTGAGTCATAGGGGCCAACCAGTCTCAAAATGACTTCAATGAATGAGTGTATAGGAAAAATCTATTGGAAATCAATATAGAAAATGAAGAGTGTACATGGACAAACAAGATATTAGGTTTCAATCATATTATAAAAAAATTGAATAGATTTCTCTTTCTCAAATATTTAGGCTCCTTTCCTTTTGGCTTTGAGGGAATGATCCTAAGTTGTGCTCCATATCGAATCACTATTTGTTTCAGCTAGAAATTTTATGAGACAAATGACCAATTAGAAGTCCATTAAAAGTAAAAAATATGTGGATGAAAAAAAATAAAAATTTCTCCTCGTGGAAGGATGGTGGAAAGAGGAACAACTCTTTGGATAAAAAATATCTTGCTTCATAACTAAATTTAAGCTTCTAAAATAGAAAATCAAAGAATGGAATTGCTTGCATTTTAAGAATATCTTTGTAACCAAGAGGAGTATTGAAGAAGGTATGTAACAACTAAATGAAGAGGTTATTTGAAATGAAATGTGTTAGGAGAAATATCTATAAGATAAAGATATTATAAAATATGAAGAGGTCTTAACAAAAGATGAATCCTTTTGGAGACAAATCTAGGGAAACATGGATTAGTGGGAAGGTTAGGAACTCTAAGTATTTCCACAATGTTACAAAGAAAAGAAGGGATGTGAATAAAATTTCCTCAATTAAAAGAGAAGATGGATCCACCCTAGAGGAGCTGAAGGCAATTGTCAAAGAAATGGTTGTCTTCTTCAATAATATTCTTAATAATTTGGAGGGCTCAAATCTGCAAGCACAAGAAAGAATTATTTAGAATATCCTAATGTTTGTTAAGGAGGATAAAAATAAAATGTCAAATTATAAATTCTCCTTGCTTTGATCCAATTGCATCCAAACAAAGCTCTAGGGCAATATGGATTCCTGACCAACTTTTTTCACAAATATTGGGGCATGGTGAACCAAGAGTTTGTAGACGCAACCGATGTATCCTAGGACTCGGGTAGGTTTCTTAGGAAAATCGATAATACATTCATAAAATTAGTCTCTAAAAAGGATAAAGCCAACATCTTGGATTATTTTCATTCAATATCCCTTTGCAACACCACATACAAGGTTATGGCAAAAGAAATGACAAATAGACTGAAGAAAATATTTGTAGATATTATTTTAGATGAAAAATAGGGTTTGTCCTGAGTAGATCCATTTTGGATGGGGTTATCATTGCTAAAGAAGTACTGCCCAACAAACCAAAAGGGAGAGTATGGTGATCAAATTTGACATCCAAACAACATAGTGGATTGGAGATTCCTTCTAAAGGTGATGGAGGCCTTTGGTTTCAATAAAAAATAGTTGAATTAGATTTTTAATTTCATATCTAGCCTTCAGTATTTGGTTCTTCTGAATGATTTTATAGAAGCTTTCTTTGAGGTGTTAGGCGTCTTACATCAAGGGAGACCATCTACCTCTCTTCTTATTCATCATTATGGTAGAATCATTAGGTAGTCTTTTGTGAAATCATCCTCCATAGGCAAAATTGAGGGTATTTAAGTCACTAGTGTTATCCCTGTAGTTTCCCATCAATTGTTTATTGATGATACAATGCTATTTGGAGCTACAAAAAGGAAGGAAGCCTTACATCTAAAATATATCTTGAATTTTCATTTTGGAGCATCTGGGTGGGAAGCCAACAAGGAAAAATTAATAATCTTCTTCTTTCACACCCCATTTTGAAAGGAATGAGAAATCATCAAGATGCTAAATTTTAAAATAGGGCATTTACCTTGTACCTACTTGGGAATACTTTTAGTAAAGGGTCTTAGATCAAGCAAGCTATGAGATCCATTAAAAGAGGAAATGAATAATAGGCTAGCTTGTTGGAAGGGTAGATGACTATCCCGAGTAGGAAAAATAACTATGTTGAAAGCAATCATATCAACAATTCCCATTTACTTGATGTCTTGCCTTGTTGGCATGATTGGCATAACTGATGCAGATAAGTTGATGACTGTATCGGTAGACATGATCAGTTATTTGTGTTGTCATTGATGGCAACCTATGTCAATTAATGTTTGATGATGGTTACACATGAACTTTGGTGTCTGACTTGTTGGATAAGTAATTTGGTCTACCAAACTTAGAATTTGTAAGTATGCAGGGTTTATCGACAGGACTGAGAATTAGGACTTCAATTGGTAAAAGAAAATATTTTGATGGAATCAATAAATTGGTGATGGTTGGAGACTTGTGGTTTGAGACATAATCTTTTATGATGGATTTGTGTATGTGACCGGGACCACATCCTATGTTGATTACCAGAAGGCATGTTTTGAATTTCTGATGGAGTTGTGCTAAGGTTTTAGGACCGGTGATGAATTCACTCAACTGGTAATGATTTTTGATATGACGGTGTGTTGGTGCCCAAAACCACAGATTGGAAAACCCAAAGACTTTCCAACTCCTTACGAAATCCAATCAGCCTTGGCTAACGAACAGGGATGGTTGAAGACCAAATCCCTCTACACTTCAGGCTCCACAAGACCTAGGCAGGTGTACCCTTCCCTCTCAAGCACAAAAGAGTTATTTAAATGTGGATTTAAGCCTCTAAGAAAGTTTACACAACTGGCAAATTAGTGTTCTGCAACTATGCTATATCATGTGCTTTAGCTGAATACTTTGAAAACTGAAAACTGAATATGAATAAAAGTGTATGTTAAAGATATTGTATATTGAAAATGAAATGCTTTCAGGACTTGAATGAAATCTACAAGGATTAGTTCAAATAGGATATGGAAGAATGTTTCTCTGTAAGAACCTTATGCATACAAATCAAAATCTCAGAAATAAATGACAGACCAGTGCCTCTATCCAGGAATATGCACGATACTTTGTGGACAAATAATTCGATTAAACTCTTGAGATAGTTTTTCAGGCAACTTGTAACACAAGACTATCGATACAGAGGTTCCATTAAGTGCTATAAGAACATGAAGAAGCAAATCTTATATTCAATTATAACAACTTGTGGTGGCACACTGTATTAAACCCTTTATCAGATTTATCAAGAGGACAAAATGAAATTCATCAACACAAAAGTATACACGAATTTTGGAATTGAAACAGTGAATCTTGTATATTAATTTCTAGAGAGTGAATGCATACAATAGCTACACTTACAGATACTCCATTACATAGTGATTGCTCAAAATGACACTTCCATTCCTACAGACTTCTCCAATACAGACATCCCATAGCCCCTACTGGCAGCCTGATAGATTGTGAATTGTCTTCCCCTTCTTAATTGAAAAAGACTCCCTATAAATACCTAATCCAAAAGACATATGTGAAAGGACACACACTTTTGCATACAGGAGGGAGTTACAGACAGTTATTTTTCCAAAGGACACACCCTTTGGTTTACAGAGATAATTACATTTGAATCCCTAAAATATACACTAAATAAAGCTTTAATAATATATCCTTTATCCTTCGTTTTGATAATACTTCTCGTAAATATTCAATATCTCCTGCACATAAAATAAACCAATCAAATCCCTTAATTAAAGATTAAATATATTCCACTTTAGATTAGGCAATAATCCTTTTACCCTATGTAAAATACTTATTTACAATAATTCACTTAAATCAAAGTATTAAACACTTGTAAATATTTATTCCAATAATAGTTTTCATTAAATAACATAAGGTAAAAGATTTTGTATAGTAAGTAAAAGAAAATACTTCCCTTCCAATAATGTTACAATACTTTCTCACCTTTTGGTAATGTTTAATTTGGGTCGGAAATATTATATCATATAAAGTAACCTTCACAAAAACCAATCAAGCATTAAATGACTCACCCTAATGAATATGTTCAAATTATTTACCTATGGTGAAAATAATATGTATATGGAAGGATCACTTAAATAAATAAATGCTTTTCATCATTTTACTTATGGTAAAAGTACATTTTCTCCAAAATAATAATAATCATTCTTTGATCTTGCATAAAATCAACCCTAATTTATACATGTTCCATTTTATTCACTTAGGGTGAAAAATATAAATGATCAAATGATAATAACTTCCTTTGTGATAAAATATATCCCTTTATAACCTCTCAAAAGGTAATTTCAAAAGATAATATTGAAAACTATTCTTATCATATCAAATGTTGTAAACAAGATTTCTTTTACCAAGGTGCTCCTCAAAATCATCAAACTATAATATCAAAACATTAAATTAAATTTCTTGAGTAAGGGATACTTCCTGTTAATATGCACTCAAGAAATATAATTTTTGCCTATAGTATCCTGCACAAAACATAAAAAAAATCAACTAGCTTGATAGGTCATATGTTCCTATTTCATAGGGATATATTTAATAAAATCATTGATAATATTTTCCCCATGCAGATAAAAATATTTTCCCCCTAAAGAGACATATGATCTTTGCACACAATTAGGGTAAAATATTTCTAATAAAATATGATATTAACATAAAACTCCAAAAGTAAATGGAAACTTCTTGAGTAAACATTCAAATAAGGATATTAAAGATTTGAGAGTGTTTTTACTTTCACTTGAATAATTTCCAAAGTAACAAAGAATTTGCCATAATAACCTCTTGAAATTAATTTTACCTTTAAAATAATAAATCAAAAGCAAATGATTAAAACATACCTACCTCCGCTTGATAAAAATACATTACCTTGGCAAATATTCCAGAATAAATTTTCATCTTGAAGGCAAACTCAATTTGGTTGGAAATAATTTAGCACATGGGATGCATACTTGCAATGAACCAATCAAGCCATTAACTACATGATAAAATGGTTTACCCTAATATAAATTATTCAATTTATTAACTCTAGGGTGAATAATATGCATATGAAAAGATTAAAAATCCACTTAAATAAACAAATGCTTTTTATTATCTCCACTTGTGATTTGAAACATTTCACACCTTTGAAATATTTTTCAAAATAAGATCCATTTATATGAAATAACATTTTACCTTAATATATATTTTACCAATGTTTTAGGGTAAAAATAATTTATTTAAATCACATATTTCAAAATGTATTTCCACATTTCAAGATTACTTTAATAAATTAAAATCTTGTGGAAATATTTGCAAATTATTATCCATAGTAATTTACCCTAATAAACATTTTCAAGTAATACAATAGAGCAATTGATAAAAGGGGAGGGTAGGTATGGGTAGTCAGGAAGGTCGGGTTGAGAGGTTGAGTGTTCAACTCCCTCTCCCTGCCCTTTTGTAAAAACATATTTTATTTTTAAATCATTTATATGCAAAATATAATCACATTGCAAATAATATTCATCATTTATATGCAAAATATAATCACATTGCAAATAATATTCTTGGGTAAGATATACTCCTTCTAGAATATTTTTTTGATTGTCCAACCTGAGCAATCCGGTTATCAATTACCAAGTTTGTGCCTGTAATTTTAGGTTCCACCACGGTGATTGGTGGCGAATCTACATGAAGGAGATAACACGACACAACCCACATGAATAATTTGAATTGTGTTTTGGCGGGGAAGATTGTAGAATTTCTTGGGAATGTGCAAAGTGCTTAGTGAAATGTTCTAAGGGTTTGACTTATGTACATATCGGATTTTTGTGATGGGTTATGAATAATCAACAATTGATATTGCATTGTAAATTGTTGCAATGATCTGGATATTGATTTGATATGATCTGTATTGTAAATTCAAGATGAAATTGGTTTTTATGGTCGACTTAGATGTTATGGCTATTTAGGGTGACACAACTGATGTTTGATGTGTCGGTGGCTTTAGGAGATTGAGTTAAGCCATCCCAGAGAAGATAGAGATTTGCCTGAGTGTTGCAGACTATGAAGCATAACTGGATCTGATTTAGCAAGCTAAAAGTGCAAAGTAATAGATCATTTTTCATTGTTGTTCCCTAACAATTACAACATCATAAATCCCTTAATCAGGTAGGTCCTAACAGGCCTTTTCCATTTAAGTCCCCTAATAGGGCAGCTCATAAAAGAATGTTTAAATCCTCTAACCAGGTTGATCCTAATAGATCATTAAGCTCCTAGCTGGAGTGATAGGCAAATCCCTTAACCGAGTGACTCCTAATAGGGTCTTCTCCTAACCAGGCGTATTGTAAGCTCCTAACCGGGCTAAGCTCCTAATAGGGCGTACTTCAAAAGAGTACAAATTATTGTGGGTTCCAATCCCCACCATGGTTTTTCCCATTTGGGTTTCCACGTCAAAAATCTTGGTGTTCATGTGTGGAATGTCTTCTGATAGTGTTTATGTTTTCATGCATTATTTCTGATTACCGATTATGATAAGTTTACTGTTGTTTATCAGAGATCTGTAAATGGTTACTGGTAATGTTAATGAATTGATAGATGAAGTATTTTGATCTGATAATAAGTCAGTATGAGTATGTGTTGATCAGATATATAGTTGGTGTATATTCTGATTAATAAGATTGCATAAGTGGGTATCAAGTGTATGAGATATGCTAAAGGGATAGGTTCATGTATTAAATGATTTTAGATCTGTTGTAAATGGTTTTTTGATTTGAAGCTATAAATTTTGTTAATACTAATTCACCCCCCCCTCTCAGTATTAATTGAATCCTCATAGGATTAACAATTGGTATCAGAGTTGTGGTCCTCTATGTGCAGAAAAGCTTAACTGCTTGAGGAAAATATTTCGAGGAAGACAAGATGATGAAGAAAGAGGGTCCAAAATTCAACAAGGATAACTATAAGATCTGGAAAGATAGAATGAAGATATATCTGAAATGTCTTGGTACTCAATATTGGAAACATGTTGAAACTACATATGTGGCTCCTACTACTTCTCCCTTGACACCGAATGAACTTAAAGATCAACAAGAGAACATGCAAGCCCTTGAAGCTATTGTAAGTACTTTATCTGATTTTGAATATATTGATGTTCAAGGATTGGAAACTGCACATGAGGTTTGGGAAAAATTAGAAACAATTCATGGAGGAGATGTGCATGTACAAAGAGAAAAAGAGGAAAGCTTAAGAGGAAAATTTGATGATATGAAAATGCAAGAAGGAGAAAACATTACACAATATGGTCAGAGAATTAAAGAAGTTGTTGGCATTATAAAAGGTGCCGGTGGTAAAATTGATGATGATGTGGTGGTAAGTAAAATGCTTAGAACTCTTCAACCTCAGTATGCTATTAGAGTATCAACAATCCAAGAACTAAGATCCATTTCAAAGGATAAGGTAACTGTTGACTCTTTGATTGGTAAGCTTACAACCTTTGAGTTAAATAGTTTTGACAATAGTGTGGCAAAATCTACTGAATCTGCTTTTAAAGCTTTTATTATCGGTTCATATACTAGAAAAGGAAAGAATGTATGTCAAAGTCATGAGTGCAGATCTAGTCATGGAGGTAACCAAAAAAGTGAAGACAATGAATATCAAGTAATGGAACTTGAAGCACTGCGAGCCAAGAGATTTCCAAGAGGCACTGGTAAGTATAAAGGAAAGCTACCTTTAAAGTGTTTCTCTTGTAGTAAGATTGGTCATATTGCTGCTAACTGCCCTAACACCGATAAGAAAGATAAGTTCAAGAAATTCAAAGGGAAAAGTAGAAAACACTGTTATGTTGCAGTGGATGAATGTGTGACCGATGAAGAATCTGAAGATGAAGATGACAATGAAGAGATTTTGTTTGTAGCTATAAAGGAGGAATTGTCTGATGAGAAGGCACTGGTTTCTCATGTAGAAAACAATAATGAATGGATTATAGACAGTGGTTGTTCACACCATATGACCAAAGATAAGAGTAAGTTCCTAACTCTTAATGAATTTGATGGAGGTGTTGCTTGATTTGGAAATGATTCTCCCTACATGGTGAAAGGTAAAGGTTCTATTTCTTTGAATGGGAAGAATAATCTTGATGATGTATTTTGGGTTGATGGTCTGAAACATAATATGTTAAGTGTTGGACAACTCAATGATAAAGGTTATTTGCTTGAGTTTAATGGTGAAATCTGCAGAATTATTGGAGGAAATGGTGAACTGATTGCTACCGGAAAACAAACAAGAGGTAACTTATTTAATTTAAATGCTAATATCAATAGTTGTCTAGTTGCAAAGATGGAAGATAGTTGGTTATGGCACAAGAGATGTTGTGTAATGCCCCGCTAGGAAACCCCGAAGGGATTAAGCCATAACACAAGAATAGGGTGCAATAATTTTTTTTTTTTTAAAAAGTTACACCACATTAAGATACAACAAGATATCAAAGATTCAGATTACATAGCGGAAGACATCAACTAACACCTAAAGAGTTTCCCAACGAGATTACTTAAATTTCACAATTCACTTAACTCACACAATTAATCCAATAAGCTGATTATCTTAGTAACGAGATAATTCTTAATCAGGATAATTTCTTTCAAAAGATGGAAATATAAATCACAAACAAAGATTCATCCATTAAGATCCTTTCATAATCTACACTCAAGCTTTGCATTTAAAATTACCAGCCATACATCTAACATTCTAACACACTAGAATTCCATCATAACATAAGAGATCTTTTTCAAGCATACTTAATTTCCTTACAACAACTGAATATATATCCATTACTCTAAGTTACATTCTTTCATATTCCATCTTATTGCATTTTAAAAGACGATTACATACATGCATCAACGATAAATCTCATCTAAACCACTTACGCATTCGATCAACATGGCATTCAAGAAGGGACGGAATATAAGCATTTAAAGTTAATTCCATTTATCCACTTAACCATTCTAACATAAGCTAATCATACATGATAAGGCTGAATAAAGGAAACATAAGAGAATACATCACATAACACCATAATGATCTCGGAGTTCACCCCTAAAGGGCTACATCTCCGGGTCTGCTCAATTGCAAGACCCCTCTGATAAATAATAAGGTTACGGATACAAGAGTTTACACCAATTACAATCCGGCCATCAAGGCGAAATATAAACAATATACAAACGACCGCATCGGTCAATTAATACATAAACGATCCCTGAAAAGAACAGGATCCAGCTGAACATAATCAAGCTAATACAAAGGTCCAGGAGAGCATCCATAACACTGAGCCATCACCACCCAAGGTCTATCATGAAACTGACACTCACAAGGGCATAAACAAGAGGACGACCCACAAAGGTACTCATAACAGGACAAAACGACAACACACTAGCGAACGTAGGGACAAGTGTCATCACACGACCTGGTATTGTTACCATGGCAAGTCTTCATAGGTCCCGGCCCCATACAATGGGTTCCCTGGCAACCTAATCCAAGCTTCCGGCCCATCCAAGCCTCATGTGGACCCACACATCCTCTCGTGAAGACAAGGATGGTGGTTTGCCATTTCAGACCTTCTCATAGCATGCCGAATCTATGATAGCACTCGTCTCATGTGTGAGGCACATTATCTTACTTAGAAATTACATTCTAATCTACTTAAAGGTTATCACTTATTAGACTCACTTTCGACGGGTTACCCAGCAGCCACTTTGGGTGCGGCCCCCAATCGAAAGCCACTTTCCCATACGACACTAGACTAAACTCAAATGAACTCAAAACCAAGGAATACACATGGTCAGACGAACGGAGTTCAAAAGGGGAGAGACAACATCTGGTCAAACACGACTCACAAGTGGTACACTTACTGACGGTACTCTAACTAGAGACCTGACAACTAAGGTCAACCACGAATCATCATTCGACACACACAAAGAGGATATGACCAACTACGACAACACCACAAAACAACAGTCAACTCGGAACAGAGGACTGAAACAGGTACCCCAAGTCCATCCATACGACAGGGTCCTACCAAACAAAGCACTCTTGCCATTTCATAATTAAAAGCGAATACAGAAATTAAACTCGCATAGGCAATAAACAGAAAAGACAATATTCAACAGATGCAATCTTTCCGAATTGATCTAAACATTTAAAAGTTGATCAAGTTTTCTACAAGATCCAAGTCAGATTACAGTTATCTACCTCATCTAGGGATAGGTTGTTCTTGGTTTTCTAACTCTTGAAGGTTCAAAGCATCGAACAGACATATAAAGCCATAATGAGTTCTTTAAACCAAATTCATATTAATCAAATTCAGAAAACCATTAATCCATTAAAATAAGATATTTATTCTCCAATCAAAACATCATTGACATACTGGTTCAAAACCAACCTCTACAGTTTCATATTTTACAAACCCAGATGCATAATACGGATCACGAAATATAATTATAAAAAGAGAATCTAATGAAGCTAATCATTTCCAAAAGCACATCGTTTCAATTTCTACGATCAATGGTAAAATATCTCACTTACTTCTCGATTACTCAAATGATATGTTCTAAGATAATAATTCACATCATCAATTAGTAGTTACATCGTATTTCGACGATTTTCCAATAGCATAATATTCGATTTTGTTTTTAAACAATAATACCACAATTAGCCAAATGCTCTAATCAGCTAGAAGGTAAGATCTAGATTTATTAATCCAAGATCAATAAGAATATAAACAACAATATTCAATTGCGAAATAACAGTTTCAGAACTTAATTAGAAGGGGTGCATAAATCATGAAATGGAATTGAATAATGATCAATCTATAAACTCCATTACAAACTAATCAATATCAAATTAACATTAATCACGATTAATGCCACCTTAATCATAATCAAGAACTAATTAAAACTTAGTCATTAACAATAACTTACATTAAGATGATAAATAAATATCACATGCATTTTTTGAATACTAAAAAATACATTAAAAAAACCCATTTAAAAACTATGTTCTTTGTTTTAAAAAAAATGCATTTAAACCAAGAGACGAGGGCGGGGCCCACCTCCCAACTGGGATGGTTGGGCGCCCAAGCCCTAACCGCAGGTGGAGAAAGCCTTGCGGGCGGCGCCACGGTGGTGCCCGCAGGTGCCGCGGCGCCCTGCGGCCACCGTGGCCCCTGCGGCCACCGCCGTGAGCCGCGGCCGCAGTTGCACAGCGAGCCAGAGAACACGGGAACGCGCGGGAAAAAGGAAGTAAGGGGGACGAGCGGGGGAGGGGAGGAGGAGCGGGTGGAGCTCCGCTCCCCGCCCTCCAACCCCAAACCAAGGGCTTCGTTAAACATTAATTTCGCCCAGCTCGTTACCAATTTTTTTTAAAAAAAAATGCACAGTTCGGTGCAAACAAACAAGAACGCCCACAACAAATTTCATAATGAATATAAATTTCTATTTACTATGAGTTCGGTTTAAACGAACTGGGTTTGATATCATATTTTCTTGATGGTTTTCTCATCCTTAACAAACACCCAAGGGTTTCAAATGCCCAAAAGAGAAGAGGAATTAACAACACCTCAAAAACACTTCCAGCCAAGCTAGTTAATTTACTAAATCAGTTCATAAGCATGGCATTCAATGGAGAATCTAAAGCCAAGATAGCATGAAAGCATTTAAACCCCCATTTCCATTTTAAACAATAACTAAAATTGAGAGTTGGATCCTACCTGATCTCGCATTCCTGGCAAGATCGGCTGAAGAGTCCCAATCTCCAGCTGCCAAAACCCTCCTTCTCCATCCAAAATCCCCAAATTTCATCTCCAAAATTTCTTTCCAACCAAAAATTCTCCAAAATGTCCATCCTCCAATTTTTTTCCCAAATTTTGGGTTATATGGAAGAGTTGACCAAAAATTCCATTTTTGGAATTAAAATTTTTTTTATTTTAAAAATAATTCTCAAATTAATTCTTTTCTAGCTAATACAATAAATTAAATTGCTTTTTAATTCAAAATCGATTTTCTCATTCAACTGAAATTTAATCTTTCTAATTAAATAAGCCAACAGAATACAATTAAATCTATTGCACTAAAATACAAAACTTTCTTTTCAATAGCATATACAAAATGCATTTAATATTCCAAATCAGTCATTTAATCGAACTCACTCCCAATTTAAAACGAGCAATCCAATATCAACGAAAATCGCATAACGAAATCCCGATTAATTTAGCCCATTAAACTCTAATGCACAAATACATATTTAATCAAAATAATTACCAAGGACTAATTAATCAATTTAACCATGCACACCAAGCACGCAAACCGAGAAGGTCAACCAAACAGACGACTCGCAAACCCAAACAAAAAGGGATTACCGATGACGACTGGCGATGCTCACTTGAGCACGACGAAGGTCAACTAGGGTCTTACGACCACCTGATCCAACTCTAAGGATTAAAGAGGTACACTCAAACCTGCACATCCAGGTGAAGCCGAACCTCGCACTCATGCGACGTTGTACCTGAAATTTCCTGCAACCAAGAGTCATACATGCATACATATATAAAATTTAATGAAAGCATTAGTCCGATATTAATACCACGAAATAGGAAAACTAAACAACTTGCATACAACTAGTGTGAAAACCACATCAATAGCTATGCGTTAAATCAAACATCTGACTATAATCATTATATTAAGATAACTAACCAAGATTAGAAATTGATTAGGGCAGGGGTACTACATGTTGTCATATGAATTTTGATAACTTGGTGAAGGTAAGCAAGTCTAGTGTTGTGAGAGGATTACCACAAATTGTTAGACCAGATAATGTGATATGTAAAGACTGTCAAATTGGTAAGATGACCTCTATTTCACTTAAGAGAAAGAATTGTACATCTGAAAATATTTTGGATTTGGTTCATACTGGTCTCTGTGGTCCTATGAGGACAAAAAGCTATTTTGGTGATAGATATTTCATGCTTTTTACCGATGATTATTCTAAGATGATGTGGGTTACATTCCTAAAGGAGAAATATGAAGCCTTTAGTTAATTTAAAGCATTTAAAGCATTTAAAGTTCTAGTTGAGAACGAGACCGATAAAAAATTGAAATGCTTAAGATCTGATCGAGGAGGAGAATTCACATCTGATGAGTTTGTCAAGTATTGTGATAAACAGGGTATCAAGAGACAAATGTCTTCTCCAAGAATACCATAGAAAAATGGTGTACTAGAAAGGATGAACATACCAATTGTTGATGCTACTAAAACAGTGTTATTACAAGGTAATATGCCTAAGATTTTTGGGAGAGAAGCGGTAAGTATTGCAGTCTAGAGATTAAACCAGATACTTGTAAAGAAAGACAACAATAAGACACCTTATGAGCTATGGTATGGTAAAACTCCTTGTGTTAGTTATTTCAAAATCTTTGGAAGTAAATGTTTTATTAAAAAGGATAACTATACTGGAAAGTTTGATGCAAATTTTGATAAGGAATATTTCTTGGTTATTCTTTTAAAAGCAAAGCATATAAATGCTATAATAAGAGAACTAAGAAAATAGTTGAAAGTGTTAATGTGAAGGTGGATGATTTGTCAAATAAATTTGAAGGATCAAGCAGGTCTGAACCAGAACAAGATGATAATAATGAAAGATGGTGATCTTTGAACCAGAAGCACATAATAATGATCAACTAAAAAATGAAGTATTAGGTGCTTAACCAGTAAGCGAGGACAATGAAGAAGAAAGTAGTGAATCAACTGGTGAATCAGATGAGGAAAATGCACAGTCAACATAGACTATACTTAGATATGTGAGATTAAATCACTCTCAGGACTAGATAATTGGTGATAAGTGATAGTTCTGATACTAAATGTAAGTACAGATCCAATAGCCAATAAGATGAGGGGGGGGGGTGAATCATACAAACTTAATCTTCCATAAAAACATCAGATTCAACCTCGGTAACATATACTTCAATAATATAACCAAAATTGTTAATCATGCAAACTCAAAAGCATATAAACATCATAAACCTCATAACACCAGATTTAACGTGGAAACCCAAATAGGGAAAAACCACAGTGGGATTTCGGACCCACTAAGAAATATACTCTTCTAGAGTATGCTCGGTTAAAAGAAAATCCTGTTAAAGATTACAAACACATTGCTAGATGTGAGCCGGTTAAGGGATTTCCCTCAGATCTGTTAGGATCTTCACCTTGTTAGAAGTGACCTTGTTAAAGGATTTCAAACACTCAATCAGAATGTCACCTTGCTAGAGGGTTTTACAAATAAGACTGTTAAGTCCACTTGGTTAAGATATTTTCTATCACTTTCATAAAATAACAGTAATAAAAATCTATCTGCAACTTCACATCTAAAATACTAAAGCAGATTCTTATTTGTTCAATACAATCTAGACATAAAACTAATCTTGTCCATCTGCTGGGCTTCTATACTCTGTTATTCAAACAGGTCTTCAAGCTTCTGTGCTCAGTAATCACTATGTAGCATCCCTGTGCATACACTTGCCCGCATACATTGTTTATCAACAGTTCCCTATTTATAAACAATTAGCTAACCGCTTAATCTCCTTGATCACATTTCCCATGATCAATCATAGCCATCAGATCTTCAATCTTGTCTAGGTTCAATGCATCTTTCGATCTGAAAATGTTTTACCCCACCTAGGAACTTGCATATATTTCTTGGAACTTGTGCCAGGGTATTGCGGTTCAATCTGTGCTATAGATCTTCATGCCAACTTTCCTTTGCCTTAGATTCATTAACAAACTTCATGCACAACATACCAATCATTTAATCAGTTCCAGCTCATCATCTTCCTTCATTAAATATCGCATGTAAACATTTAATGCATTCTGTTATAGCTCGGTTACAACTCGATTATAACTCGGTAAATACTAAACTTCACTTGGTAGTCATTCCGCCTTCATTAACCGATAGCGATAACCTTAGGGTTTACCGACTAGGTTCTTTGCTTGGTAACATAGTATAGTATTAACCTTTCAATTTACAACATATGTATGATGTTAAAACTATCTAAACATCATGATCTCATCATTGTCTGACTCAGTAATAGTTGCCCATTGAATACCTTATTCATCTTCTTATTCATCATAATCTTTCATCTGTCTTTTACTGACATCTTTATATTCTTCAAATCATACTTCTGAAGATATGGCAACATCATACTGAATTAGAAAATCAATGTCTTGACATCAATGACAAAATAATAATATCAAGACAGTAAACATCCTTAATCAGTTATATCCATAATCATCAACAACCTTCTCAATATCCTTATTGAAATGCCAACAATCTTTCATTGTCTGTTATAATGCTATATTGCCAACAATCTCCCCCTTTGGCATTGATGGCAAAACCAATTGATTTGACCTTAAAAGATTCAGATTGCTGTGATTCTGAAATGCTGAAATGCTCTCCCCCATACATTAGACTTCTCCTCTTTTCTTCAGTCTTCTTTCCAATCTGTAGTCTTCTCAGTTTTCTTCCCCTTAAATTGGTCTTCTCCCCCTTTGACAACAATGCCAAAAAGTAAAGAACTAAAACATAATTTCTTCCTGTATGAAGTGATTTCCTGCTATTGTGTATCAACTGAGTCTCGGTCAGAGCATTCTGTCTTTAATTCCTATTCCATGTGATATTTCTTGTAATATTTCCTGTACACCTTTAGAAAACATCCTAAAGTGTGTAATGCAACATCAACTCCTAAAAGATATTTGATAGAGTCATCAGATTGATGCTTTCACTGAACTCGGCCAGTGAGTAGAAGATAGGGGTAGGACCCCTAACTTACTTCTGAGACATTCAAAAGTGTCCCTTGTTAGTGGCTTGGTGAAGATATCTACAATTTGTTCCTTTGTGCTAACATACTCCAACACCACTTTCTTCTCTTGAGCTTCTTCTCTAAGATAATGATATTTGATAGAGATGTGCTTTGTCTTAGAGTGCATAACAGGATTCTTTGAAATATTAATGGCACTAGTATTGTCATAGAATATAGTTACTGGCTTGGTAACTTTCTCATTTATACCTTCCAACAGTTGTTTGATCCATGCAATGTTGGTACAATTCAATGCTGCAGCAACGTATTCAGCTTCTGCTGTTGACTGTGAAACACATCCTTGTTTCTTGCTAAGCCAACTCACTAGTCTTTCTCCTAAAAAGAAAGCTCCTCCACTTGTGCTTTTTCTGTCATCAATGTTGCCTACCCAATCAGCATCAGTATAAACTTTTAAATCAAAATCATTTCCTTTCTGATATACTAAGCCATAATCCTCAATGCCTTTCAAGTATCTAAAAATTCTTTTGATTGCTGTCATGTGTGTTTCCTTAGGATCTGCAGAGAATCTTGCAACTATACCTACTGCATGTGCTATGTCTAGTCTGCTGTGAACAACATATTGTAGTTTTCCAATCATGGATCAGTAAAGTGTCTCATCAATAGATGCAGGTTCATCATTCTTTGATAATTTACAGTTGGTAGTCATAAGAGTACTTACTGGTTTTGAATCCTCCATTCCAAATTTCTTCAAGATTTCCTTTATGTACTTGGATTGAGTAATAAAAATCTCATTTTTCATTTGCAGTATCTATAAACCTATAAAATACTTTATCTCACCGATTAATGACATCTCAAATTCTTTGCTCATTTCATTTCCAAAGTTCTTGCATAAAGAGTCATTTCCACAAAATATAATATCATCAACAAATATGGCTGAGATCAGTATTCCATTTTCATTATTCTTCATGTACATATTGCTATCCTCACTTGTCCTTATAAAACCAATCTTAATCAAATAAGAGTGCAATCTTTCATACCATGCTCTAGGTGCTTGTTTCAAACCATATAAAGCTTTGTTCAATGTACATAACTGATCTTTATTATTGTCTTCAACAAATCCTTCAGGTTGTTCAATAAAAACTTCTTCTTCTAATATTCCATTCAGAATTAGCAGATTTGACATCCATTTGATATACCTTGAAGTTTTTGAAAGTAGCATAGGCCAACAATGTTCTTACTCCTTCAAGTCTAGCAACAAGTGCAAAAGTTTCACCATAATCAATTCCTTCTTCTTGAGCATAACCTTTGCAAACTAGTCTTGCTTTGTTTCGAATGACCTCTCCTTTTTCATTCAGCTTGTTTCTGAAAATCCACTTTGTACCGATTACATTTTTGTCCTTCAGTCTTGGGATTAGTGTCCATGTGTCATTCTTCTTGATTTGATCAATCTCTTCTGTCATAGCATTTATCCAATCTTCACTGTTAAATGCCTCTTTCACTATTCTCAGTTCAAATTCAGATATCAGACATGTGTTCTGTCTCAGTTTGTTCCTTGTCATCACTGGATCATCCTTATCTCCTATAATCTGACTTGGTGCATGATGTCTTCTAACATACTTGGCTAATACAGGATCGGTAGGCTCTGTATTGTCTTCTTCATCACTCAGTAACTGGACATTCTCTTCATTTTCTTCAACAGTCTTCTCGGTAAGACTTCTTGGTTGAACATAGACAAATTCATCATAGTCTTCTAGTTCCTTGGAATTTCCTTCATCATTTCTTTCTGCAAATTCATCAATTTTCACATTTGTATTTTGTTAGATGATTTGATCAGACATTTAAATGCTTTGCTTCTAGAAGAATAACCTAGAAATGTTCCTTCTTCACTTTTCTGATCAAACTTGCCATTTATATCATCTTTGTGAACATATCATCTACTTCCAAAGATTTTAAAATAACTTACATTAGGTTTCTTATCATACCAGATTTCATATGGTGTCTTCAAAGTACCTTTCTTCAATTGTACTCGATTCAGGGTGTAAACTGCTATGCTCATTACTTCTCTCCAAAATGTTTGTGGCACCTTCTTTTCAATCATCAGTGTTCTAGCACAATCCACAATAGATCTGTTTCTTCTCTCAGCTATTCCATTCTGTTGTGGAGTTCTCGGTGTAGAGACTTGTCTTTTAATACCACGATCATTGCAGAATAAGTTGAATTCATCTGATGTGAACTCTCCTCCTCTATTTGATTTAAGACATTTCAGTTGTCTTCCTGCTTCATTTTCAACTCTTGCCTTGTACCATTTAAACATTTGAAATCTTCTGATTTTTCTTTTAAAAACATTGCTGACATCATCCTTGAATAGTCATCCACAAATAATATGAAATATTTAACACCATAATAACTTTGAACTTTCATAGGACCACAAAGATCAGTGTGCACTAGATCTAAAATTCCCTTAGAAGTGTAAGACTTACTTGTAAAGCTTGATCTTGTCATCTTTCCCATCTAGCATCCTCGACACATAACATTCTCAGGTTTTTCAAGACTCGGTAGACCTCTTACTCGGTGCTTCTTACTTATTTTGATCAGATTATCAAAATTTACATGACAAAACCTTTTATGCCATAACCAGGTATCATCTATCTTTGCATACAAACACTTGTTACGAGTTGAGTCAAGGTGAAATGTGTTACCTTTTGTTTGTGTCCTGGTAGCAGCTAATTTTCCATTTTTGTCATGAACTTTGACAATTTCTTTCTAAAATTCTATTCGGTAACCTGTGTTGTTTAGCTGTGCTACACTCAACAAATTGTATTTCAAATCTTCAACCCAATAAACATCATTGCATCTTGCATTGTCAAGAAGTGTTATAGATCCTTTAACTTTCACCACACATGGTGCATCATTACCAAATCTAACATAGCCTCCATCATAATCTTCTAATATAACAAACTTGTGTTTATCTCCTGTCATATGATGTGAGCATCCACTATCTATGATCCAAGAATCATTAGTGTTTATGTGAGATATTAGGGCTTTTTCTTCATACCTTTCTTCATCTGATCCATCTTTGATAGCCACATAAACTACTTCCTCTATATCAGTATCATCTGATTTATCATCATCAGATTCCTCATCAGCTATTAAGCATGTCTTTCTAACTCTTCTTCTGAAATCTCGGTGTCCTCTGTAATGATTGTCTTTCTGTCTGTCATCTTGGTAATCTCTCCTTTCAGTAGAATCTTTGTCAGGACAATTAGAAGTCATATGTCCTATCTTATCACAATTGAAACATTTCAAAGGTAGTTTTCCTTTATACTTACCTTTACCTCTCGGTAACCTTTTGGCTAATAGTGCTTCAAACTCTTCTTGCTTTCTGATTTCCTCATACAGTTTGTGTACTTCTTCCATGTTCTTACGAAATCTTTCACTTGCTCCACTGTGATCTCCTTCAGAGTACTTATACTTTCTTTCATTGAAATCATTAGATTCATCAAGATGAAAAGAACTAAATGTAGACTCAACTTTATTTACCGAAGATCCACTGTTATCAAAGTTACTTAACTCAAATGCATGTAGCTTACCAATAATAGCATCTAAAGAAACTGGCATATTAGGTACAGACTTCAATTCATTGATTGCAGAGACTCAGATTGCATAAGCTGGTAGAAGGGTTCTTAACAACTTGTTATATCCTTTTCTTCAATAGTTCCACCTGCTCCTTTGATTTGATTGACAATCTCCTTTAGTCTTGTACTGTATTGGGTTATGTTCTCACCTTCATTCATCCTCATAGATTCAAGTTGTCCTCTTAGACTATCTACTTTTGCTCTTTGAACATGTTCATCTCCTTCATATACTGATATGAGCTTATCCCACATAGCCTTTGCATCATTGCAACCTTCTAGATCATTAAACTCTGAATCGGTCAATGTAGATGTTATTTCAATCATTGCTTGAATATGTTCTTGCTTTGCCTTTATCTCTTCCATAGTCAATGGACAGGTGCTCGGTGTAACAAAA
Source organism: Cryptomeria japonica (assembly GCF_030272615.1). Taxonomy (NCBI): domain Eukaryota; kingdom Viridiplantae; phylum Streptophyta; class Pinopsida; order Cupressales; family Cupressaceae; genus Cryptomeria; species Cryptomeria japonica. The sequence goes on from NC_081412.1 coordinate 98,614,301, forward strand.
TCATTCTCCAGATAGTATACAACATATTCTCCAACTCCTGATAGATGCAGCTTCATCCTTTTCTTCCATGTAGAGAAACTTGACTTGTTCATGTTCGGTGCATCCCTCTTATACATCTTTGGATCTTTAACTCAAGTGCCTTTAAAATTTTCTTCCAGAGTCCAAAGCTCTGATACCAATTGATAATTCTGATACTAAATGTAAGTATAGATCCAATAGCCAACAAGATGAGAGGGGGGGGTGAATCATACAAACTTAATCTTCCATAAAAACATTAGATTCAACCTCGGTAACGTATACTTCAATAATATAACCAAAATTGTTAATCATGCAAACTTAAAAGCATATAAACATCATAAACCTCATAACACCAGATTTAACGTGGAAACCCAAATAGGGAAAAACCATTGTGGGATTTCAGACCCACTAAGAAATATACTCTTCTAGAGTATGCTCAGTTACAAGCAAATCCTGTTAAAGATTACAAACACATTGCTAGATGTGACCCGGTTAAGGGATTTCCCTCGGATCTGTTAGGATCTTCACCTTGTTAGAAGTGACCTTGTCAAAGGATTTCAAACACTCAATCAGAATGTCACCTTGCTAGAGGGTTTTACAAATAAGACTATTAAGTCCACTCGGTTAAGAGATTTTCTGTCACTTTCACAAAATAACAGTAATAAAAATCTATCTGCAACTTCACATCTAAAATGCTAAAGTAGATTCTTATTTGTTCAATACAATCTAGACATAGAACTAATCTTGTCCATTTGCTGGGCTTCTATACTCTATTATTCAAACAGGTCTTCAAGCTTCTGTGCTCGGTAATCACTATGTAGCATCCCTGTGCATACACTTGCCTGCATACATTGTTTATCAGCAGTTCCCTATTTATAAACAATTAGCTAACCGCTTAATCTCCTTGATCACATTTCCCATGATCAATCATAGCCATCAGATCTTCAATCTTGTCCAGGTTCAATGCATCTTTCGATCTGAAAATGTTTTACCCCACCTAGGAACTTGCATATATTTCTTGGAACTTGTGCTAGGGTATTGTGGTTCAATCTGCGCTGTAAATCTTCATGCCGACTTTCCTTTGCCTTAGATTCATTAACAAACCTCATGCATGACATACCAATCATTTAATTACTCAGTGAATACTAAACTTCACTTAGTAGACATTCTGCCTTCATTAACCGATAGCGATAACCTTAGGGTTTACCGACTAGGTTCTTTGCTTGGTAACATAGTATAGTATTAACCTTTCAATTTACAACATATGTATGATGTTAAAACAATCTAAACATCATGATCTCATCATTTTCTGATTTGGTAATAGTTGCCCATTGAATACCTTATTCATCTTCTTAGTCATCATAATCTTTCCTGTGTCTTTTACCGACATCTTTATATTCTTCAAATCATACTTCTCAAGATATGGCAACATCATACTAAATTAGAAAATCAATGTCTTGACATCAATGAAAAAATAATAATATCAAGACAGTAAACATCCTTAATCAGTTATATCCATAATCATCAACAACCTTCTCAATATCCTTACTGAAATGCCAACAATCTTTCATTGTCTGTTATAATGCTATATTGCCAACAATAAGAATGCAGGTGTGCAGACCAGGAGGAAGATTCTAGAAAATTCTTGTTTGATCTCTACAATGGAACCCAAGAAAGTTAAGGAAGTACTCAAAGACAATGATTGGCTGAAAGCAATGAATGATGAATTTGATCAAATAGAGAAAAATTAGACATGGTCACTTGCTCCTAGACCGGAGGACAAGAATGTGATTGGAACTAAATGGGTCTTCAGGAATAAGTTAAATGAAGATGGAAAAGTGGTAAGAAATAAGGCAAGGTTAGTTTGCAAAGGATATGCACAGGAAGAAGGTGAAGACTTTGGTGAAACTTTTGAACCGGTTGCAAGATTGGAAGGAGTAACGATGCTGCTGGCATTTTCTGCATATAAGGGATTCAAAGTCTACCAAATGGATGTCAAGTCAGCCTTTTCGAATGGAATTCTTGAAGAGGAAGTATACATTGAACAACTAGATGGTTTTTCCTTGACCGATGATAAGGACATGGTATGTAAATTGCATAAAGCTTTGTATGGTCTAAAGGAGGCACCAAGAGAATGGTATGAGAGATTACATGCATATTTGATCAAGATTGGATTCCAACGTACCAGTGAGGACAATAATATTTATCTAAAAACTGATGGAGACAAGATGCTAATAGCTGAAGTATTTGTAGATGACATAATGCTTGGTGGAGATGATAATATGAGTATGGAATTTGTTGATGAGATGAAAAAGGAATTTGAGATGTCTCTAATTGGTGAAATAAAGTTTTTTATTGGATTACAGATCCAACAACTAGATGGTGGTATTTTTATATGTCAAATAAAGAATATTAAAGAGGCGCTGAAGACTTTTGGCATGAAAGACTATAAAATGGTAGGTACACCAACGGTAACAGGCTGCAAGTTGACAAAGCAAGATGATTCACCTGATGTTAGTGAAAAAGAATACAGGTCTATGATTGGTAAACTACACTATGTTGTACATAACAAATCAAACATTTCTCATGCTGTTGGGTTAGTTGCAAGATTCCAAAAAGAGCCCAAAGAAAGTCACATGGTGGTTGTTAAGAGGATTTTCCGATATCTTAACGGAACATTAGACTATGGATTATGGTATCCTTGCAAAGGAAATTTCACTTTAGATGTTTTTACTGATGCAGATTGGCCAGACAATGTGGATGATAGGAAAAGAACAACCGGTGGAGCTTTTATACTTAGAGGAAGACTTGTAGCATGGACAAGCAAGAAACAAACTTGTGTTTCTCAATCTACACCTAAAGCTAAGTATGTTGCTACATCCATGAACTACACGCAGGCCATATAGATGAGACATGTGCTAGAAGGATTCAAGATATATATGTCTGAACCATTTACTATCTATTGTGACAATACAAGTGCAATAAATATTTCCAAGAATCTTGTACTTCATGCAAGAACCAAGCATATAGAGTTGAAGTATCATTTCTTAAGGGAAAGAGTTGAGGAGAAGCAGGTAAAGATGGAGTATGTGAAGAGTAAAGATCAGTTAGCTAATATCTTTACTAAACCATTGCCAAAGACTACATTTGAGTTTCTCAGAAGTAAATTAAGGGCTAGGCCCCTACACCAGAAGAACTAAGATGTTGGAGTTGCATCAATCATGTGGATTTCATGTTTATTCTTCACTAAGGATTGATGAATATGTGAGCTACTTTGTAGGGGAGAGACTCTAATGCAGTATGATATGATTTACAGTTTTGATCAGATTGAAGTCAGGTGATGCATTTTTAACTTTGGCATTGTTGTCAAAGGGGGACTTTGACATTGCTGTCAAAGGGGGAGAAAATAAATAAATTAGCTAATCAGTTATGGAGAAGAAAAAGAAATCTGATGATCAGGCTTGAGGAGAAGAAAAGGCAGTTAAGACTGACAAATGCAAAGACCAATAGTTAATGTGCTAAGATGCAGATGATTGGCATATATGATTGTATACTGATTGTATAACTGATTGGTGTTGCCATCAATGCAAAAGGGGGAGATTGTTGGCATGATTGGCATAACTAATGCAGATGAGTTGATGATTGTATCGGTAGGCACGATCAGTTATTTGTGTTGTCATTGATGGCAACCTATGTTAATTAATGTTGATGAAATTTGGTATCTAACTTGTTGGATAAGTAATTTGGTCTATTGGATTTAGAATTTGTAAGTATGACAGGGTTTACCGGCAGGACTGAGAATTAGGACTTCAACTAGTAAAAGAAAAGATTTTGATGGAATCGGTAAATCGGTGATGGTTGGAGACTTGTGGTTTGAGACATAAGCTTTTATGATGGATTTGTGTATGTGACCGAAATCGCATCCTATGTTGATTACCGAAAGGCATGTTTTGAATTTCTAATGGAGTTGTGCTAGGGTTTTAGTACGGTTTGAGGACCGGTGATGAATTCACTCAACTGGTAATGATTTTTGATATGATGGTGATTGGTGGTGAATCTACATGAAGGAGATAACATGACACAACCTGTGTGAATAATTTGAATTGTGTTTTGGCGTGGAAGATGGTAGAATTTCTCGGGAATGTGCAAAGTGCTTAGCGGAATGTTCTAAGGGTTTGACTTCTGTACAAATCAGATTTTTGTGATGGGTTATGAATAATCAATGGTTGATATTGCATTATAAATTATTGTAATGATTTGGATATTGATCTGATCTTATATGTATTGTAAATTCAAGTGTAATTAGGTTTTATAGCCGACTTAGTTGTTATGGCTATTTAGGGTGACACAACTGATGTTTCATGTGTCGGTGGCATTAGGAGAATGAGTTAAGCTGTCCCGAAGAAGATAGAGATCTGCCAGAGTGTTGCAGATTGTGAAGCATAACTGGATCTAATTTAGCAAGCTGAAAGTGCAAAGTAATAGATCATTTTTCACTGTTGTTCCCTAACAGTTACAACAACATAAATCCCTTAATCGGGTAGGTCCTAACAGGCCTTTGCCATCTAAGTCCCCTAACAGGACAACTCACAAAAGAGTGTTTAAATCCTCTAACGAGGTTGATCCTAACAGATCATTAAGATCCTAGCTAGAGTGATCGACAAATCCCTTAATTGGGTGACTCCTAACATGATCTGCTCCTAATCGGGCGTATTGTAAGCTCCTAACTGGGCTAAGCTCCTAACATGGCATACTTTGAAAGAGTACAAATTGTTGTGGGTTCCAATCCCCACCGTGTTTTTTTCCATTTGGGTTTCCACATAAAAAATCTTGGTGTTCATGTGTGGAATGTCTTCTCATATTGTTTATGTTTTCATGCATTATTTCTGATTACCGGTTATGATAAGTTTATTACTGTTTATCAGAGTAAATGGTTACCGGTAATGTTAATGAATTGATAGATGAAGTATTCTGATATGATAATAAGTCAATATGAGCATGTGTTGATCAGATATATAGTTGGTGTATATTCTGATTAATAAGATTGCATAAGTGGGTATCAAGTGTATGAGATCTGCTAAAGGGATAGATTCATGTACTAATGATTTAAGATCTCTTGTAAATGGTTTTTGGATTTGAAGTTATGAATTGTGTTAATATTGATTCACCCCCCCTCTCAGTATTAACCGGATCCTCATAGGATTAACATGCCTTTCCTTACTAGTGAGGGCTAGTTAGAATCTGAACAATAAAATGAGAAGTTTTTGTTTCAAGGGAGATTTAACAAACATAGGATTGCATTAATTTCTCGAGATAAAATTTTTTGGGCCAAAGAGGATGGGAGTAAGAATGAGAAAACAAATATTACAAATAAGGTCCTCATTGACAAACTAGTCTAGAGGATGTTCAAATAACCCCATTTGAAATGGGCTAAAATTTTACAAAGTATCTAGAAGGGGTTTACTCTTCAAGAATTCTCATGCTACTAACCACCACATGGTTTGAGAATTTGGAACTTTTTTATAGAACTACAAACCAATAGTTACAAATTATCTCTAATGGGACATCAATGATGATAGGTAGGCTCTACTTTAGGAATAATCTTGGGTAGGATAGTTTAGTGGAAATAAAGCATGTGAAAAGAGAACTCAAATTTATATGGGGTTGATATGTAAAGGACTATGTGCATTTCTCTAATGAGGATAGGATGGTCCTTGTTTGGAAGTGGAGAGATATGACCTCCCTAGGTTTGCCTACAAGGAAAGTAGAATTTCTTAGTGTGGCCCTTGCTAGTAGAGTCCATGTTTTTTGAGTAGGGAAGGATGAGTTGATGTAGTTTAGCTCCAAGCCTAGGCAATACAATTCCAAGGATGGATATTTTTGCATAGAAATGAATTTGGAGTAGGAAGGCACTCTCATTACCATGCATCTTTTTTGGAACATTTTTTTCCTACCAGGGGTAGGCACCTTTTCATGGGCTTCTTTACAAATTAATATCCTAACAAAAAAAAATTTAAGAGAATGGGGTATCATGGTCCCTCTAGGTGTGTCTTGTACAAAAGTTAAGAGGAAACTGTACACCATTTTCTCCTTGATTGTTCCTTCTCCCAAGAGTGTTGGAGATTTATATGTGCCAAATTAGGGTGGTCATACTTGTATATGGTGAAATCAGAAGATCAAACCATTGTAAAACCAAACAAAGATCCAACCACATAAAACCCTAGTTCTACAATGAAATCCACCATACACCAATGAATAACCTAAAACATGCAAACAAAAAATATGAAATAGTATACCATTCACATGTTCATTAGGATTTGATCTCCATTGTTTCGTATCTTCATTGATCTTGCTTTGATGTTTTGGTTGCTCTCAGATTTTATGTGTGCATAAGAGCTCAACAAAGAACAGATTGTGGTTGTGTAGTTGCTTGAGTGATTGATTTCTTATTAGGGATTGATAAGGATGAAAGGATCCTCTTATATAGAGAGTACCCTAGAGAATAGAGGGATAGGATTAAGAGGTGGAGGGATAAATGGCCAGCTAGGATTGAAGGGTGGGTATAGAACATACGAAAATATTAGAGAGGTGGTTAAAGGTTAATAAAGATATGAATGACAAGTGTGACAAAGGGAAAACACTAATGAATGAATGAATTAAATAAATATTTATTTAATTAATAGAAGAGGTGGGTCTAATTAAATAAATAAAATATTTATTTAATTTAGGGAAAGGATAATTTAAATAAATAAAAATATTTATTTTAATAGGGAAAGGCTAGAAGCGGTTAAATGAATCAATTAAATAATTAAAAACCTATTTAATTAATAGAAGGCTTAAGATAAAATAATTAAATAAATAAAAATATTTATATAATTAGGATAGGACAATTTTAGGTGTCTACACATACACCCTACTAGATGACATTCTAAGTTTGTTCAAATCATAGTTGTCTTTAAAAAGAACATCTTAATTTGTATGCTTGTGGATCACAAGCCCATCCATACTCATTTAGAAATTGTGGAAGGAGAGGAATGGGAGTATCTTTTAAGGTAGGAAACTGAGTTTTAATTAATTTAAAAAAAAGTTAAGGTAGTTATGGTGGAAGTTGTGAACAATATAGATTCTTAATATAACACCAAGAACTCCACATTCTTGAAATGGGATGCTAAAATTAGATTCAAGTGGCATGGTTTGCAGGTTCCTTTGATGATTAGGGTAGGTGATAAAGCATCAAAAGCATTGTAGGCTCAAACAACATGGAATTCTCCTCAAGTCGGTTGGCTTAAATTAAATTTTGATGGGGCCTTAAGGGGCAACCTAGGCCCCTCTAGAGTTGTTTGCAGAATAAGGGATTCAGCTAGATCCATGATCAAGAGTTCATCAAAACCTCTCCTTAGAAGAATGAACAATGAGGTAGGGTTATTGGAAATGATCCATAGTTTTAGTATTAGTAAAGGATTGGGCACAGGGAAGCTTGCTATAGAAGGAGACTTCACTAGTTATTATTGCTGTTAGAAAGGGAACTATATCAAATTAGAATTTGCAGGCTCTTCTTGAGTGGGCTAAAGAGATTTTTAAATTTTTTTAACTTTACACTAGTAATCATGTTTATTAGGAGGCCAATCATGAGGTTGACAAGTTGAAAAATGACACAACAATGGAATTGATCTCCTTTCCTTTGGGTTTGAGTTAAACATACAAGTGCAAGCTAATAATGAATCGATCCTACCTAGTCATCCTATCGTAGCCCTTTAATATTATAAATTTTGGTAAACCCAAAGGGGATTAATTGCAAAAAAAATTATGGAAGTATTTTAAAACTTTTCTTTGAGTTTGGCAATAGTTGGCATGACACTCTAAAAACATTTCCAAATAGCTCCATTAAACACATTTATGGAGATATGCTCCTTGGATCATGCTGAAGTTGGTTGTTGCTCCTATATTTGGCCATATAGGATATTCATAATTACATTCCAATTTCAATGGAGTCTCTAATTCAATTGTACAAGTTGAGTGATAGATGTTATTCCTCGACCACATCTCTAATTAACACCTAATGGAGGCTTTCATAGAGCCCTGTAAGTTATCAATGAAGGCCATAAGAATGGTCCTTGGTTGAAAATTCCTAAGCTTGAGAGACAAATATTGTGTAAATACTGATATCTCCCCACATGATTTCTTTCCTCCCTCTTGGACCTAGGGGAGCTAAACATGATGACACTTGCACTAGTTAGGATCATGATCAAGTTGATTTTATGGATAGAGATGTAGAGGTAGTAATGTTCTCTATGCCTGGCATGAGCATTCCATGGTCAATTGACCTTTGTAAACTATTAGAATCCAACACATTGGGCGAGTGACAACCCTTCCTCTTGAACTTGAGTGCAAAGGATTTGGCTTGTCATAGGTAGTGGGCAGTACAGGGAAGATATTTTTTTGTTGAGGGTGCCCAGTCTTGCTCTTGACGATAATTTGGGCTAGTTGGAGTAGTTTGTGAGAGTAGTGAGCTTAGAAACATTCTACCAAGACTCAAAGTAATCTTTTGGAGTGAGATTTTGTTTTTTGTGGAAATTGGTACTCTACCTCTTGGCTATCTTCTATTAATTCTTCTAGAGAGGGTTTTTATTTTTTGTTATTTTGGTTGGTGGGTGATGTATCATTCTACCCTCAGTTTATATCTCTATATTCTAAATATGTTGGGTGGGGTATCTTGTTGGGATCTTCTTCTATGGTGTCACTCTAGTCTAAGGGCCGATGTTCAACTCTCATAAAAGTTGATGTAATTTTTTGATATTATCAAAAGAAAATTTTGCAACCTTGGTTACGTATTACGTGGTAAAAAAAACCACCAACCGGATACTTCCTCAAATATAAGAAATTGCCCTTAGAATATTTGCAATAGGAAAAGCAATAAATTATATTTAAAATTACCTGATTGAGGTTTCCCTACTTCCACCAATTGCCATCAGTACCAATATCACTTATCCTTGTATAGCCCAAACCATTGATAATTTCCCAGTACCATTCCACTCATTAAACAAAGCAACCAAAAAGAAAAAATCCATTACAATTTCTAATAGAATCAACACCACAAGATTAAATACAATGCCCAACTGTTGATGACAAAATAAAGAGAAAACAATTAACCAAATATCACAATTCAAAATAATGTAATTTGTTGATGATGTTGATATAGAAAAAGAAAAGATGTCCACTTAGACCTTTCGCTGCTTCTAGGAATCATGATGCTCTGATTCTTGCTCTTTAAAAGATCATTGACAACTCCAACATTGACCCAATGTATATCAAACAAATTTGAAAGTTCTTTAAATATTTAAAAAATTAATAATTCTCTATAATCAAATTATAAAGACTAATTATTCTAATACCCACTTGCATATTATAAGCTAATCCATAGCGACATATGTTCAACTTGTATCATGAAAAACAATAAAAGGACAACTATCCAATCTCCAAATCAATCAAAATTAACATACAATTGGTAGGATACTAACAATATGTGTCTCTTGTTATATATTTATTTTTTTTCTTTTATATATATGTCCAATTCAATTTATTTGATATATGAGTTGATCCAAAACATGATATTTAGCGACTTATTAGAATTTTTCAATCCTAAAATATTTGGACCAATCCCTTATGTAGCTTCATATTGCTTGTAATTGATTTTAGAGTAGGATCTATCCCCTAGATTGAAATATCCTCGAGCATTATATACATATAATTTTAATGCTAAATTCAATTTATTTGACATATAAGTTGATTGAAAACATGATATTTATCAACTTGTTATAATTTTGTAATCTTAAAATATTTTGGCCAATCGTTTATGTAGCTTCAAATATCTTGGAATTAATTTCGAAGGTAGATATATCCCCCAAATAAAACTATCCTAGGGAATTGCCCTAATTCAAAGATCTTTCTTACTTTCTTAAGTTAACCAATTTTTTATAATATAGTTGTCAAATTTCATGTCAAAAAACTTGAATCACACACCAAAGATCTTGTATATAATGATAAGCCTTATGTCATTAGTTAATATCAAATACTTAGATATCATTCTCACTACATCATATAGAGAGTTGGAGCTTACACCAACATGTACATAATTATATACTACATAATTGACTTATTATTTGTTTAATATGATTTCTAATCTTGTTTATTTGCAAAGGGAAATGACTAATTATCAAAGAAGTTTTCACACTTTCTATTCACACACTAGCAATCTCTCTAAGGTGTTTCTCTACAGAGCCTAATTTTAGACATAGGGAAATTTATAAGAGTAAGGGGCATTTGTGTTTAATCAAGACTAGACCATATTAGTAGAACTAGACAATAGATTCAACCCCATCTAATTAGAAAGTGATGATTTAGTTGTAGAAGTTGGATTTTGATCATTAATTATATTGTATATTTGCTCATCCTTCATTGCTACTAAGATCAACATAACAATGCTAAGCTACTCCATCCTTCTCAATTTCAATTATATTTACAATCTCCTCTCTTTATTGAGGTCATGTTGTTATTTACTATTTTATACTATCTTATTATACTTAAATTAATGGAGGGTTTTTTTATTTTCATTCATTTTGGCAAATTTTTTGATTCTCTAGTGTTTTACCATATGGTTTCAACTTCTTTCTATTTTTAAGTTTAATCATGTTTGTCTTTCCTCTAGGTTTGGATTTTGAGTAGTTTTCATTGCTCTAACTTAATCATCAACTACAATAAATTCTCATCCAAGGTCCCAAACCTATTCTTATATCAAGGACATCAATGCATTTTTTATTATTTTGTTGCATCTAACCCCTTGGTCTGTTAAGACATCATAACATTTATGAAAAGGGTGATGTTCCATGTTTTCTGTATACATTAGACCAATATATAGCTAATTTAGCATCTTTCATGGAGTTAATACTTTGACTTCTATATTAATTAATTTCACTTCATATGTTCAAGGGATTCATGGTGATTTTACTCCATGCATGAGATATGATAGTGACTTAGCTCTAAGTTATATAGATATCCTAAGTACCATGATTCATGTAATGGCATTGTTACACATAATGATAAGGAAATCCTTCCTATAACTTATAATAATAATTCATTTATATCATATGACAACTCTCATGCATACATATATTGATTTGTTGTTTCCCCATTATATTTTAATGAGTAACTTAGTGACACTTCCTTGATTGATACACCTTTTTTATCCTTTATCTCACATGATGTTGTTATGCACAATAACAATTTTTTACAAGTGGCTCATGAAAGTAGTATGAACATTATTTATGCTTCTTGAAATCTCATGATGCATTTCTTTGTGCGCTTTATAATACACATTATTAGAGACGATGATTAATAGATATAGTAGAAATAATACAACATATTGATATGTAAACTCAATTTTTAATTTATATTATAATCACTTGCATGATGATATTTTCTTAACGAATGTATAGAGTATAATTTAATTGATTAGCCTTTATATTAATTTGATACATCTTAAGCGGACAATATTCCATTCATTAATCTTTCATGAATGTTAATTGAAAACATTACTTCTTTCTCTAGTACACTAATGATCATTCAATTTTTATTAATCTCCAAATGAAAGTTGATGAATCCATATGTATTTTCTAAAAATAGAAAATGTTTCGATAGTCATAAAGATCCCACCATGAAGCCTTGAATATAACCTATCATGCATAATCTATTAAGGTCTTTACATGATTATTATGATATCCTATGCAAACATTGATGCATAAAGGGTTTGGTTTTTATACTTCATGACATGTTTTTAGAACAAGAATGACCTCGTGAGTGCTAGTGAATGCATTAGATGGTATGGATCATCAAAATGAATTTTTTAGTCAAAGAGGATTAAAAACTAAGTATTCTAATTGATGCAGCCATAATCGGTAAACCCTCAAAAGAGAATTGACCAGCTTATGCAACAATAAAATATAGAAAGATTATAGAAATAGATCATATAGAACCCCCGACAACCATCCAGTTATCATCATACAATCATCATAGAACCTTCGGTAGTCAACCAGTTACATGCAGGCTACAAGCCATTTACCACCCATCCAGAACTCTTAGAGTCAATCGAATCTCTAATCATGAATCTAAATCCTTTTTCCAATTGCTACTGTCTGTCCTACAAATGATTACATAATACCCTATATATACCCTCCATAACATATCCAGGTCGGACACAAAATATTACATTTACCAATGCAGAAAAATGAAATGTGTAACTAGGTTGGCCCTAAGAATGAAAGAGATTCCTCCAGAAAGTAACAACCAAGAAGTGTGGATCCACAAGAAGGTCATCCACATGCCAAAGAACATCACACAAGACCCAAAATAGATCCACACGCCAAGAAACTTCTTCAGAAATGAAGGAAAACCAACCGGTAAGCTCAAGAACTATCCTAGAACCTAGAAACAATCAAATCGAGAGCGATAACTATCTGAAAAAGAATCCAAATGGACTGAAAATATGGAATTTAGCACATGAACTAGCCTAGAAACCAAAAATAGGATCTGCAATGAAAAGCAAGCAACTATCGACACCTACCGACAAGAACACATAAAACTGCACAATGAACTGAACAAGAAATAAACTAAAAGGAAATATTTTTGGTTGATGCAAGATTGCTCATAGATTAGGGATGCTCCTGCATCAGACACCCCAGGTAGAAAGAGATGTTCCATTAGAGGCAACTCATGAACATCGAAAAGGAATAGGGATAAAGACCCCATGCTCATTTATGATCCAAACATCTTACTTATCTACAAATCTCTTCTTTAGCTTCTCCAGGATCTCAACCAAATTCTCTAACTCCCGAGTCTCTTTATTTCTCTTCCTTTGCTTCAGATCTACACATTGTCTCTACTTACTGCTTTCTTTCTTCTACAACTCAAATTTTTTTTTGCCACAAGACTTCATCTGGTTTGTCACCATAAGCTTTCTGTCATCTAGTTCTATCTGTCTATTAGGATTATCTATCAAATCCTTCTACAAACTCATGCCACCTTCCAATATAACCTCTGCAACTGGTTTCTTAGTACTACCACTTCTCTCGAGACCCAGGTTCTTCACCTCCTTCTCTTTCTCCTTCAAAGAAGTTAATGTGAACTTCTGCCCATCCTTCTCAATAGTGATTAGGTTTCTTCTACATTTATAAATAGCTCCTCTATCAAACTGCCAAGGTCTTCCCAACAAGACATGACAAGAACACATAGATACAACATCACACAAGACCTCATCCCCAAAAGGCCCAATATTAAAATTCACCAAACACTTCTCCTTTACTTCTAACTTTTGATCATCTTATAACCAACTTACCTTGTAAGGACAAGGGTGCTCAAACCTTTTCAATCCAAGCTTCACTACCATCTCCTCAAATACCAAATTATTAGTACTTCCACTATCCATAATAACCTTGTAACACTTACCACCTGATTTGCACACAGTCTGGAAAAGACTCTTTCTTTGAGTAGGTTCGATATCTTCACTACTCCGCTCCACCATGACTCTTCTAGACATAAGGGATTCTCCTTGCTTCAGTGCATAGTTAGTTCCAGTAACTTCTCATTCCGGTTCCTGATTTGCCACACAACTTCTTTCCATTCCCTGCTTACATTCATAAAATATATGTCCGGTTTCTCCACACTTCAAACATTTGCCGGGAAATTCTCTACTGGTACTGCCACTGCCTTTTCTCTGTGTTTTGTGTTTTGGTTCTTTATTTCGCTTAGGTTTTGATTCTTCTTCAACATTATGCTTCTTTGTACTCATTTCCCCCTTTAATCTCTCCTTCCCTCTAGGGTTATTCGACTGTCTTCTTTTCACCTTCTCCTCAACCTTCAAAGCATATTGGTAAGCATCTTTAACTATGGAAACCCTCAACATACTCATCTCATCCTGAATGTTAAATGCAAGTCCATTTATATATCTCACCACCTTTTCTCTATCCATCTCTCTATGTCCATATCTAATCATTACCTTGTAGAATTCCTCAGTATACTCTTTCACAGTCATGTTTCTTCATTTCAGGTTCTGCAACTTCTTGAAAAATTCCAACTCATAGTCTCCTGGTATGAACTTGGCCTTCAATCTTGCAACTATCTGTCTCCACCAGGTGATCTTAATTTGACCATTCTCCACTCTATCTCTCTGCAATTGTTTCCACCATAAGGTAACATGCCCTTTCCACTTAGTCTGTGCCAACTGGACTCTCTGCGGGTCCTTGACATCCTCAAACTCAAAGTAATCCTCCAACTCTCCGATCCAATCAATAAGATCCTTCGGGTTCAGCATTCCAGAAATTTTTGAAACCTCCACTTTATGAACTTTACTCACTTGCACCACTGCTCTCAGGAATATTTCCTATCTTTTGTCTTTTGGTCCTTCAACCTCTTCCTCCTCAAGCTCTTCGCTGACTTCTTCATACTCATCCTCAGATTTTGGATTCCTCCACAAACCAGCCAATTCGTTCTGGATTTCATTCCTCATCTAATTCTTGAAATCCTCCATCATCTTTTCTACCCTCCAGGGGTTTGTCCTTCTAGGAAACATCTCGTCTTCTGCCCTGGTGAACTGCCTCAACTCGATGATCTGACTACCAGTTTCAATTGCCTCTCACTCAACAATCTATTGAACACACGCGTAGCTTGCCTCCAATCGGTGATCTGTCCACCCAAAGGAATGCCTCAAGGTACGCAAACAACTCTTCCACCAACTAGTTCATAACCAACTCTGATACCAATTGATGAAGCCATAACCGACAAACCCTCAAAAGAGAACTGACCGACTTATGCAACAAGAGTAACACAACAAAAACAACAATAAAACATAGAAAGTGTAGTGTCATAAAATTGTGACCCTAGCAATTTTCGATTGCATTAGGGTCCTCACGCATGCGAGTTCGAATCCTCTAGCTTGATCGAAGACCTAAGATTGCTTAGCCCTCAGAAACAACTTCTTCCTTGGCCTCTGCATTGTTGGCATATGATGAACTGACATGTTGATATGATGATAATGTATGTTGTCATTGATGTCAATAAGTGTAAGTGAACTGGTATGCAGATTGGAAGAAGTTGGTGAACCGGTATGAAGAAATGCAATGAACCGGTGTTGGGGTTTCATTGAGTGTGACTACCGGTTGGTAGTCTCAGCTCTAGGGTTTTCAGCTTAGCAATATCGCTTGTGCGATGCAACCGATGACATTCTATGTTAAGTTAGCTAAGAGATGAAGATGAGATCGTGATGCCACATCAACTTTGTGCACGTGAAGGATTTCCTTGAGGATCTTGCATGAGAAGATTGACTGCATTAAATGTCTACCTCGGGAATAAACATTCTTCTTAGCGGCATGAGAAGAAAGTGTGATGAGTTACTGATTTGTATGTGCGGTGAAGAATGGACGATGTAGATTGTCTTGTGATCTGTTTGAAATCGTATTATGCAAAGTGTTTGGACGGTTAGGATTGGACTGCTTGTATTGTAAACCTAAAATGATTAGGGTTTAGGGTTTATGCTACTAACCTAATTATTGTCTATAAGGTCGATGATGTTTGTTATTGTAAGTTGTTGGAAATTGTTGTGTGTGTATCTGAGTGATGAGATACTTGCCAAACCAGTAAGAGAAAATTGCAGAATGTGATTGCAGAAGTAGAGGAACCGAAAAGGATCTGCCTTAGCATATAGTACTATTATCAAATCAAAGCTTTACCTGTTGTCTTCTAACCATTTCAACAGAAGGAAAATCCCTTTGCCAGGTAGCTTTAACAGGCTTATTGTAAATCCTCTAACCAGGTGACTCAAGTTCATTGAGTTCTTCAAATCCTCTAGCAAGGTAACCTTTAATAGGGTTTCAACCTTTAATAGGCTATATAGCCATCCCTTAACCAGGTGATCTTTAATAGGATCGGCTCCTATCACAACCTTATTGTAAAGTCTTTAACCGGACTAGGCTCCTAATAGAGCAAGCTTCAAAGGAGTTCAAAAACAAGCTTGTGGGTATTAATCCCCATCGTGGTTTTTCCCATTTGGGTTTCCACGTGAAAACTCTGTGTGTCATGTGTTGTGCATTTTTCATGTGATGATTAAGTGTTCTTTATTTAAGTGATTATGCATGCAGAGCTAATGGTTATGGTATTGGTGACACACCACATGCATATGTTTATGGATAAAGTAGCTATCAAGTATTAAATGTATTTGAAGTGTTCAGACTTACTGGTCTATGCTGTCTGAAGTCTTATTGTGTTTAATTGGTATTTCCATGGTTAAGTTCAGTGATGAAGACAACTGGTTAGTGTTTTTCTAGCTTGAAAAAATTGTCAGAAAGTATTTGATTGTACTGATTCACCCCCCCCCTCTCAGTACCAGTTAGGATATTTGTTGTTCATCATTATTCATCATGCATTACCTCGTCCGCACTTTGCCCTGGAAAAAGGGGTAGGATAGGGGAATGGTGCCAATATCCCCCCTTGGATAGGGGTGTGGTGTCCTTGTCCTCCCAGAAGAGGGGTGTGGTGCCCCTGTCCCTACCCTATTTTGGGATAGGACCCTTCCTAGGGTTGTATTGTTGGTTGTGCATCGAGCGGGAAACTCCCCTGATGTCGGCCCGTGATGAAAATCAAATCCACTAGCATGCATTTAAGGGGCATTCATCCTCTCATTTGGATAAGTTTGATAAGTTGGATAGGTCAAAGTTGGAGAGATTCAAGTTGCACAAGCGATCAAGAATTCTTTCCCAACATTGAGCATTCTCAAGTCTTCCTTCAAGGCTAGGTGTTGCATTCAAGTAAAGGATTCAACCATTGACGAGGAGATTGATTTCAAAATTCAATTCCACACAAGAATTTCTATCAACATAGCTACTACAGCCTCCCTTGAGGTGATTTACAATTCAGTCTTTCATTTACAGCTACTTGCAAGTACATTCTTTCATTACTTGGTTAATTTTACTCAACAGAATTCATGATGATTACATTTGGCTAGATAAACCGTATCAAATTACTAAAGAAGATTTGAAGGTGGTTACTGGTCTTTGTTCAAAAGGAACCATACTTGCAAAGAAATATGTAAGGAACAAACAGGTTGAAGCATTGACAAGTGTAATAGGAGATCAAGGAGATCTATGAATTGACACTATTTCATGAGACAGTTCATGCAAGGAATACTTTCATGAACTCTAGAAGAACTTAATTCTCAGACATAAGATCTTGAAAAGTCATGTTGAGAATTACAAAGATACCATTACCTCCTTGATAAATACTAATTATTACTTTATGGAAGCTGTGTTGCCTTAGATGGTCTAGTTATCAAGTTTTGGATACGAAATCAGTGAAGAAGAATGTATAATGTATGCAGATGAACCACTTAGGCTTTAAGTAGATTCCACAAAAGATAAGTTGAAACTTATGAAGAACTTGTTGGTTTAGATGTTGTTGATCAAGTGGCTCTAGAAGGACCCTCCTCTAGCAGGAAGAAAAATAGAAGATCAATTGAGCCCCCTGCTTCAATCGCTAAAAAGAGAAAATCAGTTAGAAAAGATAACGCTGAAATTATAAGCATTGATGATGTTGAGAATATTGAGGTTGATGTTAAGGAGAAAGAGATAGTAGTAGTGGAAGAAGTTTTGCAAGAGAAACCTTTAGGTTCTCCTTATGAAGATCCTTTTGAAGTTGACAAAATTTTGAAGGTTCTTGAGGAACATGATGGATTTAAGAAAATTACAGATGCATAGTTATTGCAACCATCGTATGGTCAAGATAGGATTGAAGAAGCTTTGATTATTTATTTACTTCAAAATGATACAGCTCTTGGTTCAGTTGAGAATGTGCTCCTGAAAGAATTATTTGAATAGTTGAGTGAGAAATTAGCCCTTAAAGCCTACATGACAGATAAACTAGATATTGAAGATGAAGTGTAGAGAGCGATGAGCAAAAAGTATGTTATTGCACAAAAGAAGTTAATTGGATGCATTAAGGACATGAGGAAGTATGTGAGTGCAATTGCTAGTGTCTACAAGTATTGCATCATGTAGCCCGCTGTCACAACAAATCATAAGGCAAAGATTGACTCCCTTGAATTTGAGATGAGTAATTTAGCTAAGTCATTCAATATTTCCAATGATAAGTGTGGTGCTTTGAGAAAGAATATTAACTCTATACAGTTATAATTATCCTTGGTGTAGAAATAAAGAGATGAATTTTATAGAAAATTTTGGATGGTTAAAGAATTTATTGCATGATACATGAAAAATTAGGGTTTCCACAATTAGATATATGAAAAACCACTAATTTTTACTTAGGGACCATTACATTACAAGAGGGGTAAACCCAGTGGATCTAGTCACAAATCAACAAGGATATGACTCAATTCTATCAGATTTCCACAATCCATAATAATTAATTGAGTGACTTCTGGATTTGATTGTGTGCAATTTTTTAATCAGTAACGTTTCAGATCACACTCCGTGATCCATCATCAGGATGAAAGTTCAAAGATAGGACTGAGAATTCTATTGCATTTACTAGATATTTGGATTGATTACCCTCTTTTAAGTTGAATTATGAAAATATTAAAATTAGGGTAAATATGTTGGAATTGAAGTAAAAATACATAAACAGTAAGCTACAATTGTTGGATTAAACCACAAACCTGGATCTAAGGAATGTAAGTGTATTCGGATTTGTTCCCAAAAGGAGCTCCTGAAATGTTGGGACTGGTATACCCATCACACAGGTCCTTCATACTTTTTGTCATCCAAAGGGGAATCTGTTTGTCACTGTAAATAAAGAGAATTCTGAATATCACAATGATGGGATGGGGTATGGGATAAACTAGCCTAGTCTATGCTCTTGGATCCTTTCCTTGGATCACCTGGTGTTCTCTACACACCCTAGGGTCTTTTAGGACTTCCCTTTGCTTGAGGAATCCCTTTACCATGCCCAATCCACCCACCAATTAGTTGCAATGCTGCTTCTAAGGTCTCACCTACTCATGAGACTCAAATCCCCTTACTATGGCTAATAAGGGCTAAGCTGGTTCCACATTTCCCAAGGTCTTAGCAAGGTTGTTTTAGGTCTTTTTCAAAGTTTTTCCACCCATTCATGAGCCCCCAAGAGGTTTCAAGCCTTTAACCCCTTCCCAATTTCACAATTTAGTGTTTTTGCCTTCAGAAAGGGCTACAAGGATTAGGACCAATTAGGCCTCCTAACCGGTCTTCTAGGGCTCCCTCTCACAAACGATGCACAAACAACCCAATCTCCCAAAAAGGAATACCATTAATTTGGAAAGGACTCAAGGATTTTCTAGGTTTTAGGCCTCCAGGTGTCCGTACTCTGTCCTTGGTGGATTTTAAGGTTTTTGAGGGTTTTTGTGAGGGTTTTTAGAGTCTGTCTGGGTCACAGTGAAGGTTTTGTATTCTAGCCACCTTGTTTGGATTGGTGGAGGCTCCTCCTTCACACCAATGATTCTTCACTCACTCCTCTACACTTCCTTCAAAGGATGCACTCTCCACTAATCAACCTTGCTCTCCAAGACCTCTGCACCAACATCCATTCCTAACCGGACACTATCCAGTCTCGCCTAGGAATGGGTATATGCTTGGCCTCCTTGCATTTACAAGGGCCTTGCTTTCTTAGGAATATAGTACAAATTCTCCACATCCATTCCCAATGGTTTCATGGTGGTTCCATAATGGGGAATGGAGTCAAGACTTCATTTACTCAAACCAGACCAAAACTGGACAGTAAGACTGCAATTCACAAACTATTTACAAACACACTCTACCGGTAATCAAAAAGATAATATAATCACTCACAATGAAGTTATATACATCAAAGAAAATGTTCCACATAGGTTTGATCACAAATCAGTCCATTTGCTTGCTCGGTAACTTCATTCAACACAGACTGGTAACTCAAAAACAGTCACAGTCAATACAGTTTGCTTGAGCCGTACAATATCTGACAACCAACCCTTTGACTTAGGGTTGAAAACATATTATACTACCCATAACTCAATCGGTGTGCCACATTTAGGGTTGTCCATGCCAACCTAACGATTTTGACAACATGGTGGAAAAGTTGCTTGACAACTTTTAAAAGTTGTCATGCAACTTTTGCAACTTTTGAGCAACTTTCCCAATGTTGCTCTTCATGACTCCTAGACCCACAATGAGCCAACCTAAGGTCACCACCATGATATGACCCCTAAACACCTCCAAGACACACATAACCTCCATTTTCAAAGCAATCACAATTTTGACTTATGACCCCTAAGATCCCCTCTAGGACCTATGAGCACTTGGCTCATTATTTTATATACAATGGCTTCATAAGAAGCATAATACCAACAAAACAAAAAGGAGGGAGAGATTGAAAGGGTGCTCCTGCACCACACAACTCCATACTTTCTCCTGCACATGCTAGAGAAGGGAAATAGGCTGGGAATAGGGGTTTTCCTTAGGTCAAACCCCAATTTTAGAATTAACCATGAAATATAAATGAAATGTAATTGAATTATAGCGATGGAAATGTTCTCCTTTTGAGGGAGATGCTGAATAATGATTGAAACACTAATGATATACCTTTTAATGGAGTTTTGTTTGTCTCCACAAGGAATTAGGGTTTCATTAAGTCTTCATAAATATAGAACATGAATGTCAACTCCAATACTTGAATCTTGACCTTACTTCTGCTCCAATGCTTGAGAGAAGATTGATTACTTGTTCACTTGAATTTGAATGTTTTATTACTTGATAGATGTGTGATTCCTTTTTTGGATATATCAAAAGGAGATGGGAAGACCTCTTTTTATACCCGCTCATTGAAAAATAACAATTTTTTGACATGAGCTGACAAAAGATCTAGGTCCCAACTAAAATAATGTGACCGTTAAGGGGCCCAAAAATGTGTCCTAATTAGAAGGACCAGGGCACTGGGAACTCTATTCCCTGAGGACTAGGGTGCTAGGCACTCTGGTCTCTAAGGACTAGAGCATTAGTGCCCTAGTCTTGACCAATCAAGAACAAAGAAACAAAGGGCAGATGAAGTGCAAGTTGCATGGTGTGAGCAGAATCAGGGCTCCAATCAGGCCTTGGGAAATGAATGCCAAGGTGAGGGCCCAATTGAGGACAAAATTGTAAGGTAATACAATTTAGGAAGCTACATTTAGCCCCCGCTTGAGTGAGAGTATGAGACTGATCATACTCTCGGTAAAGTACAAAGGTTCATATTGAAAAGATTTCATCAAGATGCTAAAGATGCAAGACACACCAAGCCCCCAGTGGACATCATAAGAAAGAGAGAGAAAGGGAACCATGACTACTAGTCTAGTAAGATTCACTTACCGTGAGTCATGAAAAGAAAAGTACAAAACTTACGAAGAAAAAGACTAAGTTTGCAAAGTAACTTTAGTATCAAGATATGCAAAGAGAAATATTGAGTGAAGTGTATGTCCCCACATTAAGTGATTGTGTATGCCACAATGGGAGAAATTTCTTTAAGGTAGTATACATGCATCCAAAAGACAAGCACACTATCACAATGGTATGCCCCAAAGAAGGACAAACCAAAGGATAATGATCACAAAACATAAAACACATAAGGGCTCTACTTAACTATGGGGTTAGTATGCTCTTATGATAAATAATGTATATCTTGAAGTATTTGCATTGAATTGACCTAATCCCCCAAAGAAAGTAGAACCACAATGGAAGAAGGGTGCACGTGTCTTGAGTCAACATGGGAGAGACCAAAAGAGATCTCAACATTTTGCATCATCCTTACACTAATGAAGATTGTGCCAAATGTATTGATTTCTGGAAGAGCACAAGTGGAGGAGAATTCTTTCTTAGTGATAGTCTGGTGTCATGGTTGAGTAAGAAACATGATTCATTGTTCCTATCTACAATAGAAGTAGAATATATTGCAGTAAATTTATGTTGCACTCAAGTATTGTGGGTGAAGAAGAACCTGAAGGAGATGAAGGTAGACTTTGATGAGCCTATTTTAGTTATTTCTAACAATACAAGTGTTATCGATATATTAAAGAATCCAGTAATGAATTGAAGGACAAGACACATTACAATTAAGTAACATTTTCTAAGAGAAAAGGTTATAGACAAGTGAAGTTCTAGTTTGTTGAGACTAAGGAATAGATTGTAGATATCTTCATAAAACATTGTCTTAAGGATACTTTAGAGTATATTCAAAAGAAGCTAGGAGTTGTTTCTTTATCCTCTTGAATCAAGAGGAAGTACAAGTTGAGGGGGGTTGTTGAATCCTTGCTACATGAAGGCTTGGTGGTCTTACAGAATGTTTCAAAAATGCTTGTGCTGAAAATATAGATATCAGAAGGATTGTTGGTTCATGGACTCAGGGGGAGTTCCAGTCTGTTTAGACTAAGGAACAAATTGTAGATATCTTCACAAAACCTTGTCCTAAGGATACTTTAGAGTATCTTCAAAAGAAGCTAGGAGTTGTTTCTTTCTCCTCTTGAATCAAGAGGAAGTATAGGTTGAGGGGGGTGTTGACTCCTTGCTACAAGAAGTCTTGGTGGTCTTGCATAATGTTTCAAAAATGCTTGTGCGGAAAATATACATATCAGAAGGATTGGGTTCATGGACGCAGGGGGAGTCTATCTAGAAGACAATTTTTGGATTAAGTGGTAAACTAGTATAAACAAATAGAATTGGATAGTTGGCCTTTTCCATTGATATCAAAGGGGGAGAAATGACCTCAAAATGCTAAAATTTCTTAAAAGGTGATTGAAAGTGAGTGGAAATCAAGTTATTTCAAATAGGGAGAGTTCATGATCTTGACACATTAGATTTATCAAATTATGTTGTTGTTCCAACAACATTTTGTTGTTTGTCATCAATGACAAAGGGGAAGATTGTTGAATATGTGTTGTCATTGATGTGAAAGGATGTTGTCATTAAGTGGTATTGATGGACATATGTTATCACTTGAGTATCAAACTGTTGCTTATTTTTATGGCATCTAGAAGGTTGAAGAAAGTATATTAGTGTCTTGTCATATTAGATAATTTTGAGTTGTGGTAGTACTATGGATTGATATGATTGTGGAATCAGCTGGGATATGTTTATAATATCATGGCGCAACTACTCATGTTGATAGAAGTGTTCCAAAAATATGTTCCAAAGTGATTGAAGTTTGTTACCCAAATAATGATCTTGGTCTGGTAACTTGTTGTGATCTAGATTTTTTCAAGCTTAATAGTTATGTCCTGTAGTTTTAAAGGGAGTATGTTTACTCATATTTTATTAGTATCTAGAGTTTTTTGAGTTGTGGCATAGTGGAACATAATGTTTGTTTTCTTAGTTTGGCTACTATGTTGTTGGTCTACTTGGGTCATATTCCAGAGTTATGTTAGTTTGGTTACTATGTTGTTGGTCGATCTAGGTCATGTTCTAGAGTGATGTGGTAGTGATTTGATGTGTATGTTGTTGGAGATTAAGGTTTGATGTCCTTTGGGACTAGATAAATCCTTCATAGGATATACAAGATGTGTTACCTTGTGTGGAACCATGTACAAGTTGTTTGGTCTATAACAATTACACGATTGATATTGTCGACTTGTATATGTGTTGCATTTGTGTCTGATAGAGATTGTGTGTGGACAAACTTTGGGACCAAATCAAGCTACCTTATGAAGTGTGTTTTGTGTTTGTTTATTTTAGTAGTGTGTGTGCTAATTAGACTTGGCCCGTTACATGTTTGATGAAGAAGGTTTTGTGTGGCCAACCTTAAAATGGTTGATTATGTATTGGGATGAAATAATTATAAATGCAATTACAATACATATATATTTATGTGCCTCAAATTAATGTTTATGTGTACTTATAAGGTTATAAGTTAATATAATGTGAATTTGAGAATGATGTTGAGTGTAGTATCCTTATTTATGCGTGTCATTATCAAGATATTATATGTTGTGTAGGAGAGTGTTTAGAGGTTGATAAAGTCAAATGAAAGATGTGTGTTGAAGCTAAAGGTCCTTAATTCATATCATTCTTATTATTGAGATTAAAGCCCTAGTTGGTAAGTTGATGTTCATATCTTGGCATAGGGGATAGGTGTCTCTAGTGGGTTGGTGCTTACAAATACATTAGGAGATTAGTGTCTATGGTAGCTTGATTCCTACTCAATTATTATAAGTGATTGATTATTTTGTGAGGCTAGATTTTGGCAATATATCCAAGTATCTATTATCACCATGGTTTTTCCCATCTTGAGTTTCCACATATATCTATTGTTATTTGTGTGAAGGTGTTTTTATTTTTTTTGTTTATTTGTTGCATCGTTAAGGAATCCAAATTTAATTTATGCCAAAAACATTCTGATAGCCTCTAGTTTAGCTATCGAAGAAAATATCTCCTCACAATCTACACCTTCAACTTGAGCACATCCTTTGCACACCGATCTAGCCTTATCCCTTATCACTTTACCTTCTTCATACAACTTATTTCTAAACACCCACTTAGTGCCTATTGTATACACTCAAAAAATGGCTATGAATAATTAAATAAATATTTATTATATATTTAATGTTTTTTTTAAGAAAGTGCTATCAAGGTGGGGATAGCGCCCTTATATTGATCAAAAGAGAATTACATTATATGATCATCAGATTCCTTCTCCCTACTAGCCCATCACACACAACACAACAAAAATAACACTACCAACCTAATCAACCCAAAATAACCAAGACAACACTAAAGAAGCCACATGATAGTGGCCACTCGCTCTCCAATTATGCCCACCTTGTCAATGCTAGCCTCCGATAGCCACCCAACTTCTTTCTGCACCATTCTTCGAAAAGGTGCCAAATCTGCATTTGTGACCCCTACTCTGAACACCTCCCAGGCCTTTGCCATGAACTCCACCTTTTTGTTTCTCTGAGCGACCGCCTCCATCTGTGTTTCATCTTCTGAATCCGAGCACTCAACATCCGAAATGAAGCAAGCAGGGTTAAAGTAGGGGCCCAGAATGCTAGCCCACTCCTCCTCTACCTCCATTACCGCTCCACCCACAAACTTCGTATCTTCCTCCCGTACAAAGCTTGCAATTTTCTCCATGCATGGCTCTTTTGATGGCATAACATCAACTAAAAGGCATAAAATAGTTTCATAAATAAACCCATCACACCAATGTCGGTCCTCGCTTAACGCATTGTCAACCAAATCATGGATAACGGATTGTCCTTCTGGCTCGATGTCAAAGAGCCAATCACATTTCTCTTCCAAGGTTTCCTCACGACATAAGCAACTTAACCCAAAATGATGCACCATTGTTACCACTGTGGATACACACTATTCCACGCTCTGCTTAAATAGACCGATCGCCTCTAGATAGTTCTACTGGCACTTCAATCAAGCCAACCACCAGCTCTGTCCTCCACTGGATCCTTATTGCACAGACACAATCCATTCTTAGAGAGCCGTAAAAAAAATTGTCCAAACCACATGATATTGCACAGAAGAGATAGGACCTCTCCTCTCCCAACAAACCAATCGATGGAGCACCTTATCTGATTCCCTTCCTTGGGATGTGCTCGTCGTCATTGTACATAATCTTCTGCAAATCTGTAAACCCATTCTCAGCAGATGACATGACTATTATCCTAGGCTCAAAAATTCCTTTGTTGGCAAGATAATCTGCCACTTTATTGCCCTCCCGGTAAATGTGGTGGACTTGATAATCCAACAATTTATCGATCAAGAATTTGATTCTCGGGATCCAAGCATTAAGTCTCCAATTCATGAAGCCATTTTTTATGATCCCATTTAATATAATTTGAGAATCACCCTCAATCATAACTTTCAAAAATCCGAAAGAACATACCAATTTCAACCCTTCTTCTAATGCTATGATTTTTGCAATGTTACTTGAAGCCACACCCACAGGGCCACAAATGGCCCCAAATAAACACCCTTCCTCATCTCTGACAATCTCACCAAACCCGGCTAAACCCGGATTACCTCTATTGGCCCCATCAAAATTCAACTTTTTCCATCCGGATGGAGGTGGTGACCATTTAACTTTCATTCTTTCTAAAGACTTGAAATTCTGAAAATGACTACTAATTTGCTTCAAGTTCCAAACTAGTTCCATCTCCATATCCCATTTGGTGTAACATTTGAATCTCCTCCCATTGATCTTTCCATTAATGGTTTCTTTAATAGCCACTTGGATTTTAGCAAAAAGGACAGAGACCTACAACTCTTCCTCCCTAAATATCATTCTGTTCCTCTCTTTCCAAACATGCCCTACTAACATAGATGGACTAACAATCCATAAGCTTCCCCACTTTGAACATTTACCACCCGTTAACCAAGAAAAGATGAAGTCTTTAAAGCTCTGATTACACACCATCTGATTCTGGAGCTTTGCCAATAACCAATCCCAACACTGCTTTGTGTACAAACAACCATACAACAGATGTTTTGTTGTTTCTTAATCTTTCTTGCAAAGGGAGCATTTGCTAGGCCCTGCTATACCTATGGTTTTAAGTCTATCACATGTTAGTATCCTACCATGCAAGGCAATCCAAAGGAAGGCACCGACTTTAGGCAAAATTATTTTATCCCAACACAATATTGCCAGCCAATTACCATCTTTTTGTCGCTTTCTTTGTAGTTCATACCTCAGATTCACTCTATATTTGCCTGATTTTGCTACATTCCACACTAGAGAGTCATTTTCATATGTTACAAAAGTCTTTATGCTTTTAAGTATTTCATCCAACTTCAAATTGTTGTTGCTCAGCCGATCTCCTACCCGTTTCCATGAGATTGGAACATTAAGGGAGTGGAAAGATTCAACATAATCTGCCACATAAACTCCCATATTTGCCTCAATTTGATTAATCCAATCATTGTCATTTATAATGTCTACCAATGCAACCTTGCCATTTCAGGAGTCCTTCCAAAACTTGGCTTTTTTCCCATTGCCAATTCTCCAAGTGAGGTGATATGTGACAATCTTCCTACTCTCCCATACAAATTTCCAAATCGGAGAACCTCCAACCGAATTAGCCACTATGAATATCCTTTCTGGATCACTTGAGTCCAAATATTTCACAGCCATAACCTTGCACCATCCCTTTTGAGGGGAATTATACATTTTCCATGCTAGTTTGGCCCCAAGTACTAAATTCTGTAGTTTCATTTGCCTAAGACCTACCCCGCCATCCCCGCCATCCTCCTTGAGTAGGCATGCGATATCCCAATTGATTAATGTGATCTATTTTGCCTCTTTCGACCCTTCCTAAAGAATTTTTTTAAGAATACCATCTAAAGTAGAAATTTTCTTGCAGGACAATCTATAGCACGACATGTAGTAAATCAAAACTGCAGATAATACAAACTTAATCATCTGAATGCGCCCTGCCTGTGAAAGCCAATTATTCATCCATGCCGCTGACTTGACTTTGCACTTGTCAACTATTTCATCCCAAAATTTATTGTCCAATCTTCCAACAAATAGAGGAACTCCAAGGTATTTGATAGGAAAACTGCCTTGACCAAACTGAAGGATGCCCCTTATCTTCGATTGAATTCTCCTACTTGTGTTGAGAAAGTAAATCATAGATTTCTGCTTGTTCATGCACTGCCCAGATACCTTTTCATAATCATCTAACACCTCCTTTATGGTATAAGCTTCCTTCTCCGAGGCTTCTCCAAACAAAATAGTATCATCCACAAATTGCAAATGAGATATCGGATCCAAGGAATTTGAAATAGAAACCCCTTTCCATAAGCCTTGCCCCACCCTACTTGTAATGCTCCTTCCTAATACTTCAGCCATAAGAACAAACAAGAAGGGCGACATGGGATCTCCTTGTCGAAGCCCATTAGTAGCAGGGAAAAAACCACTAACAAACCCATTCATTATGATAGAAAAGCTAACAGAAGAGATACAATGACTAATACATTTCAACCAAATATTATCAAAACCAAATCTTCTAAGGACCACCATAAGAAAGCTCCATAAAACTTGATCATATGCATTGGACACATCTAATTTAACAATCATACCTTTGAGATTGGAGGAGTGCATTGAGTGAATAGTTTCACTAGCCAAGATAATGCTATACGCGATCTCTTGCCCCGGAGTGAATCCATGTTGATTGGATGAAATGATCTTCATTAGGATTGGTTTCAACCTGTTCACCATCACCTTGGACAATATTTTGTATATGGAGTTGCATAAAGAGATTGGTCGATAATCAACTACAGAAGAGCAATCCAATTTCTTAGGAATAAGGGCAATGCTGGTATGATTAATTTCCCTCACAAATCTACCTTGCTTTCTAAAATTCTCCAATATTTTTAGAATATCATGCCCCAAAAACCCCCAACAATATTTGATAAAAATCCATTGTGAACCCATTAGGGCCAGGAGCCTTGTTTGGGTGTAAATCAAACACCGCTTTTTTAACCTCCTCTATAGTGAAAGGGTAGCATAAAGGTTTATTGTCCGCATCTAATATTTCTCTGTGAATAACATCTGACATAAGATAAGAAGAATTGACATTGCTACCATCCCCCAACAATTCTCTGAAGAAATTCTCTGCCACTTTCTCAATAGCCTCTGGTGAAGAATGCCGATTACCATCTTTATCCAAAATCGAGTCAATGCAATTTCTGCTCCTTTTCACCTTCACTAATGCATGGAAAATTTTGTGTTAGTATCACCTTCTTTAATCCATAATTCTCTAGATTTGTCCCGCCAAAACAATTCTTCTCTAAGTATTAACTTTGCCAATTCCTCCTTAAGAGCTTTCTCTTTATGATACTCTTCATTGGACATCCCAGAAGAGATAATAATATTATTTAATGAGGCTAATTCTTCCTCTACTCACTCCCTTTCAGCAAAAATGTTTTTGAATATGTCTCTGTTCTAGGTTTTAATCTTTCTCTTTAAATATTTCAATCTTTTAATAAAGGTAAAAGACGGGGAACCAAAGAAAATATTACTTTCGCAGCACCATCGTTCAAGATGTGATAAAATTTTTGTATCTCTCCACCACATACTCAGAAATCTGAAGCTACTCTTTCCTTTGGATGGAGCATCACTCAATTTTAACTCTACAGGAAAATGATCCGACAAGGATACGAGAAGAATAGATGCCTCAACCTGAAAGGATGACTTTACCCAATATTCTCCAACAAAGTGTCTCTCCAATCTTTCTGAAATGTGTGCGAAATTGGCCCTACGATTAGTCCATGTAAATAGACCATTCTTTGGGACAACATCCATCAAATGATTCTGAGCAACAAAGTCCTGAAAGTCTTCCATCACCTTGTTAGACATCCTCAAACCTCCCTTTTTCTCGTCTAAGTCAAGCAATGCATTAAAGTCTCTAGCCACAACTAATCTTTCATTATTCAATGTAAGAATTTTGTCAGAAAGAACACTCCAAACATGGAACTTTTCCATGGTTTTCGTTGGCCCATATACATTGAATAATGGAAATTCTAGGTTCTCCTTAAAGTAGAACACAAAACACATCATTCAATTCTAAGCTTTCTCTAACAAGGTAACTTTCACTAAAGTTGGATTCTAGATGATGCCAAGACCTCCGGCTACACCATTGGCTTCTTGAAAAATGCCCTCCCACCCTCTACAATATTTAAAAAAACTAGTCGGCTGCTCTAAGCTAAGATTTGTTTCCTATAAGAAGATAATTACGCTGCTACTTCTGCAAATCACTCATTTTACCAAGTGTCTTTTGTAAGGGGCAGAGAGACCCTTGACATTCCATGTGGTAATATTCATTTCTTTCCAAGGGAGAGGCCTTCTCCCTTGGCTATTTGCATAAAGTCAAACACACTAACTATTCCCTTCTCTTTAGCTCTGTCTTCCCTTTTTGGACGATTACTCCTTCTACCCTGACAGTCTTTAGCTTTCCCTAGCAGAGCGTTGGCTGACTGACTTATACATCTCGGATCCACATTCTTGAGGATGCCCTCATGAAACAACTCTTCTTCGAATTCCTTGTCTAATTCAAACTGCATATCAAATAAGCCTTTGCATGAATAGTTGCTTTGCGGGGGTGACGAAACTTCTTTCCCCTCCCTAATTTTTGATGCATCATGTCTGAGAGAATCCTCACCACCTCCAGACTCTCTATTAGTGATGATATTTATATCTACTACCAAAGGGGCTTCCCCATTTTTAGACGAGGATGCCTTATCTTGTTGCTGAGTTGGAAAATTTGCTTCTTGAAAATTAACAATTGAGCCCATAACTGTTTTCGTCGGTTGGGCCAATTTAGGCCTCCATTTTTGTGAAGGACGCCTGTGTGAATTTCTTGCTTTCCTAACAAACATCTTGCAATCTTCTTGACCATGAAATTTACTCTCGCATCTAGAGCAGAGACGTAACTCTTTTTTGACTTCCACCTATTGTCGCCAGACCCCATTTGACACTCTCAACAAGATGGAATCCAAGACACATCTCACAGCTACTATCCTCAGTCTTGCATATTTGCATAGATCCGCTTCATCATTAAAATCTATCTCCAAAACCATTCCTAGCATTCTACCAATCTTTTCCAAGAAAACCTCACCCCAATACTCAATCGGAAGATTGTATAATCGTATCCATAATGGACATGAATAAACCACCAATGGGGTAGGATCAAAATTTGGAGTCCAAGGCTGAATATACACCAAATGCTTTTTTGCAAACCAGTTTTCTTGATTGAGAATACGGTCTCTTTCTGACCCTTTTTCAAACAGCACCACAAAAAATCTTTTTGGTATAAACTTAATAACAATTCGGTCCCCCCATTTCTCTTCAACCCATGATCTAATTTCTTTTCTGGACCAGTTGATGTTGAGGATCCTAGCAATAACAATGTGATCAGCCCAAAACTTATGATCTTCCTCCATTTCTTTCGTGAGATCCACCACAATCTCGCCATTTTCTGCAAACTTGCTTCCATCCACCCTCCCAAATTCCTCTGATCCGCCATTGTCATCCAACCATTTTTGCAGACCCAAATCCGCCATTTTTAATTTTATTACTATTATTTATTTCATGTTAATTTCCTCTATTAAATAATTAAATTGACAAGTTTAATTATTTAATTCATTTTAATCTTAATTCTTCTATTAAATAATTGATTTAAAAAGATTAATTTATTTAATTCATTGTTTATTCTTCTATTAATTAATTAAAATTGAAACATTTTATTAATTAATTCATTATCCCTTTCTTCTAAATCAATTCAACTAAATATTTAATATTTAGTCTTTCCCTATATAATTCTTCTATAGTCTCATCAATTAAATAATTTAAATCCTCAAATTCACCTCACTTCATCTTTACATCACTCAACCTTGCCAACTCACATTTTATGTGGCTAAATAAATTATTAAATCTCAATTATTAATTAGCCATATTAATTCTAACCTCATTTCCTTGTTTTGAGAATGTGTACGTACACTCATCCTCAACTTCCCTATATTTTCTCCAACCTTCCTACATGTTTGGAGGGAGTTGAGTCCACTTGTCCTCATATCCCTAAATCTTCTCCAACCATCCTATATTCTCTCAAGTCTTCATCCTCGATCAAGGTGAGTCTTCTGACACTTGGCTTCTCCTTCCACCTTTTCCTCCATCCTGAAGGTGTAGGAGGAATATCTTCCTCTTTTATCTCTCACATCTCAACCAATCTTTTCATAGTCATCCAATTTGCATGATTCAATCTCAACCATTGATCTCTACCACATGGGATTTTGCACATAAAAAATCTATAAAAAGAGAGTTTCTCCAGCATTTTGAGAGCTAATAGTGATCTTGAAGTAGTCATTTTGCATCTGTGAGTTTAAGCATTTTGAGTATATAATTATTTTAGGAGTCTTTAGCATTTTATCATGTTATTATCTTACATCATAGCTTAAATAATTTAGCATAATCATATCCAACTATTAGTTATTTGTCCATTCCACATTTGCCATCTTGGAAGCCACACAGTGCATGTATGAGAGCAATCATCTGCAACCAAGAACAATGGGGATAGGACATAATGAGACAGGTGGGTAAAGGTATAATCTTTATATTTTCACGTTCTGTACCTTTTCTTTGTTTCATTGGTTTATATTTGGAGTTTTCCTGTAGCTTTCATTATCAATATTTATTGAAAAACTAATAAGTTGCAGGCTTATTCTGAAGATTAATTCCAAGTTGACACAGTTTTGGTGCCCACCATGGTTTGGATCATCATTGTACATCCATAATAAAGTTTATTTCTAAGCTGTGGGCCAAATCTTGAACTTAGATGGGGTTAACATTGAAATCTAGAAAATCCAAAAACATTGGAAAACTTAGAAAAACCAAAAACAATAGGATTTAGAAATAGACGACAAGTGGTAAGGAAACAAGGCTTAAATAAAATCAGGATATGCAACTCAATGATGTTCAAGACTAGAGGGGATATGATGGGGCATGGTTATTTTTCTTTGTCTGCTACTTGTGGTTTATCTCTTAGTAATGTATGTACTTATCTAAGGACATGATTGACAAAAGATCATTGAGGACGTTCCGAGTCATATATGAAAGGGGATAATCCTTGTCTGTTATGCAAGAAGTACCCAGGTCATCTTGGTTCCTTATACCTAGATGCTTGTATTAACTTGCTATATTAAAATCCATGTAAGAAGTACTCAAGTCATCTTGAATCCTTATATCAAGATGCTTGTATTTTCTTACAACATTTTAAAAGCTCAATGATGAATTTAAGCACTGTTTCAAAAACACTGAAAAATATGGCAATATCATTTAGGTCTTTGCATTTTCATTTGCATTATAAGAATTCATCAACATTCAGGATCAATGGTTGAAATAATTATTGAGTATACTTGGACAAACAAAAACGTTTGAATTTGCATTTAGGTTCATTTTATTCATTCATTTAGGTTCATTTGTATTTAACTAATTTGCATTTACAACATTTCATCATATCATCATTATAAGCATTTAGTATCATTTTCATCAATACCATTTTTCATTTAAATCATAACCATTTTCATTTATAAGCATCATATAATCTATGCACATCATCTATATACATCATCAATATGCATCACATGTAAAACATCTCATCATAAAAACATCATAAATATTATCATGTATAAATCATATATCATCATTGCATACATCATCATAGCATCATTCATTAGCAATGTATAAAGATCATAATCATCATCATAAATGCATATAAGTCATCATATATCACAATCATGTAGCTCATCCAAGGATCCAATCTGTATCATCATCTCCTAACATAGGTGCATCATATAGAATCATCGCATAGTCATATAGATCTTCATGTAGAAATCATAATAAGGAAATCATCATCATTACATCATCATGCATGAATAACATAGTAACCATGATAGAGTAGAATCATATAGAGTCCATCAATGTTTGCATATCATCATAAATCATAAAACTCTCCAAGTGTACAATGATATCAACAAAAATAATCAATAGTGTACAATGCCCCATAATACAACATCAAAGAAAATCAAGTCTCAAGGTACATCATGTGGCACGACCACCAGAATTTGTATATCTTCGTCGAGTAGGGTGTGCCCCACCTGATGGTCCTGCTCCAAGATTTGGATCTCTATCTCAATAGGGTGGTCCCATAACTCCACCGCACTTTGTTTGGACTTGTATGTCTAATCGTTGTGTAGAGATATAACTGCCTTCTCTTTGGCTAGGAGGAACCATACTCTCATATAGACTACTCCAGTGAGAGATCTCCATCCAAGCATGAATCAAAGATCTAACTGTATCACTTGAGAGAGAACCTAAGACAAACTGTTGAATCTTGTCTAGTTTACTCTCTTCTCGACCATATCTCTCATTGGTAGTATCCTTCTCAAGAGTCAAAGCCTGAGCCTGTGCCTGCAGTTGTGCAATATGTGCTCTTAAGCTGGCAATGTCATCTAGGATCTCAGGAGCATCATCATGTATCTGTGTATCATCACCCAATGCATGATCAAACATAAATCATAAACCAATTACCATGCATCCACAACACATAACACCAAGATTTGTACATGGAAAACTCGGTAAAGGGAAAAACCACGGTGGGAAGCCTATCCATACCTAGATAATACTTATGCATTAAGTATGTGACTAAAATAAGGGGCATGCACATGCATGAAGGCCAATAGCCTAGAGCGCACTGCTCATCACAAAGGAGCCTCATTGACTACAAAAGAAATCTAGACTACAATCCGGAAATAAGAATGAACTGCAAGAATAACATCTCTTATGCCTGAGTATAGTTCCGGTTAAGCTCAATGATAGAGGTCTTAAACCTCTTACACAAATCCAATTCGATCACCTATGATCGACCAAATCCTCTGCATATAATTACAAATTTATTCGCATACAGATAATCCCATAACCATGACACAATCTACAAAGAGATCTTACATCATATTTATACCAATCCAGGACCTAAAAAATTAGGTCGCCCACCTAAAAGATGATACAATAGATCCATTACATAAAACTGTAAACCAATGATAAACCAAGTCGGCCTAAGACCGAAACAACATTAACCAAACAATAAATTCAATCGACAACACATCGGGAGCATCCACCAACACACTACATAAACCGGTCCATAACCTAGCAGAATAAGAGTAGACCTAAAATAGGTCACCATAAGCCAAATGAAATACCACCAATTAACTAAAACATGAACATGATAGCCATCAACATCCTGAAAACCTTCTAGAAGCTGCACCAACACCACTTATCAAATTCATCAGAAGATCTTCAATAAAGCACTGCTGGTAAAACCCTTACCGGTAACCAAAAGGCTTACTAGAACATATGATAGCTTCTAGATCACCATATCCCAAACCAGTTGAATGTGATATGTATCTGAACCACATGAATATCTGAACCAAACCAATTCCACCAATCAGAATATACTGAAGAAAAATCTCCTAATCATCATCAAAGTCCAACCACTCTACCAGGATCTGGTAGACAACCAAATAAGCTAGTGTTGACCATCAATGCAACACATAATCAATTCCTCCAAATTGCCAACAATCTCCCCCTTTGGAATTGATGGCAACACTAGATGTGAAAAACATCCAAGTGCCAATAAATGCCAAACAAGTCTCCCCAAATGGAAGACATCCAAACCAAAGACCAAACTCCCCCTGTGACTGATATCTCTATTTTTCACATGTATATATCTCCCCCTTTGACATCAATGCCATAAATATGACATAAACATCAAAGAAAAACCATAAAACCTTTGAACCATACAGCTGACTACTCCCCCTGAGTAGTAGCACCATCTCATTGACCCAGAATGAATTAAAAATTATGATAAATGCATACCAGACTGATGCCAATCAACATCACTCAAGTATTTACTGAAGGGGTAGAGATCTCCAATCTGTCTCTAAAATACTCAAATGATTCCTTAGGCAAAGGTTTAGTGAAGATATCTGCAATCTATTATTTAATGTTCACATAAACCAATCTCACTTCATTTGCTTCCACCTTCTCCTTCAAAAAGTTGTACTTGATTGATATGTGCTTTGTCTTAGAATGAAATACCAGATTCTTTGATATGTAAATAGAAGTAGAGTTATCAAAATGAATAACTATGAGTTCATTTAAATCTACCCTTATATCCTTTAACATTTTCTTCATCCATAGAACTTGTGTACAATTAGCAGCAACAACAACATACTCAACTTCAACAGTAGATAAAGAAGTACATGACTGTTTCTTGGCGATCCATGAAACAAGTTTCTTTCCAAGAAATAAAGCTCCACTGGATGTGCTCTTCTGGTCATCAACATCTCCAACCCAATCTGCATCTGTATATGCACATAGTGTAAAGTCATCATTTGTAGGATACCACAAACCATATTCAATTGTTCCCTATAAATATCTGAAAATCCTTTTCACCGTACTCTCATGATTTTCTCTAGGATCACTCTGATATCTTGATACAATACAAACAATATTCATTATATCTGGTCTAGTCTAATTCAAATATAACAAACCTCCAATCATAGACTTATACCTTGTAGGATTTACCGGAGTTGATTCATCTTTCTTTGTCAATTTCTCACTAGTAACCATAGGAGTACCAACTAGTTTGGAATTTTCCATACCAAATTTCTTCAACAACTCTCTAGCATACTTAGTTTGATAGATGAAAATACCTTTATCAGTCCGAGTAATTTGTAAACCTAAGAAAAATCTCATTTCTCCAATCATAGACATCTCAAATTCATTCTTCATATTATCGGATAATTCCATACATAACTTATCCTCACCTCCAAAAATGATATCATCAACAAAGACCTCAACAACCAATTTGTCATCATCAGTGATCTTATAATACTGGTTACTATCAACATTACCTTTAGTGAAACCAAGATTCAAAAGATATTTTTCCAATCTAGCATACCAAGCTCTAGGTGCTTGATTCAATCCATATAAAGATTTCCTTAACCTGAAAACCATGTTTTTGTCATCTGAAAGTGAAAAACCATCAGGTTGCTCAATATAAACTTCCTCTTCAAGATCTCCATTCAAAAATACACACTTGACATCCATTTGATAAACCTTGTAGTTCTTTTGGGCATCATAAGCAAGAAATAATCTCACAGCTTCAATCCTAGCTACCAGAGAAAAAGCTTCATCATAATCAATTCCTTCCTTCTGAGAATATTCTTTACATACCAGTCTAGCCTTATTGCTCACAACTTGTCCATCTTCATTCAATTTATTCCTAAAAACCCATTTAGTTCCAATAACATTCTTATTTTTACGTCGGGGAACTAAAGTTAATGTGTTGTTCTTTTCTATCTGATCCAATTCCTCTTCCATAGATTTTATCCAACATTCATCCTTACATGCTTCATCTATTGATGCCAGTTCAATTTGAGAAATTAAACGTACCTCTTCAGTTGCCAACCTTCTTCTTGTCATTACTCCTTTTCTCTTGTCTCCAATGATATGGTCTTCTGAATGATTCAACCTTACATACCGAGGAGTCTTCTGACTTTCTGATTCTCTACTCTGATCTTCAGTTACTGTTGAATTTTCTTATACTGCTAGAGTAATTGGTTCAACATTTTGTTCCGGTACAGGTGCTATTAGTTCAGTTATAACCATTTCCACTTCTGGTTCTCTCTCATAAGTTTTGATTTGATCTTTGTTTTGCTCATCCACCTTGACATTAGCATTCTCCACAATTTTTGGTAATATTTTGTTATAACATCTATATGCTTTGTTTTGATTAGAATAACCAAGAAATATTCCTTCATCACATCTAGGATCAAACTTTCCAATGGAATCATCTCTTTTGATATATCATTTACGACCAAAGATTCTGAAATACTTAACAGTAGGTGTATGATCAAACCATAACTCATAAGGTGTCTTACCGATGTCTCCTTTGATATGAACTTTGTTGAATGTGTACACCATCGTTCTCACAACTTCTCTCCAATAGATATGTGGCAAATTAGCTTCCATCATCATAGATCTAGCTGCATCCAGGATAGTTCCAATCTTTCTTTCCACAACACCATTCTGCTGAGGTGTTCGAGGTGCATACAACTGTCTCATTATCCCATGTTTCTCACAATAACTATTAAATTCACCGAATCTGAATTCACCATCCCGATCGGATCTTAATCATTTAATTTTCAATCCTATCTCTGTCTTAACCATATCTTTAATTATCTTTAACTTTTCAAAGGCTTTATATTTCTTCCTTAGAAAAGTAACCCACATCATTCTAGAATAGTAATCAGTGATTAGCATGAAATATCTATCAACCTGAAAACTTCTTATTCTAGCAGGACCACATAAATCACTATGAATAAGATCAAGAACATCATTAGATTTTTCTTGTATACTCTTAAAAGAAGTTCTGACTTGCTTACCCATTTGACATTCCTTACATACCGGATTAAGAGGCTTCACAATCTTAGGTATATCTCTAACTTCCTTAGTTGAACTGATCTTTACAATACAATCAAAATTCACATGACACAACCTCTTATGCCATAGCCAACTCTCATCAATATGTGCAGTCAAACATGTCTTCTCACTGAAGTTCAAATGAGAGATGTTACCTCTAGTCTGAGTACCGATTGCAATCTCCAATCCAGATTTGTTAATGATTTTGCATTTTCCATCCTTGAACTGTAATTGAAATCCCTTAACCACCAACTGACCTACACTCAAAAGATTATGCCTTAAGCTTTCTACATAATAGACATTATCAGTGTTATGCTTACCATCCAATGATATAGTTCTTCTTCCTTTGATCATTCATGCTTTTTCAGCTCCAAATCTGACAAGACCACCATCAAATTCTTGCAAAGATACAAACTTCCTTTTATCTCCAGTCATAAGATGTGAACATCCACTGTCTATCACCCATTCATCCTTGTCTTCAACCTTAGCTGCAAGGGCCTTCTCTTCATTATGAATGAAAGGATCCAGAGTATCTTCCTTTATAGCCAAGGATACCCATCCCTTTCCATTGTCAGATCCACTAGTTGAATCTTTTGTCGGTTCATCAACAGAATCATCAGTTACACCTTCCTCATCTGCATAGTAGAATGACTTATCTTTGTTCCTCCTGTACTTATGCTTGTTCTGATATTCATGGTTAGGCATAAAATATCTTCTATCTTTCTCCTCAAATATTGAATTCCTCTCAAAACATCTAGATGCAAAATGACCTATCTTATTATATACAAAACATTTGAAAGGTGATTTTCCTTCACACTTACTTCCTGGCAAACCTTTAGATACTCTTCCAGAAAATAGGGCTTCAAGTTCTTCAAGCTCTTCATCTTGTTTCCTCATATCTTCAAGTTCCTTCGCATATAATGCTTTCCAATCACTTTTGTCAGTTGATGATGTAGATGCCTTGAATGCAAAATCTGTCTTTGCAGCTCCTTGAGGACCAAATTCTTCAAGATCAAAAGTAGATAGCTTTCCAACCAAAGTATCCCTATTAATAAAAGTGTTAGACATAGTTCTCAGCTCATTAATTGCAGTAGTATTCATCTTGTAAGCAGATGGTAAATCTCTCAATACTTTAGAAACAATCTCATCTTCGCTCAGAGATCCACCACAACATTGAATTCCCAAAACAATTTTATTGACTCTTTCCATAAAAGTTGTAATCGTTTCATCTTCCTCCATTCTCAGGTTCTCATACCTTACCCGGTAACCATCGATTTTAGCAATTTTAATAGTAGGGTCACCTTCATTCAGAGTCTCCAACTTATCTCATATAAACTTTGCAGATGATTTGTTTGTTAATCCCATTACCTGCTGATCTGAAAGGACGCTCAAGAGGGCTTCTCTAGCTCTAAAATCATTTTCAATGTTCTTATCCAAGTCCGTCGGAGGAGGGTTTCCAGATGCTGGATCATAAGGAGTATAGCCTTTCTCACTGATCTCACAAATCTCCTTACTAAGACATCTCAAATGAGTCTCCATCTAAAGCTTCCATACTCTGTAATTTGTTCCTTCAAGCCTAATGTTGTCCTTCTGGTAATCAATTGAAGTTGAATGATTAGTCACCATAGGATCTTCCTCAAGTGGTTAAGCTTTTGCAGAGAGGACCAAGCTCTGATACTAATTATTAGGATAACTGGTGAACAACTGAGAGTGGGGTGGGGGGGGGGGTGAATCAGTTGTTAACATATTATGAAAATTTAAGCACACAAAACCTTTTACCGAAATGCATAAACCAAATACCGGAATAACAGATATATCAATTAAGCACAAACATATATCATAAACCAATTACCATGCATCCACAACACATAACACCAAGATTTGTACGTCGAAAACCTGGTAAAGGAAAAAACCACGGTAACGCATCAGGAGCATCCACCAAAATGTTACATAAATTGGTCCATAACCTAGCAAAACAAGACCGGACCTAAAATAGGCCACCATAAGCCAAATGAAATACCACCAATCAATTGGAACACGAACATGCACATGATAGCCATCAGCATCTTGAAAACCTTCTAGAAGCCACACCAGCACCACTTATCGAATTCATCAAAAGATGTTCAATAAAGCACTGTCGGTAAAACCCTTATTGGTAACCAAAAGGCTTACTAAAACATATGATAGCTTTCATATCACCATATCCTAAACCAACTGAATGTGAGATACATCTGAACCACATGAATAACCGAACCAAACCAATTCCACCAATCGGAATATACTGGAGACAAATCTCCTGATCATCATCAAAGTCCAACCACTCTACCGGAATCTGGTAGACAACCAAATAGGCTAGTGTTGACATCAATGCAACACAAAATCAATTCCTCCAAACTACCAACAGTATCCCTCTCAAGAGTTAGAGCTTGAGCCTGTGCCTATAGTTGTACAATCTATGCTCTTAAGCTAGCAATGTTATCTAGGATCTCAGGAGCATCCCCATTTATTTGTGTATCATCACCCCCTAGTACCTCTGGCATATCCCGCATCGCCTCATCCTCTCCACCCACCTGCATATGACTAGTGATCTTGTGCCTAATTAGTGGCACATCATCCTCAAAATCCTCCTCGTCACCTCCCCCATAAGAAGTCAATACACTAGGATCAAAACAAACCTACCCAAAATCAATACCTCATCGACCTCTACTACCTCCACCTCGAACCCTAACTCTCCTAGTTGGTTTGCCTCAATCTCTCCCACTCGATCGACCTCTATCATCACCTCCTCGGCCTCTATCCCCCTGTCCCTGGCCTCCATCCCTTTTTCCATCCCTAGTTGCCAAAGGTAGTGGTCCACCTCTACCCTGATAACCAAACGGTCCTCCTAGTACCCATGGACGACCACCTCTCCTCCCACCCCTCCTATCTCCTCTACCATCATCCCCCTCCTCCCCATCCCCTCCTCTACCACCCCATCATCATCATCTCCTCCTCTAGTGGGGATCATCCTCATCATCATCCTCATCTCCAAAGCTAGGTGGAGAATCTATTGGATCTATGATCCTAGGGAAAGGATGTGCTGCTAGAAATTGGGCATACTCCTCAGTGGCACCCACATCCAAAACACGTGGTAATAGATCAAATGGAACTAGGGTAATGAAATAAACTCTGTCTAAGCTGCATCAAAGGAAAGAGGACCCTAGTATCACCTATCCTTGTATGTATGAGCATACAAGGCAACACCGTGTGGCATCCCCTGTGGTCTACCAAACTGTCTCAGGACTCAAAAAATAAGTTGTCTCTCTATAACAAATGGAGTCTTCCCAATCAAGTATCTAGTCTGCATAACAAAAGGTAACAGTCTCGCATCATCATACCATGGCTCACAATCAACATATGGCCTCCAAATCACTGAGTCCATAGTGTCAAGAACTGATCGCCAATACTCAAGCTTACCCAGCTTATGTTGGGTAATCATGCCACTATATAAATAAATATATGGCTTCTCATCCGCCCATACCCTATCATGAATAGGCCGTGTGATAGCTATATGCTTCCAACACCAAACCTGTAAGAGAGTCACTCCTGTGGAAAGACTAGTTGTTGCATCATACACAACCTAATGTAAATAATGATATAAATGAGCTAACACACATACACCCCATGTGTATCTTGTATTGTGTTGCATCATGATCAAAAGAACCCTAGCCCATCTAATTGACAATCCTCAGGATCTCCTATCTGGGCAAATGAAAACTCCAACTAATTTGACCATAATGGAAGGAAGAGTGTCATAGTACATCAACATATCCTCCCATTTGATCTTTGATCCATCAATCAACTCATCTCCAAAAATGGTCTTCAATGCTGCTACACCTCCCATGTCTCGGTAATCATACTGAACAAGCTCTTTGACAATCAGAATATGAAGAATCCTATATACATCCTCTAGAGTCACACTACTCACGTCGATGGGTAGGTGAAAGGAGTTGTGGTCACTATGCCACCTCTCTGCAAGAGTTGTCAACAATCCCTTGTTTATCTTGATATCATGCATATATAGGAGATGTCGCAATCCACACGCATCAATATGACTAATAGCTGCAACATCTAGCTCTAGAACTAAGTATCTCATCGACAGAAACCGCTCACAACACTGCAGAACATCTAATCTCTCTTGTTTTCACAAACAAGTGTGTCTAAGTTAATCACATCATCTATCTTATCAATCAAATCATCTATCATACATATCAATCCTATCCTATCTATTAGACAATCTATGCAATCAATCAACAAGTGGTACTCGGTTGATTAAACTTATCAGCTCTTCATCAGAAACTAGATTGGTCTCTTAGAGCTTCTATCCAATCAAAAACCATCAATCATGATTATCAATCTATATCAAACATCATTATTTTATCCTCTATCTATCTAATCAACATCAAATCTAACATCAACAATTCAAAAATCACAAATTCATCAAGCAACATTGACATATGGAAAAATTGGAGACAAAAGCGCTACACCAAATGACAAATGCAAGATAAGTCTTAGCAAAAGTGCTAAATAAAACATATGCGCCACAACACATCACAAACACGCGAGAACATTAAGCAAAAGTGCCATAATTAACAAAAGCGCTATCAAAACTATCAAAAGCAATGAGTAAAAGCACTAGAACAACCAAATATGCTATTCAAACATGTACATACGTGAAAACATCAAAAGCGTGAAAATTAAATGCGCTATCAAACTAAGTGTAAGCACTAAAACTTCAAACAAATGCGTGAAAAAAGGGTTTCATGGTGGAATAAAAACATAAATTTCAAAAACTCACAAAAACATGTGAAAAACACGTAAATAATTGTACGACAAGCAAAATAAGGGTACCTACTAGGGGTCCGTATGCTTGGGGTCTCTGGTATCTGCAAACTCTCTCAAAATGATGTCGCTCGTAAGGGACAACCATCCTGACAGCTCAACAAGAACTCCAAAATCTCCACCAAGCTCACCAACAATCACTCTACAAAAGCCAACAGTGCAAATGATGTGGAAATGGGCCCATCCATGGGTTATATAATTAACTTTTTTACCTAATGAAGGGTAATTAATTTTTAATTTTTCAAAAGGAGGGGGGCAATTTTAAATAATTTTGTCTTGCTAAGGGATTTTAATCAAACCTTTTTATCATTTTATTGTGAGATTAATCGCTCAAGCAATTTTCTCAAATTTTCACGATCAATCTCCCAAGGGGGCATGCAATCGACATTTCATCACCGACAAGGGCAATATCAAGACTTGATTTTATTCTTTAAAATAATGTTGTTACAACAATATTTTAAAGAGGGGCAAAATGTATACATTCAAAAATAGCCTATGAATAATTAAATAAATATTTATTATTTATTTAATGTTAATTTCCTCTATTAAATAATTAAATTGACAAATTTAATTATTTAATTCATTTTAATCTTAATTCTTCTATTAAATAATTAATTTGAAAAGATTATTGCTTATTCTTCTATTAATTAATTTAAATTGAAACATTTTATTAATTAATTCATTATCCATTTCTTCTAAATCAATTCAATTAAATATCTAATATTTAATCTTTTTCTAACTAATTCTTCTATAGTCTCATCAATTAAATAATTTAAATCCTCAAATCCACCTCACTTCATCTTCATGTCACTCAACCTTGCCAACTCACATTTTATGTGGCTAAATAAATTATTAAATCTTGATTATTAATTAGCCATATTAATTCTAACCTCATTTCCTTCTTTTGAGAATGTGTACGTACACTCATCCTCACCTTCCCTATATTTTATCCAACCTTCCTATATCTTTGGAGGGAGTTGAGTCCACTTGTTCCCACTTTCTGGTACATCTTGGTTTTTGCTGAAATTATACATTTAAAAAAAATATAATGATGTAATCTTTAAGAGGTCCCATTTGAAGTAAGTAATTGAAGAGAGTTAGATCAAAGGCTCTAAGATCAAAATTTCTTTGATAGAACCTCTCTATTTCTAAATCATACTTGCAATGGAGTCTCCTTCGCACCTATCAAAATGCTAATAAAAAACCACTTTTATATTATCTTTTGGGGGGTCAAATGAATTCATACTTGCAATAGTATAAATATTAATATATTTTTGTTTTATTTCTTATGAATATAGGTTTTCATTGAACATGAACTTCTTTGTTCAACGCATTGGAAAAAATAGTTAACTAATTCAAAAAAATACTGAAAAATATCTATGCCCTAGGTATTGATGTCTTCTTTCGAACAAAAAAAATAAAATTGAATTTTGATATATATAGAACAAGTTATGTGTTCAAATGTACACCTATATCTATATTATAATTAGTCGGACTTCAAAACTTAATAAAATGAAAAATATATCACTATCAAACCAACTACATGCCCTGGGTATTGATGTTACAAACCAAAATTCAAAAGAATTAAGTTTTTATCATTTATAGAAAAAAAAATTATGCGTTTCGAGATGTTTATCACTCTTAAAAAGTGTTGATTGTTGTAAAAAACTACTTTTCGAGGGAGATGGAAAAATCGATAAAATTTTATTCCAAAAAAATTGAAAAAAATATATTTAGAATCCACATACAAGATGCTACAAATCACTAGTTTACATCATCTTTAAATTATTAACGGTCTAAAATTTATAGATGTCGGAAAAGTGAAGGTTTTTTTTCAAAATGTTCATCTAAGTGTCAAAGTTGGTCAAAAAGTGGGAACCAATATTGTGAGTTCACCCCCTCATATCCCTAAATCTTCTCCAACCATCCTATATACTCTCAAGTCTTCATCCTTAGTCAAGGTGAGCCTTCTGACACTTGGATT
This sequence comes from Cryptomeria japonica, assembly GCF_030272615.1. Taxonomy (NCBI): domain Eukaryota; kingdom Viridiplantae; phylum Streptophyta; class Pinopsida; order Cupressales; family Cupressaceae; genus Cryptomeria; species Cryptomeria japonica. The sequence goes on from NC_081412.1 coordinate 98,659,266, forward strand.
CTCCTTCCACCTTTTCCTCCATCTTGTAGGTGTAGGAGGAACATCTTCCTCTTTTATCTCTCACATCTCAACCGATATTTTCATAGCCATCCAATCTGCATGAGTTTCTCAAGTATTTTGAGAGCTAATAGTGATCTTGCAGTAGTCATTTTGCATCCGTAAGTTTAAGCATTTTGAGTATATGCGCATTTTAGGATACTTTAGCATTATCATGTTATTATCTTACATCATAGCTTAAATCATTTAGCATAATCATATCCAACTATCAGTTATCTGTCCATTCCATGTTTTTTCATCTTGGAAGCCACATAGTGCATGTCTGAGAGCAATCATCTACAACCAAGAACAATAAGGATAGGACACAATGAGATAGGTGGGTAAAGGTATAATCTTTATATTTTCTTGTTTTGTACCTTTGCTTTGTTTCATTGGTTGATATTTGGAGTTTTCCTGTAGCTTTCATTATCAATATTTGTTGAAAAACTAATAAGTTGCAGGCTTATTCTAAAGATTAATTCTAAGTTGACACACCAACAATATTCTTATCTTTAGGTCTTGGAACTAACTCCCATGTCCCATTTTTCTTAATCTAAGCTAACTCTTCTTCCATATCATCTTTCCAACCTTTCTCATTGCTTGTCTCTACATAACTACTTCGTTAAATCTTTAACAGTAAATAAAATGCACTTGTTCATTTGTTCTTTGTTCTCTTCTTCCAGTTTGAACACCACTATCCTTATCTCCTATAGTCTAATCTCCAAAATGGTTCTTTTATACATACTGTTGTCATTTTTATGACACCCTTGGTCTATAAGTAAGAACCGATCAGAGATATGTTCCATTGACCAGCGCTGCCCCAGTTGATCAAGGTTAAAAGAAGTGGAATCATGGTTTGAAGTGTTTCCTTGTCAAAAGTTCCTAGGACCTCTTTTCCTCTCTCCGAAACTCTGGAATCCCAAGGATCTAAAGTTCTTTTCCTTAGCCACTTTCTTTCCTACTTCAGGACTCCAGAACCCTGAGGTTCCAAAGTTCCTTCCTTCCCTTAGCCCTTCTCCAGCTTCTTCGGAACTCCAGAACCTCGAGGTTCCGAAGTTCTTCTCCCTTCCCCTTCCCTTATTTGGAACTTTGGAACCCTGAGGTTCCAAGGTTCCCTTCCCTAGCTTAGCCCCTTCTCCGAAACTTCAGAACCTTCCTTCTTTTCTTCTCCCCTTTCCCTGAACTCCGAAACTCTAAGGTTCTGAAGTTCCCTCTTAGCTCTTCTCCCTTCTTTTCTTCGGAATTCTGAAAACCCAGGGTTCTAAAGTCCTCTTCCTTGCTTCTCCTTCCTCTCTCCAGAACTCTGGAACCCTGAGGTTCTGAAGTTCCTTCCCCTTTTGCCTTCTCTCTTGAGTTCCTCCAAAACTCCGAAACCCCGAGGTTCTGAAGTTCCTTTTCTTCTCTTCCTCTCTCTATCCTGGAACTCCGGAACCTCGAGGTTCCGAAGTTCTTTCCTTAGCCTTTTGAAGTTCTCTAGAACTTTAGAACCCAGTTCTGAAGTTCCTTGCTCCTTCCCTTGTCTTCCTCACTTTGGGAGTCCGAGCTTCCAAAGTCTCCAGACTTCCTTCTTATTGGTGATACTTCCAGATGGTGTGATTGACACTCAAGTCTTTTAATGCTCTAACAGTTTTGGTGACTTGTGCACTTTCTTTTGTGGAGCCACAAGGGTGCATTAAATGTTTTTGGAAGGATTTCCATCAAGGAGGTACGGGGTCATTCTTGGTGACTTATGTCATGTCTGACTTTGGAAAGTTAGTCAGTCCAGCCTATTAGGATTTCTCTTTGTGGGTATGGCTAGGTTGCTTGCATGTACAAGTCAAGTGCATGCACTTCCCTACACTTCTAGATAGACATGCAGGGGTCATGATCACATTTGTAACCTTTTTCTATATAAGGTTGTTAAGCCTCATTGTAAAGGGTTCTCTCCCTACTGGCTTGAGCTTTCTTATGCTCTTCTCTTCTCTTAAAGACTTGTAATATTTTTTGCATTTCTGCAACTGAAAGTTTGGCCTTTGGCCTTTGAATGAATTGAAACTACTATTCTTGCCTTACTTTAACTTATTCATGTTGTATATGTGCTCTTACCTCCATTATAAGTGTATGTTTGTGGTTTTCTTTCACATGTATGATGTGTTAACTTTTTTTCTAAGTGTGACTTGTGGGAATCCTTCTCCTCTCTTGACACTTAGAAAATTCTAACCTCCACGTGCGTTTGGGTCACTCATGCAATTGAATTTTGTGCATCTCTCAGGCATTTCAATTGATTCCTTGTGTCATTTTAGGTGGGGAGGAGGAACAATATCTTCTTGGTGCATCACCTCCTTCTACTTCCAACATTCTCTCTTCCCTTTACCTCTGCAAGTGTTTTAAGTAGGCTTAGGAATTAGTTTTAGAGTGTTGAGTTGGTTCAACACCTGCACCTATTTGAAGAAGGAAGCCAACCTTCTCCGTCGATTCAACCCCTTGTGCAAGGTCCCACACTTCGGGGTTGTTTCCATGTTTCACAAGGTTGCTGAGTTGATTTCTTAGCAAGGGTGCAAACTTTTGTGATAACAATTTTTGGGATGCCCGATGGGACTTTATTCAATTCACATGCTAAGGATTCAATATTGTTCTTGGCATCTCAGCCTTTAGAGGCAGTCATTTTCAAGCACTTGGTGACTCTTCTCACAAGACCGGTCTCTTGCACACAATTTTTCCTCACTCTGGAACCCTCGGACCCCCAGGTTCCGAGGTTAGTGAAGCCATCTTACCCTGGAACCCCGAAACCCCCAGGTTCCAAGGTGCTTAGGCTCGGAAACTCAGAACCCCCAGGTTTCAAACTCCCGATCTTCCTCACTCTAGACATTTGAGCTCCCAAGGTGTCAATGTGGTCATACTCTGCAACTCTGGACCTTCAAACTTTCGAGGTCGGTTGTAGATTTCATGCCCATAATTCATACAAGGGCATCTTCTAGAGGCAGTTTCCAATTCGTAGAGCTTCCATCTGCAGGCTCTAGAAGGCAGAGAGGTAGATCTTCATTGTCAGCAATCAGGGTTGTCAGGGTTGTAAACACTCCATCTCTCAGGTCTCATTCTACTCCTCCATTTAAAAGACCATTACTATCAAGGGCTCCCACCACTCATATCAACAGACCATTATTTCACATGGAAAGAAATTAGGTTTTTTTTACCTTCAATGGAGGGAGTCCCCTTATTTTGACTCAATGGAGTGACATACCAGTGGCTGTGTTGAAGAGTATACCATACTTCACTGGTGAAATAGCTATTACCCCCATTGAGCATATTCAAGACATTGCAAACATCTGCTACATCAATAATATCACTCAAGATAATGTTGTTGTTAGACTCTTAGCCACATCTTTGAAAGGCAAAGCTTTGTAGTGGTATAGAGCGTTGCCATCTAGCTCCATTCACAATTGGGACGAATTGGGGGAGAGGATGTGCAACCATTTCGAAGACAAAAGTGACCACCTATCACTTGTGGAGCAGTTGACTGTGATCAAGAGGGCACCTCACGAGTTCATGGAAGATTTCAATTTCAGATTTCATAAGACATGGAATATAATTCCCGCTCTAATGAAGCCATCTCCAAATCATACCTTCTTGTATTATCTTAGAGCTCTCAACAATGATATAGTTGTCATGATCCAATCAATGGGTGGAGCCTCTCTACCGGGTGCATATGACATAACCATAAGAGCAAAAAATTGTCTCATTTAGGCTAGGAAGATAGCTCCAAGGCCTCCAATGCCTCTGTTTCCAAAAGATCCTACTCAAAAACCCACCTTGGCTCCTATCCCCATGTTCCCCGCAGGACAATCATCCACACCCTCTACATCCTCCAATGAGCTCCATGAGGTCAAGGCTCTACTACAAAACTTTGGCAATAAATTGGTGGCACTAAAAAGGCAGTAAACTCAATATAGTAGATCTTACCAAGCACAAGTTCAAAATTATCAGCAAAATAGGCCACCCTTTCAAGGGCAAAACCAATGGAGAAATGCCAGATCGTTGAATAGTGTGAGCCCCACAACCATAAGCAACTCAAAGGTGATAGTTCCAATGCAAAATAACCTCACCCAAGAGAAAGATTGGTGTCAACCATGCAATCAACCACACAACCAAAGTGCATGTCAAAATGGAGGGTTTGTCCAAACTTTAGTAGTGCAAGATGAGCCAACCATTTTTGGCCAACAATATGACCCAAATCAGCCTAGTGTTGGCACTCAAGCTCACTTACAAGGTGACTCTACCTTCGTCAATTAGCAGGAGGCAAAATTCTATGGTTTGAACAAAACAAATGGTGAGTCCATGCTGCAGTATGCAAGGTCAAAGAAGAGATCCATGGAGGCTACCTCACCTTCAACATCAGCCCAAGCTCCAACACCCAATGTAGTCGTCCATGATACAAGCCAAAGTACCATGCAAGGGAACAAGAGGCAGGAGGAGGCGTACATCATCCAAAGAGAAAAGGAAAACCTTGTAGCCTCAAAGGGGCCTCTAAAGTCAAACGGTGTTCCTTTCAACCTAGTTGATCAGATGAAGAAGGCCAACCTCAACGTTACTATGTGGGAGGCTCTTTCAATCCCATCTCAAAGGGATTTGCTTAAGGAGGAATTGAAGGATGTCAATCAGTCAGGTGATGAGGCAACAATCAAAGAAAATGCAGTCTCCACCAGTTTGGTGCAACCCAAGGAGGAGAAATATTCAAGCAAGATCAGAAAGCCCCCCCCCCCAACCCTTCTATATCTCCTTAATCATAGAAGATAATTTCATTGACAACTGCATGATAGACTCAGGAGCTAGTAGCTCAGTCATGCCTAATAAAGTAGTTGATCTTCTTGGCATAAAATATGAACTTGTGACCAAAGGGGTGGTCCTATTAGATGGCACTTCTATTAAGATAGTAGGGGTGGCAAAAAATTTGAAGTTAACCTTGCATGCATGCCCTGGTTGCATTGTCTTGGAAAATGTATCCATCATCGACCTCCCTGCCTTCTTTACCATATGCCTGTCTAGAGACTTCACAACCAAGATAGGTGGGTACCTGTCTTTTGACTCATCCCATATGCTATTTTGAACAAGGTATGGTACCAAGGTCACTATAAGAGCAAAACCCATTGCCCAAAACCACATTGAGCCCTACACCCCCAACCCTATAAACATGAATTGCAGTTTGCATGAAGAGGGGGAGGAGTGTGTTGTCCGTGAGCCTGCTACTCTTTTGTAGGAGGTCCCTGATTGCTTGTTGGACGAATGGGCCAATGCTTTTCAATTTGATCCATTAGCTGAGACTGAAGAGACTGGGCTTGGTACCTATTGTATCTATAAGGAGGATACTCCTATCCCTGACCTCATGAAGACACAAGGAGACTCAAAGGGGTTATGGAACATGTTTTTTGATGGTTCAAGAAAAAAAAATGGTGCAGGTGTTGGGGTGATGCTTGTGTCTCCTGAGCAAGAGAAATATTTCTTCTCTTTTAGGCTTGAATTTGGTTGCACCAACAATGTCATTGAGTATAAAGCCTTGATCCAAGGTCTCAAACTTTCACTAAATAGAAAGATCAGATATTTGCAAGTATTTGGAGATAGTGAGTTGGTTGTTAACCACATTTGAGCCTAAAGTGTAGCAAAAAACAACCTACTCAAATCATACAAACATAGGGTTTGGGATTTGATTGAAGGATTTGAGGCCTTCAATATCCAGAGCATTCCTAGAGGTTAGAAAAAGTATGTTGATATGCTTGCAGTGGTTGGCGCTCAATTCGACATACCAGTGCATGTTGCAAGTGAGAAGGAGCAACACATCAAGCTTGTTGTGAGGCCTATTGTCCCAGACAATCAAGTGAACTAGCAAGTGTTTGAAAGCGATCATCAGATCATCAACTTCTTGCAAAATGAAGCAGAATTTTCTACTAAAAATCAGTCTAAGCTGCAAGACTAGTATGGAGATCAAATCATGCAGCTTAACTCCAACAAGTTGCCTAAAGGTCTAGTTACCTTGGAAGGCATTTTTAACTCAGATGATCAGTTGAAGAAGAAAATGAACTTGCCTGCAAAGAGGGGTGATTACAAGCCAGTTGTTGTTGTTGAGGATAGGTCCTTGAACTTGGCCAAGCTGTGTTCCTCAATTGAGAAAGAGGCCTTTATTGATCTTTGCCAACAATATGATGACATAGTTGCTTGGACCTATGAAGACTTGAATGGTTTTGACTCTATCTTAGCCCATCATACCATAGAGATTGGCCCAGATGCAAAGCCAGTTAGAAAAAAGAAAAGGCCAATAAACCCCAAAATTGAGCCACTAATGAGGAAGGAGTTGACCAAGCTCATAAAAGCCCATATCATCTTTCCTATCAAGCACTCCTCCTGGGTGACCAACCTTGTCCCTGTAAGGAAGAATAATGGGGAAATTAGGCTATGTGTAGACTTTAGGGATCTCAATAGAGCCTCCCTCAAGGATCATTATCCCATTCCCTCCATGGAGCAAATTCTCCAAAAGGTCAGTGGCTCAGAAAGGTTTTCATTCTTGGATGGGTATTCAAGCTACAATCAGATCTTGGTCCAAGAATTAGACCAATACAAGACTGTATTTATTACTAAGTGGGATACCTATGCTTATTGTAAAATTCCATTTGGGCTAACCAATGCGAGTGCCATATTCTAAAGAGCAATGGATAGTAAAATGCCATTTGGGCTAACTAATGTGGGTGCTACATTCCAAAGAGCAATGGACATGACCTTCAAGGGTGTATTAGCAAAGTTTGTGCTTGTATACCTTGATGACATAATTGTTTATTCGAAGCATGCAGTTGACCATCTTGGTAACCTTGAGTAGGTGTTCATGAAATGCATGGAGTATGGTGTGTCCTTGAACCCTAGCAAGTGTGTATTTTCTACTAATCAAGGAAGATTGCTAGGACACATCGTATCCAAAGAGGGTTTGACCATTGATCCAGAGTGAGTGGAGGCTATTCTTTCTCTTCCACTCCCCAGTCACAAGAAACAATTGCAAAATTTCCTTGGTAGGATCAACTTTGTGAGGAGATTCATTCCTAACCTTGCCACCATGGTAAAACCCCTCACTTCCATGTTGAAGAAAAACTTGACTTTTAGTTTGACCAAGGAGGGAAGGGCCAATTTTGAAGAGATCAAACAAGCAATTTCTCAGGCCCCTACCCTTGTCAATCCTAATTATGAAAGGGATTTTATACTCTATACCTTCGGAGGAGAAACCAATATCTCAGATGTCCTAACACAGCTAAACGATGACAAGTTGGAGCAACCTATTGCTTTCTTTAGTGAAGGGATAAAGGACTATGAGCTTAAGTATAGCTATGTAGAAAATCAAGTCCTCACTATTGTAAGGGCATTAAAAAAGTTCAGGCACATCCTGTCCAACAATAGGATCCATCTCTTAGTTCTGCATGCAAGTGTTAAGGATTTCCTTCTAAACAAGGACATTAGTGAGAAGAGGGTTGGGCTTATAACCAAGGTCATGGAGTATGACATCAACATCAAGATCACCAAGCTTGTAAGAGGCAATGGCCTATGTGAACAACTTGTCTCATCTTCTGAGACTACTTCAGAGGTCGCCCTTGTGTTACAAGATAATCAACCAACTGGCAACAACACTCATTTTAGTTGGGTAGGTGACATGATCACCTTCTTAATGGAAGGTAGATACCCCCAAGGTCTGGACCGGACCAAAAGAAGGCATTTCAGGTTGTAGTCCATTCCCTATGTCTTAGTGAATGGCACTCTTTTCTGAAAAGACTCCAATGGAGTCTTACTAAGATGCATCAAGAAAAACCAAGTCAATAGACTGGTAGAGGAATTTCATGATGGCTCTTTAGGGGGCCACTTCTCTGCAAGGACTACGGCTATCAAAATAATGAGGGTTGGTTATTACTGGCCATCCTTATTCAGTGACTCACATAGATGGGTGAAGAATTGCAAGAAATGTGCTCTTTTCTCTGGGAAGCAAAGGCTAGCTGGCCTACCTCTTCATCTCATCCAAGTAGCTCAACCATTTTCTCAATGGGGTTTAGACTTCATTGGCATGATAAATCCACCTTCTAGTGCTAGCCATAGGTAGATCTTGGCCACAATGGATTACTTCACTAGGTGGACAGAGGCAGTTGCATTGAGGGATGCCACTAAGGCCTCAGTGCTGGAATTCCTTGAGGGAATTGTGACAAGATTTGGTGTCCCCTCCACCATCATATCAGATAATTCCAGGGCATTTGTTGGAAACCAAATCAGTTCTTAGGCAGTTAAGCATGGTGTATACTTGAATACATCATCCAACTATTACCCTCAAGGTAACGACTTAGATGAATCTTCCAACAAGAGCCTCATCAGGATAGTTAAAAGAACAATTGAAGACAATCAGAGGGCATGGCATATAAAGTTGAAGACAACCATATGGACTGACAGGATCACACCCAAGAGGGCAACTGGTAACTCCCCTTTCATGCTAGTATATGGGAAGGAAGAATCCTAGCTTCCCTAGAGTTACCATCTCTTGAACTAGCACATCAACTAGAATTAACAACAAATGATGCCATGACAGTAAGGCTTGAAGAGATGATGGAGCTAGAGGAGGCTAGAAGTAAGGCTATGCATACACTTGAGACTCATCAAAAGCAGGTCAAGAAGGTTTTTGATAAAAAGGCGACTAATAGGGTCTTCAAAGAAGGAGATCTATTTCTCAAGTGGGATGCAGATAGAGCCAAAGCTAGGCGACACTCTAAGTTTGATTCTATCGAGAGTGACCCATATGTCATCACTAGTTGCAAGGAGGCCAATGTGTTTCATCTCTCCAAGCTTGATGGTGAATTTCTTCCAATCCCAGTGAATGGGATTCATCTCAAGCCCTACTTCTGAAGAGGGTGTTGATAACCTTGTAAATATTAGACTAAAATTTGTTTTGCTTTCATAAGTGCTTATGCACATGCCACATTCTCCTTAAGAGGGTGTGCACTCTAGTTTTTCAGTTTTCCTCCAAGTGATGGTACACACATGTTTTGGGTCTTTTCAGTGACCCCCAATGGATGCTTAAGGCTTATGGACTTTATTCTTAGCAGGCAAGAATCCCACAGAAATTGCCAAAAATGTTGTCATTTTTATGACACCCTTGGTCCATCAGTAAGAACCGATCAGAGATGTTCCATGGACCAGCATTGCTCAGTTGATCAAGGTTAAAAGAAGTGGAATCATGGTTTGAAGTGTTTCCTTGTCAGAAGTTCCTAGGCCCTCTTTTCCTCTCTCTAGAAATCTGGAACCCCAAGGTTCTGAAGTTCTTTGCCTTAGCCACATTCTTTCCTGCTTCAGAACTCTGGAACCCCGAGGTTCCAAAGTTCCCTTCCATCCCTTAGCCCTTCTCCAGTTTCTCCAGAACTCTGGAACCTCAAGGTTCCAAAGTTCTTCTCCCTTCCCCTTCCCTTCTTTAGAACTCTGAAACCCCGAGGTTCCAAGGTTCTCTTCTCTAGCTTAGCCCCTACTTTGAAACTTTGGAACCTCAAGGTTCTGAAGTTCCTTCTTTTCTTCTCCCCTTTCCTGGAACTCCAAAACCCCAAGGTTCTGGAGTTCCCTCCTAGCTCTTTTCCCTTCTTTTCTTTGAAATTATGGAACCCCAAGGTTCCAAAGTCCTCTTCCTCGCTTCCCCCTCTTCTCTCCAGAACTCTAGAACCCTGAGGTTCTGAAGTTCCTTCCCCTTTTTCCTTCTCTCTCTAGTTCCTGTGGAACTTTGGAACCCCGAGGTTCCAAAGTTCCTTTTCTTCTCTTCCTCTCTCTATTCAAGAACTCCGGAACCCTGAGGTTCCGAAGTTCTTTCCTTAGCCTTTTGAAGTTCTTTGAAACTCCAGAACCTCAAGGTTCCAAAGTTCCTTGCTCATTCCCTTGTCTTCCTCACTTCGGGAGTCCGGGCTTTTGAAGTCTTCGGACTTCCTTCTGACTGACGATACTTCCAGATGGTGTGATCAACACTCAAGGCTTTTAATACTCCGATAGTTTTGGTGACTTGTGCACTTTCTTTTGTGGAGCCACAAGGGTGAATTAAATGTTTTTGGCAAGATTTCCATCAGGGAGGTATGGGGCCATGCTTGGTGACTTATGTCATGTTTGACTTTGGAAAGTTAGTCAATCCACCTTCTCAGGATTTCTCTTTGTGGGTATGGCTAGGTTGCTTGCAAATACAAGTCAAGGCATGCACTTCCTTGCACTTCCAAACTGACATGCAGGGGTCATGATAACCTTTGTAACCTTTTTCTATATAAGATTGTTAAGCCTCATTGTAAAGGGTTCTCTCCCTGCTAGCTTGAGATTTATGATGCTCTTCTCTTCTCTTAAAGACTTGTAATATTTTTTGCATTTCTGCAACCGTAAGTGTTGCCTTTGGCCTTTAAATGAATTGAAACTACCATTCTTGCCTTACTTTAACTTATGCATGTTGTGTATGTGCTCTTACCTCCATTATAAGTGTATGTTTGTGGTTTTCTTTCACATGTATAATGTGTTAACTTGTTTTCTAAGTGTCACTTGTGGGAATCCTTCTCCTCTCTTGACACTTAGAAAATCCTAACCTCCACATGCATTTGGGTCAATCATGCAATTGAATTTTGTGCGTCTCTTGGGAATTTCAATTGATCCCTTGTGCCATTTCGAGTGGGGAGAGGAACAATCTCTTCTTGGTGCATCACCTCCTTCTACTTACAATATTCTCTCTTCCCTTTACCTCTGCAAGTTGTTTAGGTAGGCTTAGGAATTAGTTTTAGAGTGTTGAGTTGCTTCAACACCTACACCTATTTGAAGAAGGAAGTCAGCCTTCTCTGGAGATTCAACCCCTTTTGCAAGGTCCCACACTTCAGGGTTGTTTCCATGTTTCACAAGGTTGCTGAGTTGATTGCTTAGCAAGGGTACAAGCTTTTGTGATAACACATACCTTGCTAGATTCTTAGTACTTGGTATCTCTACTCAATTTCAGAGATCTCTTTACTTCTGTGGACTAAATCAACCTTGTCATTTTCTTTAGATCTTCAAGTGATTAGATTGTTTCATCAACGCTTACATTTTCACTTTCTACTACTCTCTCCAATCTCTTGATGTGACATATATATAATTTTCTTGTCATCGAATCACCAAGAAAAATACCTTCCTGAGATCTAAAGTCAAACTTACCCAAATTCTCTTCATTTCTTTTCATGTAGCATTTGCTTCCAAAGATTCTCAAATTCATAATAGATGTTGGTATCCCATTCCATAATTAATATGGTGTATTTGTAGTTCTTGGTCTGATCTAATCTTTGTTCAAATTGTATACTGTTGTTTGACATGCTTCTCACTAGTTCATATCCAGTAATTGTGCCTAATTCAACATGGTTCTAGACATTTTTTGAATAGTTTGGTTTTTCTTTTATGTCACTCAAGTTTGATTCATATTTATAGGTGATGAATATTGTATCCAATTTTCATGCTTTGCATAGTACTCCTCATATCTGTTAGAAGTAAACTCTCTAACTCTATCTGATCTTGAAAACTTGATTCTTCTCCTAGTTTAATTTCAACCAAATCCCTAAAATCTTTAAAACCCTCAAAATCATCTGATTTCTCTTTTAGAAAACTAATCCATGACATTATCGAATAATCATCAATAAGCATAATGAAATACCTATCACCTTGTAAACTCTTTGTCCTCATAGGATTACATAGACCAACATGAGTCAAATCTAGTGGCTTTGTAGTAGAATACTCCTTAGTAGGGAATCTAGTCTTTACCTATTTTCCTTGATGACATGGTTTGTAACTGGTAGATGGAGGCTTCTTGATCTTAGACATGTCTCTCACCATTCATTTTGAGCTAATTCTCACAAGATCATCAAAATTGATATGTCCCAACCTTTTGTGCCAAGCCAAGTCTCTTTGCTCTATATAATGAAACAATTTTGTCTATTTACCTTTCTCAAATTATACACATCACTATTAATTCTGATTCCTTTCACAACCAACTCTGTAGTATCCTTCTTTTTTATTTCATGATCTTTCTCATTGAAAGATAAACCATAGCCATTGTCACACATCTATATTACACTTAGAATATTATGTTTCAAACCTTCTACATACAAAACATTGTAGGCTCTTGTCTTACCACCATCAAGACTTAGGGCACCCATTCCAAAAATCCTAGCAACGAAATCATTACCAAGAGTAATGTCTCCACCATCATTTTTTTTGAAATTCATAAACTTACACTTATCTGTGGTCATGTGACTTGAACATACGCTATCAATGATCCACAAATTCTTCTCATTTTGGGCATGATGTGCAATTTTATTTATCAAAGAATTTTTAGTCTTCTTCTCTTTTGTCTTCTTTTAAACCTTTTTAAAATCATTGTTCTAACTAACAAATTTGTTTCCTTTGATTTCTAGCATGGGTGAAATCATGAAATTGTTTATATAGTTTCTTGCAATATGACCATAGTTTTTGGGCTTATGAAAAATGCTATTAAAATCAAACAATGAAGCAAACACATTTTTGTAACAAAGCTATATCTCTTAACTAGACCTTTCCAACAATCCACAACCTTAAGACCAAAATTATTGCAATTAAAACCAATACCCATTTTGATATGTGGTAACCTCTAGCTTCCAATAATCTAGTCTAGCATCTTTGTACACTTTTCAAATTTCATCTTCATATGATTATTTGCTTTGTCAAGATCATTTCTCAATGCAACAATCTCTGCCTCTAGTTTCCCATAGTCATTGTTTGTGTTTAGTAGCCAATCTATTAAGATTTCTTCAATCATTTTTGCTTCTTCTATCTCAACTTCCAATTTAGTAATTGTTCTTTCTAGTTTTTCAAGTTTCCGAGTCAACTTTTTAAAAACTTTCATTTCTTCAACTATTCTCTTCTTTAGTCTTTTTATCTGTTTGCCAACAAAAATAAATTCTTCCACGAGATCAACATCGTCATCATCATCATCATCATTTCTTGACTTCATTCCAGTATTACTAGCAGGAGTCTCCATAGCCATGAATAGAGCTCTTTCACCATCATTCAAAGAGGTGCCTTTACCTTCTTCTTTATCCAATGATCCACTATCTTTATTCAGAAGGAAACTATTTTAATTTTTGTTGAATTTCTTCTTATTGAAATGATTTTTTCCATTCTTTTGACCTTCATTGTTAGAATTTTTTTTGGGACACTTAGACATGAAATGTCCTCTCTCCATAATTGAAACATTTGAAAGGAAACTTACCTTTGTACTTACTAGAACCTCTTTGTAGTCTTCTAACAAAGTTTTCTTCTTCTAGATCTGATTCATCATCAGAATATGACTCATCTTCTTTTTTAGACACCTTGAAAGTGACTTCCTTCCTTAAGAATATGTTATCACCGAATCTCATCTCATAAGTAGTCAGGGACCCATCCAACTCATCCATAATCAATTTGTTCAAATCTTTAACTTATTCGATAGGAAACAAACATCAATAGTGCAAGGTTATTGGAATGGGTGGAGAGGAGCGGCAAGCGGAGCGATGAGCGGGAAGTTAAAATTTCAAATCTAGGGATGGCGGTCATCCTGCGGGTGGAGTTGCTAATCATGTTGGTCCCCAGGCTTCTCAAAGTACTAAGGGGGACAAGACGACAGTCAAATCGGTGGAAGAGAAAGATTCCAAAACTGGGGACCCACATGATAGAGGTAAAGAAAGGAAATGGTCTGCTCTTTTAGAGTCAGGCCTCTGGTGAAATCTGGTCTTCCGGAAGTTAAAAATATATCTGATCCGGCGACAAGGGTTTTTGATATTTTTGTTCCAGATAAGCTGGTTGATTTCACTTTGTCTGGCTTAGATATGACCTTGGTGGGAAGATTTGTTAGTTTTAGACCTAACATTGATGTTGTAAGGAATTTCATAAGAAGGAAATGGTTTCTTAAAGGTCAAGTGGATGTTGCGGCTTTGCCTAAGGGTTTTTTTTCCTTTGCCTTTAATAATGAAGAAGATATGAAGAAAGCACTTTGTGAAGGGCCATGGATGTTCAGCAAGTCAACCTTGGCTTTATAGAAATGGGCTCCTAACCTCCCATTGGATGAATCCTATTTTGCATCGGCGCCTGTGTGGACGCAGCTCCCTGGCCTTCCATTGGAATTTTGGAACGAGGAAGTCTTTAAAGGGACCGCAGGATCATTTGGTGAACTTCTTTCAATCGATCCGATGACAGCAGCTTAATCAAGGTTGGTTTTTTCTCGTATTTGTGTGAATGTTAATCAAATGACGGGCATGCCCCAATCTATCAAGATCTTGTCTAAATTAGGGAAATGGACCCAAGTTATTGAATATGAATCTCTTCCATTTGTTTGTTTTCATTGTAAAAAGTCGGGTCACTAGGCGAAATCTTGCCCGCTTAATAAGAGTAAGATTAGTAAAAATGATAGTAAAATGAAGTAGAAATGGCAAACGAAAGGGAAGAATGATGATATACCTTTAGAGGTTGTCCTTGAGAAGGAAGTTATTGAGATGGAAAATGAGGAAAGTAAGGGTTGAATAGTAACATTGAAAAATCAGTTTGTGAATGTTCTACCAAGAATAAAGAAAGTAACAATGAGGAAGAGTATGGGAAAGAAGAAAAGATCCAAAAATTCAAATTGGTGGATCAGAAGAGTGGTCCTATCATCCAGGGTAAAGTTGATGAGAGTTCCTATGATGATGCTTCGGCTTCATCTAATAATAAAGAAATGAGGAAGACTTTAATGAAGTGCAGGACTGTAATATTTTGAATACTGAGCCTTTGTTGTTATTAACAAATGGAAGTCCGAAGTAGAATGGAATTATGATCCTGAACTCCCAATGCAAGACTCCTCCTAAAAGTTTGGAAATGGCAGTTCTTGAGGGAAATCTCAGGATTCTCGGTACTAAAGAAGGCAAGTCAAATAATGGAGGACCTAATGTAGGTATCTTGACTAGAAGTAAGAATAAGAAAGGAGCAGATGTTGGAAGTCATAGCAAAAAGAAGGGGAGACCTTCCCTAAAGAATCAAAGGGAACAAGAAAGTTGGAAGAATCGTGCTGATGGAACACAGAGCTCCATTGAGTCAACCTTATCCCCGATTAAAGTATGAAGATAATCTCATGGAATATAAGAGGGTTGAATGCCCCTCATAAGAAGGATGTGTTGTGTAATATTGTTAGAGATCATAAGCTAGATGTAATTCTTATTCAGGAAACTAAGATGTGCAAGGATAAAGTGGAAAGAATTAGAATTTTTAAAAGTAATGGGGTTATAGGAACTAGTTCAGAGGGTGCCTCAGGTGGAACAACTATCTTTTGGAACCAGAATACTATTATAGGTAAGGAAATTGCTTCAAGGATCAATAGGACCTCAGTCTTGCTTGAGAATATAAAGGATAACTATGTTTGGGTTATCACTAATGTCTATGCTCCCAATTCTAAAGCTAGAAGAACTAAGTTCTGGAGGAGTCTGGCTGAAGACAGATTAAGTTTTGCTGACAAAAGTTGGATGATCATGGGAGATTTCAATACTCCTTTAAAAGAGGATGAAAAGATTGGGGACCTCACTTTCCAAATGGAGGGTAGACAAGATCTTATGGATTTTATTAATAATCAAGCTTTGATGGATGTGGATCTTCAAGGGATTAATTACACCTGGACCAATCAGAGAACTGGATCTGATCTTATTCAAGTAAGGCTTGATAGATCCCTTATTTCTCCTGATTGGATATCTAAATATAATTGTTCTTTGGCTTCAATCATTAAGATTGGATCTGATCATTACCCTATTTCTTTCACTGCCAACTCAAAGTCTGCCAAGTGAAATTTTTCTTTTAGGTTTGAAAAACTTGGTTATCCCACTCGACGTTGGAAGTCTGTGTTGCTAAATGGTGGAACTCAGAGATTGAGCGAACGACCTTATTTAGAGTTGCTAAAAAGCTTAACATTTTAAAAGCTAAAGTCAAGATATGGAACAAAGAGACTTTTGGAGATATCTTTAAAAGTGAAGATCAAATTAAGACTGATTTAAAAGATGTTCAAGAGAAAATCCAAGAGGAAGGGCTTTCTGAGGATTTGAGAAATGTTGAAAATGGATTGTTGTCTAAATACCATGAAATTATCTCTAATGAAGAAACCTTTTGGAGACAAAGATCAAGAGCATTGTATCTGAAGGAAGGTGACAAAAACACCAGGTTTTTCCACTTGACTGCTCTTAAGCATAGGGCGGCTAATAGAATTTCCAAATTATCTTGCAATAGGGGAATTTTATTGGATGAAAATGAAATAAGAAAGGAAGCTATAAATTTTTTTAACAATCTGTTGGGAGGGGTGGACGCGTTGGATATCAGTAATCAAGACCTTCTTGTTCAAGCTATCCCTCCTATTTTAAAGGAGGAAGATAACAAAAATCTATCTTGAATCCCTTCAAATCAGGAAATAAAAAAGACAGTGTTTTGTTTTAATGGAGATAAGTCTCCTAGTCCAGATGGATTCCCTATGTTTTTTTTCCAGAACTTTTGGCATATTGTGGAGACTAATATCTATAATAGATTTAAAGAATTCTTTGGTTCGAGGAGGATTTTAAAAGAACTCAATGCTACCTTTATTGTTCTTATTCCTAAGATCTCTGGAGCTGATTCTCTTAATAAGTTCAGACCTATCAGCCTTTGTAATTCTGTTTACAAGATTATATCTAAGGTTCTTACTTCTCGAATGTTGGATATTCTTCCCCGCATTATTTTGGCTCAGCAGAATGGTTTTGTCCCTGGAAGATAGATTCTGGATTCTATTATTTTTGTTCATGAGAATATTCAATCTTTAACTGCTGCTAAAAAATAGGGCTTTTTTCTTAAGCTGGATATGTCTAAGGCTTATGATAGAGTGAATTGGCAATTCCTTTTTATAATTATGAAAGCTTTTAGGTTTGTGGATAAGGTGATTAAGCTTTGTTCTCAATTGACCAGTACTTCTACCTCTATAGTTATTATTAATGGATCCCCTTCCAGTTTCTTTAAAAGTTCTAGAGGCCTAAGATAGGGGGACCCCATCTCTACAATCTTGTTTACTATTTTAGCTGAAAGTTTGGGTAGATTTATTATGAGAAATGTGGAAGAAGGTAAACTCAAAGGCCTTACTTCATCTTCCAATATAACCTATACTCATGAATAGTTTGTTGATGATTCGATCACAATGGGAGAAGCTACCATTAGGGAAGCAAGAAACATGAAGAGTGTTATGGATTCCTATGAAACTGCATCAAGTCAAGAAATAAATTGGGATAAGAGTTCTTTGTTCTTTATCAATATCCTTGAGGATAGACAAATAAGGATTGAAATAATCCTTGGTTTCAAAATTGTTGAGTTCCCTTCAACCTATTTGGGTCTCCCTCTATGTTTGAAGCCTTCGGAGAATTTCTGGATGAAGCTGGTTGATAGATTCAATACCAAGTTGGCTGGGTGGAAAGGAGCCCTCCTTAGCCAAGCGAGTAAGGTGACGTTTCTTAAAGCTACCCTTAAAAATTTGCCTATCTATGCCCTCAGTCTATTTAAAATCCCTAGAAAGTTTGCAGAGGCAATTGAAAGAATTCAAAAAAAATTCTTATGGTCGGGAGTGGAAGATAAAAATAGAATCCCCCTTATTGCATTGAATAATATTTGTACTCCTAAGAAGTATGGGGGCTTGGGAATAAGAAATGTTACATTTATGAATAATGCTTTGTTAGCTAAACAAATCTGGAGAATGAAAGGGGAGGAAAGAGAATGGAATTTAATCTAGAAAAAGAAATATCTTTACATGCAACCTTCTGAGGAAGAATTTATGGAAAATACTTTTTTGGTTGAAGGTTTTGCTATTTGGAATGTAGTTCAAACAGCTAAAGATTGGGCAGCAGCTGGAAGAATGTGGAAATTGGGGAATGGGATAATTATTAGATTTTGGGAGGACGGATGGCTTATGGATAAACCGCTGGAGGAAATTCCTATCTTTAAAGAATGGAAAGAATGGTTCAACAGTAGGTATGGAGGCTTTGTTAGAAACTATTGGATAAATGGGAAATGGATTGAGTTCAACCAACATTGTTCGAGATTAAAATGTCTAGAGATTTTGCTTTCTTCTAAAAATTTTAGGGACAACGTTGAGGATTCTATGATTTGGAAGGAAACTTCGGATGGGAAATATTTTGTGTCTTCAGCAGTGTCTATCCACAACAAAGTGTTAGACGAGATCCCTTTGTGTGCTAAAGTATGGATAAAGAAGTTGATGCCCAAAATTAATATCTTCTTTTGGATTTTATCCAAAATAAGGTGTTAACTCTTGATAATCTCCACAAACGTGGATTTGTTTTTCCTAACAGGTGTTCTCTTTGTTGCAAGGAGGAGGAGTCTACTTGTCATATCCTCTACCAGTGTAGTTTTAGTCAAGAAATCTGGAATATGATTTTCAGTAGGTGGAAGTTGTGTTGGGTTTTCCCAAATTCTTTGGAAGAGTTTTGGCAGCAATGGTTTTGTCCAACTTCCAATTCTAAGAATGTTGAGCTCTGGAAACTTACTCTCCCTAATGTTATATGGAACATTTGGAAGGAGCGTAACAACAAGATTTTTAGGGACAAAAGTGCTAACCCTCAAGTGGTGGTGGATAAAATCTATAGAGGGATTTTTGAATGTTTAAATGGAACTGATCATGATTTAGCTACTAAAGAAGACTTTAATGAAAGATGGAATTTATCCAATAACAGAATCAGTGTGGATAAGGGTCAGGATGGTCTTGCATGGTGCTTTCCTTCTTAGGGATGGATTAAGGCCAACTTTTATGGGGCGTCTAAGGGGAATCTGGGGAAAGTTGGTTATGGGGGAATTGTCAGGAATTTTGCTGGAAGTTGCATTGTGGCAGTTGCTGGCCCCTTGGGTAATCAGACTAGTCATTATGCCGAAGTTGTTGCAGTATTGAACACTTTGATTATTGCAAAAGATCTTAATCATGATAATCTATGGTTGGAAGGAGATTCTCTTAACATAATTAAATGCCTTAAGGGAGAAATTGAGCCTTCATGGATTATAAAAAATATTATTTTTAGAGCTATAGAAATAATTGCTAGCTTTAAATTTATTATTATAGAGCATGCCTATAGATAAAAAAATGGGGTTGCGGATGGGTTAGCAAACCTAGGCGTTATGTACGAAGCCCAATATATATGGAATGGGGAAGTTAATATGGATTTTAATATTAAAGATCTTATCAGAAAGGACAAATTAATGGGGAAAGAGGGATTGCACAGATTAATCATGAATGTTGTAATGAGTAATATTCAAATGTTTAGAAAGGTAATGATGACACGTCAAAATGACAGAGTCCTAATCAAAAATATTAATTTACCGCACACTTTGTGGGTATGCATTTTCAAAATTCTGAGTGTCATTGGGAAGAAAGGTTTGAAGTTGCAAAAGAGAAGAAACTGTAAATCAAATCCTACAATGGGGGGAGATCTAAGAAGAGAGGAACCTAATAATATTTTGACATGGAAGGAGATGCCTAAGGTTTGGGCTAAGTTGGAGAAAGGATTCATGACGAATTTCATGGAAAGGCTGGTCGACTATGATAAAGGCAGAGTTAACCTAGCGGTCACCAAAGTCACTGAAAATTGGATTAACGGATCCTTCAAAATTCATGGTGTAAGGTTTAAGCTAGATGCGGATCTCATAGCGACGGTTACATGTATGCCCCACTCTAGTCTTAACTTCTTTAGAGACTTGAAAGTGTCTAATAACATTCTTAAACTTTATCTGTGAAAAGAGAAGGAGAGAGCAAAAATAGGAAAAGCTACGGGGGGGTTTTAAGATGCTTCTAATATTAAGAAAATCTGGGGTTGTGTGCTCAATGCCATCATAGAATATATTACTATGGAGGGTCATTCTACCAGGGTCCACACATACCATTTTGTGCTTTTAAATAATTTTAGACATGAGAAGAGGATATCTCTTCCTTATTACCTCTTTAGGTCTTTGTCGCGGTCTCTGAATAAACATAGCAAGAACCCTGCCTCGCCTATGATTCATAGCGGCCTTATTTTGCTCATTTATGAGCATTGCAAGATCTTGGCTATCCAGGAAAACAAGAGATTGTCGGTGTCTTGGGGAAAGGTAAGAGGAAGATGGAGGAAGGTGAGCCTAGCAAGGAAGAGGGTATACAGAGAAAAAAAGGTTAAAAAGCTACTTTGGAGAAAATTCAAGAGGATAAGGGTAATCAGAAGAACATAGAGATTGAATCTGAGGACATTGGTAAAGATGGAAGTGAGATGAAGACTGATGAGTCTGATGGAGAGGAGAGCTGGAAGGAAGAGGAAGTGGGAGAAGAGGAAGGAGGAGTTGAGGAAGTTTCTGATCAAAATAGTATGACCCACAGTATGAGCATAGGAATTGTTAACAGTCAACCACTGGAAGAGAAGGACAAGGTTAATGAGGAAAAGGAAATGGAAATTGAGCAAGAAAAGGACAAGGAAACTAAGCAGGAGAAGGACAAGGAGAATTCGAGCAGGTGTCAGGATAAAGATGGAGAGGGGATTATTCTGGACAAACTCAAAAACCAGTCTGAGGCTCGCATGGGTTTATGAAGGAATCAAGAAGATGGAAAGAACTGAGAAACAAAAGAAAGAAAAAGGGAAGAAAGCCGAAATAAACCAGGAATAGTGGAAAAAAGGAATGGAGGAAAAATTGGAGAAGTTGGAAGCTCAGATTGGTAATCTTGAGGAATGAAAAAAAAGCTATGAAAAACTTTCTGATAATGATTCCGGATATCCTTACCGTTGTTACTAAGAATTTAGATGATATTTCCAAGTTCCTTGATGGTTCCAGCACCCCCAAACCTGTAGTGGATCTGGATATTAATGAGGATGCTATTGAGGAAGGAACAGTGGAAAGTGCTCCTGGTGGTGCGGCGAAAAGAACAAGAGCAAGCATGAAAAAAGTTGTTGTGGCCTCTTCCAAGGATATCCCTAAGCTTAGGGATAATATCAAAGATTTGCAAGGGATTAGCGGAAATTTGGCTAATGCCCTAAAAAACATGAAGTAATTTGTTTTCTGTCTCGTTTGTGTTTTAGTTGGACTTGGTTGGTTTTGTTGGGATTTTTTGTTGATTTATGCCCATGATTGTGCTGGTTTTTTGGCAGTTTGTCTTTTCTTGTTTCTTAATGCTTTTATCTCTTAAGGATATTTTGTAAAGGGTTTCGGGATACCTTCAAAACCTGCTTTTCCCGTAATCAAAAACTTATTTGATAGTAGCAAGTCCTCTAATAGAATAACTAATAACTGGTTCTTTTAGTTAGATTCACCAAATCCTATAATAGAACAACTATCTCATCCACTCAAAGTGATTTGCAACAATGTTTTCATTCTACTTCATCTATAATTTCAAGCTGAGCTCTGCAAATAAGAAAATTTGCTTCCTTGATCTTTTCATCTCCTTAATAGATTGTATCCAATTTGAACCATACATCCTTAACTATTTTGAAGTGCGTGAATTTCACATACTTAGAGTTAGGTAAACAAAAAATAATGATATTCCTACCCTTGACATTATTCTCACAAGATTTATTACTAGTGTGATCCCTTGGGGGAGTGTCAGGGATCTCATATCCATCGAATACAAATTGCCAAATCTCAAATCCTAAACCCATCAAATATGATTCCATTCTTCCACCTTAAAAAGAATAATTGGATCTATCAAACTATAGAGGATGATTTGAGGAAAAACCTGCTTGAGAAACTAAGCATGTCATCTCATATCTACCTCAAGCTGTTAAATTTTTTCCAAGGAATCTTTGATCTAATACCAATTGAAGGGAAAACAATGTATTAAAAAGGGAAGGGAGGGCAGGCAGGTGAATCGGTATATCCGATTTCCACTCAAATTAAACATTGATTACCATTAATAATTTCTCCAAGTAATGATCATAAATCAACAAACCAACCTAATCCAGGTTCCTTAATGACGCAACATCTAAACAACATAAACAAACACACGTTCACACAAAGAACATTAGATATATGTTGAAACTAAAGATGAGAAAAACCATGGTGAAAATAGTAGTTTGGATCTATTTCCCAAATCTAGCCTCACAAAATAATAAATAACTTACAATAATTGAGTAGGAATTAACCTACTAGATATACCAATCATCTAATGTATTTGTGAGAACCAACCCATTAGAGAAACCAATCCCCTATGCTCAAATATGAGCATCAACTGAACTTCAGTCTCAATAATAATAATGATATTAATTGAGGACCTTCAACTTCACAACACAAATTGCATCTAATTCGATCAAAATCCAAACAGTTCCCTACACAACATATGATATTTTGATAATGACACAAATAAATCAGGATACTACACTCAACATCATTCTCCAATTCACATATGAACTTGTAACACTAGATGTATACATATATGTATACATTAGATGATGTTAATCCTATGAAGATCTAGTTCATACTGAGAGGGGGGGAGGTGAATCAGTATTAAGATCAATTCAAACTTTAACTCAAAATCAAACTTATCTCTGATCTGAAACCATTTAACAAATATCTCAACTTCTGTAATCAGATCTAATAACCTCTTTATCAGATTTTATTAACACATTAATCAAATCATTTACCAATTCTTTCACCATCAAAGCAATCATATAAACTTGATCATTTACTAACTCATTAACCTTATCAATAAGACCAAATACTTTCTCAAACAACTTCTTATCAATATTGATAACCTCTGATAAACTTCTAATAAAACATCATAACCGGTGTCTCAGAAATAATGCATGAAATGAAAGATAAACAAGAACATCACATGGAAAAAACTCCATACATGAACATCATAAGTTTTTGACGTGGAAACCCAAATAGGGAAAAACCATGGTGGGAGTTGGCACCCACAAATATTTGTACTCTTTTTAAGTATGGCTTGTTAGGAGCTTAGCTCTGTTAGGAGCTTACAATACACTCGGTTAGGAGTAGACCCTGTTAGGAGTCACCCGGTTAGGGGATTTGCCTTGTAGCTCGGTTAGGAGCTTGATGATCTATTAGGATCAACCTCATGAGAGGATTTAATACTCTTTTGAGAGATGCCCTGTTAGGGGACTTCAATTTTTAAGGCCTGTTATGACCTACCCAATAAAGGGATTTAACCTGCTGTAACTGTTAGGGAACAACAGTAAGAAAATGATCTATTTACTTGCACTTCTCTGCTTGCTTGATTAGATCCAGTTATACACAACACTCTACAACTCTTAGGCAGATCTCACACTTCACCTGGATGACTTAACACATTCTCTAAGACCAACGACACAATGAACATCAACTGTGTCAACCTAAATAGCCATCTCAACTAGGTCGACCACAAAACCTAATTACATCATGAATTTACAATTAGATCACAAGAGATCATCATAGATCACTATACAGATCATTACAAAAAATTACAATGCAATATCAACCATACGTTGATCTTAACCCATCACGAAAATCCGATCTGTATCCTCAAAATGGTCTACTAAGCATTTTGTTAATTCCCAAGAAACTCTTCCTTGAATCGCACCAAAACAGCTATCAAATCTTTCACGCGGGTTGTGTCATGTTACAAACTTCATGTAGACTCATTGTCGATCACCATCATAATAGAAATCATTGACGGTTTGATGATTTCTTCACTGGTCCTTAAACCCTACTAATATCTTAGCAAAAATTCATCAGAAATTTGAAACACGCCTTCCAATAATCATCACAAGTTCTAGTTCTGGTCATATACATCTTTCCATGATACAAGTTCACCATCCAAACCGGAAATCACCAGTCATCGTCGATCGATCGATCCAATCAAAACAATTCTACTTTACCGATTAAAGTCCTATTTCATAGACTTTAGTTCACTGTCAGTAAACCCTATCTTCCGGTAAACCAAATCACTTAGATGACAAACAAAACATCAGGAACATCAATTGCCAGCCATGACAACACAAATAACTGATCATGTCATCTATTTATAGAATCTCAATCTCTTCATCACAAATAGACTTCTATCTTTTACCGGTGCAGTCATCCAACTTCAACTGTGTCACCTTATCTGCATTAGTTATGCCAAATGCTGACAATATCCCCCTTTGGCATTGATGGCAACAATAATCAAATATAAAATTAGAATAACATCATCATCTACAACTTGCTTGCCGATATCACATCTCTATCGGTTCTCCTTTTCTCATCTTCCCCTTAACCAATGCTTCACTCAACTTGATCTTCAACTTCTCACATGTTTGCCATATCTGATTTCTATTCTTTTATTCTCCCCCTTTGACAACAATGCCAAAGATGTAAATGCATCACTTGTCTTTAATTCTATTGCTACCTCTTTCATCATCTTTGCTACATAAATCAGATTAATTATAACAGAGCATTAAATCAGAACTTTACATCATACTTGCTCCCTAGCCTGTACCTTCATCAATCCTTAGTGAAAAATAAACATGAAATCCACAGGATTGATGGATCTTCATCATTTTAGTTCTTCCAGTGTAGGGGTCTAACTCCTAGTTTACCTCTAAGAAACTTAAAGGGAGCCTTCGGTAAGGGCTTAGTAAAGATATCAGCTAATTTCTCTTTACTCTTCACATATTCCATCCTCGCCTCCTTATCTTGAACTCTTTCCCTTGGGAAGTGATACTTCAATTCAATGTGCTTGGTTCTAGCATGAAGTACATGATTCTTAGAAATGTTGATTGTGCTTGTATTATCACAATAGATAGTCACTAGTTCTGACATATCTATCTTGAATCCTTCTAGAACATATCTCATCCATATTGCCTACATGCGATTCATGGATGCAACTACATACTCAGCTTCAGCTGTAGATTGAAAAACACATGTTTGTTTCTTGCTCTGCCATGCCACTAATCTTCCTCCAAGTAGAAAAGCTCCACCAGTTGTGTTTTTTCGATCATCCACATTACCTACTCAATCAACATCAGTAAAGACATCTAAAGTAAGATCACCTTTATAGGGATATCATAAACCATAATCTAATGTGCCTTTGAGATACCAAAATATTCTCTTCATAGCCACCATGTGACTTTCTTTAGGCTCTTTTTAAAATCTAGCCACTAATCCAACAACATGAGCAATATCTGGTATGCTATGAACAACATAGTGTAGCTTGCCAATCATAGATATATACTCTTTTTTAGTAACAACAAGGGAATCATCTTCCTTTGACAACTTGCAACTAGTCACCATCGGTGTCCCTACCAATTTGCAGTCTTCCATGCCAAAAGTCTTCAACACCTCTTTGATATACTTGGTCTGACAAATAAATATACCACCATCCATTTGTTGAACCTATAAGCCAATAAAGAACTTAATTTCACCGATTAGACATTTCAAATTCCTTTTTCATTATTTCAGCAAAGTCCATATACATATCATCATTGCCACCAAAAATTATGTCATCAACAAACACTTCTACTATCAGCATCTTGTCTCCATCAGTCTTCAAATAAATGTTGTTGTCCTCATTGGTGCGTTGGAATCCAATCTTAATCAAATGTGCATGTAATATCTTATACCATGCTCTCGGTGCCTGCTTAAGACCATACAAATCTTTGTGCAATTTACACACCATGTCTTTATCATCGGTCCATCTGGTTGTTCAATGTATACTTCTTCTAGAATCCCATTTAGAAAGGTTGACTTGACATCCATTTGGTAGACTTTGAATCCCTTATATGTAGCTAATGCCAGTAGCATCCTTACAGCTTCTAATCTACCAACAAGTGCAAATATTTCACCATAATCATTACCTTCCTCTTGAGCATACCCTTTGCAGACTAACCTTGCCTTGTTTCTTACAATCCTTCCTTCTTCATCCAATTTATTCCTAAAGACCCATTTTGTTCCAATTACATTCTTATCCTCCAGTCTAGGAACAAGCAACTATGTCTGATTCTTCTCAATTGGATCTAATTCTTCATTCATTACCTTAACCCAATCATATTCCTTTAGTGCTTCCTTAACTATCTTGGGTTCAATTGTAGATATCAAACATGAGTTCTCTCAAATCTTTCTCTTGGTTTGCACACCTGCATTCTTATCACCAATTATCTTCTCTTGTGAATGATTCAATTTGACATATCTCGGTATTGCCTGTGCTAGTTTTTCATCTTCTTCATCTGGTTATTCATCTTCTTCCTCACTATCATCGCTCACTGGTTGAGCACCTAGTTCTACATTTGTCGGTTCTTCATTATTATTTTCTTTCGGTTCAATGATCACAAACTTTTCCTCATTATCATCCTTTTTAGGTTCAGATCTACTTGTACCTTCAAACTTATCAAATAAATCATCAAATTTTACATTAGCACTTTCAACAATTTTCTTAGTTCTCTTATTGTAACATTTATATGCTTTACTATTAGAAGAGTAACCAAGAAAACTTCCCTCATCATATTTTGCATCAAACTTCTTAGTGTAGTTATCTCTCTTGATAAAACATTGACTTCCAAAGATTTTAAAATAACTTACACAAGGATTTTTTCCATACCATAGCTCATAGGGTGTCTTATTGTTACCTCTTTTTACCAATACCCGATTTAAACTGTATACAACAGTTTTGACCGCTTCTCTCCAAAACATTTTGGATACATTACCCAGTAATAACATGGTTCTTGCAGCTTCAACTATTGTTTTGTTCATCCTTTCTGCTATGCCATTCTGTTGTGGTGTCCTCAGAGCAGACATCAATCTATTTATACCATGTCCATCACAATACTTAACAAATTCATCAAATGTGAATTCACCTCCTCGATGTGATCTTAAACACTTCAAGTTCTTACCAGTTTCCTTCTCAACCAAAGCTTTAAATGATTTAAATTTATTAAATGCTTTTGATTTCTCTCTCAAAAATGTTACCCACGTCATTTTAGAATAGTCATCGACGAAGATCATGAAATACCTATCACCCTAATAACTCTTTGTTCTCATAGGGCCACAGAGATCAGTATGTACCAAATCTAAAACATTCTCAGAAATACCATTCTTGCACTTGAAAGAAATAGAGGTCATCTTACCGATTTGACAATCTTTGCATATCACACTATCCAGTTTGACAAGTTGGGGTAATCCTCTTACAACACTTGACTTGCTTATCTTAATCAAATTATCAAAATTAACATGACAACATATTTTATGCCATAACCAACTGGCTTCCATTCTTGCAACCAAATAGTTATTAACATTACTATTCAAATGGAATAAGTTACCTCTAGTTTGCTTCCTGGTAGTAATCAGCTCACCATTACCTCCAATAATTTTGCATACTCCACTCTTAAAATCAAGCGAATAACCTTTATCATTGAGTTGACCAACACTTAAAAGATTATGCTTAAGACCATCAACCCAAAATACATCATCAACATTACTCTTTCCATTTAGAGAGATTGAACCTTTACCTTTCACCATACAAGGAGAGTTGTTTCCAAATCTAACAACACATCCATCAAATTCATTAAGGGTTATGAACTTGCTTTTGTCTATGATCATGTGGTGTGAGCAGCCAGTGTGTATAATCCATCCATCATTATTCTCCATATGAGATACTAGTGCCTTTTTATCATACAGTTCCCCCTTCACAGCTACAAACACAATTTATTCATTGTCATCTTCTTCATTTGACTCCTCATCGGTCACACCTTTATCTACTGCAGCATAATAATGTTTCTTTCCCTTTCCTTTGAATCTTCTAAAATTTTCTTTCTTATCGCTGTTAGGGAAGTAGCAACAATATGACCAATTTTATTACAAGAGAAACACTTCAAAGGTAGCTTTCCTTTATACTTACCAGTGCCTCTTGGAAATCTCTTTGCTAACAATGTCTCAAGTTCCATCACTTCTGTTGGCATTTTTGTTTATTTATGTTGTGATTGTCATTGATGGACACACACTTGTATTGAGATCCCCCTTATATGTATGAGCTTGTGCTCAACCAGTATTTGTTCCAACCGTTATGTTGTATTCTAGTCTTTAGACTAGTGGTGATTTTGCAGAATGTGTTTCCCAGTCTGAAGCGGCATGTCGACCCCAAGTGGTTCATAGATCCCAAGCGGTACGAGGGAGCAAAGCGGCACAACACATTCCTACCAGTCTTCATTTTTGTCAAATAGGCAACCGGTATTCTGTATGAACCAGTAATACTCTGTGATGAGTTACCAACCGACATTTTGTGATGAGTTACCAATCCACCGATTGTTTGACTATGCCGACACATTGACGGTGCTTTTTGTGTCATGTTACTGAGTATGTCTAGATTCATTGAACCTAGGAAATTGTAATGTAATCCTATTGGACTGACATGAAATTAGATTCCTTTAAAAGGACATCATGTCTAGGGTTTTAAGTTGTTGCTGAAAGGGTTAATATCGTGCTAGGGTTTAAGGTGGTTGTTGAGTTGTTGTAAGAACGATCTTATCTGAGAAGATCAAGTTGTAACTGAGAGAGAGAGAGAAGACTGAAGTAATGCTGGAATGCATTAGCTGTGAGCAATACTGGATCTAATCAAGTAGTTTGTTCTATTAGATAGATCAAACACTTGTTGATTACTCACATCTTTGACAAGTTTGTAGCCCTTAACCGGGTAGGCCTCAAAGCCTTTGTAAAATCCTCTAACAAGGTGGTTCACACCTATGAATCTAAAATCCTCTAACAAGGTAGTCTTTAATCGGACTTATCTCCTAACAAAGATTGAGATTCCTAATAGGATATGTTCTGGTGAATAACATTGTAAGACCTTAATTGGTCTGGTTTCTATTCCGCAGATAGTGACTTGTGAGTTCCATCTCACCGTGGTTTTTCCCAATTGGGTTTCCACGTCAAATATATTGTGTTATGGTTGTATTGCTTTTGTGGGTGAATGCATTATTCGCATTTTGGTTTGCATGTGTGGTAACCGGTCTGACTATTAGACTGGTTTACTGGTTTATCTTTAGATTGTGTAAGTGTTTTAGTGCATTGATTTTTGGCATACTAATTCACCCCCCCCCCCTCTTAGTATTCATCAACTTCATCTTAGCCTACCTTTCTATAAGTTTAACCACTTGGAAAGAGATATGGGGGAATACACCATGAGGGAACTTACTCAATGGCTCACTAAGTCTGAGCAAGCCTATGATGATCTTATGGTCAAATACAAGGCATCTCAAGCAAAAAGGAGAGAACATGCAGAAAAGCTGATGGAGCTATCTGAAAGTAGTTCTGAAGATGAAGCTAATATGGAAGCCATGATAGCTGAAGTAAACAAGTTGAATGAATCAAACTCCAACTTGAGAAAGGAGTTGGAAGGACTGACTATTCGGTTTAGTCAAGAGCTTGAGAACCAGAGAAAAGTTGAAGATCAGATAAAGGATAGAGATCATGAGATCTCCAAGTTGAAACAAGAGATTAGTGCACTGACTACTCGCCTTCATGAGAGAAGAATGGAAAAGGAAGACATGCAAGGAGAACTGAACTTAGCCATCTTGAAAAATGCAAGTCTAATGGAGACAAACACTGTTATTTCCAAAGAACTCTCTGAGTCAAAGGAAATACTTGCTAAGTTTGGCAAAAGTACTGTCAAGCTAGAGCAAAAGCTTGAGTCATCTAGACCGGCAAAGAATACCAATGGTCTTGGTTTCTCTGGACATGAGGAAGGAGAATCCTCAAGAACAAATTCTGAAGCATCAAAGAAGCAATCGGCACTCAAAGGAAAAGGTAAGCAAAAATTCAAACCTGTTTTCTTTAACTATCTTAAAGAAGGACACACTGCTAATGTATGTAGGAGCAAAGCCTACAATAATTTTCCATATTTTATCAACAATGTACCTAGATCCAATAAGTTCAATGGTCATTGTTATGCATGCAACAAGTTTGGGCATAGAGCATTTGAATGCAGGTCTGTGATGGATAACACTGGAAGATATCCTCTAAGGACCCAAGGAACTGGTCCTGAACCTTTTGTGAACCGAAACCACAACCGGTTTAATGTCTTCAATCATCAGTCGAGAAGCGGTGGCCATCAAGCGGCAACCGAATGGAGAGAAAATTGTATGATCTGTCATGGTCATGGTCACACTGCTGAAACATGCAAAAGGAAGAATGGAAACATGTACAATGGACCTTGGAGAGCACCTGGACTTGTTTGCTATCACTGCAACAAACCGGGTCACATTGCAAGATTCTGCAGAAGCAGAAAAAATATATCTGATGATATACCAGTCACTCAGGAAGGAGAAATCGATGTTGAAATAGTTCAAATGGACATGAACAAAACATGGAGGAAGAAACCAACAATGTCGGAAGAGGAACCAGTTTCTACACCTAGTGTGAAAATATCAAAACCGGCAAACTAAGCCTCAAAGGCTTAGGGGGAGCAAACGACGAAATGCTTTCGAACCCCCGATTTACACCGATAAAAGACCTTAACCAGTATGCGATACCTGTTGCTTGGCAGAAGACCAGAAACGGTAAAAAGGCAAATTAGGGTTTACACCCTAATAGGGGAGCATTAATGACAGTAGGTGAGAGACATGTATAAATGCATTTTTCAAATCATTTCTCACTATCTGTTTTCGAGCGAAGAAAAGTTTTCAAGTGCAGAGCAAAGAAAAGGCGATTTGAGCTAAGATTTCAAGAAATTGATAAACCTTGAAAGAGATTCAAATCTAGTTTGCAAGCGGTAGTGGAGAACACAGCGGTGATTTGGCAACCGAGGGAGAGTGGAGTGAAGCAGAATCAGGAAGCCCTAAATTCTCATTTAAAAAGGTATTTTTCATCTTCTTGAAATACTCTACAATGGCTTACGCATCTCATACCAGTTCGAGTACATCCATAGAGTCAGAAAGTTTTATTCAGAGGAAGTCCAAATATAATGTTTTATCACAAGTTTTGGCTGGAGTCATAGTTGAAGAGGGAATTTCTGATTTTATAGATTGCAAAATAGAAGACCTAGGGTCTTTATCTATTCACACTCAGTTAGGTCTATTTTGTGGCAAGGACAAAAAGATCAAACCAGAGTTTAGTATCTTAGAGAAGAAGAAATTCCATAATGCTGTATATTTTCTAGAAGATTTCACAGAGGATCACATCAGAATTATTTTGAGCAGAGTCCACGGTGACAAGATGTACCTGGAGAGGACGCATGATATTACGCCTCAGGCAGTTCATGCAATCATCGGTTTTTGCAACACAGGGGAAGTGCCAGCCCTGAGAAAGGTGAGAAAAACTAAAATAGCCAAGCTCACCAGTTCAACCAGTGATTCACGGGGTATGACAATTAATCCTATCAAGGATGATCTTGTGAAATACGCCTGCATGGTGATAGGCTACAAAATGTTTTCAGCCAGCAGGATTAATTCTGTATCTGCTGCAGCGGTAAATGCCGCTTACCGGATGATAAAAGAGGATGCATATTTTGACTTATGCACCGGTATGCAGAGGCAACTCTTGTTGAATCTAAAGGCAATCAAATAGGACAATGCACTGAGATTTAAGTTTGGACAACTACTGGTAGGGTTGTTCTTCTATTTCCAAGGCTACTTTCCTGGAGTAGGAGATGTCCAGTGGTCTCCTGACCAACCAGTAACTAAACAGATAAAGGAAAGCATTCAAGCCATTGGAACCGGCTACCCTGAAGTACTGAACAAATATTTTGATGAGTTCAGAAGAAAGATGAGTCAGAGGGTAAGAATCTCAGATGACATAGTGAAGAAATACGAAGATGACATCTGTTTCACCATTCAGGTGGACAAATGTTTAATGGAGGTTGTTGAGCCTTGAATGGAGGAAGTAGAGCCAATAGGCTATGAAGTTATGTATGACATGCTGGAAGGGTATGCCTCAACCCTTATTGCCTCGCCTATTGATCCAAAGGCTAAGAGGACCGGAACCTACTTGGAGAGGATTGCACCGGCTGAAGAACCATCAGTTAAGAAAGGAAAAGAACCAGCAGCAAAGAAAGCCAAGGCAGTGCCTGCAGCATCGGCACCGACTACCACTACAACTCCAAGAGTGACCAAGCGGTCACCGGTAAAGAAGAAACCGACGGTAACACCGATAAAAGTCTTCGAAAGAAAGAGGAAGACTAAGACAAACGAACCAGACTCTGAAGAAATCGAGTCTAATGAAAAGCCAAAGAAGGCCTGATAGACAAAGAAGATGAAGAAGAATGAACGGATAGCATTCGCACCAGTAAATATTGACATCTCCTCATACAAACCTTTGACACATTTTCAAAGGACAGTTAAGAATATTAGGAGAAAATTACTTCATGATTTAGTATATTACTATGTGTAGCGTCCTAAAATTGTGACACTTGCAATTTCGACTGCATTTCGGTCTTCACGATGGCGATGCAACACGCAACCTGAATGGAGACCCTGAAACTTGCTCACGACACCAAAAACTACATTTTCTTGCACCCTGGCCTAAACCTCCTTTGCACCCTGCTGTCCCGGGAGGTGGGACCAGAGCGCCCAGCGCCCTGGTCCTTCAGGGCCAAGGTGCCCCTGGTCCCCAGGACCATGGCGCCCAGCGCCCTGGTCCCTAGGTCCTATTTTGGGCCCGGTCTCTTTTGGACTTCGGGTCTTTATGTTTGCAAATTGGAAAATTATCTTTCCTGGTCGGCCGAAGGTCGGGAAAATCAGTCTATCAGCCCTAAATGACAAGTATATAAAATACATTTTCCTCTTTCATTCGATATGATGGAACAAGCATGGAAATTATACTCAAGAATTCAAGCATTCAAGCATTCCTTCAAGCAATTGATCATTTCAAGTCTCCATTCAAGGCTAAGTGTTGCATTCAAGACAAGGATTCAACCATTGAAGAGGAGATCACTTACTACATACTACTACAACATACAACATACAACATCTATACCTTCGCACATAAGGATACAAACATCCTTACAACAAGGTATTAGTACTTGTTTTACATTACAGACATTTACATTTACAGCATTGCTCATTTCTTGGTTAATTCCAAAACCGGGGTTTGACCTAAAGGCAAACCCCTAATCCCTAACCCCCCAATCGTCTTCGCTTTTCTGTGTGTAGGTTGCAGGTAAGCGGCTGAAATCGAAGATCTAGAATCCTTGTGCAGAGACGAACAGATTCCCCTTCGTTTCGCGGATTTTTCGGAGGACCGTGGCGCTCGGGCGCCATCGTCCCGACAACTTTTGCTCAAATTTGCAGGACAGCGCCGTATCGACATTTTACTGCTAATTCCAGGTCCGCAGCTTCATCCTATATCCCTATCTCAGTTTATAAGCGAATCTTTGTCACTTTCTATGCATTCCTAGCTTAATTCTTCTATCAACATTCTTTACAAAAGAGGGTAGCCTTGCTTTCTTAACCCTTGAAACACATTTAGCATCCAATCTTGCATTGTGTGGGATTGGATCTTGTGGGTTTCAACCCCTCTTTTGAATGTAAAGTCTCTCCCCTAAGTGAAAACCATCAACCCTAGTGAATCTCCCTTCTCTCTCCTTGGAGTTGGAAGAGGGGAGAGCAACTAGGGTTCGATCGCGATTTTCCGCTTTACACTATGATGATTTCAGTGATGAGGAGAAGGAGGAAATACTACAAGAAATCATTGTTTATTTGTGCAAGAATGATCGGTCGCCATCAGAGATTAAATCTCAAACACCGGCTTCTTTATTTAAAGCAATAGATAATAAATGGCACATTGCCATTGAAAAGGAATAGGAGATTAGGGAGAAAGTCTTTTCACAATACTTTCCCAAACTCTCAAATTCAGAATTGTTTGATGTATTGGATCAAAATAAAGGTCTCTTCTTCACAAGGAGAAGAAGACACTGGCTATTGGAGGGGAGAATTGATGATGTGGAAAAAGACACTCATCAACACATGAATCATGTCGTTCTACCTCACAAAGCATGAATGGCCAACCTCCAAGCGGAAAAAGAACTAGTTATTTCCAAACCGGATGAGGTTTTTGATGAGGAAGGAAACCTGGTGGAAGAACCAATCGACACCATCGATGTCGATGCCCTAGATGTAGAAGATGTCACTCAGGACATACCTTCTGAGGGAATTGAATAGGGGCAACAAGCAGAACAGGGCGGTGAACAGGCTAAGGACACACAGGAAGTGGTAAAGGAACAGGAAGAGAAGAAGAAGAGGGATGAAGATGAGAAAAAGAAGAAAGAGGAAGAGAAGAGAAAAGAGGAAGAGGAGAAATGAAAAGATGAAGAAAAGAAGAAGCAAGAAGATGATAGGAAGAAGAAAGAAGAAGAGGATAAGGAAGAAGAAGAGAAGAAGAAGAAGGAAGAGGAAGAGAAGAAGAAGAAGGAAGAGGAAGAACAGAAGAAGAAGGAAGAGGAAGAAAAGAAGAAGGAAGAAGCAGAGAAGAAGAAGAAAGAAGAGGAAGACAAGAAGAAGATGGAAGAGGAAGAGAAGAAAAAGAGAAGAGAAAGAGAAAGAAGAGAAGGAGATGAAAAAGAAGGAAGAAGCAGACAAGACAGCTGAAGCAATGAAGAGCACACAGATGGAGACTCCTAAGGCAACCGGGAGCCAAGCCAAACCGGCTGCTATCTTGATTCCTATTGATCTCCAATCTGCAAGTGAGTCTGAGCTTATGCAGAGCATCAAGGTTGCCCAAGAGCGCCTTGAAGTCATTCACAGGAAAAAGGAACAGGACATAATTCAGGCAGCTGTAGACACCCTTACCGATTTAATCTCCGGTACTAATCTTCCTGACACTGAATCATCACTAGCATAGCTCAAACTTCTATGTACTGTAGTGGATGATCAGGTGCAGAGTCTGGAAGAAGTAGCAGAGGCCAATGTCAAGAAAGAGCACCAAAAGGCTCTTAATGTTTCTCTAGTGAAAAAGATGAATGAGCTTAGGACTAAACTGCTGAAAGATCAAAAGGACATAAGGAATGCCTTGGATGAGGGAAACTTGCTACTCAGCAAAATCTGTCAACCTCATCTGTTCTATGATGATGTGCTAGCCAAGAAGCAAAAGCTTCAAACAGACTTACAGTCCTACTTGGGCACATTTAAGACACCTTATGATTCCTTTGCAGCATATGGGCAAACTGTTCACCGGTTCTAGATCTAGTCAGCCAAGATGGAGCAAGAGATCAGTACACGGTCTAGGGATTTGCAGGAGCTTCAATTGGTTTTACTTCCACAACTGCAAATTCTTCAGAAGTGTTATCTGAACCTGGATGCCCTGACAGTCACATAGGAACTGAGCATAGTAGATGCCATGGAGGAACAGGTATCCCAGATGCAAACAGAGAAGGAAGTGGCAACCTCCCTACTTGAGTCCTGGTCTCTATCCATGAAACAATTTTTGCAAGACTATAAATCGGTTTTTGACAAGTATTATTCATTATTGTCATAAACTTTTATATATATATATGGAAACAGGGTTATTCAGCGGTTCTTTGTCATTGTTGGCAAAGGGGGAGAAGTATCTGGTTTTTTGTTTTTAAAATTTTGATCTTTTGACACAGGGGGAGAAGTATCTGGTTTTGACATTTTGATATATGCTATATGCTCTGATGTCTCAATGATTATGCTCTGTATGCAAAATTGCTATACACTGTGTTGATTAAGGGATAGTGTATATGCTTAGGGGGAGCAATTTTGTTAATGGCAAGTTTTTGTTGTAAAACACTTAGATGTCAAAATTTTATTTTCCTAAGTGTTGCCATCAATGCCAAAGGGGGAGATTGTTGGCATTTTTGTTTATTTAAGTTATGATTGTCATTGATGGACACACACTTGTATTGAGATCCCCTTTATATGTATGAGCTTGTGCTCAACCGGTATTTGTTCCAACCGGTATGTTGTATTATAGTCTTTAGACTAGTGGTGATTTTGCAGAATGTGTTTCCCGGTCTGAAGCGGCATGTTGACCCCAAGCGGTTCGTAGATCCCAAGTGGTACGAGGGAGCAAAGCGGCACAACACATTCTTACCAGTCTTCATTTTTGTCAAACTGGCAACCGGTATTTTGTATGAACCGGTAATACTCTGTGATGAGTTACCAACCGACATTTTGTGATGAGTTACCAATCCACCGATTGTTTGACAGTGCCGACACATTGATGGTGCTTTTTGTGTCGTGTTACTGAGTATGTCTAGATTCATTGAACCTAGGAAATTGTAATGTAATCCTATTGGACCGACATGAAATCAGATTCCTTTAAAAGGACATCATGTCTAGGGTTTTAAGTTGTTGTTGAAAGGGTTAATGTCGTGCTAGGGTTTAAGGTGGTTGTTGAGTTGTTGTAAGAACGATCTTATCTGAGAAGATCAAGTTGTAACTGAGAGAGAGAGAGAGAAGACTGAAGTAATGCTTGAATGCATTAGTTGTGAGCAATACTGGATCTAATCAAGCAGTTTGTGCTATTAGATAGATCAAACACTTGTTGATTACTCACATCTTTGACAAGTCTGTAGCCCTTAACCGGGTAGGCCTCAAAGCCTTTGTAAAATCCTCTAACAAGGTGGTTCACACCTATGATTCTAATATCCTCTAACAATGTAGTCTTTAATCGGACTTATCTCCTAACAGAGATTGAGATTCCTAACAGGATCTGTTCTGGTGAAGAACATTGTAAGACCTTAACCGGTCTGGTTTTTATTCTGCAGATAGTGACTTGTGAGTTCCATCTCACCATGGTTTTTCCCAGTTGGGTTTCCACGTCAAATATCTTGTGTTATGGTTGTATTGCTTTTGTGGGTGAATGCATTATTCGCATTTTGGTTTGCATGTGTGGTAACCGGTCTGACTGTTAGACTGCTTTATCGGTTTATCTTTAGACTGTGTAAGTGTTTTAGTGCATTGATTTTTGGCATACTAATTCACCCCCCCCTCTTAGTATTCATCAACTTCATCTTCATTGTCTTCATTTCCCCGGTTACTTCCATGACTTGTCCTACACTCATGATTTTGACATATTTCTTTTCCTTTTCTAGCAAATGAACTGGTAACAAAAGATTTAAAGGCAGATTCAATAGATTTTGTCACACTATTGTCAAAACTATTTAACTCAAAAGTTGTAAGCTTACCAATCAATGAATCAACAGTTACCTTATCCTTTGAAATAGATCTAGTTTCTTGGATTGTCGATACTCTTATAGCATACTAAGGCTGAAGAGTTCTGAGCATTTTACTTACTATTGTATCATCTTCTATTTTGCCTCCAGCACTCTTAATACCGCCAACAATTTCTTTGATTCTCTAACCATACTGTCCAATACTCTCTCCTTCAAGCACTCTCATGTCCTCGAACTTTCCTCTCAATCTTTCCTCTTTGGCTCTTTGAACATGATCATCTCCTCCATAGATTGTCTCTAACTTTTCCCAAATCTCACCTGTAGTTTCCAATCCTTGAACATCAATATATTCTGAATTAGATAAAGTACTTACAATAGTTTCTAGGGATTATGTTATCTTTCTATTCTCTGATTTCATCCAATGTTAAGGGAGTAGTGGTAGGAGCAACATATGTTGTTAAAAATTGCTTCCAATATTATGCACCAAGACCTTTGATGTAGATCTTCATTTTGTCTTCCCAAATCTTGTAGTTATCCTTGTTGAACTTGGGACCCTCTTTCTTCATCATCTTGAATTCCTCAAAATATTTTCCTTAAGTGGCTAGGCTTTCTGCACACAGAGGACCAAAGCTCTGATACCAATTGTTAATCCTATGAGGATCCAGTTAATACTGAGAGGGGGGGGCGTGAATCAATATTAAGAACAATTCAAAGTTTAACTCAAAATCAAACTTATCTTAGATTTGAAACCATTTAACAAATATCTCAACTTTTGTAATCAAATCTAATAACCTCTTTATCAGATTTGCTTAACACAATAATCAAATCATTTACCAATACTTTCACCACCAAAGAAATCATATAAACTTTATCATTTACCAACACATTAAAGTTATCAATAAGATCAAATAACTTCTTATCAGTACCGGTAACCTCTGATAAACTTTTAATAAAACATCATAACCGGTGTCGCATAAATAATGCATGAAATGAAATATAAACAAGAATCTCACATGAAAAACATTTCATACATGAACACCATAAGTTCTTGACACGGAAACCCAAATAGGGAAAAACCATGGTGGGAGTTGGCACCCACAAATATTTGTACTCTTTTGAAGTATGCCATGTTAGGAGCTTAGCCTTATTAGGAGATTACAATATGTCTGGCTAGGAGAGGACCCTATTAGGAGTCACCTAGTTAGGGGATTTGCCTTGCAGCCCGGTTAGGAGCTTGATGATTTGTTAGGATCAACCTCATGAGAGGATTTTAAAACTCTTTTGAGATCTGCCCTGTTAGGGGACTTAAATGTTTAAGGCCTGTTAGGACCTACCCGGTTAAGGGATTTAACCTGCTGCAACTGTTAGGGAACAACAGTAAGAAAATGATATGTTTACTTGCACTTCTTTGCTTGCTTAATCAGAT
Source organism: Cryptomeria japonica (assembly GCF_030272615.1). Lineage (NCBI taxonomy): Eukaryota > Viridiplantae > Streptophyta > Pinopsida > Cupressales > Cupressaceae > Cryptomeria > Cryptomeria japonica. The sequence goes on from NC_081412.1 coordinate 98,697,848, forward strand.
CCAGTTATACACAACACTCTGCAACTCTCAGGCTGATCTCACACTTCACTTGGATGGCTTAACACATTCTCTAAGACCACTGACACAGTAAACATCAACTATGTCAACCTAAATAACCATCTCAACTAGGTTGGCCACAAAACCTAATTACATCATGAATTTATAATTAGATCATAAGAGATCATCATAGATCTCTATACAGATCATTACAAAAAATTACAATGCAATATCAACTGTTGGTTGATCTTAACCCATCATAGAAATCCAATCTGTATCCTCAAAATAGTCTACTAAGCATTTCACTAATTCCCAAGAAAATATTCCTTGAATCACACCAAAATAGCTATCAAATATTTCATGTGGGTTATGTTGTGTTACCAACTTCATGTAGACTCACTGTCGATCACCGTCATAACAAAATTCATTACCGGCTTGATGATTTCTTCACTAGTCTTTAAACCCTACTAAAACCTTAACAAAACTTCATCAGAAATTTGAAACATGCCATCCGGTAATCATCACAAGTTTTGGTTCTAGTCATATACACCTTTCCATGATACAAGTTCGCCATCCAAACCGTAAATCACCAGTCATCGTCGATCGATTGATCCAATCAAAACAATTATGCTTTACCAATTAAAGTCCTATTTCACAGACTTTAGTTCACTGTCAGTAAACCATGTCTTTTGGTAAACCAAATCACTTAGATGGCAAAATAAAACATCAGGAACATCAGTTCCCAGCAATGACATAAATAACTGATCATGTCATCTATTTATAGAATCTTAATCACTTCATCACAAATAGACTTCTATCTTTTACCGGTGTAGTCATCCAACTTCAATTGCATCACCTGATCTGCATCAGTTATGCCAAATGCCAACAGATGGAATTGCCTATATATGTGTGCTAGAATTACAATTACAATCATAAGTTGGCCCAATACATAGTTAACCATTTTCATGTTGGCCACACAAAGAATTCTTCATCAAACATGTAATAGGCTAGGTCCAATTAGCCCACACGCTACTCAAAACAAAAGAAAACACCACACACTTCACAAGGTATCTTAATCTGGTCCTAAAGGTTGTCCACACAATCTCCAGTGGATACACATGCTACGACACATTTTCAAGTCAACCATACCAATCACGTAATAGGTTTGGACCAAAAATCTTATACATGGTTCCACACAAGGGAACATGTCTTGAAAATCATACTAAGGATCTATCTTGTCCCAACGAACATATAACCTTAGTATCTGACAACACACACATCAAACCACTGTCGCATCACTTTGGAAGATGAATGGGTCAACCAACAATACAGTAACCAAAATAACAAAACAAACATTATGTTGCTCTACACCACAACTCCAAAAACTCTAGATATTGATAAAATATGTGTAGACATACTCCCCTTTCAAACAATAGGACATAACTCCTAAACATGAAGAAATATGGATCACAATAGGTTACTGGACCAAGCTAAGTGTTTGGGTAACATGTCTCTATCACTTGAAAATAGACTTCTAGACCACTTCCATAAACATGAGTAGATGCACCATGATATTATAGACAACTAATTCTATGATCATATCATTCCATAGTACTATTGCAACTCAAAATCCTTTGGCACGACAAGACAATAATATACCGTCTTCAACCTTCTAGATACCATACAAGTAAGTAGCATGTTTGATACTCAACTAATAACATATGTCCAGCAATATCCTTAGTGACAAAATCCTTTGGCATTAATGACAACACATGTCCAACATTATGAACCTACACGGTGGAACTACCTCAACAGTGTCTTGTTTGACTAATATACCCACTTGGTTAACTAGATTCTTGATGATCTATGAATCGTGCAAAATAAGAGGATTGTAGAGCCTTATCCATATAGGGTTTTTTGTGGTTATAGAAAAAGAAAGATTAAGGAAAGGGGTCCAAGGTGTAACAAAGATACCTGATTGATTGACGAACCAAGGACCATTTCAGACCACATAGTTTCAATCTGAAGAACTAAAATAAAGAAGATAGAAACCAAAATTCAAAGGTTTTATGAGGGAGTGTCAGTTTGCTCCAATGTGATTTAATCCACTCTAGAACTCGATCCAAAGGTAGTTGTTTACTCAAAATTTTGATGACCAAAGAACGGTTCCCCACATTTGTAGAAGCTGCATCAATATAGCTGCTGAAAATGTGGAAATCCATAGGCTCATTTGTGAAAAAAACTTCTACATCCCCAACCGAAACAAATGTTGGAAGGCAAAGAGGAATAGAGTTGGGATTTGGAACTTGTGCCTCAGGAGAAGCCAAATCCAGAGATGAGAAGAACCCTAGAGGAGAGTTATGGTTTTCACAATTTAGTTGCACTAAATAAAATTCACTACAAACATGATACATATTTGATTTGTTCTTGCATGCCAGAAGTGTTTGAGTGTCCAAATGAGGAGCAATTGTTGTTAGAGAGGGAGATCGAGAAGAGGCCAAATAATCAACTATGCATTGAGCAACTGAGGCCACCCTAAGATGGTCAAAGCTAATAGAAAAGTTATATTCACCTTGTAGATCTAATAGGGGTTTGATAGAATTTGAATGCAGCATGTATCACTCTTATCTAGCCCTAGGTTCCTCACTGACATAAAAAATTCTCCTAGAATCAACATGACCCTTACCTTTCTTCACATAAATGCTCTTTGGCTTCGCTTTTTCTCTGTCTCCATTGTGATTCATGCCTTCCTTACCTCTCTATCTCCCATCCTTACTTTGATCCTACACACAAACACCTATGATTCCCTCACACGTCACATACCAATCTAGCATAAAACTTCTATTTTGTCTCCAATTTCATTCATTCAAATACTCTCTCAGATTCGGAGAAGCTTTTCATTCACACACCATTTTTCTCTACAACATTCCCATTCATCTCTCTCACAATAATTTATTGAAGCTTCATTTTACCATACTGGGATTATTAACTGAGGCTTTAAAGATTATTGGCTCTTCCTTATGGCATTGGCACAAAGGAAACTCTATCCTTATAAGAAGCATGTCTTCCTTTGTTGAAGGAGTTATAACCAGCACCCTTGAAGCTATTTTTGTTTGTCTTTTCTCTATTTATTTGTCTTGATTGTTTATAGAGGTGGAAACACCAAAGCGAAAGGTTTGACTATAGCGAACCCTTATATAGCCAGTCCCAACATTTTCTTTTTGGTCTTATGTGTGTAGGTTTTGGAGGGAGGTAACTTCATAAAAATCCTTACAACTATCCATCTTTCATGGGTGACTTCTTGCATTTTCCTTAGTCATTTTATTGTTTCATTTAACATAATACATTATTGTTATTATCTATCATTTTACTACATTTTTAGTAACTTGAACCTTAAGGCATGTGTAGACCATATTGTTTCCTTCATGCAGATAATTTTATTTCTTGTTTGTATGGAATGATAGCTCGTTGTTCTGATGCTTGTATGTTTCCCTAATGTCCTAGACAAGAAGCTAGTTAAATTGTCCATAAGACATTTTTCATTTGTACTTCCTATTTCTAGGGTCCTAATAATTTAACTCAACTTTTTGTTTTAAAACAAGAAGAAACACATAAAATTTCCTTAAATTTATAATTAATAGGATATACTTGGAGGTTGTAGTCTCCTTTGGTTCTAAGTGTAATGTAGGAACATGAGCTCTTGAAGGATTGTTATCTTTAGTATTAGTATTAGCTCACTTTTCCCACACTATACTATCAAAGAAGGTGCTCATAGGATAGTAAGCAATATAAATTTAGGTTTTCAATTGTTTATAATTTTTTTAGTGGAGCATTGGTAGATGTTTATTCTTTAGTTTATGTGGTATGTTTTTAGCAATCCATATAGGATGGTCAAGATTTGGCTAATAAAATTGGTATTGAAACTTATTATCACACTAAGCCATTCAGTTAATGTTTGGATTAAAGAAACTACTCATATGGTAGTAAGCAATGCAAATTGAGCTTTTCAATTGGTTCTAAAATTGTTAATGAAACAATGGTAGATCTTGAGCTTCTCTATATGTGTGTGGTATTGTTTTTCTCAATTCATATTTAGTGGAAAATTTCTTACCTTGTACACTTACTATGGTAAAGAGAAACCTACAAAATTCCTAAATATTTATTGGAGGATGAGTGGCAATACTCTAGTCTTATTCTTCCTTTGTTGAATACCAATGTTGAACAAGATCCTCCATGTTCAAGGAAGATACTTGTACATCACATAGACAATTGAAAGAGTGATTTCTAAGTTTTAACTTATCTTTATATGGTGGTGGAAGGCAAGGTGGCACATGTATCATTAGTTAAGGATTATTCCACCCTCATTCCTCAAAATATTGAAGATTTGGGGGACTAAAATAGATATATTGTGAGGGTGTAATTTGTAATGGATTTGGTTTCTACTTCATGGAAAGGAGAGTACTCGTATTGCGAGTCCAAAAATAATTTTTAATGACTTCAAAGCCTACATATTTTAAAAATTATGTAATTTTCAAAATTGACACTGCGTATTGAGTTTATAACAAAATTTATGGCTTCTCGAAATTGGAGGACTATCAAAAGATGATTTTTCATATATTGATTGTTTTTTAAAAGAGACATGAAGATCTCAAAAATGCCATGGAGTTGTAAAAAAGGTCACTCTATTGGAAGAGACACTTTTATCATCCATGTTTTTTACATCTAATGATGTTCCATTTCATGAAATTCTCCGATTTCACTTCTTCATGGTTGGTCATTTTGAGTTGTCAAATAATAGGACAATCTATTTATAACATGTTTGTATTCAAAATAATTATTTAAAGTCTTATTGGGAGACCTTTAATGAGTTTATCTTCTTGCAAGAGTCTCGTGTTTAAGACTATTATGTGTTGAAGTTTGCAACACAAAATTGCAAGATCAAACAACAAATGAAGTGCACCTTCCACAAACAAGAGTAGTAAGAAAGAATTTTTATCGTCCTAAAAAAGAAAAGATTACAAAATGAATAAAACAATGCATAAAGACAAGGTCTGATGGGTACCAATGTACAAAAGAGAAAAATATCTCACAACAAAGGAAAAGGGGAAAATCTCTTAGAATTAGAGAAAAGAATTAAATAAGACAACAATCTACATGAGTGCCTCTAATGACACTACTCGAACAATGATCAGTTACAAAAAAACACAAACATTTGACAATCAAAGATATAGATGATAATAGTCTATCAAAGATAATCTGCATGAGTGTCTCCAACAAAACTACTCGATCAAACAACAAAGGAAAAACATTTGGCAAGCAAATATATAGATGACAGATGAATCTATACGAGTGATCCCAACGAAACTAATCAACCATGCAATAGTAAATTGCTAGTAAAAAATACAAGTACCGATTGTCTAAAGAATAATAATCAAGACCAAGAAGACAACAATCTACATGAGTGTCCCCAATGACACTATTCAAACAATCTGATGTCAATCAAAAGCAAATATTCGTTAGTTGAAGATGCAAAAGGCACATGAAAGTGCTAAAAATTTACCCACTTCTAGATCCACACAAAAAGGCAAGATTTATGACTTTGTAATGCTTTCAAGAAAAGAAACCCTCAAAGATTGAGAAGGGGTTTTTTTCTAAATCCACGCTCTAATACCATGTTGAATTTTAAAACACTAGCCTACAAGATCAAACAACAAACAAAGAACACCTTCCACAAAAGAAAGCAACAAGAAATAATTGACATGTTCCTCAAAAGCAAGGATTATAGAATGAATAAAACAATACTTAAAGACTTTCTTATAGAAAGCTAGAGAAGCCCTAAACTAAAATTATGAAACTATAATCAGCTCAACTAAGTGAACTTAAGCTAAAGAAGCATGCTTCCTAAATATAGAATGCACTAGTATTGTGAACCATTAAGGATCAAGAGTCCATTTGGGAGAACTTTGATAGTGTATTGGGAACTTTAAAAAATTACCAAATATCTTATAGAAAGCATAAGAGGTTATGAAGCAATCTTGTTGCCATTTTGAAGTGTTTAAGCGTTTGTATATTCACAATACGTGGGTTTTTTCACTTAAAGTGGTTTCCTACAAACATATTGGTCTCATTCAGGATTATTTGTCTCTCTTATACTATTTATTATTTTATTTAGTTTGCCCAAGATTTTTCAATCAATTTTCTATCTAGTTACTGAGCCAATTGAGGTATATCTTGTAAAATTTAATGATTCAACCTCATCCAAGGATAAATTGCTCAACACAACTTGAGAATTTTGTATTGACTGCACAATATAATATTATTACAATAAATGAATTAATCCTTATAAAAGGATGAATAAAACCTTAAATGCAAAACCCTAAAACTAGATTAAATTAGCTAGTGTCAAGTGTCACAATCATAATGAATGAGACAACTTAAGCTATTATTAGCCTAATTATATAAAAGGAAAAAACACATAAGTTCAACTTAAGTGAATAAAGTAATTAAAGGATGTAATAAATTAAATAATTAGATAAGTGTCCTAATCACTCCTACACCCCCCCTTAAGATAAACTTAAGGATAAGCCAATGAGCAAAAATGAATGCAAAGATACAATCATGAATGGGTCTTGACAACAAAGGCTTGATTAGGTTCCCATGCAAAAACTAATACAACTCTCACAAATGGAGAAAGGGAGAAAAACCCAATGGAAGAAAACTTCTCTCCAAAAGAGAAAAAGAAATGAAAAAGAATACATGTGATTAATCATGAAGGACTCCAAATATCCCCCCAAGTACTGAATCAGTCGTACAATCAATATCCCCCGAAGGAGAGAGGAAAGAGACAATGTATCCCCCCCATATGGGAGAAGCTCCAATGTCAAAGGTAAAGGCTCAAGGATGAATGTTGATTAAGATCAAAGAGAGGCAAACCACATTCCTCCCCTTGGGAAGAAACAAATCAAATGGCCAAGGTAGAAGAAACTCCATAAAAGGAGGTGGAAGAATAAGTCTCATGATGTGGAATATTGTTTTATTACCCACATGTCTGAATCAAATGATGCCAAATTATCTGAAGTAAATCCAAACAATTTTGAAGATACATAATGAAGATCCTCTGAAGGCACTCAAGATAGGATGGAAGGAATACTCAAACTACCATTGAGGAGGAATGAAATATCCTCAATCAAGTCCATAATGTATGTAGTGTGTGATGTACCAAACAACCTTGTAATAACTGGCAAGTACTCATCCCACAAAGCTGAACTAAACTAATCTCAAGATAAGCAAGAGGTGGGTGAGGAGGCTCAACACAAGTCTCAGGAACAATGGTGGATAATTGAAGCACACATAGGTTTAAGTGACCAAAACTTTCCTCAAATTTCTAAGCCACTCTAGATGAATTGGAATTAAGATGAGTGAATGGAACTACATGCTTAGTGGGACCAAAACGAAAGAACTCATACAATCAAGAGGCATGATCAACACTGCCAACTACAATGATATCTCTATTATGCAAGTCTCTGATAAGAACTGAATCAAGTGTGAACTCTATTATCTTATCTTGCCCACAATGAGTAATTTGATATGGAAAGGAGATTGAATGATAAATAAGGAACACATAGTACAACATCAAATGTGTCATCATTAATCTCAATCGAACCCCTACTAGTAACACTCATATAAGTATTATTACCCTTCAAGATGATAACTCAATGATGAACCAATAGTACCAAACCGCTACTTAGAGGGGGGGGTGAATCAGTACAAACACAAATACAGTCCAAAACCGGTTTGACAACAAATACTCCAAATGACTGGCAAACAGAGATACTGGTTAAAACATAGTGCAACCAGTAACACCCAGAACAGCTCAAACAATCATAAACCGGTCACTCACTAAGCTTTCCTCTTAGCTCAATACTATAGTACCATTACACTCTCATACATGGACAGGTAAACTAACATCAGATCTTCATAATAGTTAGATCAATATGTTTTATAGATAGGCATAAAACATAAAACCATCATATGCTCAACAGGTAAAAACAAAGCATCACGAGATAAAAGCATTACACATGACACACATATTTTTCACGTGGAAACCCAACTGGGAAAAACCACGGTGGGGATGAATACCCACAAGTTGTTTTTGAACTCTTTAGAAGTCCGCTCTGTTAAGAGCCTTGTCCGATTAAAGACATTACAATAGGTTCTGCTAGGAACCGATCCTGTTAGGGATCACCCGGTTAAGGGATGGCTATAATACCCGGTTAAGGGTTAAACCCGGTTAGGGTTACCTTGTTAGAGGATATCAAGAACTCAATAGCTAAAGGATCTCCAGATCTCTATAGCTTCTCAGAACTCATTAACTTCGAGTTACCCTATTAAGGGATTTGAATTAAGCCCAGTTAAGGCTACCTTGTTAAGGGATTTCACAACTGTTGAAGTGGTTAAAGATCAACAGGAATTACAATGATCTGGTAACAACACTTAATGCTAATGCAGATCCGTTTTGGCTCCTCTTCTCCTTCTGCACATTCACTTTGCAGGTATCTCTTCTCTCCTTTGGTCTGGCAAGAATCACGTATCACTTCCCTTGGATACACACTCACAACTTTTGCCAACAAACTTAGAAAGAAACACATCATCGACCTTATAGGAAACAGACAGGTCGATAGCAAAAACCCTAAACCCTAAACCTGTTAGGTTAAGCAATTCAAGCAGTTCAATCCTGATCGTTGAATCATACTGCATTAAATGCAACAATCTTGAATCGATCTCAAGACATTCTCCATTGTCCATTATCCACCGATTTCATGGTGGCTGATAACCCATCACACGTTATCACCATTTGACAAACTTTGCACATTCCCGAGGTAGATAGGAATAGTCTTCTTCATGCAAGATCCTTCATGCGCACAGAGCTTACATGGCAACGTGACCTGTTCTTCATTATACTACTAACTCATCACACAAAGATCACTGATTGAGTCGCACAGGCTTGAGGTACTCCAACCGAAAATCCTGAAGTGGAAACTACCTACCAACCGGTAGTCACACAATGCTTCCATGTGTCGGTTCCCATAACTACATGTCGGTTCATCTTGAACAAATATGCTGCTACACTTTGGCATATATATATCGGTTCATACATATGCCGGTTCTCTCTTCTCACCTACATGTGTTGATTCACATCATGTCACATATTGACATCAATGACAACATACAATATCATTATGGCTTCATGCCGGTTCACATAATGCCAACAATCTCCCCCTTTGGCATTGATGGCAATATACAAAGATATCTCTCCGGTTCACATCTTCTCCCCCATTTGCTGTAGATATCTTTTCCGCTTCACTCCTTCTCCCCCTTTGACAACAATGCCAAAGTGGAGGCAGAAGCATCTCTGTTCCATTATGCTGCTCCGCCTGAGGAGTAGCATCCTTCAACACATCAATCAACAAAAATTTGACTATGCAATACCTAACTGATGTGGAACAAATACTTTTAGTTCACCTCCTGAAGGGGCAGTACCCCCAATTCACCTCTTAAATGCACAAATGTAGTCTTTGGGAGAGGCTTGGTGAATATGTCTGCTAACTGCTCCTTACTGGAAACATGTTCTAGTGCAATCTCTTTATTCTGAACCTTTTCCCTCAAGAAATGATACTTAAGCTCAAAATGCTTGGTTCTAGAATGTAAAACCGGATTCTTTGAGATATTGATAGCACTTGTGTTATCACAAAATATACTTACCGGTTTAGATACAGGGATTCTGAAGCCTTCCAGTACATACTTCATCCAAATTGTCTGAGTGCAGTTCATGAAAGCTGCAACATACTCCGCTTCTGCTGTAGATTGAGAGATACAACTCTTCTTTTTACTCATCCATGAGACCAGTCTACCACCGAGAAAGAATGCAGCACTAGTTGTGCTTTTCCAGTCATCCACATTACCTGCCCAATCAGCATCTGTGAACACTTTCAGATTGAAATCATTGATGTATGGGTACCACAATCCATAGTCAACTATTCCCGTCAGATACCTAAGAATCCGCTTGACTGCAATCAAGTGGGATTCTCTTGGACTTTTCTGGAACCTTGCAGTAATGCCAACTGCATGTGCAATATCTGGTCTTCTATGCACTACATAATGCAACTTACCAATCATTGATCGGTATTCCTTCTGATTAACCAGTGCGGAATCATCCTCTTTTGTCAATTTGCAACCTGTCACCATCGGTGTACCAACCGGTTTGCTATCTTCCATGCCAAAGGTCTTCAACACCTCTTTGACATATTTGGAATGAGTGATAAAGATTCCATCTTTCATCTGCTGGATCTGCAGTCCAATGAAGAACTTAATCTCCCCTATGAGTGACATTTCAAACTCTTTCTTCATCTCATCAGCAAACTCATGACTCATCTTGTCATCTCCTCCAAAGATAATGTCATCAACAAAAACCTCACAGACCAGGATCTGATCTCCTTCAGACTTCAAGTAGATATTGCTATCTTCACTTGTTCTCTCAAATCCAATCTTCACAAGATGGGAATGTAGGCGCTCATACCATGCCCTAGGTGCTTGCTTTAGACCATATAAGGCTTTATGTAGCCTACATACCATGTCACTGTCTTCAGATAGGGCAAACCCATCTGGTTGCTCAATATACACCTCCTCTTCAAGTAAACCATTTAGGAATGTAGATTTTACATCCATTTGATATACTTTGAACCCTTTAAAAGCTGCATATGCAAGAAGCATACGAACTCCTTCCAATCTGGCTATAGGAGCAAAGGTTTCTCCATAGTCTTCTCCTTCTTCTTGAGCATATCCTTTGCACACCAATCTGGCTTTATTCCTAATCACTGTGCCATTCTCATTTAGCTTGTTTCTGAACACCCATTTGGTGCCAATGACATTTTTATGCTCCAGTCTGGGTACCAGGGACCATGTACCATTTTTCTCTATCTGATCAAGTTCCTCTTCCATTGCCTTGATCCAGTCTTCATCTTTATGAGCTTCTTTGAATGATTTAGGCTCAAATTCAGAGATCATACATGAGTTTTCTCTGATCTTTCTTCTTGTAAGGATTCCTGTATCCTTATCTCCTATGATCTGCTTAGGATCATGATTCAGCTTGACATACCGAGGAATGGTCTTGACTAGTTCTTCTTGCTTTTCCTCTTCATCCTCTCCTTTATCAGTATCAGCATTCACTAGTTTAGGAACACTATTACTGGTACTTGGTTGACTAACAACCAGTTCCCAGAAGGTTGCAATCGGTTCATCTACAGCTTGCTCACTGTCGATTTCCTCAGTTTTCTCAAAGGATTCATCAACTCTTACATTGATACTTTCCATAATTCTTTGAGTCCTATTGTTGTAACATTTGAAAGCTTTACTCTTGGTGGAATATCCTAGGAATATTCCCTCATCACATTTGGCTTCAAATTTGCCCTGATGTTCACTCCTCTTGATGTAACATTTGCTACCAAATACCCTAAAGTAGCTAACCACAGGTGTCTTATCGGTCCAATACTCATAAGGAGTTTTGTCCTTACCTTTCTTGATGAGTACTCGGTTCATAGTGTAGACTGCAGTGCTCACCACTTCTCTCCAAAAGGTGTGAGCTACCTTTCCTTGAATCAACATGGTTCTAGTTGCTTCAACCACAGTCTGGTTATTCCTCTCTACTAAGCCATTCTGCTGTGGAGTCCGGGGGGCAGACAGCTGCCTCTTGATGCCAAATTCTTCACAATACTTGTTGAATTCACCGAAAGTGAATTCCCTTCCTTGATCAGTTCTGAGACACTTGATCCTTTTACCGCTTTCCTTCTCCACTAATGCTCTGAAAGCTTTGAATTTCACAAAAGCTTCAAACTTGTCTTTCAAGAATGTGACCCACATCATTCTTGAGCAATCATCAGTGAGAATCATGAAGTACCTATCACCCTACACATTTCTAGTTTTCATAGGACCACACAAATCAGTATGCACAAGATCAAGCAAGTTGTCAGCAATGAAAGATTTACCTTTAAAGGTTGAGGAAGACATTTTCCCCAATTGACACTCTCTACACAAGGTATTATCCGGTTTGCTTAGCACCGGCAACCCTCTAACTACCTTGATCTTACTAGCCTTCACAATGTTATCAAAGTTTACATGGCAAAGTCTCCTATGCAATATCCAACTATCATCAAGCTTAGCCATAAGACATGTACTTACATTTGCATTCAAATGAAATAGGTTACCTTTGGTCTGCATGCCGGTGGCCACCAATTTACCATCTTTTCCTTTGATTCTGCAAACTCCATTCTTGAATTCCAGAATGAGGTCACTGTCATTTAGCTGGGCAACACTTAGAAGATTGTGTCTGAGACCATCAACCCAGTACACATTGTCAGCACTGCTCTTTCCATTTAGAGAGATGGACCCTTTGCCTTTGACCATGCATGGTGCATCATTGCCAAAGCGAACCACACCACCATCATACTCCTCCAAGGATAGAAACTTGCTCCGGTCACCTATCATATGGTGAGAACAGCCACTGTCAATGATCCACTCATTGGAATTATCAAACCGGGAGACAAGAGCCTTCTTGTTTGCCACATCTTCCTTTACAGCAACAAACACAATGTCTTCATTCTCTTCATCTTCTGATTCCTCATCTGTGACACCTTCATCAACTGCCACAAAATAGTTTCTCTGATTTCCTCCTTTGAATTTCCTGAACCTTTCTAGTTTGTCCTTGTTATCGCCATTAGGACAGTTTATAGCAATATGTCCTATCCAGTTATAAGAAAAACATTTCAAAGGTAGCTTACCTTTGTATTTACCGGTTCCTTTAGGAAGCTTCCTGGCAAGGAGAGCTTCAAATGCCATCAGAATCTCCTCATCATTCATTTCTCTGCTCTGACTAGGTTCCCCACTAGTGCTAGCCTCTTTTCCTTTTATGGATGGTATAGCATAGGCTTTAAATGTTGATTCAGTCTTTTGAACACTGCCATCAAAACTATTTAGCTCATAGGCTGTTAACTTGGCTATGATGGAGTCCAAGGATACTTTAGACTTATCTATTGATCTCAGCTCCTGAATAGCAGCAACCCTTACTGCATAGACCGGCAACAGAGATCTCAGGACTTTACTTACCACAGTGGAATCTTCTATTTTACCACCTGCACTCTTGATTTCTCCAACAACCATTTTGATTCTTATTCCATACTGCTGAATGGTCTCACCTTCAACCATCCGCATATCTTCAAACTTCCCTCTCAGGCTTTCTTCCTTAACCTGTTTTACATGTTCATCACCACCATAGATATTTTCAAGAGCATCCCATACCTCTTTGGGATTTGCCTTGTCCTGAACATCAATAAACTCAATGTCAGATAGACTACTAATGAGGGCTTCCATGAGTTGCCCATTTTCTTGTATCTCTCTCTTTTGGTCATCGGTGAGAGTACCGGTAGGGACAACATATACATTCTCAACATAACTCCAGTGTTGAACACCCATGCTTCTGATGAATATCTTCATCATGTCTTTCCATATACCAAAATTTTCCCTGTTAAACTTTGGACCTTCCCTCTTCATCATTTGACTAGGATATTTACCTCAAGTGGTTAAGCTTACAACACAGAGGACCTACAGCGCTCTAATACCAATTGATAACTCAATGATGAACCAATAGTACCAAACCAATACTAAGAGGGGGGGTGAATCTAAACAAACACAAATACAGTCCAAAACCGGTTTGACAGCAAATACTCCAAATGATTGGCAAACAGGGATACTGGTTAAAACAGAGTGCAACCGGTAACACCCAGAACAGCTCAAACAATCATAAACCGGTCACTCACTAAGCTTTCCTCTTAGCTCAATACTATAGTACCATTACACTCTCATACATGGACAGGTAAACTAACATCAGATCTTCATAATAGTTAGATCAATATGTTTTATAGATAGGCATAAAACATAAAACCATCATATGCTCAACAGGTAAAAACAAAGCATCACGAGATAAAAGCATTACACATGACACACATATTTTTCACGTGGAAACCCAACTGGGAAAAACCACGGTGGGGATGAATACCCACAAGTTGTTTTTGAACTCTTTAGAAGTCCGCTCTGTTAAGAGCCTTGTCCGATTAAAGACATTACAATAGGTTCTGCTAGGAACCGATCCTGTTAGGGATCACCCGGTTAAGGGATGGCTATAATACCCGGTTAAGGGTTAAACCCGGTTAGGGTTACCTTGTTAGAGGATATCAAGAACTCAATAGCTAAAGGATCTCCAGATCTCTATAGCTTCTCAGAACTCATTAACTTCGAGTTACCCTATTAAGGGATTTGAATTAAGCCCAGTTAAGGCTACCTTGTTAAGGGATTTCACAACTGTTGAAGTGGTTAAAGATCAACAGGAATTACAATGATCTGGTAACAACACTTAATGCTAATGCAGATCCGTTTTGGCTCCTCTTCTCCTTCTGCACATTCACTTTGCAGGTATCTCTTCTCTCCTTTGGTCTGGCAAGAATCACGTATCACTTCCCTTGGATACACACTCACAACTTTTGCCAACAAACTTAGAAAGAAACACATCATCGACCTTATAGGAAACAGACAGGTCGATAGCAAAAACCCTAAACCCTAAACCTGTTAGGTTAAGCAATTCAAGCAGTTCAATCCTGATCGTTGAATCATACTGCATTAAATGCAACAATCTTGAATCGATCTCAAGACATTCTCCATTGTCCATTATCCACCGATTTCATGGTGGCTGATAACCCATCACACGTTATCACCATTTGACAAACTTTGCACATTCCCGAGGTAGATAGGAATAGTCTTCTTCATGCAAGATCCTTCATGCGCACAGAGCTTACATGGCAACGTGACCTGTTCTTCATTATACTACTAACTCATCACACAAAGATCACTGATTGAGTCGCACAGGCTTGAGGTACTCCAACCGAAAATCCTGAAGTGGAAACTACCTACCAACCGGTAGTCACACAATGCTTCCATGTGTCGGTTCCCATAACTACATGTCGGTTCATCTTGAACAAATATGCTGCTACACTTTGGCATATATATATCGGTTCATACATATGCCGGTTCTCTCTTCTCACCTACATGTGTTGATTCACATCATGTCACATATTGACATCAATGACAACATACAATATCATTATGGCTTCATGCCGGTTCACATAATGCCAACAATCTCCCCCTTTGGCATTGATGGCAATATACAAAGATATCTCTCCGGTTCACATCTTCTCCCCCATTTGCTGTAGATATCTTTTCCGCTTCACTCCTTCTCCCCCTTTGACAACAATGCCAAAGTGGAGGCAGAAGCATCTCTGTTCCATTATGCTGCTCCGCCTGAGGAGTAGCATCCTTCAACACATCAATCAACAAAAATTTGACTATGCAATACCTAACTGATGTGGAACAAATACTTTTAGTTCACCTCCTGAAGGGGCAGTACCCCCAATTCACCTCTTAAATGCACAAATGTAGTCTTTGGGAGAGGCTTGGTGAATATGTCTGCTAACTGCTCCTTACTGGAAACATGTTCTAGTGCAATCTCTTTATTCTGAACCTTTTCCCTCAAGAAATGATACTTAAGCTCAAAATGCTTGGTTCTAGAATGTAAAACCGGATTCTTTGAGATATTGATAGCACTTGTGTTATCACAAAATATACTTACCGGTTTAGATACAGGGATTCTGAAGCCTTCCAGTACATACTTCATCCAAATTGTCTGAGTGCAGTTCATGAAAGCTGCAACATACTCCGCTTCTGCTGTAGATTGAGAGATACAACTCTTCTTTTTACTCATCCATGAGACCAGTCTACCACCGAGAAAGAATGCAGCACTAGTTGTGCTTTTCCAGTCATCCACATTACCTGCCCAATCAGCATCTGTGAACACTTTCAGATTGAAATCATTGATGTATGGGTACCACAATCCATAGTCAACTATTCCCGTCAGATACCTAAGAATCCGCTTGACTGCAATCAAGTGGGATTCTCTTGGACTTTTCTGGAACCTTGTAGTAATGCCAACTGCATGTGCAATATCTGGTCTTCTATGCACTACATAATGCAACTTACCAATCATTGATCGGTATTCCTTCTGATTAACCAGTGCGGAATCATCCTCTTTTGTCAATTTGCAACCTGTCACCATCGGTGTACCAACCGGTTTGCTATCTTCCATGCCAAAGGTCTTCAACACCTCTTTGACATATTTGGAATGAGTGATAAAGATTCCATCTTTCATCTGCTGGATCTGCAGTCCAATGAAGAACTTAATCTCCCCTATGAGTGACATTTCAAACTCTTTCTTCATCTCATCAGCAAACTCATGACTCATCTTGTCATCTCCTCCAAAGATAATGTCATCAACAAAAACCTCACAGACCAGGATCTGATCTCCTTCAGACTTCAAGTAGATATTGCTATCTTCACTTGTTCTCTCAAATCCAATCTTCACAAGATGGGAATGTAGGCGCTCATACCATGCCCTAGGTGCTTGCTTTAGACCATATAAGGCTTTATGTAGCCTACATACCATGTCACTGTCTTCAGATAGGGCAAACCCATCTGGTTGCTCAATATACACCTCCTCTTCAAGTAAACCATTTAGGAATGTAGATTTTACATCCATTTGATATACTTTGAACCCTTTAAAAGCTGCATATGCAAGAAGCATACGAACTCCTTCCAATCTGGCTATAGGAGCAAAGGTTTCTCCATAGTCTTCTCCTTCTTCTTGAGCATATCCTTTGCACACCAATCTGGCTTTATTCCTAATCACTGTGCCATTCTCATTTAGCTTGTTTCTGAACACCCATTTGGTGCCAATGACATTTTTATGCTCCAGTCTGGGTACCAGGGACCATGTACCATTTTTCTCTATCTGATCAAGTTCCTCTTCCATTGCCTTGATCCAGTCTTCATCTTTATGAGCTTCTTTGAATGATTTAGGCTCAAATTCAGAGATCATACATGAGTTTTCTCTGATCTTTCTTCTTGTAAGGATTCCTGTATCCTTATCTCCTATGATCTGCTTAGGATCATGATTCAGCTTGACATACCGAGGAATGGTCTTGACTAGTTCTTCTTGCTTTTCCTCTTCATCCTCTCCTTTATCAGTATCAGCATTCACTAGTTTAGGAACACTATTACTGGTACTTGGTTGACTAACAACCAGTTCCCAGAAGGTTGCAATCGGTTCATCTACAGCTTGCTCACTGTCGATTTCCTCAGTTTTCTCAAAGGATTCATCAACTCTTACATTGATACTTTCCATAATTCTTTGAGTCCTATTGTTGTAACATTTGAAAGCTTTACTCTTGGTGGAATATCCTAGGAATATTCCCTCATCACATTTGGCTTCAAATTTGCCCTGATGTTCACTCCTCTTGATGTAACATTTGCTACCAAATACCCTAAAGTAGCTAACCACAGGTGTCTTATCGGTCCAATACTCATAAGGAGTTTTGTCCTTACCTTTCTTGATGAGTACTCGGTTCATAGTGTAGACTGCAGTGCTCACCACTTCTCTCCAAAAGGTGTGAGCTACCTTTCCTTGAATCAACATGGTTCTAGTTGCTTCAACCACAGTCTGGTTATTCCTCTCTACTAAGCCATTCTGCTGTGGAGTCCGGGGGGCAGACAGCTGCCTCTTGATGCCAAATTCTTCACAATACTTGTTGAATTCACCGAAAGTGAATTCCCTTCCTTGATCAGTTCTGAGACACTTGATCCTTTTACCGCTTTCCTTCTCCACTAATGCTCTGAAAGCTTTGAATTTCACAAAAGCTTCAAACTTGTCTTTCAAGAATGTGACCCACATCATTCTTGAGCAATCATCAGTGAGAATCATGAAGTACCTATCACCCTACACATTTCTAGTTTTCATAGGACCACACAAATCAGTATGCACAAGATCAAGCAAGTTGTCAGCAATGAAAGATTTACCTTTAAAGGTTGAGGAAGACATTTTCCCCAATTGACACTCTCTACACAAGGTATTATCCGGTTTGCTTAGCACCGGCAACCCTCTAACTACCTTGATCTTACTAGCCTTCACAATGTTATCAAAGTTTACATGGCAAAGTCTCCTATGCAATATCCAACTATCATCAAGCTTAGCCATAAGACATGTACTTACATTTGCATTCAAATGAAATAGGTTACCTTTGGTCTGCATGCCGGTGGCCACCAATTTACCATCTTTTCCTTTGATTCTGCAAACTCCATTCTTGAATTCCAGAATGAGGTCACTGTCATTTAGCTGGGCAACACTTAGAAGATTGTGTCTGAGACCATCAACCCAGTACACATTGTCAGCACTGCTCTTTCCATTTAGAGAGATGGACCCTTTGCCTTTGACCATGCATGGTGCATCATTGCCAAAGCGAACCACACCACCATCATACTCCTCCAAGGATAGAAACTTGCTCCGGTCACCTATCATATGGTGAGAACAGCCACTGTCAATGATCCACTCATTGGAATTATCAAACCGGGAGACAAGAGCCTTCTTGTTTGCCACATCTTCC
This sequence comes from Cryptomeria japonica, assembly GCF_030272615.1. Classification (NCBI taxonomy): domain Eukaryota; kingdom Viridiplantae; phylum Streptophyta; class Pinopsida; order Cupressales; family Cupressaceae; genus Cryptomeria; species Cryptomeria japonica. The sequence goes on from NC_081412.1 coordinate 98,716,438, forward strand.
TTTACAGCAACAAACACAATGTCTTCATTCTCTTCATCTTCTGATTCCTCATCTGTGACACCTTCATCAACTGCCACAAAATAGTTTCTCTGATTTCCTCCTTTGAATTTCCTGAACCTTTCTAGTTTGTCCTTGTTATCGCCATTAGGACAGTTTATAGCAATATGTCCTATCCAGTTATAAGAAAAACATTTCAAAGGTAGCTTACCTTTGTATTTACCGGTTCCTTTAGGAAGCTTCCTGGCAAGGAGAGCTTCAAATGCCATCAGAATCTCCTCATCATTCATTTCTCTGCTCTGACTAGGTTCCCCACTAGTGCTAGCCTCTTTTCCTTTTATGGATGGTATAGCATAGGCTTTAAATGTTGATTCAGTCTTTTGAACACTGCCATCAAAACTATTTAGCTCATAGGCTGTTAACTTGGCTATGATGGAGTCCAAGGATACTTTAGACTTATCTATTGATCTCAGCTCCTGAATAGCAGCAACCCTTACTGCATAGACCGGCAACAGAGATCTCAGGACTTTACTTACCACAGTGGAATCTTCTATTTTACCACCTGCACTCTTGATTTCTCCAACAACCATTTTGATTCTTATTCCATACTGCTGAATGGTCTCACCTTCAACCATCCGCATATCTTCAAACTTCCCTCTCAGGCTTTCTTCCTTAACCTGTTTTACATGTTCATCACCACCATAGATATTTTCAAGAGCATCCCATACCTCTTTGGGATTTGCCTTGTCCTGAACATCAATAAACTCAATGTCAGATAGACTACTAATGAGGGCTTCCATGAGTTGCCCATTTTCTTGTATCTCTCTCTTTTGGTCATCGGTGAGAGTACCGGTAGGGACAACATATACATTCTCAACATAACTCCAGTGTTGAACACCCATGCTTCTGATGAATATCTTCATCATGTCTTTCCATATACCAAAATTTTCCCTGTTAAACTTTGGACCTTCCCTCTTCATCATTTGACTAGGATATTTACCTCAAGTGGTTAAGCTTACAACACAGAGGACCTACAGCGCTCTAATACCAATTGATAACTCAATGATGAACCAATAGTACCAAACCAATACTAAGAGGGGGGGTGAATCTAAACAAACACAAATACAGTCCAAAACCGGTTTGACAGCAAATACTCCAAATGATTGGCAAACAGGGATACTGGTTAAAACAGAGTGCAACCGGTAACACCCAGAACAGCTCAAACAATCATAAACCGGTCACTCACTAAGCTTTCCTCTTAGCTCAATACTATAGTACCATTACACTCTCATGCATGGACAGGTAAACTAACATCAAATCTTCATAACAGTTAGATCAATATGTTTTATAGATAGGCATAAAACATAAAACCATCATATGCTCAACAGGTAAAAACAAAGCATCACAAGATAAAAGCATTACACATGACACACATATTTTTCACGTGGAAACCCAACTGGAAGAAACCACGATGGGGATGAATACCCACAAATTGTTTTTGAACTCTTTAGAAGTCCGCTCTGTTAGGAGCCTTGTCCGGTTAAAGACATTACAATAGGTTCTGCTAGGAACCGATCCTGTTAGGGATCACCCAGTTAAGGGTTAAACCCGGTTAGGGTTACCTTGTTAGAGGATTTCAAGAACTCAATAGCTAAAGGATCTCCAGAGCTCTTTAGCTTCTCAGAACTCATTAACTTCGAGTTACCCTGTTAAGGGATTTGAATCAAGCCCAGTTAAGGCTACCCTGTTAAGGGATTTCACAACTATTGAAGTGGTTAAAGATCAATAGGAATTACAATGATCTGGTAACAACACTTAATGCTAATGCAGATCCATTTTGGCTCCTCTTCTCCTTCTGCACATTCACTTTGCAGGTATCTCTTCTCTCCTTTGGTTTGGCAAGAATCACGTATCACTTCCCTTGGATACACACTCACAACTTTTGCCAACAAACTTAGAAAGAAACACATCATCGACCTTATAGGAAACAGACAGGTCGATAGCAAAAACCCTAAACCCTAAACCTGTTAGGTTAAGCAATTCAAGTGGTTCAATCCTGACCGTTGAATCATACTGCATTAAATGCAACAATCTTGAATCGATCTCAAGACATTCTCCATTGTCCATTATCCACCAATTTCATGGCGGCTGATAACCCATCATCCGTTATCACCATTTGACAAACTTCGCACATTCCCGAGGTAGATAGGAATAGTCTTCTTCATGCAAGATCCTTCACGCGCACAGAGCTTACATGGCAACGCGACCTGTTCTTCGTTATACTGCTAACTCATCACACAAAGATCACCGATTGAGTCACACAAGCTTGAAGTACTCCAACCGAAAATCCTGAAGTGGAAACTACCTACCAACCGGTAGTCACACAATGCTTCCATGTGCCGGTTCCCATAACTACATGCCGGTTCATCTTGAACAAATATGCCGCTACACTTTGGCATATATATACCGGTTCATACATATGTCGGTTCTCTCTTCTCACCTATCACATGTGCCGGTTCACATCATGTCACATATTGACATCAATGACAACATACAATATCATTATGTCTTCATGTCGGTTCACATAATGCCAACACAAGATGTGTGGTAAAGTGCAAGGATCATATGAAGAGAACATGCCCATAGATGAAGCCATATGATGAGAGGCTCCTAAATCAAGAAGCTACCTAAAGGAATGAAGGTGTATCGATGCAAATAGAGCATGGCCTTTTATCTTGTCTTTGCTACATGTCATAGAGGATGACCCAGAATGTGCAGGTCCTAAAGTGGAAGAAGAGGATGCACTAGATGAAGGGGGTTGAATATGCACAATTTGCCTTGTCCTTCTTTAATGGTGACCTCTTAGAAGACGGAGAAGACTTTGAAGAATCATGTGATTGGGTGTCCTTGGGCTACTCATCTGACTTGGAATCCTTGTGTTTATGCTTCTTGCCTTTTCCATGTGAAGCCTTATGTTATGCGGTGCCCTGGGATGCAAGGAGACCTTGTGATCTAAAAGACTTCAATTGATCCATTTAAACCAACTTGGTTTTCTCTCAAGTGAGTTGAGAAGAAAAATCATCAAGTGAAGGCATGGTGTAATAGGTACCAAGTGCATCTTTGGTGGTGTAAAACGTAGAATCAAAACCTAAATAATCAAGACCAAGCTTGGCAAGGATAAACAAAATCAATTGAGAGTCCTCCTTTTGAAAACCACATTGTTGCAATTATAATTTCAAAGACTTGAGTTTGGTGAAGAAGGCCTAGATGCTATCAAAATTTGTAGGATTCAAGACAATAAGCTCATTCTCCAACTGAAATCCACTCAATGCATCTTGTTTCCCAAACAAGGACTCCAATGTAGTCCAAATTGGATAGGATATGGTGCAAGACTCAACGTGAAAGAGAAGAGATGGAGACAAAGACATGCATAATGATCAAAAAGCCTCATCACACATATTGAACCATTTTCTCTCCTCAGAACACTTGTAGGCCCAAGTTTTGTACCCATGGTCACCCTGTATAACCCATATTTCTTTAGATTAGTCTACATTTATTTTTTTCAACTATAGTAGTTAAATGGAGCTAGGGGAGTAATATGATTTGGATCCATGATAAATCAATAGAAATGATACAAAAATAGACAAATGCAACAATATAGATCCTCTCAATTTAGAAAAAAATCACGTGAATCTAAAAAAAATCAACTCATTTACACAATTTCCAAGAAAAGAATTCAAAAGACAAGATCTAATGTCTCTAAGTTCCTAGTGAATATTTTGCAAAAATGGACTTGAGATTGTAAAGAACACCACCAGCTTTACAACGTCTACTCATTTGCAAAAAAATAAAGTTCGAATGTGCAAGTTATGGCCCCAAAAGTGCAAAACTGAAGATCTAACTTCACAAAATTGATATGAAAAATTGTAGCAGGATTTGAAAATGTTGGAGGTGTTGTCATTGGCCAGTCTTAAACCACACACACTAAGCAACATATTAAGCTTAGACAATATTAATCAACTTTGAGTGTTTAACACTTTTAAGCTTAGAAGTGTATTCTTAGTGTGACCATTTACACCAAAAAAAATATTAATCCTAGAAAATGTCAGTCAACTTTAGATGTTTAATACTTTTAAGCCTAAAAATGCAAGCTTATTGTGTGATGTTTAAGCCATTCCGTTGTGATTAATCTCAAGGAGTAAGTTACAAAGCATTGTTGCAGATCATTGAAGAGGCCCTCATCCACACTGAACATGATCATGGTAGAATACTTGGACCATGCTACGTTGATCTTTAGACTTAAACAACAGTAATACAAAACAGGCTCTGTGATTATCGAATCTGAAGAGGCTGATCAGATTAACAATAAGAATACAAATGAAACGTCAAGTGCCCAAAGACAAACAATATATACAACTATTATAATGGATGAAGAAAGCAAATGAATAAAGACGATGGAGACTGTTGACAAGGCATATTATAGTCCATTAGTATTGGCAAATAGAACTCAGAGAACAGTTGACAGCATGAACAGAACAACGATGGTCAAGTAGCGACCATGACTACAGCAATTACAGTATGGAAGGAGATGTAATTATATCAAATCAATTTGAAGGCAGCGCTGTTTACTCAAGATTACATTAAGGGGTATGTGCATTTCATATTATGTTGGTTGATTGTATTGTTACATGGAACGATTTTATTGAGAGATTCTCATTCAAATGAAGTGCCACTTTTCATAGAAGATAAATCGACTATAGAAAGGCAGCGATTATGGTCATCTGAATGCAGTGATTATATACAGCAATTTTTAGAAGACTTATATTGGGACAGCGTCTATACTTTTGAAAGGAACTTTATCAAAATTGATTCTTTCAACTTCAGAATCTTTCATGAGTATTGATCGATGGTTAAATTGGAGAAAACAGCGATATGAATATTGGATGTGAGAAATACGATATACAGACGGCAAATTATAATCATGACAGATCGTATCATATTTTATTAAAGCGATATGAAGAGATAAAAACAGACCGCAAATGATAATTATCATAGATCATATCATATTGAAGAATAATATAATCGATGATCTATAATATAGTATGGTATTCTAGTTTGGTGATATAATATAGTTTGATCATATAGTTTGGTAATTTATAATTACAATCAATGACGATATAATGTCAAACTAAACATAACCGATGGTTATGAATAAACTCATCAATAAGACATGCCTCTTCACGTATGAGTAAGATGAAGAGATATAACTCTTTCACGTAAGGGTAAGGAGGAGATATATATACAGATTAGATATCAGTTTTAAAAGTGTGTGAAAAAATGCATTATGTGTGAACGGTGACTAGTGAAGTGTGGTGTGATAAAAGGATATATCTCATATGCCCCAGCAGTCTTATGTGTAAAGAAGAGAATATTTGAAGGAAGGAGTGCAGTGTATGATGAACAAGTGCATATTCGGGTACACACCCAAGTTCTCGAACAAAAAGAGAACAGCGGATGTGTGATAAAGTTTTCCAAGTATAATATCATACAGAAAAATATGTTGTGAATAGAAAAAACAATCAAAGTTTATGCACCAAATAGCAAATTTGAGAAGAAAAGTATGTGAAAAGGCAGATTTCAGAGTGTACGGCGGCAGATATATAAGTTTATATATGCAGATTTGAAGAGAGTTATATGCAGATTTGTCAATGAAAGAAGATTCAGTTGTAAAAGGAATAGTTGCAGATTCATGAGAAAGAGTATATGTATGCGAGGAAAAAATATATGCAGATTTGAGAAGATCAAATTGTCTATCATTTGTTGTTATAGCAACATTGTCAAGGTGGAAAATCAGATTTATCTGAAGCGAGTTGGTGCTCACGAATTCTGAAGTGGGAATTGGTATTCCAATCGGTTTGGTGCTTCCAATGGGTTGGTGCCTCTAGTAGGTTGCTGCCTATGAACATTGTAAAAGAAGATATTCATATAAAAGCATTGATTTTCCATGATTTTCTCTCACAACACGTATATATCTTGTCTTTATATTAGTTAGATCACATATGAACGTTGGTATGCAATGAATATTTTAACAAGATAAGCTATATAGTTGTGATTGAAGTTGAAAGAGTTTAAATTAGTAAAATTTGTTGTTATACTCATTCACCCCCTCCACCTCCCCCTACCCCCGTCAGTATAACCGTATGCTCTTCAGGAAAAAAATCACCAACACCACTAGATTGGTGTCGAAATCAACTTTCTGACAATATCTTGTTTGTGTGATATTGAATCCATATGACCAAGTTATAGCGAAAAAATGACAAGTAGGGCATAAGGCAAACTAGGTCCAAAAATAGAATATTTCCAAAATATTCCCTACTGTCGAAAGAAGTAGTGCTATAAATAGAGATCACACCAAATTTAGAGGCACCACCAAAATGAGAGGTTGACATCACGCACATTTAGGTCTAGTGCAAGGTACAACAAGTGTAGGCCTGTGCAAGCAATTTAATGCCCTTTTTATTTTTGAAGAAAGTTTGCAAAAATTGTTTATCTAACCTACAATTTTTTTCTATGTGGTTTTCATTCATTCATGCAAGTGGTAAAAATGTATGGATCCATATCAATTGTACGAAATTTGTGCACGAAACTAAAACCCTCAAAAAAATCACCCTAGTTTTTCTAGTCACCAAAATTGGCATTTGGATAGGGGATCTTAGGTTTTTGGCCGCTTTGAGTGCATTAGTGACATTTGTTTTACTCTAAAGTGCCCATATATTGCTAAACCTTGAATTTTGCCTTGATTTTCGTTTCCTCGGCCAAATTGACCTAAAAACTTCAATTACTCAATTTTTGACAAAATAACAGTCGATCTATAGGCTATGGGACACAACAAACGTGGTGGCAAGATTTGTTTGAGCCCAATGTGCACAAAAAAATCTCTCAAGGTTGAGCCCCTCAAGAATATGGACACGAATTTAGTAGATCCTCTGATACCATGCAAAACTTGTTGATTCAACCTCACAGGCCAAGAATCCTCTACAAGCACACCACTTGTCACAAAGAGAAATCAAGCAAGGATAATTTGCTCAACACAACTGTAGAATTCTATATTGATTGCACAAAAGAATATTATTACAATAAATGAATGAATCCTTATTAAAGGATGAATGAAACCTGAGATGCAAAACCCTAAAGCAAGATTAAATTAGCTACTGCCAAGTGTCACAGTCATAATGAATGAGACAACTTATTAGTCTAATTGAATAAAAATAAAAGCACCTAAGTTTACTTTAAGTGAATAAAGTAATTAAAAGACCTAATTAATTAAATAATTAGATAATTGTCCTAATTACTCCAACATATCTTTACTAACTTACATATCACTTATGCCTATAGATAACTAAACTTTGCAATGGATTGACAAAATGTAACTTTATCGTTAATCAGTGCCAAAATTATTGTATTCATATCAAAACACCTTATAATGTCTCATCAAAATTCACCAAATTTAATGATATTACTTATTATGAAATGTCTATTTATTAACCTCTTAACAATCTCCCACATCAAGAGCATAATTTTTTTACAATTATAAAAAATAAAAATTTCAACAAATTTTTAAGACGACTTCAATATCAATGTTTAAGATTGAAGAATGTAACATTATCACAATGAAAAAGTTTTTAGTATTGTACATAATAACTCAATATATAATAAGTTAATGTCAAAAATAAAAGATCTACTAAAATATATGAAATATCAAATAATTGTAACACCATAATAATTATTAAGAACTTTTATTTACTCTTCAATTTTGTATTAAATTAAAAAAACATCACAAAAGCTAGTCAATTGCAACTCATCATTGTTGAGATGATGCAAGTGCTATGAAATTCCAAATCATCTTGATTGCATCTTGTAAAATATTTACCCAAAATTTCAAAGCAAATATGGCATTTCTTTAATGATTTAATAACATTTTCAAATTTTGCTCTGAGGTATGAAAGCACTTCTATTTGAATTCTTTTTAGGTCTTTTAACAAATTCCCTTGATATAAGTAAGGAAAGCAATTAATGATTCTTGACACTCGTTATGTTTTTTCACATTTTTTCTAGCTTGCTTAAATGTTCCAACAATCTCTTTATTTTCATAACATTTTTTTAAAACCAAAAGACAAAGAATCAATCCCTTGTCCAAAGTGATTATCATCACAAATTTGAAAAGACACATAATTATTAAATGACACTCTTTATGTTTTTTCACATTTTTTCTAGCTTGCTTAAATGTTCCAACAATCTCTTTATTTTCATAACATTTTTTTTAAACCAAAAGAGAGAATCAATCCCTTGTCCAAAGTGATTATCATCACAAATTTGAAAAGATACATAATTATTAAATGGCTTACCTTTGTCTCTTATAGACACTAACTCATATATAGAGTTTTGAAGATAAAACTTTGAATTCTTCACTTAAAGTCATGCATTAAGAAGATTATGTTATGACAAAAATTACAATTGACAACACAATCAAGATAAGAAAAAATGTTAGTAATAAAAATAGGTTTTTGAAAGGCCCAAAATCCTTATACAAAATACAACTGCATTACAAAAACAAACAAAGAGCAAAAAGGCCAAAAGTAAAACCAAATGGACAAACAACTCAAGAATCAAGGAGAACAAAAGAACTTTTCTCTTATGGATGCAAACTTATTTATGGAGTATTTCGAGAAAAAAAAATATATCTTGTTTACTTTAACCAAAGCATTAAAAATGTTATATTATGTCAAGGCAAATTGGAAAATTTCCACTTATGCTTAAACATCATCATGCTTAAATATATGAAGAAGTCAGAGAATGGAGTTAAGTTACCTTTAGTATATTTCTAACTAGAAAATTGAACAACGCCTTGTTGCCACAAATGTATATAAAAGCTAGTCACACGTTATAATCACCCTTTTCAAGTTTCTAATTGATCATTTAACTTAGGTTTTCAAGAAAAATGATTACAAAGGTAATATGTAGTTAACCTATTTAAAGAAAATAAACAAAATGTAACTGAAAACCAATTGATAATAACCATCAAATTGTCATATAGATCAACGAAGTAATTTTCAAGTTCAACTTTTGTTGTAATGTCCCTTACAATGGAGAAACACATATTGAAATATTAACCCATCAATGAATCAGCCTTAGCAAAACATATATTTGGATAGTAAAGAATAACTACTTTATAAGACGCATGAAACAAATTGAAATTTATAACCATTTTCTATAGGATAAGATGTTTCAATTAAGTAATTTAAGTGTTCTAGTTTTGAATTGAATAAAAAAGCTCCAAATTAGAACATCATTAAGATATTATTATTAAAGTAACATTAATCTCTTAATTATTTACTGGACGATTGAATTTATTTGATAATTTTTCATTAAGAATGAAAATGAGATTTTTTAAAAGATTTTACCACCTTCTAAAAGAAAAGATAAAGTAGACATGAAAGCCCAACCAAACAACAAAAAAACAATAAGGATTTAAGAGCTCAAACATTTAATATTCATCTTTATCATGTTTGATATATCTTATTAAATTAGAAGATTCTTGAACTAAGCACATAAGGTCAATCTCAAAACATATTTTATTTTAATACAAACACTACAAAAAAAAATTAATTTAAAAATTCCTTCACTTTCAATTACATGAACTTTCATCTAAAATCATAAAATAGTCCAAAATATTTACATTAAATTTTGTACAAACATTTCAAACATTTAAAGAAAATAAATTAGATCAATCACCGAAGATTGTTGGGCTTAAAAGTTCTAGGCAATTTAAGTGAGACTTAAATCATCATGTCTTACTCTAGAATTTTTGTGGTGGATTGAGCAACCACTGTTTTTCATATCTATGCATCCAAAATTTTATGGCCAAAAATTGATGGCTTTCATCAAGGTAATTATAAAGGGATTGGATTTACCACCTTCGACTTATAGTCAAAGGTTTGAAGTCAGAAATCCTCTTGTCATTAAAATTGGTATTTTTGCTCTTATTATTTTCACATAAACATGGTAGACTGCCTTCATACAAAACATCTAATTGTTACTCAAAAGACATCAATAATTGCAGTTTTGCCTTCATTATTTTTAGTCATTACAGACCAAATATCGTCTGATAGCTAGTCGCTTGTTTGGTATTTCCATGTACCTGAAGTCAACCCAAATACAACAGGCACCAGGAATATAAAATAATGTAACATTGAAGCATCTACTTGTACAAGGAATGCACTTAGCATTCCTGCCAAACAAAAAAGTTCTCTTCTCTCGCAGGTTAAAAAATGATATCTAAATGTACACATCTGTTCCTACGTTGTATTTCCGAAGGACAAATGTTGAATAGAATTCAGAATGCTCTTTCCACAACTTTGTAAGGCTTGCACCAGATAGTTCCATATCTAGGACAATAGTTTACTTGATCTTTAGAAACAATGAATCACAAAGAACACAAGTAACGATCACATTTCAGCTGTCCCTGACACAATCATGAGTTTCCTGGATCACCCTGTGATTTTTCTATTGTTGGGGATCATCCAAGCACAGATTTAATACTTGATTCTAATACAGCCTCACTGGTACAGCTTATTCAAAGACGCATAGGGCATGTTGAAATTCAAATTGTGCAGGGAAATATAAAGACTACCAGTAAAAACAATGTTGGTTTTGAATTTTGCCTGCATGGCCAAGCACCCTATAAGAGGAAAACAAACAGCAAAACAACAAGTCACGGTGGAAAATCAATCAGAAATAAACACAAAATTGTTGGTATAATTGATTTCAATATGAATGAGCTCACTACATGGGCTCGTTTGGATTAAATAAATCTCACCTAGGCTTTAAGTTGAAAAACTCACTCTGCATTTGCATCTTAATTCTCCTCATTGCTGTCCCAAATTTGCAGGACAATCAACATTAGGTCAAAACCTTCTAATTTTAAAAAAGCAATGCAAAGGAATAGAAAAGGCAAATCTACATTATACAGATGTGGCTTTTGTCTGAATAGAAACAGATAAATCTATATTATAATGTTCGTAGTGCAGGATTCCTAGAAAAAATTCTCGTGCAATATGAGAAGTTGTACATCCAATGTTTTTCCATTAGACATTTAATATTTGAAAAAGTAATTTTCCAATATAAATTTACAGTTTTACTATTAAATAATGTAAATGCATTCTTCTGAAAAAAAATACGGTATACATGTACGCCTACTTTAAGCTTGCTTCATGGAAAATTCATGGACACTAAAGGCTCTTCTGCGCTCTCATTTAAAAATAAATAGCAAGTTGAAGTCAGTGCATTGTCTAAATAGTGTTTAATTTTCTAATCTTGGATAGGAACCTACACACAGGTTCAGTGTGAACATGTAGGAAGTGGTTTGAGTCGAATATTTTGCGTTTCACTTTTAGTAAAAAGTTAAGGAAGTCTTTTTTATTTAGCTAATTAAGTCGAATAAAGTAGGTTTGACTTATCTTCAACTCATCTTCAGCTAATTAGTATAAAGATAAGCACAAAATAAAAGAAATATATACAGTGGGAAAATACAGTGCAGCTGTCTTGTGAACAGTGCAGAGGTTTATTGTAAGCTCTTCGAAGAGAATGAGAAGCTGATTTGATAGTGTAATTATCTGTGTATTTTTTTAATGCTTTTGTTGTTTAAAGTTTCAACTATTGTGTAATTGATAAAATGTTAACTATAATTTTTGCTTATAGAGAACATTAGGTCAGCAGTCACCTTGGTTGAAACTCTTCAAATAGGTGGAACAAACAAGATATAATTTGATCTGAATAACAATTGCAATTGATGAGACAAAATACTAGCTATGAAATTTATACACAGAACAGAATCTAAATAATTTTGAAAGAACAAAGATAATAAACAATAGGATTGCATTGTAAAAAAATATAGTGTACAAAAGAGCAATCTCAGTGGAGAGACATATGCCTGAAGTCCTAAATTCTTTATTCAAAATTTACCTATTTTATAGCTTTAACGGTAATATATTAAGGGTTTTTCTTCCAAACCTGCCAACGTTGTGGTCCTTGGAAGCAAAAATGCACTATCAATAAATAAGGACAACAAAAAAGAATACAGAAAATAATTGCTGGAGTTTATTAAAGTGATAGTACCACTTGCTGGGGTCACAACACTTTAATGGAAACTTGGAATCTGAACTTCGTATTTGCATTTAAAAGCTCAGATCATAGATTATTTTGATTTCTGAAACTACGTGCAAGGGAACCCCAAGGCCAAACTCACTTCAAAGGGCCCTGAACATGCAAAACAAGAAAATGTATAGGATGTTGCAAATAATTGATTTTCCAAAAAATTTAAAATTCTACTGAGAACCTATCATTCGGGTGACCCAAACTGCTTCCCATATAACTTTCTCCCACATGTTCATGTCCCATATCACAAACCTCTTAGCTTTTTCTTTGAAGCATTTAGCCACTCTTTGCAAAAATCCAACCATATACAATCTGACACTTGAAACTGATTAGGAAAACCATGTTGATTGTGACACTGCTTGTATTTTTTACTAGTCCAATAATAAAATCTGTAAGCATGCTATTGAATTCGTCAAATACTACATCATTGGGGACCAATGGTTAAAACCAAAGGCATAATTAAAATGGGCTATGACCAGTGGATTTGCCAAAGGCTTACTTGTTGTGTTGGGCATATCAATGAAAATCATCCCATATGTGTGTAACTCATCCATGATTGTGCATGTCCTTTGAATGGCACCTTGCTGTGTTGGACATATCAATGAAAATCATCCCATATGTGTGTAACTCATCCATGATTGCGCATGTCCTCTGAAGGTACATTCAAAGGACATGCACAATCACGGAATTGACCACATATCTGTCCATCAGTCTAGAAATGGAACGTAGAGGACATCATCAATTTTGAGTCCATCACATACCATAAAGAATACCAAAAAAGTTGAAGGGGCATGCTGCATTATTTTAAGCAATGACTTGTGTCAAGCCACAATGGCCACATTCACAAGGAGAAGCTTGGCAGTTCCATTTTAAACGATTCACTTTTTTCCAGGGCATCTGCCAATTCAATAATCTATCAACCACACCAAAAACAGAATCAGTGCTTATGAGCTGTGTTCAGACCCTACTTTTGATTGTCCATCTTTGCAATTGCTAAGATGAACAAGAATTTATATACAACATGACATAATGCCCAAGCTTTGGCAAGTACAACTGCATAGCAGCAAAAATCGTTTGGAGAAAAATCGGGAAAAGATCATGAAAAATTCGGATTTAAGGAAAAAGGTATATTATTATTGTTTTGCTCCGTATTATTATTAATAATTCTATTTTTATATTACAATAATAATATAATTATAACATATGATTATATTATATTATTAAATAATATTAATACAACAAAATAATTAATAATATAACATAATATATAATGCCAAACGCACAATATTAAATAATAACTTAAGCCGCTTCACAAAAACCATAAAAAGCAATCTGAACTGTGGGCACCAAGTTCTGGTGCTCAAAACATCCGACTCATCTTCATCAATATCCATATTAAGAATTTGTGGCTTGCCTAGTGTTTCTGTCATTTGTGTACTCGGCTATGATTGTTGCAGAAAGCATATAGTCCCCGCCGATGCCAAAGCCAAGACAGACCTGAAAAAGCATAATTTTTTTTGCTCTATTTTGGAGTCTTATGGGTTCGCAGATCATGGAAAAATTAGATTCATTTTTGTGGTTTAATGTGATTTCCAATGCAAAATAAAATGTGATTTTTACCAGGTTCTGTGATTTTATAAAAATCGCCCCCCACTTTGATGTCTCGTGCCCAGAAGAGTCAGACCATCGCCAATGCCACAAATGGTTGACCTAGGCAGGCAGCAACTTAGTTGCCACATCCCATATGTTGGATGTTGAGGTGGAATAGTCACAAATAGGTAGAACATCTTTTCTGACGATCATTCTACAACTTGCTTAGAATTGCTTAAATTATAAAGGCTTGTGATCTACGATATGATTGTGCTTTACCCAAAATGTAATGATAATGTAGAGCTCTTTGTCATATATCAAATACATGTTCAATGTGATGAATGTCTCATTATAGTAGGCAGTTAGGTGCCCATGCTAGGTGAGCACAACACCAAGTGCATAGTTACCTCTTGACTTCAAGAGATTATTTTAGATTTGATAGGTTAAACCATTAAAGAGTAAAGCTGAACAAAACCTCTCTTCAGTTGTACATATGATCGATGTTTTGCTTTTGTACAAATAAACTTGGTTTTCACTCCATGCATCACCTAGTTTAGAGGCAATGAAATGCGGCAGAACCTAAGCATGATATTTTAGTAGAAACTCACTAAATCTATTTATCCTGGCTTGCTCAATTGGTCAATCCTAAGAAACTCACTGGATCTGTTTATCCTGGCTTCCTCAATTGGTCAATCATACGAAACTGAATCTGTTTATCCTGGCCTGCTCAATTGGCCTTTTTGTAAATCTGCCTACACAAGTCATTAATCAAAATGTAATCTTATCTTTTTGAATAAATATCATGAGAGGCTCCTTCACTCACTTTAGCCGAAAAAAGAGACCCATTAGGTTGTGAGTCTTTTGGGCTAGCTAGTCTCTAATGACCCATTTTTTCTTTCAGTTGATGCATACATCATCCTTGTCGATGACCTACTCTAGATATTAGATCCTCCACGTTGAAGACACACTTCATCAACTTGTACTGAAGCAAGATATGTTGCTGGTTCAAGTACAAGTTCAGCAGTTAAGCCAACTTTTCTCCCTAGCTCATTAAAATAACTATAATTTGCATTTCAAAAATATATATAGAATTGAGAATACATCTAATATCAAATCAAATCATATTGATCTTTGTCAAGAGCATCAATGTCATCAACTAGTTTGTTAGAACCACAAGCAGTCCAAACACCATTCCCACTTGTTCCATTATGCAAGTTCTATGCAGTATCCTCATGCCCCTCATTATGCAAGGAAATTTGTACAACAAAAGCATCCCAATCGACATTCTCAAGGGCTACATCCCAATTTCCCATCACCCCCTATTTGTCCTCATTTTGCTTATGTGAGAGGTGGTACAAGTTGAAATGCACATACTTCTTTTTGCAGTCAATCAATATAACCTTCTTTAACTTCACCCTCTCAAGCAAAGAAAGTATCTGTGTTAAAATACTTGGGGGTCATGACAAAGAGTAGGATGTGTGATCACCTCATTCCTCTATTCAAATATTGTTTGCACTTGTTCTCAAAATGTTTATGACATGCCTTTAATCTTGACCATTGAAGGTCTCTTTGTATTACCATGGCACGCGATGTCTCTCCCGCCTGTTCCTGCACTTCAAAGGTTGCTAATTACAATGGCAATCAATGCCTATCCCACCTTCACAAGTTGTCTTCAAACAATTGAATGTGAGGCAAATTGAGTCTCCACAACCTAATATGTTAAAAAATTTAGAACGCGTTAAAAAAGTATATGCTAAGTATTAAGAAGTAAAATACAAATATAACTATCAAAAATATAGATTAAAACTTCATAGCAAATTCATAAATTACAAAATGATAATAAGCTTACATTCAACAACTTACTTGGAGAACATGAAGATGGTTGTTGACATATGATGATCAGTCACAAACATGAAAATCTCCTTAGTGGCATTGTTGATGGCTTGTGACATACGTGCCAAGCTTCTGAAACATCAATTATAGTGAATGGACAACACTTGGTATGCAAAATATGTGCTCATATCTTGCTTCAACCAATAACCCTACAACTTTATAGTTCTTTGCATTTTCTATTATAACTTGGACAATATTTCATGGCTCCACCATGTCAATCGACTCTATCAAAATATTCACAATGAAATTTGTGTCCTTCAAATCACCCTCACAATCAACTATCTTTGAAACAAAGCCCCTTTAGGCAACACTAAAATGATATTAAATAGGGATCTATTTTTGGAATATTTTGCATCCATCAAAAGTGATGGATACTCCTATTTCAATCGTTGAATTCCTACTGATGGCAATTAAGTATCTACAAAAAACAATTCCTTGGCCAATAAGGTGTTGTGTACCTTTTCATATCTAGGACCTATATATCTTATGGGTGCCTCATTAATCACCCTCACCAATTGACACCAAAAGTGACCATTAAAGGTTGAAAAGAGATCTATTAGGATAAATGCATGTAATGTGCTCATTAGCAATTTTGCTCACCACAACATGAACAACTTTCTCTATTGGCTTGCACCCCTAATTCTTTTGCTAAAAAGGGCTATCATCTTCTTGGGAAGATGGTGTTGCAAGAAATGAATTAGGCAGCCACTATACAATTCATATTAAAGAAACGAATGTGGCAGCCACTAACAAAAATGAGTTTCTAAAGGGGTAAATTGATCAATTTACGCCAGCAACAAAGGGGATGTGCTTCTTCAAGTAAATGCTGTGCCAGACTTTTGGAAGATTCATTGGAGGATGACAAGACCTTTAGAGCCTTCCTTGATGCATCACCTTTCATTATGGGGCTATAATATGGTACGGCCCCTTTTGGGAGCCTTGCGATAGTACAGCTGGGTAGATTTCAACTACAGTAAAATATAATTTTTAATTCATATTTTCAATACACACAATGCACTAATTTTTTTGCTCATTTCACATGCACAGCACAACAATCTCTATTAAATATATTTGCTTGCACACAGAGAACTCACAAATTTATAACTGCCTACAAAAATGTTATAAATTTATTACTTGTAAACTTGGCAAACCTGAATATCCTATAAATCACATTGCTCCAAACCCTTATTTTGCAAACATTAAACCCAAATGTGAATTCTAAGTGAATCCACCTCTAAATCCTTTCTTCACACACTGCAATTCTGGATGAATCGCACAGTATTGGCTAAGGAGAAATCTTTCACCCCAAAACCAATTTTACCTTAGGATTTCAACCTCACAAAGAAAACAAGACTTGATATTCTTCTCCTCCAAATCTCTCTCCTATAAACACTTTTTAAACATTCTGAAAATTATAATTTTGAATTACTTTTTAATAATAACTTTCAGCTCCAAATAAGTGAGAATTTAATTTTTTGATTTTCCAACACTTCAGTCACTTAAAATTCACCTTTATAAATACTTAAAATAAGTTGCCTTTTGATTAACCTTTTTACAACTGAAATATTCATTATATAATATTTTAATTATTTTTCCACTCATTTGCCCAAAGTTGCGAAAAAATACAAAAAAAGCCCAAAGGTAATTCTGAAAATGCCAACATGCCCAAAGCTGCAAAAAATACAAAATAACCCAAAGGTAATTCTGAATATGCCAACATACACAGAAGCTCACTGGATATCCAACATAAAAAAAATTGATACTTTCCAATAATAGAGTACTTTTCCAAAAACTGTAGCATTAGGATTTTTGAAACTGTTCCATGAAAGAACCAATAGATTCAACTCGATCTCCTGAACAAAATGCCAATAACTAAATTTCAATCCGAAAAGGTTGGCGCTCTCCAAGAAAGTTGGAGCTTTAAAAAATGTTGGAAATGCTACATATATAGGGGGCATTACAAAAAGTTGAAGCAAGAGTAGGGGTCAACACGGAGCCCAAACCAAGGAAGCATTCAGCTGGTATCAAAACATAATACACCACATAGTAGTATTGAGTGGGTGGACATCACGTGACAATAGCCCCTCCAAAGAAGGCCTAAAGAGAGTTCTTCCCTTTGAAAAGTAGTCTTGACTCTGAAGCAAACTTGAACATTTGTTTCTTCAAAACAAAGGAACAAGCTGTTTATGAGACAAATATACATAGAATAGAGAACTACTAATTGGAGATCCACAAATAATAACACTAGGCAAGCTGAACAAATAGTAGGAGCGACTAGTATTGAGAGGGAACTTGCAATTGTGTAAGACAAGGTATGCATCAATGCCAAAGAAAGCATTGAGTATAGGGATGTGTCTGATAGTGGTAAGGAACTTCTAGCATAGACTTTCCCTAGAAGTATTGTATTTGCAGGGTCACCTCAAAGAAATTCCATGGATATTCTGTCTATTCCACCTCCTCAAAAACAGAAGTTACGAAAGTTTATTGGAGATTGATCTCAAGATCTCATCCATCATTCTAGTGCATGCATCCATGCAATACCCTATGGGCTACCAATGGCTAGACAGACTGATAAGACTAGTTCAGATGCTTTCCAAACACAATTGAATGAACTGCAATTGATTGGTATATTAATATTGCAAATCCTAAGAAAGCCACATGAGACAAAGTAAGGCATTTGAGAAACAATTCAAACTTGAGGGATGACAACAATATTGTTGTTGTTGGTATTGGCATAGAGTTAAGGTTTAAATGTGTTTTTTTTGTTCTTGCCTCAATGCTTCAAACCTCATTGGGGTGTTATTCTTCAATGTTTATGTTGGGGATGATGTCCCCCATTTGTGACCTTACGGGTTCATAGCCCTGAGTCAAAAGTGTTTACCCCTTTAAAAGAACACAATATTGTTACAAAAATCTATAATAGCAGATAGGCTAAACATAGAAACTATGAGCCTACAATAGGAGGCTCAAAGAACTATTAAGCAAATTTGAGAAGGAAACAATCAATGGTTTGAATACTTTAAGTTCATCAATGGGTTGAACCCTAGTTAAGAAGGAAGATTAAGGTAGTTCCACCCTCATCTTATGAGGATACATATAAACATGCAATGCATGTCGCAAGTGAAACCAGATATGCTTTTTCTTGACTAACACAAATGATTCTAATTCAAGTGATAATGATGTAGGATCAATTCAAGCTCTCCATATGGACATGCTTAGGATTATCAAAGAGCTAAAGGACCTATTGTCACAAAAGTTGAACCCGCTTGATGAACAACCTTGATCATCAACCTTGTGCAACGTGGAAACAACCTCCCAAAGTGGGACTTGCAGAAGTGAGGTTGAGTCTCTGGAGAAAGCCAACTTCCTTTCCAATCCGAGTGCAAGTGTTGGACTAAGCCAACACTGAAATATCTATTCTACTGGTCTGACAGGGAAAAGGGAGAAAGAAGGGATGCTTGAAAGAAGGGAAATGAGGTTCACACCTAGATCGAAAATTTGATCTTCTTGCCTATAACTACACAAGACATTAATGAAAATCAACCAAGAATATGCATAACTTCCTATCCTAGTTAGCTTCCCAAAGCATGAATGCGGGTTGGAATTCTTATAAAACTCAAAAGAAGGTGCACTTAGCTCACAAATGAAGTTCTAAGAGGGATCAACACAGTTGCACATACTCAAAAAACAAACAAGAATGCATCTCAATAGAGGTAAAAGATATTACACAGATTATCAAAACTGAAAGTAGGCAAGATAGTTAACTTTATTAATGCAAAAGCAAGACAACATTTACAATTGCCGAGAAATAAGAATTCTGCAATAGAAAAGAAAGAATATCCTGAGAAAATATACAAAAATTGCCTTTATAGCTGAGGCATAACTCAAAATTGAAAACCACAGCTGGAAACCCTAACCCTCCTATGGTTAGGTTACAAAATAGCAAAGAGGAGAAGATCAGATCGACTGATCTGATATGCATTGCGCAAGGACGGCTCTGCAAGTGGTCATCATCTCTAAAAGAGGCAAAAGGGGTTACAGGAGAAGACATCTTTGTGCACAAGTGCATCGTGGAGGCATGACAAAGCCAAAAATTCTTCAAAATGCATTAAAGAGGCATGGGGTGGCGTCTGAGATCGGCCTCAAGGTCACTTCTGGAGTAAATGGTGAAAATCCCAGGTGGTTGTATGCAAAAAGGATTAGATATTAGGAGCCGACTTAGCAAAAAACGTCCTCGACCATTGGGTCGGCAACCACCCACCTGTAGAACTTTAAAATTCTAACGGTCACCGCAATTTGAATGTCAACCATCAATCAAGAGATCTCACGTGAAGATGGACGCACGAGATCTTCCCACATAATCGCTTAAAAGCCCAACTGGAGATCAAGTTACGCTTGTCGGATCGGGATTAAGTGATCATCAACTGTGAAAAAAGGTCGGGCCCACTGCATCTCACATTTTGTTGAGACTAGGCACTTCGGTAAGACCTAAAAAAGCATCATGCAGCATGGAAAGTTAGGCCGAAAAGGCCTTTGCCACTCGGGGCCAACCACGACTGTCGCCCGCCAGCATCACTTATCGCCTTGAAAATTCACCGTGGAATGGCGGTGAGCACCTTTGTTTTTCTTGTTGTTTACCCTGCACAGTCCCTCTGCATCCTTGAAAACCGTTGCGGGATGGCGGGATAACTATCCGGCCAACCCACAATTTACCCCACGGCACCCATGAATTAACCGGCTTCGCCCTACGGGATGGCGGGGAAGCCCTTTGTTTTTCTTTGTTGCTCTTCCCTTGCAAGCCGCCATTAGGCACTCTGAAATGCCTACAGGGTGATGGGGAAGCCCCCCCATATTTCGCCAAGACATCGCCTTTCGGCTAGACAAAATAACCCTCACATCGCCCCGGAAAGCTATGCTGAAAAACCTTGGAGTGGCATGCGAGATGGCGGGATGACATCTGCCCCTAGCCTTGTTTACCCCGCAGTGTCCTTTGTGTGCTTTATCCTTCCTCGCAGGGTAGCGGGGAAGAGACTTCCTCTTTGTTCCCCCGCTATCTCACGCACAACTTCGTCCTTCTCTTTTGCTTGTGCGGGGTGGATGATATCATAGGCCGGATTCACCATCCCGCTATCCCACAACAACATCTGTTGGCCTTAGAAAATCTTGCGAGGTAGCAGGGCCCTTAACATAACAAGATACCGCCATCGGCCTGTAAGAGGAAATAAAGGGAAACCGGCCAGCGAACGATAAGGAACCCTCCAGCCAGTAGCCTTAAGTGAGTTGACTAGCCGACCCGATCAACACAAAAATACAATTGAAACTCGAAAGAAAAGGTCCCTCTGCATGTTGCCAATACAGTGCACATAACACACAATTTATGCAAAACTTTGAATTTTCTCATATTGGATCTACAACTAAGTTGGCCAAAAAAGGTCACAAAAGGAGAACAGAAAAGGGAAACCTCCTTGCATCTGTAAAAGATCAAAATTTGGCCAATCTGAAGGGATTGACTTGTGCATGAGCACTTATGGAAAACAGAACATAAATTACAGATATTCACAATATTTACCCTAAGCACATGATTTGAGAAGTATACCGTTACCTATAATAGGGAGGTCATCACCGTTTAGCCTGGCTAAATTGAAAGAATTGGCCTTCTTGCAGCTTGTAATCACATAAGGACAACTCCATATTGCATCAAATTTTGAGTGTCTCCCTGCTTTTGCTCTGTCAACATCCCATTTTAGAACAAGATCTCCGACCTAGAAGGTTCTCAAAATGGCTTTCTTGTCAAAATACTTTTTAACCTATCCCTGATGGACATTTAGGATCTGCATAGCTCTCTCTGACCTCTTCAAGCTCTGTAAGTTCGGCATACCTCACCGATAAGGCATCATTTTCCAAGAGCTCCAACTCATGCTAGGTCTAGAGATGGCAACTCAAGGGATAAGGGAAGCCTTGCTTACCTTCCATATACTAGCATGACAGGTGAGTTGCCTAAAGCTCTTTTCGGAGTGATTCTATTAGCCCATAGGGCTGTTCCCAACTTTAGGTGCCATGACCTCTAATTGTTTTCAAGAGTCCTCTTGATGATTCTAATGAAATTTTTGTTAAAGGACTCAGCAAAGCCATTGCCTTCGGGATAATAATTTGATGAGGTTTTCAGAAACACGTCATGTTGGACTGCCCATAGATTGATCTGAGATCCCACTAAGACCTTAGCATTGCCTAGTATAATTGTGGAAAGGGCTCCAAATCTGGTTGCAATTCCTTCAAGGAATTGAACCACTAAATTTTCAATTGCATCCTTCAAAGCAACTGCCTCCGTCCATCTTGTGAAATAGTCGGTGGCAGCCAAAATCCACTTGTGGCCTACACTTGACATTGGATTGATAGGGCCAATGAAATCAAGCCCCCATTGTGCAAAAGGTTGATCAACAGACATGGGATGAAGGGGCAGAGCTACCAATCTTTGTTTGCCTGCAAAGAGTGCACACTCCTTGCACTTCCTGACCCACTTCTGAGCATCACTAAATAGAGAAGGCCAATAATAGCATGTCCTTACGGTTTTCATGGTTGTGGTGCCTTGGAAATCATGAAAACTTCAAAATTCCCAACCTAAGTGCAAATAGCGCCCAAGGAAGAATATAGGCACCAAACTCAAGAGATGATGGAAAATCAAACGAAGTGGAAATTCCTACTTCAATGCAGAATAGCGCCCAAAGTGTCGAGAAGGCACCAAACAAGGGTTAGCATGAAAATTTTGGAAAACTCAAAATTCCATGATATAATGAAATTCACGCTCTAGTCAAGGAAAGGATATCAAAATGGCTAAGGCATGGAAATGATGAATTCCTTCACATAGTGGATTCCACACCAAAGGAGGAAATTTTTTCCAAGGATAAGGAAAATCCAAGGGTCAAGGAGGAATGGCAAAGCGGAAATTCCCTCTGGAAAAATTTAAAAATTTCCATTTTTAGGCACCAAATCTTGTCAGAATCCGAAAATTTTTCCAGATTTGGAATCATGAGAGAATTCCCTCTCCATTGGACCCGAGTCCTAAATTTTAGGGGAATCCCTAAAAATAGGAGATGATGGAAAAGCATGGAAAAATTCCATCCAAAGCAAGAATACTCAAGCCAAGGAGATGAATTAGGTGAATCTTGAAGAATATTCCAATTTCCCTCCAAAATTTGAAAAATGGAAATTAATGAGTTACCAAGTGACACATGACTTAATGCATTAAGAGAAATTTCCAAATTTGTACTCAACTACAAAGGAAATTCCATTTGCATGCGCAGTGATTGGGGAAGTATGACGCACAATGAATGCAATTGCTGAATTAGATTCCTCCCAACTTAGCAACACATAAGGGAAATTCTATATAAGCATGAGGATGCATTTCATTTCTCACATGTAGGATTTAAGAAAGAAGAGTTGGAGAGGAGAGTCATACTTAGAGAAATTTTCATCATTTTCAAGAAGCTTTTCCAAGATGGCAAAATCAAGCAAGGCGACTACCGTCGCCAGCCAGGCGCAGATAAAGGCAGAGCTGAAGGGATTCCTTCTGCAATCCAAGATTGTGTCCAAGTAGAAGGAGATCAGCGATACAAATTTGGGAACCTTCAACTTGGCTGCATTCAAAATCAGGATGTTTGGAACAACAGGGCATAATCCATCTCCTACAGCTATCAAGTTTGTTAGAAGTGAAATCCTTGCAGCAGTTGGTTTTCCTCTTGCTATCCAGTGTCCAGACTTGATTCTCGAATGTGCAAAGCACTACAATCCGGAGCGGAGGACAATTTCAACATCAGATGGCAAGTTATAAGCCACTTTGACTTCGGAATCAATCGGTGAAGCTTTTTAGATTCCTTCACATCACTCGATAACTTATTGGACCATGAATGGCGCAAAGGTGATATATGATACCGGCCCTGACAGATGTGTGGAAACCATCAACAAACATTGGTTGTTGAAGCCTAGACTGCACATCTCCAAAATGTCGAAGACGCTCACTATCTTTGAATTCAAGCCGGAATATGTGGACCTGATAATGATGAGCAGAATAATGGGGTGTTCACATACCATCAATTTTGAGCCATGGATGTTCTTCTAGATCAGCGAGGTTATAAATTCCAATGGGTTGGTGGATTAGGCCAAACTAATCATCCACTACATGCATGAACAGCTGAAAGATTTGAAAGAAAACAAGTCCCAATCCTTCTACATGAGCTGCTGCGTAGTTTACATGCTTGCAAGGATGTGAGCTTTTGATGGTTTGCCTGGAAAGGGAGTTATGGGCTGCGGACCAGCACAACTGAAAGTTCATGAGAATTATCCTCAGCTGCACCTCCACAATACCGGTTCTTTCAAGCTAGCAATTGACACTTTCACCATGTACCTAACCAAACTCATGCAGAATGAGCTTCACTTTCGATTCTGGGACTAAGTAAATTCTGTTCTTGTAAATGATCAAATCATCTACAAGAGTGTACCTGGTGTCAATCGCTGTCCCCTCCACTATATCAGAGGCCCATGTGTTTTTGGCATATTCTGCTACAATCAAGTGTCGCCAATCCTCTGATATCTGAATCATAGAAGTGAAGTGTGGCCTACGAGATAAAGCATCCGCAACAACATTCTGTGTCCCCTTAACATATGTGATATCAAAATCATAGGCCTGTAACTTACTCACCCACTTCTGCTGACGATCATTCAGGTCCCGCTGTCCCAAAAAGTGTCTCAAACTGTTATGATCAGTTTTAATACAAAATTTGCTGCCCACAAGATACTGTCTGAATTTGGCCAAGGCATGCATGATTGCCAACATCTCCTTATCATAAATGATAAATGATCGCTCAGGCCCCCTAAGTTTCCTGCTCTCATAAGCAATAGGGTGCTTGTCCTGCATGAGTACAGCACCAACTCCCTCTCCCGATGCATCACATTGAAGCTCAAATGGCTTCGTAAAATCAGGCAGTGCTAGAACTGGGCATGTAGTCATTATCTCCTTGAATCTCAAGAAACAATCTTGTGCCTCCAGAGTCCACACAAATGCCCCTTTCTTCAACAAAGCCGTCATGGGTGCTGCGTGTTGTGAGTAGCCATTGACGAATCTGCGATAAAAACCACATAGACCAAGGAACCCCCTCAACTGTGTAAGGTTCTCTGGTGGAGGCCAATCAACAATAGCGCGGATCTTTTCAGGATCCATCTGCACTCCATCCGCACTAATGATGTGTCCTAAGTATAGAAGCTCAGTCATGCCTAAATCGCACTTGGACTCCTTAGCATACAAGGACTCCTTCTGCAATATGCTCAATACTATCTCCAGATGCTCAAGATGTTCCTGCCATGATCTGCTGTATACCAAAATGTCATCAAAGAACACCAGTACAAATTTCCTTAGTTGATGGTGAAAAACCTTGTTCATCGTGGACTGGAAAGTGGCAGGTGCATTAGTCAAACCAAAAGGCATGACTACAAACTCAAAATGCCCACAGTGATATCTGAAAACAGTTTTCTCAATGTCCTGCTCTCTCACTCTGATCTGATGATATCCTGATCTCAAATCAATCTTTGAGAAATAACAAGCCCCATGCAATTCATCTATCAACTCATCAATGCGTGGGATAGGATATCTGTTCTTAATGGTTCTCTTGTTTAACACCCTGTAATCAGTACACATCCGAAGAGTACCATCCTTCTTTTTAACCAAAACAACAGAAGATGCAAAAGGTGACTTACTGGGTCGGATGTGTCCCATTGCTAGCAACTCCTTGATGGTCCTCTCGATCTCATCCTTGAGTCGCTTTGGGTGCCGGTATGGTGTGATCATGACAGGCTTAGCGCCTTCCTCCAGCTCGATAATGTGCTCAATGCCTCTGTCTGGTGGCCTGCCTGGTGGAATCTCGCTGAATACCTTCTCATACTTGATTCTCAATTTCTGAATATCCGGATGATATTCAGTCTTATGTTGCCCCTCCTGGGGAGGCATCAAGGTGCATATTGCCGCCCACTCTATATCATCATGCCTGGCTAATCTCTCCATCCGCCTAAATGAGATAGTCCTGATATCACCATTACGGATAGCCTTCAGCACGTGAGTCCTGCCATCCACCTCGAATCGTATCTCCATATCCTTCAGTCTCAGGGTAACCTCCTCCAAAGAATGTAGCCACCGTATCCCAAGTACTATGTCCATGTCACCCATGTTGACCACATGGTAATCCGCCTTGAACTCATAGTTGTTTAGGCGTAGGGGTAGATCACACACCATCCTGTCACATTGAAGTGTATATCCATCAGCCACCTTAACTCTCAATCCCTCAAACTCCTCAGTGATGAGTCCACGTCTCTCCACAAAGCGTGCATCAATAAAATTATGCGTGGCACCTGTATCTAATAGTGTAATAACCTTCTGTCCAGCCAAGACACCTCTAAGTCTGAAAGATCCCTCTCTCTGAATACCAGATAGACGTGCCTCTGGTTCCTCCTTCTGTTCAGCATTATCTACCTCCTGTTCCTGCTCTGCATCATCAGGATCATGGTATTCTGAGCTATCTGAGTCTGAGCCCTCGTAATAAGCCCACATCACCCTGTTGGCCTTTCCCTTAGGCCTCATAGGACAGTCATGTCCAAACTCATAGGGACCCTTGCAAAAGAAGCATAACTTCTTCTTACGCAAGTCATTAAGTGTCTCCCTATCCAGAGGTGCAGCTGACTTGCCCTTTGTGTCATCAACCTTTTCCTTACCTTTGTTGAATCCCCCTCTATTATCTCTGAATGATGAAGAGCCCTTCGAACCAAACCTATTTGCTGGCGCTGCAAGTTCCATGCTACGAGCTTTCTTCATGGCTTCCTGTAATGTGAGAGGATCAAAGGCCTTAACCCACCCCTTGAGTGGTTCAGTCAACCCTTCTGTAAATAAAATGACTAGCCTCCGCTCTGAAATATCAGGTACCATTACTGCAAGCTTTTGGAAGTCATTAATAAACTGCTCTAAACCTCCTGTCTGTCTGAGCTGCGCTAATTCCCGGAAATATACCTCAGGATCCTTCTTATCAAACCTTTCTATCAGCTTATCCACGAACTCCTGGTAAGTGGTTACCTGATTGTGCTGCAACGTGATCATGTCGTGCATCCACCAATCATGAGCTGCCCCGTCCAGGTGTAAAGTGGCATACTTGAGTGCTTCGAATTCTGTCATAGTCTTCAAAGATAAAAAGGTATCCACTTTATGAATCCATGCCCGAGCAGTCATTTTCCCACTTCCATCAAATGTGGGTAATGTCAACTTGTTAGTGACCTGTTGCGATTCACTCTGTTTTTCCACCTGTTTCTGTCTGTTAGCCCTATAATTCAGATACCTGTCAAAAGTCCACCCATTCTGTACATATCCTGGAAATCTTCCCACTCTTGCCTTGCCAGTCTGAGCTCATCTCTAATATCTCTTTCCAAATCATTAGGTGTGGGTGGTGGTGTTTCCGGACGGAATGTAGGACGTGTGGGTCTATTTGCTGTGGTAGACCGTGTTCCCTGTTCGTGTTGTGATCCTACTATGCTCCTGTCATCACGGTCATCATTATGGTCATTTCTCCTATTCCCCCTAACCAAATGGCGCATCAAAGCTTCAATGTTCTGTAGGGTTCTATCCTGGGTTGTGGCCATTTGTTCCAAACGTTGCATAATCTCATCATCCCTCCTGTTTCTAGGTGGGCTTTGTGATTGCCTATCACCCATGTCCTTACCTGGTGTAAATAGAGCCCTGCTACCTCTGTTGTAAACTTGATTGTACGGTGACCGCATAAACCCTATCAGGCTGGCAGGAAACCGCTCTGATACCACTATAGTATCCCTTGCTTATGTATGGAAGAATTGATGATTTTGATTCAAGGAATATTGTCCAACAAGTTACATACAATCTACAACTAAGCACTTTACTGATTTGCAAAGTATATAGGAAACATATATCAATTTAACTACCAAGGGAACAACTCAATTTTTCATCAATTCTAGAATTGACATTATGTCAAATAGATGTCATACATGCTTCAGAAATATGGGAGTTTGAAGTATACAACTGTTGCAATTAATTTCTGATCACTATTTCAAACTTTCTAATGATAGACAATGACATTCATTGATACATGAACAAAGATGTAAGTTTGCAACTGATCTCTAAATCGAACCCTGACAAGATAGTATTCCAATTAAGCACACCTGAATTGGCTGAGTACCAATTCCGAAGAGCAACCCTTCAGAGGATCTTTCACCCCCTCAGTTATGCAATCACTTGGGAGGTATCGTTCCCAATGATTCAGCTGAATACTTGTAGACCTTCAAGCTCCACAAATGCTCAAGTAGATGCACTAGAGAAAAAATAAACTTGGATGCCAAATGAGAGACCCATGGGGTCTATTTATACACATAATAGAATCTTCTAGAAGCCTCTTAGTCTTTCTAGAAGTATCCATAACTTTCTAGAAGTATCCATAATAGAATCTTCTAGAAGCCTCTTAGTCTTTCTAGAAGTATCCATGACTTTCTAGAAGTATCCATAATAGAATCTTCTAGAAGCCTCATTGCACTTTTTAGATAAAAAGTTACTTCATAAAATAAAAAGTGCACCTCAATATAACATCTTGGCCCCAATTAATAAAATATAATGTCTCCAAGAGCATAATGAGCCATCCATTCACCAAATAAACGCCAAAATGACTCTCTCACCACAACCATCTGCCTACGAGAGTCTGGAATAGGCAAATCCACGTAAAGTGTCATGTCATACTAAAGAGGGGACATGACAGTCCGCCCCTCCTGAAATTGCTTGGCCTCAAGCAATCTCAATGCAGGATGCTGCAGAATGGCTTCACCCTCCCAAGTAGCAGCCTCAGAGTCGAACTCGAAACCAAAAAGCTATCCTTATTTATTAAGAGATTGCTCTTTAGGGCCCCCAATTAAAGGGCTAATCTAGCCCTCAGGAGACTTAGTAATTGAGCAGCAATTTGCTGATGATAAAACTATATTTAGCTGAAATAGATGAGCTTAAATTGAGATATTTGGAATACAAATTGGATATATATAGTGTTGCCTCAACCTGAGTGGTGTAATTAGGTATTTGGGAATACTGGAGTTATGGAGAGAGTAAATAGTGAAATTGTTAAGAGGCAAAGGAACTTGCTATGTCTTGCAAGAATATTTCAGGTATGCCAAAAAGTGTTCTCTTCTGCACCCTACATTTTTCATCTTGTCGACTTGTGTCCTCTTCTTATGTTAGTCAATTAAGTAATCTTATTTGAAGCTTTCTCTGGTCTAATGGGAAGAGTAATAGGAAGAGACATATGGTTTGTTGAAGGCAATATATTAAACCAAGAATCATTGGGTAGAATGGGCAGGGGGAAGGGGAGTGATGGATCTGATGGACATTTTAAAACAGTGTTTCTCTTTCTTTTAAATGGGTCATCAAAGTGAAGCAAGGTAATGAGCCACAGAAGCTACTCTTCAGATATAACATGGCTAATTGTGTTCCTCAGTTAAATCCTAATTCAGAGACCTACACTTGTGGGATTTTTTTTTTGGCAATTTTAAAATTAAACCCTTTGGAACCAATGCTTTTAGCTCTACTTGGAAGCCATACATTTGTGTTAAAAGGATTTACTAAAGGGCAATATGTTTTTTCTGATAATAAGAATAAGGTTCTTGACTTCAGATCGTTGTGGCTGCCTATTCAAACCAAGAATGTTCTTCTAACCTCCGCAAGAGGTTGTTCAGCTAAGTTTTCAAATAATATGGTTATTATTTTGATTGGCAATTTTCTTCTTGATGTGAGTTTAATGCATTGGAAGCTTATTCAAAGCAAGTGTAGCATTCCTAATCAGTACAACAAGTTGTATGCTATGGTTGAGAAGGCTGGTTTAGATGGCACGTTTGAGGTCACTCTTTGACATGATAAACCTCGGGATGAGATCCACTGGGTGGGGGGCAAGAAATTTATGAATGTAACTCCCAAATACTTGTATGCTTTAATGCCTTTCTCAGTAGATTGGATCCGCAAACTAGTGAATATAGTCTGATGTTCTTAAGCCCAAGAATTCATTTTTTAGATGGCTGTTGTTCTTCAATAAATTAGCTGTTGATGCTAGCATGTAAAGCCCTGGGTCTAGATATTGTCTTGTTTCTCGAGATTTAGTCTCTATTGTTCATTTGTTTAATGACTGTCCTTATACTGAAAGGGTGCGGCAATATTTTTTTCCCACTTGGTCGCTATGTGCTAGTGAGTATTCTGTTGAATGGCATCATATTATTTTCCGAAGAATTTTATGTATTTACCTTGTGCTCTTTTAGATGGGTTGTGCCTGCTGATGTCTTCCGAATTTTTTGGTTTATATAGGTTACAAAACATATTGTGATTTCCCAGGGGAGTAACAATTGCTCATTGACTTTTCTCACAAAGTCACCATAACTCTTGTTTCAAATATTATGGATTTGCAGGTTCACTAAAGGATTGAAAATACAAAGAGCTTATATATGATGGCTTGCCTCTCCCGGATTCCTAGAGTGTGCAATTGGATGTTATCTCTTATGATGTTTCATATCACGAGGATGGTTGGCCAAGGCAGCAAAACAATAAGTTGGTTTCTGGGGTTGATAAAATTCCTCCTCTATGCACATCATCAACCAAATTTGCCAAAGACAGGAGGTATGTTCTTGTTCATATCTAAATCAGGCTGGAACCAGTATGAGATTTCCAAAGCTAAACTTGAGATATGCTAGATCTCTTTTCATATGTTGAAAAATCCCAAGAAAAAAAAAAGTGAATTTTGAAAAATCCAAAAACAATTAGAAAATCAGAAAATCCAAAAAGATTTCTCAATGGATGTGCAGCAGTTTCATGTTTCTTGTGGCCAAGATGATATTCAAGTTGATATTGTTCAGCTTCATAGTGTTGTTTGTAATTAGGGATGGCGGATTCCAATTGCCTTGGGCAACATTGGAATCCGCCTAAGGGGGCCAGCCCCTTCTCCAATGTGTAGGGCTAGGCCCTATACCTCTCGGCTTCTCCTAAAAGTCTCCACGCTACACTCAAGTCCAACACGCCATCATGATAGGGGCAACCCTATCCATTTCGCATTAAATAAATTAAAAGGTTTTAATCTACAAGGCAAGCCGACATGTTTAGAAGTATTGCTCCTCATATAAATAAGCATATACCTCACATAACAATTAAATCATTCAGTTTTCAAATGGATATGAAATATATACATTGAGGTAGCGATTACATATATCATCAGCAAACATCTTCATGTTCAGCGAAATACACATAGAAGGCAGCAGATCATCATTAGAAAACAGCGAACTCCATTGAAGGCTCAGCAAACCCTATAGAAGGACTGCGAACCAGTTGAAAGGTGCAGCGAACCCTTGTTTATGCACAGCAAATCAGTTTAGAAGGACTGCAAATCATGATCTCTGTCAGTGAGCTAATCTTGTAGACTGCTATGCCATCTTTCTTGTGACAACAACATCTGTACTCCAGAAAAGTGTGTAATCATCATATGAATCTAAAACCATAATCAGATCTGAGGATCTTTTCTGGCTGGGTTTTTCCTCCTAGGAGGTTTTCCCAGGGTAACTGTGTCTTGTGTTTATTCATTCTCTTTCTTTGCTATGCTTAAATCTGCAAAACTATAAATCTCTAATCTAATTAATCTAGTTAGAAACAAATTCTGATTTTCTGAGTTTTATTTAATCTGACAGTGTTAAAAACAACACAGAGAGATTTGAATGCACAGTTGTACCCCAGGAATTTGGCTGAGTTTGCATCTATAGGAAAATACATAATCCATGGCACCACTGGGCATCATGAGCTGAAATGTTTTGCTTTTTTGTCAAGAATTGAGCTAGCACTACAAGGAAAGCTCTTCTTTTGGGATATACCTAAACCAGTGATATTTGAAGAAGCCAATGATTTCAATGTTCCAGAAGTGATAAATGAAACATTCACAAGATTCAGAAGGCTGAAATCAGTAAGTCTTGATACTGGTTTATGCCTAGAAAACATGTTGCTACCTTGCTGGTGCAAGATTCATAACACAGCCCATTCAGCATTTACCTATACATTATCTGAAGAAGCCATCAACCAAGTCAAGCATCGATTGGGATTATCAAAGCCATCAAAGCAATGCATTACAGACAAAATCTGGAGAACACACCTTGCAGCTGAGAAGCATAAAAGAACAACAGAAGAGTGTATTGCCGCATCATTTGACGATGAAAGAGATGAATTGCAAGTGGGTAGCATAAATGAGCCTAATAATCAATGTATTGCAGTAGAAGATAACTTTTCAAGCAAAACGCCAAAGGAAGATTGCGTGGAAGTCAAAATCAAAGAGGCAATTGAAGATATCCAAGCAAGCAAAATAATCCAAAGTAATGAGCAATGTTTGGATGCATTAGAGCATGAAGAGCTACATGTTGTTCTTATGAGGGATCTACAATAAAAAATGACGAACTTAGCAAAAGGAGTAAGTGACTTGAAAAACTGTCATGATTCACAATCAATGGCTGCTTCATCAACCAAGGAAGAAAGATGGTGTAATTCAAATCAATTTCAAGAAGGACGAGGTGGCTTATATATACGTCAAGAGAAAGCAATCCTTTATGAACATTCAAATGAAGATTACCAACTATTTAGGATAAAGAAATTCATAGGATAAACAATCTTCATCCATGGAGATTGTATTTGAGGAACAACTAGAGAAGATAATTGAAGATCAACCTATCAAAGAGGCCCTAGTTTTTGAGGATATGCTTACAAAGCTGCACAAAGATGCATGGCTTATGCAAAATGATGAGCACGTTGTCAGAAAGGAGGCAAAGAATGTAGAACAATTCATAGTGGCCCTAAAATTGAATGAAGCGACCGCGAAAGTACAAAAGGATTCATTGCTAAAATTGCATCATGACAAACGAATAGGTGAAATATTCCATGTTTCTTTTTCCAAGTTTCAATTTGAATCCAGTTTTCATCACAATATTCCCACTAATGATTGTAATTTAAATGTGCCAGTTTCAAATGCGAGAGGAATGATACATCAACTTAACCTCCTAAAGATGTGGATGGTAAACAAGAATATCCATCTGAGGACAAAGCACACCCAGTTGTCACTTACCCCAAGTTTTGGAGATTATCAATTTGATTATGGAAGTTTAGGAAAAACAACTTGTGTGTGGATAAATCACGGACCCAATGAATTGCCACAATTGTTGATATTGCATGATCTTTTTCTTGAATATGAAAGTCGCATTGTGAGAAATTATTTCTCCGAATTCAAATACAAATTCGCAAAATTTTCAACCATAACTTATACCTTGTTACTGCTGAACATTTTGAAAAATCATGTAAGGTCTTGTATATATTTAGGTCCTTCGAGTCTTATTCGTTCTAGGTGTTTTGTACATAGCTTAGTTTGTTTTTCAGCTTTAGAGTATGTTTCCTTTTCGTCTATTTTAATTTAGTTTGCTTTGCTTAGCTTAGTTGTCGGTTTGCCTTGGCTTAGTTGGTTCAAGCAGTTTTAGTTTGTTTTCTGTGGTTTAGTTTGCTTTAGTGTTAGTTGTTTCTTAGTTTTAGTTTCCTTTGTGGGAACTTTGATTGTGAGGGGGGTGTTATGTTTCAACATACTCAAGATCAATTCTGATTTTATGTTTGGTCCATTTCTTGGGTAATTATTTATGAAGTCCTTTAGAATCCAAGGTTAGTTCTGTCTATCATTTTCACTTGGTTAGGCTTTGTCCTCGACTTGGAAGGGAATCATTTATTGTGTCTTGATACTGAAATCTTTCGTTTATTATATCTTTCACACTTAATTAACTTGCTCTAAGTCATTGCAATTTCTTAGGAGAAATCATGGCTAGTGAAAAATCTTAAATCCTACTTCAGCGCCACTATAATTCTCAAACCAATTATGAGCTTTACAGCTTATGAGACAGTGCAAAAATGTGAGAAAAGCAATATATAAAGAAGAAAAATAAAATGAAGAGAAGTATCAATTATTTTGGTTTTCGGAAGATGCAAATATCTCCATTAGGGCTATGCACGCCTAGATCGCAACAAAGCAATGTTCGTGGGAATTACAGCAATAACATTGTCAATTGATAGGTTGGAAGGAATTATCCAGAGGTTCTAGATGTAGGAGTCTTTATCCTTGAAATGTTCAAGCACATTTTTTCGAATTGGTGCCAATGTTGTGTTGTACACACACGCCCCATTGCAAATGGGCACCCCTCTTTTTTGGTTTGTTAAGTTAGTTGTTTAGCTTAGTTGTGTTGCTTGGCTCGACAATGCTTTTGGTCTCTTTAGCTTCTTAGCCTTTGGAAAGATTGTAAATCCTTTTAGTCCCAATAATGATCAATACATGGAACGTGTGGAGTGAAAGGTTTGTCTTGAGTAAGAGTGGGAATTGCATGATTCCTTGTCAAAATGTCAAGTCCCAGTGATGATACATAAGTCCTGCCTAGGGTCGCCTTAGAGATGCAATCTTGAAAAAGAGCAAAGGAAACTATGAGAAATTTGAGTTAGAGTGCAAAGTTCGTCCTTGCAAATCATGAGAGAAATTACCTTGCAAAAGTCAAGAAGAAAGTTGTCAAGTTGCCAAGGAAAAGTTGAGATAATGAAAATCAAGATCAAGACAAAGAAAATTCCTTATCAAGGTCGGATTCAAACCTTGACAAGAAGGAAAATAAAAGAAGATTTTAGGATTGACTTCAAAAATCCAGCTCTAGATCGATTATCCACTTCAATTCAAAGTTGAAATGTTGATTCAAGCTTGAAATGTTAAAATCCTTGTTTGAAATGTGGAATTCAAGCTTCAAATGTTAAAATCTGCAATTCAAATGTGGAAATCCTTGTTGAAGGTGTGGAAATCTAAAATTGAAATGTAAAATCCTAAATTCAAATAAGGAATTTCTATGTTAGAATGTAAAATTTGGGGTTGAAGTAAGGAATTCCTAAGTTGAAATTGAAAATCCATCAAGAATCCCTCTCTGAGAGATAATTGCATTCAAAATCCATGGATTGGGCTATTTGGCGCTTGATAGTCCTTAGCAATCTTGCAAATTCACTCTATTGTCCCCCTCCACTCTCAAATCTCACTAGAAAAATCCCTCTCAAGGTCTAAAATGCGCCCAAGAATCCAACACAAGGCCTCAAACCCACTCATTTGTCCTTGCACACATGGAATTCGCGCCCAAGAGTCCTCCTCCACCTTGACTTTGCACTCAGCAATCAAAGAACACATATAATTCGCACCCACTTGTCCTTGCACGAGCTGAAAATGAGCCCACTTGTCCTTGTCAAAGTGAAAATCCCACCCAGAAATCCTTGTCTAGGGCAGAATCCCACCAAAAATTCCTTGCAAAGTCAAGAATTCTTGGTAAGATAAGAGTGCTCAACTTGCGTTTATAAGCATTCAAGACAAGGCAAAAACTTACCTAGCCAACCTCCTTTCCAAAAACCCTTTGAGTGCCTATATAAGCAAAATTATACAAGGTCATTTCATATCAATCTCAATCCAATTCAAAGTGAATCATAGCAAAAGCAAAGGTCAGCGAATTCCGACAGAGTTAAGGATTGAAGTCCATCAAATGAAGGCGAACTTGTGCAAGAGAATCACGTTTCAAAGCAGGAGGAATTGATCAAGCGCAAATTTTATGCATAAATCAGTCAGATCACAACCAAATGAAAACGCACTCAGATCATAGCAGATTGAAGAAGGATCAAATCTGAGCAGAATTCCATCACGGCAAACAAGTAAAAATTCATTGCAAAGAAATTAGATTCAAACAAGCTTGAAGAACTTGAATGCACGAGCAGGGTGATGTTGTGAGTTGAACGGAGGTGATTTCTTAAGCAAAATGCAAGTCTTCTACATAGAGATTTTAAAGATTTTCATCTCCGATTTGGATTATTTCCAGATCTGAGATATCATTTTTAAAAATTCCAAGTTCATTTCTGAGACCTTGGAGAGACTCATGCAGCATTTTTCTTGTAAATTGTTGATGTAGTTTTAAGATAAATCTGCTTACAACTTTTCTATGAGCAATGATTGTTATGAAATTCTTTAATATGAATTAATAATCCAAGATCTTGAACTCACTGTCCTCTTGCATTTCATTTATGTGTTTAGGAATTAACTTGGGGTTTCATTTACAGCCATGATTCAAAGTGTTCTTTCTCTTTCCAGGATTGATGCGAGAAAGTTGATGCAAGGAAGATGAAGGAAGCATATGGACTGATGGTGAAGGATGT
Source organism: Cryptomeria japonica (assembly GCF_030272615.1). Taxonomy (NCBI): domain Eukaryota; kingdom Viridiplantae; phylum Streptophyta; class Pinopsida; order Cupressales; family Cupressaceae; genus Cryptomeria; species Cryptomeria japonica. Next base: position 98,752,439 of record NC_081412.1, read on the forward strand.
AAAAAGATGTTTCAACAACATGAAGAAGTCAGTCCAAATCACGCAAGATAAAAAGAACTCAAAAAAGAGAAGGACATCACAACCTCAACAATGCAATCACAACATTGAGGATACGTCTACAACAAGAAGATCAAGATTCCAGGGAATGATTGCAAGGAAACAGATGGAGCAGAATGAAAGACATCAATGTGAGGAAAGACAAGATCCACATTTGCAAGAAAATGACAAGGAAGATTATTACAACATGGAGGACTAAAGAACGACAAGGTGATCAAGGTTCAAGATATTGAAGAATATGGAGGATCTAAAATATGAAGATGAAATGCATAATGAAGCCTCAAGGAAAGCATTTTGAAGTTTCAGAAGAGTTAATCAAACTTAGAAACTCGTCTGGTGGAGATATAAAGATGATGCAATTTGGGAATTTGAACCATCACAATCAATCAAAAAGCTAGATAATGTTGAGTATCAAGAGATATTGCTAGAAATACAAAGATTTCTTTATGATGAAATAAAACTGGAGTTGAAACAAAGAAATAGATACAAAGAAAGAAGAACACTTCAAGAAACGTGCAAGCTAATGTGGTATTCACTCATCTCCAACCAATCAAACAAATCAAGGTCAACATGTCCAAATTCATTGAACCTAACTCATCCAAAGAAGAACAAGTCGACATGTGGATGCATTGAATGAAGTGTCATCATCTACTCCTTGAAAATTGTGCCATTGAGCCTATGTTAACTTCCATTGGTCCTTTTCCTCAAAAGGGCATGCATTTAAGAAGTAGTAATTTTCTCATTGGAGGACATTAAATGTATCGAGTGTTGGCAATTGACACTCATTCGGTTTCTTATGTTGTCATCGATTGCAACATTGGCAACATATTTTCGTTCACCGGCACCAGCACCGGCAGACACTTCACTAGCATCAAGGATTTCAAAGGTAACCAGCAAACTAGGTACCGGTATGGGAAGCCGACATCACTTGGAGATCCGGCAAAGGATAGTATACCGGCAAAGCATTTTATAATTCATATGTATTTGTAATGAGCCGACATGTGTTATCATTTTGTGTGTAAGCTGACATATGGCATAAATGTTTGTAAGGGTATATAAGTCAGTCTATTAGGTCATTTAAGAAATAACATTAGAGATAAGATTTGACATGCGAAGTTTTTGCGAGATCATTTGTATGCGAAAGCAATATTCTGTAATGATCTGTAGATGATTTCTAAGGTACTCATTAGGTGTATGTTATACCGGCAAGGGTTTAGGGTTTAAGAACCGGACCAGTCAGAGCCTTAACCGGAACTCAATCAGGCATAGCAGATGCATTATATGAGTTCAGTTTTGTTGTTTTGTATCAGAAAGTGATTGTAGTCAGTAAGACTCTTTGTGATGAGTAGTGTGCTCTAGGCAGTGTGCCTTCCTGCATGTGCAGGCCCTTATTATATGTAATATCTCTTCATATGGCCAATGAACTGATACTATGGGTCACAAATCCCACCGTGGTTTTTCCTCATTCAAGTTTTCCACGTATAAACTCTCAGTGTTATGGTGTTCATTTATGTGCTTGCATTATTTGTTTCAGTTACATGTATTTATGTTTACCGGTTGATGAATATATATTTTGATAAGGCTAAAATCTTCATTGTCGGTAGAACACTGATTCATCCCCCCCCCACCCTCTCAGTGTTCTTGGATTCCAACAATTGGTATCGGGAGCTTTGTGCCTTGGAGGAAGCCTAAGAGCTTGAGGGAGATCTTGAATCTGGAATCCATGGAGATGTGTTTGAGACAACAGCTTGAAGTTCCTCTTGAAGATTTTGAAGCTGAAAAGGTTAAGAACATAAAGATAGAAGATGAACTTAAATCTGCAAAAGAATCCATTATCACTCTGCAAGAAAAGCTATCTAGTGCTCAAGCCAAAAGGAAGGAATTGTGGGAACAATTGCAAGATCAAGATGATGAAGAAAAGGACACTCTGAAGAACCTATGTCAGAAGATGAGTCAAGAAAATGAAGTTATGAAGAATGAAACACAAGCCCTAACTATGAGGAAGGCAAAAGAAATTGAAGACAGAAAGAAAAAGGAAGAAGACCTTGCTAGATCATTGAAGGACAAATCTGAAGAATGCATCAGGTTAGCTCATGAAAATGATGTGTTAAGAACAAAATTAGTGCAATTCCAAAACAATGAACAAGAACTTGAAAGACAGATGACAATCCTCAGAGATGATCTGACTATTTCAAATGAGTATAAGGACAAATTCAAGGCTAGTTCAACACAGCTTAACGAATTCTTGGAGGGTCAAAGGCAGAATAAAGATTCCAGAGGACTTGGATTTGAACAAGGCTAGAGCTCCGGTACTGCAAATGAAGATCAGACATCTGGTAAGGAGAATGATCAGAACAACCGAAACCAGAAGACACCGATAAGACAATTCAATGCTCACAAATTTAATGGTAGATGCTTTGTTTGTAATAAATTTGGTCATATGGTTAGACAATGTAGAAGTAGAGCAAATCAGAATTATAACACTGTCCCCGGTCAATGTTCCAAATGCAAATAGTATGGAAAGTAAAATGTCATAAGACAAAAGATTGCAGAATGAATGTAAAATGTCATGCATGTGGAAAGTTTGGACACATGGTTAATCAGTGCAGATCAAGCAATTATTCTGGATATAGCAAAGCAATTCAAATGAACAATGTTACTTGCTATGCATGCAACAAGATTGGACACATAGCCAAGTTTTGTAGAAGCAAAAATCCACAGGTTAGCAATGATGGATCAAATGATAAAGGAAAGCAAAAGATCAATGAGATCCGGCATGATCATACCAAGAGATGGGTCAGGAAGTCTGATGATCAATCGGGAAGTGAAACTGCTCTGGTTACTCAACCGACAGAGCAGAATGTTCCTGCACCGGCAAGAAGCTCGTCCAGCAACTGAGGCAAATGCCTTAGGGGTAGGTAAATTTCATGTAAATCCTGCATATTCCTCGGGAAAGAGATCTGGAAGGAAGTTCCAGACTTCTAAGAAGTTTATCTGGCATATATATGTTGAATCGAGATCCGATATGTCTCACCGGAAGGCATTTATGTCGATGGCGAATTGGGGTTTTTCGAAGGATAAAAGGAAGAATTCACTTCAGTATGTTCACCTTGCATTCAAAGCAATACAGAGCAAGTTAGAGGCGATTCAAAGCGATCAGAAGCAATCAGCGATTTCAACTGCATTCGAAGGAGATATCTAGGATTTGTCACCGGCAACTATTTCCAAGTATTTTTCGCAATTCAATCATTCGAAATGGAGGCTGGTTCTTCTTTTGTCCCCATTTTTGTTGCAAATCCCACTGTAGTAGAGGTTAAGGACCGTCCGAGACCAATATTCAAGAGATGCCCACATATTGGAACTCTGGATGATTCAGTCGACGCTTTTTCGAGGGTTCCTGAAGGCATGGTCTATGTTGAGTATGTCAGAGCTTACATCAACTACAACCTAGAGGACTTGGGAACAGCTGAGATCAAATCAATGTACATATCTGAACTATTGAACGACTTTGGAATCATCAAGCCCGAATTCAAGCATATTGCAGACCTAGGGTTAACCGGAATCCTGGATATTCCTGAGTTTGAGGATGAGATAATCCGATATGTGCTGAGTAGAGTTCATGGTGAATTTATTTAATTGGATAGACACCATAAGATCACCAAGGAAGCAGTCAGGGCCATCATCGGCTTACCTCAAATAGGTCGGAAACCAAAGAAGAAGATATCAAATGATCAGATCAACAAGCTCACAGGTGCAACCTCTGATAATCGATCAATGAGAGTCAGTACCATTACTGACAAAGATGTCAAATTCGTCAATATGATTATAGGTTACAAGCTAACCCAATCTAACCGACTTAACTCTATTTCTAGATCTTGCATTTTTGCTGCATATCAAATGTTGAAGAAGGATGAAAAGTATGATCTGTGTGAATGGATGAAAGAAGAGTTGATTACGAACTTAGGCAAGATTAAGGGTGAAAAGAAAGGAGTTTTCCGGTATGGAAATTTGATAGTGTGCTTAATGCTTTTCTTCTTGAATCAGATACCAGGTTTGGGCAAAAGGCAATGGGCCTTTGATATACCAGTAGGCAGGCAAATTAAGGGTGCTATCACCAGTTTGGGAAACTTAAGAGATGACAAAGTTTGGGGATACTTCAAATCATTTCAGAAAGCCATGAAGTCAAGGGAAAGAATTCCAAAGCACATAGTTGAGAAATACTCAACTGAAATATGTTTCATGGTGAAAAAGGATGAAACTCTTATGGAAGTTGTAATACCCCGGAAGATATGGATTGAGGAAATGGGTTATGAGGTAGATGCAAGCATCTTGGATGCATATGCTAGGATACCTATTGATGCACTGGCAGATGAATCTGAAAAATCATTTGGGACTGCAAAGCAAAATGAACTTGAAGTTAAAACTGAATTCAATCAGAAGAAGAGAGAGAGGCAGGAGAGAAAAGTTAGTCAGTTTGTTGAAAAGGTCTCAAAAGACATTTAGACTATTACTGATGCATCATCAACCAGAGAAGTCAAGAAGAGGAAACAACCTGAAGCTCTCCTTGCACCAATTACTTTAGATACTGAGCCTGAGGATGAAATTCCTCTATCTTTCAAGAGGGTGCAGAGAAAGAAGATAGAATATCCAAAGGAGAAAGCTGAGAAGACAAGGATGCAACCGGCAAGGAAGGTAACCATTAAGATACCGGCAAGTCAGCCAACTAAAAGGAAGCCTACTCAGAAGAAAAGGCCAGTGAAAGAAACTCCTGCATCATCCGACAAGAAGAAGGAGAAGGAAGACATAGATGAAGCTATTGAAACCGGTAGTATAACTATCATTCCACCTATGTCTTGTGCTGAGTTAATAGAAGAGATAACAAAGGATGGTATGTTAAAGAACATTCAGCATTATTATGAACATTTGGATGATAATGAAGAAAAAGAAATTGAGGAAGTTGTTTTGTTATACTTGGACATATATAAGAAGGCTTTATTAGAGATTGCAAAGCAAATACTGTCACAATTGTATAACAATCTAAATGCTAGAAGATTATCTGCTATGGAGGAAGACCGACACATAAAGATTCAAGCATTTTTAACTAATTGTGGTTCAATTACCCCGGAGGAGATGGATACGTGCCTTGAAACTGCAAATAGAACGATTTTCAAAAGCAGGCACAAGACAGTTAGCCTTATGGTTGGTAGAGTCAAAGAAATCATCAGTGAAACCAATGAGGCATGAGTTAAATTCTTTATTGACAACCCTGATTTCTTTACATCACCAGAAGCTAATCGTAAGTCTGACACTTCAGACATCTCGGTTGATGGCAAAGGCAAAGGTGTAGTGGATAGCCCATCCACAATTTTGAAAGATGCCAAGGAATTGAATGCAGAATCTCCGGCAGAAGCAAACGTACAAAATAAAGAAGAGATACAAGCAGAGAAGGCTAGTGTACATATTGAACAGGTTATAGATGTTGATGACAATAGTCCTCCGGATCAGAATGAACAGGTTATGGATACAACAAATATGGAACCGGCAGTAACAGATGTTGCACCAAGTGGCAAAGCCACCAGTGCAAAAGAAGATGATATAGGAGAAAACAAACCGGAAGAGAATGATGAAGAGAAAAATCAAGAAGGAGAGAAGGAAAAGGAAGTTCAGACTGAGATAAGTGTTTCTGCACAACCTTCAGAGAAATTCGGTAGGGAACCGACAACCAGGACTACATTGTTCGCAATTACACTGCTAATGCTAACCAGAAGAGCATAACAGAGATGAGTTCAACCGAACTCATGATGATTGCAGCTCAAAAAATGATCAAGGAAGGAACTGAGGAAAAGCAAATAATTGAGCATTCCATTCCAATCTTGCACCTGTTAGTCCCGGAATACCAAATTGATAAGGGAGCAAGCCCATCCGACAAGCTCAAGATGCTGATTGAGCATATCTCAAAGGAATTTCAATCACTAAAGCAGATCTCTAACCGGCATGCTCTGGACCGGTTTGCTCAAGCCAAGAAGGCCACTTTTAATCCGTTGATTGAATCGGATAAGTTACAGACAACTGATAGATTGAATAGTATAGATAATGCTTTGAGGCAATGTACAAATATTTACCGGGTATGCTGCAATTCAAGTTTACTCACAGCAGGTATAGACAAAAGCATTAAAGATGTTCAAAATACAATTGCAGGCATTACAAATAACTTTGATGGAATAAATTCTTTAAAAACATCTGTAGATAGTCAAATTTTGTTGTTAGAAATCCAGATTTCAGCTCTTGAAAGAGACAGAGATAAAATCATACGAAGAGTTAAGGAGCTTAGAGGGTTAGTGAGTCCCCGGTTGGACACACTGTATGTACATAAGGAGTGTATAGTTATGATGGGAAAGCCCACACCGGCAGAACTCAAGGAGTAAGAATCTCATGCATGTGCCCTAAATGGACTTGTGTCCATATCAGGGACATTCAAATCCAATTGGGATACATACTTCGAGTTTTTGAAGAATGCTTACCCAGAGATCTTTAAGCTCATCCAACTCCAGTAAGTATTTTTAGGAGACATTCCACTGTACAAAATTTCATTGATTTATTCATTCTTTGTACCGTTTTTGGGCATTGATGCCAAAGGGGGAGTGGTGTATGTGAAAAATAGAAGGAGAAATATGTATGGATCAGATTTCAGATGGCATAAATATCTCAGGGGGAGCAGTATCACATTCTAGGATAGGCAGGGCTAATAGAAACCATTTTTCACGAGTGTTGCAATCAATGCCAAAGCGGGAGATTGTTGGCAATTGACACTCATTCGGTTTCTTATGTTGTCATTGATGGCAACATTGGCAACATATTTTGGTTCACCGGCACCACCAGACACTTCACCAACATCAAGGATTTCAAAGGTAACCGGCAAACTAGGTACCAGTATGGGAAGCCGACATCACTTTGAGATCCGGCAAAGGATAGTATACCGGCAAAGCATTTTATAATTCATATGTATTTGTAATGAGCCGACATGTGTTATCATTTTGTGTGTAAGCCGACATATGGCATAAATGTTTGTAAGGGTATATAAGTCAGTCTATTAGGTCATTTAAGAAATAACATTAGAGATACGATCTAACATGCGAAGTTTTTGCGAGATCATTTGTATGTGAAAGCAATATTCTGTAATGATTTGTAGATGATTTCTAAGGTACTCATAAGGTGTATGTTATATCGGCAAGGGTTTAGGGTTTAAGAACCGGAACAGTCAGAGCCTTAACCGGAACTCAATCAGGCATAGCAGATGCATTATATGAGTTCAGTTTTGTTGTTTTGTATGAGAAAGTAATTGTAGTTAGTGAGGCTCTTTGTGATGAGCACTGTGCTCTAGGCAGTGTGCCTTCCTGCATGTGTAGGCCCTTATTATATGTAATATCTCTTCATATGGCCAGTGAACTGATATTGTGGGTCACAAATCCCACCGTTGTTTTTCCTCATTGAGGTTTTCCAAGTATAAACTCTCTGTGTTATGGTGTTCATTTATGTGCATGGTTTCGACTTCTCAAAATTTTGCATGGTTTCGACATTTTGCATGGTTTCGACTTCTCAAAATTTAGTTAAAATTCCTTGATTTGATGGAGAAATGTGATAATATTTGATAAATTTCTTGTTTCATACCATTTGTAGTTTGTTGATTGTAAATTGTAGTATATGGTTAGTCTGAACCTCATTTTGGCAATAGTTTGATTGTGGATATTCATTCGCATTTAGCCAGCATTGGGTATTTGGATGGATGTTTGCAATATGAAAATGTTTCACTACCTTAGAAGATTGCACTCTTTCTATGGCATTGTGAGCTATCTCTAGTTAAATAGAAAGTAGTTCCATAAGGAATCCGTCTATCTAAATTAGTAGCCATTATCTTCATTGTCCTTAGGTTTAGATTAGGTTCCCTAACCCTTATCCCCATTGTCTTATATTTGAAGTTCAATTCAATTTAGTATTCCAGTGAACAGTGTAAGTCCCTTTGTGTAAACAGCAAAATAAAATCAGTCAATGAGTCTATCCATTGCAAAGTCACATTGTGCTCCATGGGGTTGCCTTATTTGATCACATTGTTTAGCATTCAATGTTTCCTTATTCAAGAAAGGATAGAATACTTAGTATTTTATTCTATGTTGTAGGATGTCACAAAACACGCATCAATAGGATTGTTGGCTGATGTGAGGTGTTATTGCTATTTCTATGGGCTGTATTTTGTCCGCATTTTGTCAAATAGGATTTGAACTTTTTTATACTTTGCGATTAATCATACAAGTTATATTAACAAACTGGAAGCAAACAGAAACCATAGTTATAATGCCACTTCCAGTAGCCATGTACTATAGAAGCTAACCTCATCTAAAACATGTAGCCATGTAGCCATGTACAATAACATCTAAGTTCACATACTCAAGAGTTAGATACCAATTCCTTGTCACCCCTTCATTGTAATCAAGTTTTTTACATGACAAGGGATACTAATAACCAAAGGGAGTCTAAGGGTGGACACCCCAATGGGGTTGAGGGGAAGCACCCTTCATGAGGGTTTGGGGGCAACACACCCAACAGGGTTGAAGGGCAATGGCCCTCGTGGGAGTCCGGGGGTAATGCCCCTCATCGGAGTCCAGGGGCAGCACCCCCAATGGGGTTGAGGGGCACCAACCCTCATAGGGATTTGGGGACAACACCCCCCAATTAAGTTGATGGGCAGACAAACCCGAATTAAAGCCTTTGAAACCCACAAAACTTCATGATGTACACAATTTTCATAATTTTATTACTTAAAGGTAAATTATATACACGCGCACTTTTTTTCTTAAAAAAATGTTTTTAAAAAATAACTGTTTTTTTTTAGCAGCCCTTGGGTTGGTCTGGGTTCGGCCCAAGGTCCCTCCAAGGAACCTGGGGTGTCTAGGAGGGACCCTGGGTGAACCCAATGGGAAACCAGCCCAAGACACAGACCCAAACCATACCATTCCGATACAAGTATGAGGGGCTTTTAGAGGAAAACAGTAAAATAGTAGTTGCTTCAATAGTAAAAAATGCTTACTAGAAGACTATTGAAAAAGAAAACAGAAAAGAATGGAATTACTACTAACTTCTAAATAACCATGAAAAAATGAAGGTTAGCATATAAAAAATAAAAAGTACATAGTAATTTTCTAAATATTATAAATTAAATTTAGAAATCAGAATAGTAGCAAAGAATAGAACCTGATATTTTCGGCAAATGAATCTACAAATTCATTAGTATCCAGCCCTTTTGTCTATAAACACACCAAACAGAGATGAACAGAGTTGTTACAATATTTAAATGCTCATGTGCTCATCAACACATCACTTCCAAAGTATGGAAGAAACAACTTTGATTTGAATTCATGTAAACATTAGAAGTTAACAAAACCTGAATTGAAGGAATGGTGAGGTCCAATTCCCATTTCTCATTCGACATTATAAGTGTTTCTTTCTCACCATCATCATACAAAATCTGGCACATTATCAACTCATACAAATTTAACTATACTGGATAGCAACAGAAGCATACATAATGGCTTTAAAAAGAAAACAGTGTTTCACAACTTACAGTGTGCTCCTGAGTAGCTGGAATATAATTTATGATTCTTCCAGGATAAAAGCTGTGACAATCCATATTTATTATATTATAATTAGTGACGACAATGTAATCAATTTGATCTGCATTGACTACTTGATGTGTTCAACACATAATTAGTGGATTTAGAAATTTAATGAATTCAACTATGCCTAAAGAAAGGCTTTGAGCATAAAGTCATCTCTTTAAGTAAATTTGAAGGATGCAAGATATCCAACAAAAATAATGTGAGAATCATAATCCTTTTGCACATAACAAACAACATGATTATAAAAAGAACTTGCACCTTTTGTCAAGAGGCCACCATACACGCACACGTGTACCAATACAACTGGGCACAAGTATCTTCCCATTATGATCACCAGAGATCAATAAAAGGTCTACATGAAAAAACATGCACTTAAGATATCAAAGAATATAATAATGAAAATTCATTCCCCTGTCAATCTAGCATGTAGCTGTAAAAATAAAACCAAACAATTAGATAAATACCTCTGGTGGAAGCTCCATTTGAAGTCTCTTTCTGGGACAAGGAGAACAATAGTAAGAAACACTATACAAAGAAAAGCTGATGGATAGAAGAAAATACGAAAAAATTAAATAGAAATAGTGAACTGTTGGAAACCAACTTGATCTGTCCAAATTATATATGTTAGACCAATATGGAAGGAGAACTTCCAATTCGACCATTTATTATGTAGATACTTAAAAAAATTGTATGTGTTTGTCCAGGTCCAGTAAAAGCAAATAGAAAGAAATCTCGTTGAATAATAATGCCCTCAGTAAAGATACACTAAACTCACATAAGAAAAAAACAAATTAAACAGATCATTTACTATAATGGGAACTGTGGTATATCATTTGAAAGGAACAGTGTTGATCCATCTTTAAAAACTAAAGCTAACCATAGAATTTTAGAGATAAAAATTCAGAAAACCATCTCTCTATGAATGGATTTCATCAAACGTTCGATTTAATAACTAAATATGCATGATGAAAAGAAACACATTTTTTATGTGAGCATTTACATTCATTACTACAACTTAACTTTGTAAATCATGCAATCTACTACTTCAATACATGTTAAACATGTAAAAGAAATATAGAAATGGAATTCACTTGTACAAATATAACAATTAATCCATGCAATAAACAATGAGTGTTTGTCCTTCCTTGAGGACCAGACCTAGTGGCCCAACTGAATAGGAAACACATGACTTCAGGACTATTGTCAAAAATGAATGGATCGACAAGATTTTCATTAAGCAATGGGTTGAATGGATCTAGCAGCCCATCCTTGAGATAGAACTCTTATTCATTTTTAGCAACTTCTTTTCATTGTAGACGCTACAAATAAAGAAGACCCATGTTGCTAAAAATGAAAGGCTCACTTGTTCATAATCTTATCCAGAGGTCTCACTTATTAAGGCTCATGTAGAGCAATTTGTGAGTGTTAATATGAGCTTCAAAATTGGTGGCCTAGATAGAATATCTGTGGGCCCATCCTTGAGATAGAATTTTTATTCATATTTAGCAACTTCTTTTCCTTGTAGATGCTACAAATAAAGAAGACCCATGTTGCTAAAAATGAAAGAATCACTTGTCCATAATCATATCCAAAGGTCTCACTTATTAAAGGCTAAGTTACCGGTTCTTCCCTTTTTGGCCTCAGGCCGGGTCCGGGTCCTAGTTCGCACCCAGTTCTGGTTCGGCCCGGGTTTGACCTGGGTTCCACCCGGGTCCTTCCCAGGTGGTCAGGTTCCCTGTGGGTCCTAGTGTCGAGTTCCTTGTGGGTCCTGTGTACCAAGACCCACAGGGAACCCGACCACCTAGGAAGGACCCCGGTGGAACCCAGGTCAAACCCAGGAGGACCCGCGTGAACCCAAGCCCGTGGTTTCCAAAAAACGGGGCCTACGGGTCAAAAAAACAATAAAAAAAGACTTGAAACTTGAATATTATCTTTTTTGCAAATTATCTTTTTTGAATAAAAAACAATAAAAAACTTGAGTAAAAAACAATAAAAAAAGAGTTGAATCAGTTGAAACTTGAAACTTGAATATTCTCTTTTTTGCAAATTATGAATATGATATTAGACTTTAGTTATTAGTTTACTGATTACATTTGCGATATATGAATATTTATTGGCATTGGCAATTATGGATTTATCATTTATGTATGGAAAGTCACATTGTATATTTTATTTTTGTACGGATTGTATATATTGAACATATATATAATATATGTGTATATATATATATAATTACTATATATATATATATATATATATATATATATACGGACGAACCCGTACCCGTACTCGTACCCAAGAAAGAAAAAAAATTGCCGAATCTTGGAACCCGAACTGGTAACTTAGATTAAAGGCTGATGTTGAGCAATTTGTGAGTGTTAATATGAGCTTCAAAATTGGTGGCATAGATAGCATGTCTGCTTTAGTATTAGTACTTACTTCCTTGAATTTGATCACCAAATGAACAGTTACAAATCCCATCCACTTATAATGTCTTGCTTGCTGCAAACTAGTTTGGGCTTGCAAGTACTGTAACACCTTATGGCCAAGATGAACAATGGTAAAGCCAATAGTGTCTCTATTCATGATGGCCTGTATTAGCACATAAATATCCATATACTACACTAAATATGCCCTTACCACTGAAGTAAGAACCTCTAAATGATAATAAACAGGTTTACCATCTTGTAGCAAGACCTTATCACTGATGTAAGAACCTTAATGATAATAAACAGGTTTACCACCTTGCGGCAAGACAACATAAATAGTTGTCTCAACCATAAAGGGTGAGTAAATTTTGGAGAAGGGTAACACTGGAGAGTGGTTAATCACATCTTTCAATATCTCAAATGACCTATCATGTACCTTACCCAACTGAAAGTTCTTACAATAGGTGAAATAAGTAAAGAAGAGCAATTATAAATAATCACAAATCTGCCAAAACTTTATGGAACACATTGATACAAATCCCTCCATGATCCATATCTGAACCAATATTACTCTTATGTTACTAAAGCTCAAACTCAACTTAGACCTACAAAGTACATGAAGCCAATTTGGGATTGGTTAAGAAAGATTGTGTCAGCTTTCAGATGACAATGATTTGGTCTTTATGAATAAGACAAAAAGGATTTGGGTTTGGCAAAAAAGGATTTTTTCACAACATGCAAAAAAAAGAAACACGGAGGATGAAAATCGCTAGTAAACATATTGCGGCAGGAAGCAATGGAGGTGAAAAAAAGAGTCTCAATTTATCCCACAGGGATAAGAGATCTCTCTCTCTCTCTCTCTCTCAATGTTATACTCTTTTCTAATGTTTTTTTTCTATTATTCATTTTCTTTTTTATCTATTTTCCTTTATTATTTATACTTTTTTATCTATATTCTTTCACTTTCCCTCTTATTTTTATAAAAAAAAAATTCTCTAATTTTCTTTATCCTTTCTCTTTCCCTTTTTTCCTTCTTTTTTACCTCTTTTCCTATATTCTTTATTCTTGTATTTTTTATGTTAAGTATTACTTTTCCCTTAGCTTCCTACTCATTTGTTTTTATTGCACTTCCCATGTTCCTTTTTTCCAATTTTTTCATTCTTTTTCTTAATTTATTTTCCCCCCTCCTTTATTAGCTTAATTTTGTCTTTCATTCTCTTTTTGTCTTTTTGATTTATTGTTTGTTTGCTAATTGGTTATTCTATTATTATTCTTCATTGTTTTTAATCTATTTAGGTTTTTCATCATTTTGTCTCATTGATTTTTTTCTTAATTTCTTTTTTTATTTGTTATTTTAGTTTTCTTAATCTTCTTTCATTATCCTCCTTTGGGTTTTATTAATTTATTGTGTCTCCCTCCTTTTTGGTCGTCTTGGTTTTTGGACCCAACTACGTTTCTCCCACCTTTTATTTGGCTTGGTCTACAAACTATCTCACAATTCTCTTTTGTTTTACTTCATGATGAAGGATCATGAAATTTGATCTGAAACGTCAAGGAAAGAAATGCACGCAGCTAAAACTAGAAATGACAATACAGAATTATTCGAACTATGAAAACCATGTCTACAATAAATGATTGATTTAATCTATTTTTCTTTGTCGTTGCTTAGTTAGAAATAGTTTTTTATGTTTTAGTGCACATTTTGTTGTCATTCTTTGTTTCTTCAAGTTCTGAATTTGTTTTTGTATAATTGGTAACTTGGTTCATTCGGGATTTTTCTCATGAGTGCCTTTATGGTTAGAAAGAATTACCATTTGTATCCTAGACTTTTGAATTTAATAATGTCTTTTCTCTAAGGATGAGGACCTCAATAGAAACCAACAACCTATATATATTTATGTAGTGTTAAGCACAGGAATATACTAAGAAGGGGGCGGAGGGGGTGAATCAGCATATGCCAATTCCAAATTGATTTAACATTAATTAAAATTAGTAACATCTCCAAGCATCACTACTAACCTCAAATCCAAATCATCATTAGTAGAATTTACTAATCTTTCCTTAATTATGAAGCAACTTATCAAATGATGAACATAAACACACACATCCACATGAATGGACACCAAATTGACGTGGAAACCTAGAAGGAAAAAGCACGGTGAGAACAACTGCTTGGAACTACTGCCCAAATCAAGCCTCACAAAAATATAATAATCTATAACAGGAAGTAGGCACCAACTTACCAGAGACACCAATCCCCAATTATATTTGTAGGCACCATCCTACAAGAGATACCAATCCACTAATCCAAGATCTGAGCTCCAACTCAGCATGTGAGACACCAATCTCAAACAGTATATAAGAGATATGTAATCAGGACCTTCGAGACTGGATACTCAACTTCTTCCTGATCTAGTCAACTTTTGAACATTCTCACACACTATGCATAAGATCTTCAAATGAAATTGCACACGATAATTTGCACAAGTTTTGCCAATATTAACATTCTACTCATTCAATATCATCACCCACATACTCACACATCAGCAACCACACACTAGAATGAATTTGATCATCAATATATATATATATACACTAAGTCACCAAGTTCGAATTTGAATTCGAAGTTCGACAACTTTGAAATTCGAATGAAGTTCGATGAGGGAAAAATTTGAAATGTATTAAATTCGAATTAAATTCGCCATACGTAATTTTTAAATTGTTTTAATAAATATGTGTAATATATCTATAAAATTGCCTAAATAGTTTAACACTAAGTTACCGATTCTTCCCCTTTTGGCCTGGGTTTCGGTTCTGGTTCTGGTTCTTGCCCGATCCTGGTTCTCCCCGGGTTCTCCTTGGGTTCCTCCCAGGTCCTTCCTAGGTGGCCGGGTTCCCTGTGGATCCTGCGACGGGGAACCCGACCACCTGGGAAGGACTCGGGTGGAACCTAGGTCGAACCCAGGAGGACCCGCATGAACCCAGGCTCGTGGTTTCCCAAAAACGGGGCCCACGGGTCAAAAAAACAATTAAAAAAGACTTTTTCAAATAGTTTTTTTATAATAAAACTATAATTCGCCCCTTTATGACTTTTTAAAAAAGACTTGAAACTTGAATATTATCTTTTTTGCAAATTATGAATATGATATTAGACTTTAGTTATTAGTTTACTAATTACATTTGTGATATATGAATATTTATTGGCATTGGCAATTAATAATTATGGATTTATCATTTATCATTTATGTATGGAAAGTCACATTGTATATTTTATTTTTGTATGGATTGTATATATTGACCATATATATAGTATATGGGTATATATATATAATTAAAATATATATATATATATATATATATGTACCGACGAACCCATACCCGTACCCAAGATTTATTTTTTTTGCCGAATCCGTACCCGAATCTGAACCCGAACCGGTAACTTAGGTTTAACATTGATAAATAGATTTGAAATCGTTACAAAAAGATGACATATTTATAAAATATAAACCATAGGAAACACATGCTAGGGCACGAACGCGGCAAAAACGACAGGCAAAAATTGCAGGTGAACTCCGTCTGCAGGGTGCGACTATCACAGGTCCGCGACTACTTCTCCTGCAGGCCGCGACTCATGACAGACTGAAGATGTGTTTAAAAAATATTAAAATAAGAAGGCCAAAAATTAAAAAAAGGAAAAAAAAAATCGAATTTCAACGATTTTTTTTTTTTTGAAGTTTGGCGAATTTCAAACTTCAAGGATGAAATTCGGCCAAACCTGGTGACATAGTATATATATATATATATATAGTAATTGCTACTTAATATCTGCCAACAACATATTCAAAAATATCCACAAGTCGACCATTTGAAAAACCATTGATCAAATG